>NC_138773.1:264679671-265279671 GCF_965119305.1 Pelophylax lessonae | reverse complement strand
TTTTTGGGGTGCAGTGAACAACATCCTTTTTGGGGTGCAGTGAACACAATCTTTTTGGGGTGCAGTGAACACAATCTTTGTGGGGTACAGTGAACAGAATCTTTGTGGGGTGCAGTGAACACAATCTTTGGGGGTACAGTGAACACAATCTTTTTGGGGTGCAGTGAACACAATCTTTGTGGGGTGCAGTGAACACAATCTTTTTGGGGTGGAGTGAACAAAATCATTTTTGGGGTGCAGTGAACAACATCCTTTTTGGGGTGCAGTGATCAAAATCCTTTTTGGGGTGCAGTGAACACAATCTTTTTGGGGTGCAGTGAACAAAATCCTTTGTGGGGTGCAGTGAACAGAATCTTTGTGGGGTGCAGTGAACACAATCTTTGGGGGGGTACAGTGAACACAATCTTTTTGGGGTGCAGTGAACACAATCTTTGTGGGGTACAGTGAACAGAATCTTTGTGGGGTGCAGTGAACACAATCTTTGGGGGGTACAGTGAACACAATCTTTTTGGGGTGCAGTGAACACAATCTTTGGGGGGTACAGTGAACACAATCTTTTTGGGGTGCAGTGAACACAATCTTTGTGGGGTGCAGTGAACACAATCTTTGGGGGGGTACAGTGAACACAATCTTTTTGGGGTGCAGTGAACAACATCCTTTTAGGGTGCAGTGAACACAATCTTTGTGGGGTGCAGTGAACAACATCCTTTTAGGGTGCAGTGAACACAATCTTTGTGGGGTACAGTGAACAGAATCTTTGTGGGGTGCAGTGAACACAATCTTTGGGGGGTACAGTGAACACAATCTTTGTGAGGTGCAGTGAACACAATCTTTGTGGGGTGCAGTGAACACAATCATTGTGGGGTGCAGTGAACTCAATCTTTGTGGGGTACAGTGAACACAATCTCATACTTCTGAAGATTTGAGGGTGCTGCCTGTTCCATACTCCCCCTACTCCTCATCTAGCCTTTTAGGGGTACAAACAATAGTAATTGGGGCCTAGTGTGGTTGTGTACGTGTGATATACATACACTTTTTTTGGATCATATTTTCTATTCCGCTATTTAATCAAAAACCTTTGGGGATCAGTTAAATTGGGGGATAGTCTGTGTTGGTACGTGTGAGAGAGATCCACCTTTCCAAGTTGTTGGGGTTCATCTCATACTTCTGAAGGTTTGAGGGTGCTGCCTGTTCCATACTCCCCCTACTCCTAGCCTTTTAGGGGTACAAACAATAGTAATTGGGGCCTAGTGTGGTTGTGTACGTGTGATATACATACACTTTTTTTGGATCATATTTTCTATTCCGCTATTTAATCAAAAACCTTTGGGGATCAGTTAAATTGGGGGATAGTCTGTGTTGGTACGTGTGAGAGAGATCCACCTTTCCAAGTTGTTGGGGTTCATCTCATACTTCTGAAGGTTTGAGGGTGCTGCCTGTTCCATACCCCCCCTACTCCTCATCTAGCCTTTTAGGGGTACAAACAATAGTAATTGGGGCCTAGTGTGGTTGTGTACGTGTGATATACATACACTTTTTTTGGATCATATTTTCTATTCCGCTATTTAATCAAAAACCTTTGGGGATCAGTTAAATTGGGGGATAGTCTGTGTTGGTACGTGTGAGAGAGATCCACCTTTCCAAGTTGTTGGGGTTCATCTCATACTTCTGAAGGTTTGAGGGTGCTGCATGTTCCATACTCCCCCTACTCCTCATCTAGCCTTTTAGGGGTACAAACAATAGTAATTGGGGCCCAGTGTGGTTGTGTACGTGTGATATACATACACTTTTTTTGGATCATATTTTCTATTCCGCTATTTAATCAAAAACCTTTGGGGATCAGTTAAATTGGGGGATAGTCTGTGTTGGTACGTGTGAGAGAGATCCACCTTTCCAAGTTGTTGGGGTTCATCTCATACTTCTGAAGGTTTGAGGGTGCTGCCTGTTCCATACTCCCCCTACTCCTCATCTAGCCTTTTAGGGGTACAAACAATAGTAATTGGGGCCCAGTGTGGTTGTGTACGTGTGATATACATACACTTTTTTTGGATCATATTTTCTATTCCGCTATTTAATCAAAAACCTTTGGGGATCAATTAAATTGGGGGATAGTCTGTGTTGGTACGTGTGAGAGAGATCCACCTTTCCAAGTTGTTGGGGTTCATCTCATACTTCTGAAGGTTTGAGGGTGCTGCCTGTTCCATACCCCCCCTACTCCTCATCTAGCCTTTTAGGGGTACAAACAATAGTAATTGGGGCCTAGTGTGGTTGTGTACGTGTGATATACATACACTTTTTTTGGATCATATTTTCTATTCCGCTATTTAATCAAAAACCTTTGGGGATCAGTTAAATTGGGGGATAGTCTGTGTTGGTACGTGTGAGAGAGATCCACCTTTCCAAGTTGTTGGGGTTCATCTCATACTTCTGAAGGTTTGAGGGTGCTGCCTGTTCCATACCCCCCCTACTCCTCATCTAGCCTTTTAGGGGTACAAACAATAGTAATTGGGGCCTAGTGTGGTTGTGTACGTGTGATATACATACACTTTTTTTGGATCATATTTTCTATTCCGCTATTTAATCAAAAACCTTTGGGGATCAGTTAAATTGGGGGATAGTCTGTGTTGGTACGTGTGAGAGAGATCCACCTTTCCAAGTTTTTGGGGTTCATCTCATACTTCTGAAGATTTGAGGGTGCTGCCTGTTCCATACCCCCCCTACTCCTCATCTAGCCTTTTAGGGGTACAAACAATAGTAATTGGGGCCTAGTGTGGTTGTGTACGTGTGATATACATACACTTTTTTTGGATCATATTTTCTATTCCGCTATTTAATCAAAAACCTTTGGGGATCAGTTAAATTGGGGGATAGTCTGTGTTGGTACGTGTGAGAGAGATCCACCTTTCCAAGTTGTTGGGGTTCATCTCATACTTCTGAAGGTTTGAGGGTGCTGCCTGTTCCATACCCCCCCCTACTCCTCATCTAGCCTTTTAGGGGTACAAACAATAGTAATTGGGGCCTAGTGTGGTTGTGTACGTGTGATATACATACACTTTTTTTGGATCATATTTTCTATTCCGCTATTTAATCAAAAACCTTTGGGGATCAGTTAAATTGGGGGATAGTCTGTGTTGGTACGTGTGAGAGAGATCCACCTTTCCAAGTTGTTGGGGTTCATCTCATACTTCTGAAGGTTTAAGGGTGCTGCCTGTTCCATACCCCCCCTACTCCTCATCTAGCCTTTTAGGGGTACAAACAATAGTAATTGGGGCCTAGTGTGGTTGTGTACGTGTGATATACATACACTTTTTTTGGATCATATTTTCTATTCCGCTATTTAATCAAAAACCTTTGGGGATCAGTTAAATTGGGGGATAGTCTGTGTTGGTACGTGTGAGAGAGATCCACCTTTCCAAGTTTTTGGGGTTCATCTCATACTTCTGAAGATTTGAGGGTGCTGCCTGTTCCATACCCCCCCTACTCCTCATCTAGCCTTTTAGGGGTACAAACAATAGTAATTGGGGCCTAGTGTGGTTGTGTACGTGTGATATACATACACTTTTTTTGGATCATATTTTCTATTCCGCTATTTAATCAAAAACCTTTGGGGATCAGTTAAATTGGGGGATAGTCTGTGTTGGTACATGTGAGAGAGATCCACCTTTCCAAGTTGTTGGGGTTCATCTCATACTTCTGAAGGTTTGAGGGTGCTGCCTGTTCCATACTCCCCCTACTCCTAGCCTTTTAGGGGTACAAACAATAGTAATTGGGGCCTAGTGTGGTTGTGTACGTGTGATATACATACACTTTTTTTGGATCATATTTTCTATTCCGCTATTTAATCAAAAACCTTTGGGGATCAGTTAAATTGGGGGATAGTCTGTGTTGGTACGTGTGAGAGAGATCCACCTTTCCAAGTTGTTGGGGTTCATCTCATACTTCTGAAGGTTTGAGGGTGCTGCCTGTTCCATACCCCCCCTACTCCTCATCTAGCCTTTTAGGGGTACAAACAATAGTAATTGGGGCCTAGTGTGGTTGTGTACGTGTGATATACATACACTTTTTTTGGATCATATTTTCTATTCCGCTATTTAATCAAAAACCTTTGGGGATCAGTTAAATTGGGGGATAGTCTGTGTTGGTACGTGTGAGAGAGATCCACCTTTCCAAGTTGTTGGGGTTCATCTCATACTTCTGAAGGTTTGAGGGTGCTGCCTGTTCCATACTCCCCCTACTCCTCATCTAGCCTTTTAGGGGTACAAACAATAGTAATTGGGGCCCAGTGTGGTTGTGTACGTGTGATATACATACACTTTTTTTGGATCATATTTTCTATTCCGCTATTTAATCAAAAACCTTTGGGGATCAGTTAAATTGGGGGATAGTCTGTGTTGGTACGTGTGAGAGAGATCCACCTTTCCAAGTTGTTGGGGTTCATCTCATACTTCTGAAGGTTTGAGGGTGCTGCCTGTTCCATACTCCCCCTACTCCTCATCTAGCCTTTTAGGGGTACAAACAATAGTAATTGGGGCCCAGTGTGGTTGTGTACGTGTGATATACATACACTTTTTTTGGATCATATTTTCTATTCCGCTATTTAATCAAAAACCTTTGGGGATCAATTAAATTGGGGGATAGTCTGTGTTGGTACGTGTGAGAGAGATCCACCTTTCCAAGTTGTTGGGGTTCATCTCATACTTCTGAAGGTTTGAGGGTGCTGCCTGTTCCATACCCCCCCTACTCCTCATCTAGCCTTTTAGGGGTACAAACAATAGTAATTGGGGCCTAGTGTGGTTGTGTACGTGTGATATACATACACTTTTTTTGGATCATATTTTCTATTCCGCTATTTAATCAAAAACCTTTGGGGATCAGTTAAATTGGGGGATAGTCTGTGTTGGTACGTGTGAGAGAGATCCACCTTTCCAAGTTGTTGGGGTTCATCTCATACTTCTGAAGGTTTGAGGGTGCTGCCTGTTCCATACCCCCCCTACTCCTCATCTAGCCTTTTAGGGGTACAAACAATAGTAATTGGGGCCTAGTGTGGTTGTGTACGTGTGATATACATACACTTCTTTTGGATCATATTTTCTATTCCGCTATTTAATCAAAAACCTTTGGGGATCAGTTAAATTGGGGGATAGTCTGTGTTGGTACGTGTGAGAGAGATCCACCTTTCCAAGTTGTTGGGGTTCATCTCATACTTCTGAAGGTTTGAGGGTGCTGCCTGTTCCATACTCCCCCTACTCCTCATCTAGCCTTTTAGGTGTACAAACAATAGTAATTGGGGCCCAGTGTGGTTGTGTACGTGTGATATACATACACTTTTTTTGGATCATATTTTCTATTCCGCTATTTAATCAAAAACCTTTGGGGATCAGTTAAATTGGGGGATAGTCTGTGTTGGTACGTGTGAGAGAGATCCACCTTTCCAAGTTGTTGGGGTTCATCTCATACTTCTGAAGGTTTGAGGGTGCTGCCTGTTCCATACCCCCCCTACTCCTCATCTAGCCTTTTAGGGGTACAAACAATAGTAATTGGGGCCTAGTGTGGTTGTGTACGTGTGATATACATACACTTTTTTTGGATCATATTTTCTATTCCGCTATTTAATCAAAAACCTTTGGGGATCAGTTAAATTGGGGGATAGTCTGTGTTGGTACGTGTGAGAGAGATCCACCTTTCCAAGTTTTTGAGGTTCATCTCATACTTCTGAAGATTTGAGGGTGCTGCCTGTTCCATACTCCTCCTCCTACTGCTCAACCATCCTTTTAGGGGTACAAACAATAGTAGTTGGGGCCTAGTGTGGTGGTGTACGTGCGAGATACATACACTTTCTTTTTGATCATATTTTCTATTCCGCTATTCAATTAAAACCTTTGGGGATCAATTCAATTGCGAGATAGTCTGTGTCGGTACGTGTGAGATCCACCTTTCCAAGTTGTTGGGGTTCATCTCATACTTCTGAAGATTTGAGGGTGCTGCCTGTTCCATACTCCTGCTCCTACTGCTCAACCATCCTTTTAGGGGTACAAACAATAGTAATTGGGGCCTAGTGTGGTTGTGTACGTGCGAGATACATACACTTTTTTTGATCATATTTCCTATTCCGCTATTCAATAAAAACCTTTGAGGATCAATTGAATTGCGGGATAGTCTGTGTCGGTACGTGTGAGATCCACCTTTCCAAGTTTTTGGGGTTCATCTCATACTTCTGAAGATTTGAGGGTGCTGCCTGTTCCATACTCCTCCTCCTACTCCTCATCCATCCTTTTAGGGGTACAAACAATAGTAATTGGGGCCTAGTGTGGTTGTGTACGTGCGAGATACATACACTTTTTTTGATCATATTTCCTATTCCGCTATTCAATAAAAACCTTTGAGGATCAATTGAATTGCGGGATAGTCTGTGTCGGTACGTGTGAGATCCACCTTTCCAAGTTTTTGGGGTTCATCTCATACTTCTGAAGATTTGAGGGTGCTGTCTGTTCCATACTCCTCCTACTCCTCATCCATCCTTTTAGGGGTAGAAACAATAGTAATTGGGGCCTAGTGTGGTTTTGTACGTGCGAGATACATACACTTTTTTGGATCATATTTCCTATTCCGCTATTCAATCAAAACCTTTCTAGGGCAAGATCTTAAATTACAGAAATATGAGGAGACCGTCAAATAAGGGCCGTGGCCTGGGTCGTGGTGCTGCTGGTAGAGCTCCTGTTGCAAGGAGAGGACGTGGTCGATCTGTGCCAGCTACACGCACAAGTGAAACACCTTCCTCAAGTGTGAGTAGGCGACAGAACCTGCATCAGTATTTGGTAGGGCATCAAACGCCCCTAGAAGTGATGAGGCCAGAACAAGTTGAGGCGATAGTAGATTGGTTTGCTGCTGACAGTGCCTCCAGTTCCTTCACATTGTCTCCCACCCAGTCTACTGCAGAAAGGTCAGAGTTGGCACCTGCAGCCAATGTCCAACCGTCTTTCACCTCACCCCCTTGCAAATCAGGCCAGCAGTCTGAGCCCCAAGCCATACAGCAGTCTCTTATTCTTTTTGAGGACTCTGTCAGCAGGGTTTCCCAGGGCCATCCACCTAGCCCTGCCCCAGAAGTGGAAGAGATTGAGTGCAGCGATGCCCAACCACTTATTTCTCAAGATGAGTACATGCAAGGATCATCGCAGCACGTCTCCGATGATGACGAAACGCAGGTGCCAACTGCTGCGGCGTTCAGCATTGTGGAGACCGACAAGGAGGGCAGGGGTGAAGACTGGGTGGAAGATGATGTGGAGGACGATGAGGTCCTCGACCCCACATGGAATGAACGTCATGCAGGTGACCTGAGTAGTTTGGAGGAAGAGGCGGTGGTCGCACAGAGCCACCAGCACAGCAGAAGAGGGAGCAGGGTGCAGAAGCGGAGCGGCCGTGCCCTAGACACTACGCCCGCTACTGCCCAACGCAGCAAGGGAACGAGCGCACCAAAGTCAGCTCAAAGGAGTTCTCTAGCGTGGAAGTTCTTTAGAAAATGTGCTGATGACAGGACACGAGTGGTTTGCACCCTGTGCAATCAGAGCTTGAAGCGAGGCATAAACCTTCTCAACCTGAGCACAACCTGCATGATCAGGCATCTAAGTGCAAAGCACGAGCTGCAGTGGAGTACACACCTTCAAAACCAAGAAACGTCTCTGGCTCATCCTGCTTCCTCTTCTGCTGCAGTCTCGGCCGCTCCAGCCACATCTGTAGTGATACCGGCACCTGCCACCCCGCAAACAGACGATCTGTCAGCAACACCACCACCTGGGTCACCAACAACCATCTCCACAATGTCCCGTGGAAGCGTTCAGCTTTCCATCTCCCAAACACTTGAGAGGAAGAGGAAGTACCCCCCTACCCACCCGCGATCCCTGGCCCTGAATGCCAGCATTTCAAAATTATTGGCCTTTGAAATGCTGTCATTCCGTCTGGTGGAGACGCACAGTTTTAAAAACCTTATGTCGGTGGCTGTCCCACAGTACGTCGTGCCCAGCCGCCACTACTTTTCCAGGCAAGCCATCCCTTCCCTGCACAACCAAGTGGGGGAAAATATCAGGTGTGCACTGCGCAACGCCATCTGTGCCAAGGTCCACCTAACTACGGATACGTGGACCAGTAAGCACGGTCAGGGGCGTTATATCTCCCTAACGGCACACTGGGTAAATGCAGTGGCGGATGGGCCTGAGGCGGATAGCAATTTGGCGCATGTCCTTCCACCACCGAGGATTGCAGGGCGCTTCAGTTTGCCTCCTGTTCCTAACTCCTCCTACTCCGCTTCCTCATCCTCTACCGCCTCCTCATCCGGACAGCGTAACACCTTCACCACCAACTTCAGCACGGCCAGGGGTAAACGACAGCAGGCAGTTTTACAACTTGCCTGTTTGGGGGACAAACCACACACCGCGCAGGAGTTGTGGAGGAGCATGGAACAGCAGACAAATGAGTGGTTGCTGCCAGCGAGCCTCAAGCCCGGCCTGGTGGTGTGCGATAACGGGCGAAATCTCATAGCAGCTCTGGGCCTAGCCGGTTTGACGCACATCCCTTGCCTGGCGCATGTGCTGAATTTGGTGGTGCAGAGGTTCCTTAAAAACTACCCCGATATGTCAGAGCTGCTGCAGAAAGTGCGGGCCGTTTGTGCGCACTTTCGGCGTTCTCACCCTGCTGCTGCTCGCCTGGCAGCGCTGCAGCGTAACTTCGGCCTTCCCGCTCACCGCCTCATATGTGACGTGCCCACAAGGTGGAACTCCACCTTGCACATGCTGGAAAGACTGTGCGAGCAGCAGCAGGCCATAGTGGAGTTTCAGCTGCAGCACGCACGCGTGAGTCGCTCTGCGGAACAGCACCACTTCACCACCAATAACTGGGCCTCCATGCGAGACCTGTGTGCCTTGTTGCGCTGTTTTGAGTACTCCACCAACATGGCCAGTGGCAATGACGCCGTTCTCAGCTTAACTATCCCACTTCTATGCCTCCTTGAAAAAACAATTCGGGCGATGATGGAAGAGGATGTGGCACAGGATGAGGAGGAGGAGGAGGATGAAGAGGTAACATTTCCAAGGCTTTCAGGGCAGTCATTCGCAAGGGGCTCCGAGGGTGGGTTCCTGCACACGCAAACGCCAGGGACGCAATTGTCCAGCAGGGGCACAGTTCTGGAGGATGAGGAGGATGAGGAGGAGGAGGAGCTGGAGGAGGAGATGGAACCATGTTCACAGCAGGGTGGCACCCAGGCCAGCTCATGGCCATCACTGGTGCGTGGCTGGGGGGATACAGAGGACACGGACGATACACCTCCCACAGAGGACAGCCTTTCGTTGCCTCTGGGCAGCCTGGCACACATGAGCGATTACATGCTGCAGTGTCTCCACAACGACCGCCGAGTTGCCCACATTCTAACTTGTGCTGATTACTGGGTGGCCACGCTGCTGGATCCCCGTTACAAGGACAACGTACCGTCCTTAATTCACTCACTGGAGCGCGATCGCAAGATGCGCGAGTACAAGCGCACGCTGGTAGACGCCATGCTGCTGGCATTCCCATCTGACAGCGGGGCCACAGTGGAAGCACAAGGCAGAGGAGGAGGAGGAGGAGGTCGCCAACGCAACCAGGGCACCGCCAGCACCTCAGAAGGCAGGGTTAGCATGGCCGAAATGTGGAAAAGCTTTGTCAGCACGCCACAACAAACAGCAGCACCAGCAGCTCAGATGGAACGTCTTAGCAGGAGGCAGCATTTTACCAACATGGTGGAGCAGTATGTGTGCACACGCCTACATGTAGTGAATGACGGGTCTGCCCCCTTCAACTTCTGGGTCTCCAAATTGGGCACATGGCCTGAGCTTGCCCTTTACGCCTTGGAGGTGCTGGCGTGCCCTGCAGCCAGTGTATTATCTGAACGGGTATTTAGCACGGCTGGGGGCGTTATAACAGACAAGCGCAGCCGCCTGTCCAGAGACAATGTGGACAAGCTCACGTTCATTAAAATGAACCAGGCATGGATCCCACGGGACTTTTCCGTACCTTATGCAGAATAGCAATGGATACCGACCTTACCCACCCATTGTTCCATTTTTGCTCTTTCTCACTCTTTTGGGGTGTACCCTCATTTAAAATTTTTGAAAAGAAGCAGTGTTGGCTACCTCGTCCTCCTCCTCAGGGCCAGATTAATGTAGGGGCTATTGGAGCTGCAGCTCCAGGCCCCTACCTTTTATATAGGCCCCGGGTTGGCCATATTCACTGTTACCGCTCTTCTGTCACTTGTAAACACAGAAGTCTGGCTTCTATGCTCGCTTCCCCAGGCAGCACCCTCAGAACCTCCCCACACAGCGTGAAGGCCGGACAAGGAGGGACAGTTGGCGATGCATGGATGTGTTTATGGGCTTCAGAGACAGCATCCCATGTTGAATTAGGCATGCATGGCTGCACCCTTCCTCCTCTGGGTGCATGGCAAGGCACGGCCCTTAAGGCCCTTCAAAATCCTCAGCACCAAGCCCATGATGCTGTTAATCCGGCCCTGGTCCTCCTCCACCGCCGCTTCCACCTACACCGCCCATAGGTGTGCGCAGCCTATTGCATTAAGGTGTGCACCCCAAAGTTGAAATACACATGCATGTGTTTGCCAGCAGGGAGAGTAATGTATCGGGGCCATGTACCTGTAGGCAAGGAGAAATAGAGCAGAGCAGGTCCCAGGGAGATCTTTCCCATCTCCTCACTGGCAATGCTATGTGCCCTAGGTGATTAGGGTGTGCCCAGGCACACCCAGCACACCCTGTGCGCACGCCTATGTCACCGCCACATCCACCACCACCTCAACCTCCCTCCTACTCCATATGGGCCTCGTCCTTCAGAGATGAAGAAGAACATTGTTTTATTTTTCTGTTTTTTTTTGTTGTTTTAAGTTATTTCCCTATCCACATTTGTTTGCAGAGCACTTGCCATGCTCTTAATTACGTTTTGCTGCCATTTGCAGCACTCTAGCCCTTTCCTTTGGTGTTTTAGAGCCATTTTAGTGCCTTAAAGTTCGGGTCCCCATTGACTTCAATGGGGTTCGGTGTCCGGGAAAAGTTCGGTAAAAGTCCGGGACACGGACCCAGACTTTTTTTTAAAGTTCGGCCGAACCCGTCGAACACGGACATCTAGGTGTCCGCTCAACCCTAGTCTTAAGCATTATGGGTGGAACTGTACATGGGTATGCGTAATGCAAGGATTATCATTGGAGTTTGTTGTAGACCTCCCAGTGTTAATAAGGAGGTGTAGGATCAGGGCTGCAAAGGCTGGGACAGTGATAAAAATGGGGGATTTTTCCTTCTGCATACATATGTTGTAGCTCCTACAACGTCTGAGTTTGTTCTACCTTGTCATTTTAACTACAGTTTACAGGTTACCCGTTCGACTTGTTCCCTCATTCTGGCTTACTGTAGCCTATGTTTTCCCTGTTTGGTAGATACCCGTGAGGATCCTCTCATCCCCCTGCCTTTTCCCACACGATACGGTAGACTTGGGTACTGTTCCCTTTTAGTTTAACAATTGGTTGGTTTTGCCTCCCCACCTAGGCACAGTGTGATCCCTATATGGGGTGCCGGTGGGTTGGTAATGCCAATCACTACTCTCTCGTGACAACCCATTTACCACCCCTTGTCTACTAACCCTCACGATTTGCTGTAGTTACAGTTATTGGTCATGCTCTGTTACCGAGCTTTGATTACATTACCTTGCATTATTCTGTATGTCAAACGTTGTTACTCACTTGCATTATTTAATAAAATACTTGAAACAGAAAAAATGGGGGATTTTACCTACCCGGAAATTGACTGAAGTAATGGCACTGCTGGAATAGTTAAAGGGCAAAAATATATAAACTTATTACAAGACAATTTTATGGTCCAGTTTATTGAGGCCCCAACTAGGAATGATGCTCTGCTGAACCTGGCCTAATGGCCTAATATATAATCAATTGTTCTATATATAGAGAGAGACATCAATGTATGCTCTATACTGAACTGACCGATAGATACTCAATGGCCTAATATATGTAATCAATTGTCCTGTATATAGAGAGATCAATGTATGCTCTATACTGAACTGAACGATATATACTCAATGGTCTAATATATAATCAATTGTCCTATATATAGGGAGAGATCAATGTATGCTCTATACTGAACTGATCGATATATACTCAATGGCCTAAAATATGTAATCAATTGTCCTATATATAGAGAGAGAGATCAATGTATGCCCTATACTGAACTGACCGATAAAAACTCAATGGCCTAATATATGTAATCAATTGTCCTATATATAGAGAGAGATCAATGTATGCTCTATAGTGAACTGACCGATACTCAATGGGAGAGAGAGAGGGAGAGGGAGAGGGAGAGGGAGAGAGAAATGTATGCTCTATACTGAACTGACCAATACTCAATGGCCTAATATATAATCAGTTGATAAACTGCAAATCACTTTCCTCTCCCTGCCTCAATCACGATCCTCTCCCTGCGTAACTCACTGCTAGCAATGTCTCTAATTAGACTACACTGCACTGTCTGATAAACTGCAAATCATTCTCCTCTCCCTGTCTCAATAATTTTCCTCTCCCTTCCTCAACCACTTGCTATCTCGCCCACACAGTCACACTACATGTAGCTGCTGTGCGAGCAGCCTTTATATAGTGTGGGGAGTGTACTTAGCCCCTGAGCCATGATTGGCTAAAGGCAGCCTGCCTTTGTCCAATCATGGCAGAGATGATTTGATTGGGCAAAGCATGGAGGTCAGGGTGCATGCTTTGGCCAACCACATAATGCACTGCACGCGTCGTGCGCGCCCAGTGAATTATGGATGCGGGCACTCTAATTTCCCGCGAAGAAACACATTTGTTCATCATTCCACAAACGAGCGAACAGCCAATGTTCGACTCGAACTCGAAGCTCATCGCTACCTATTGGTACTGTAAATATCTTGTAAACTTGCTGTGTTGCATACTAGCACATGCATTTACTTTGCAGGTAACCAAAAACATTTTTTTTTTCCCCAGGCTATACTTCCTTTTTAAGGAAAGGGTCTGCTGGAGGACAACATAGGAAAAGGGGGGGGGGAGAGATTCAGGAGAGAGAGGGAAAGGAGGAGGGGGGAGGCTGGTTACAGCTCATTTACTTCAGTCCCCGGAGGCTCCTGGCTCAGTGGCTCAGTCACAGTGGCTTCAGGTTTACAATGTGGCTGTCAGCTGCTCGATTTATATTTCCTGCCCACACATCTTATTTACACACAGAATTTGGGCTGCCCAGAGTGTGGAAGTACACAGGGAGGGAGAGGCGGGAGGAAGCAGAGCTTATCCAGCCTCTCCCATTCATGTAGGTGCTGTGCTGCCTGGGCTTGGTGAGAATGGAACATAGACACTCAGCCATGTGACAGATGCAGCCGTCTCTATATTCACAGAGGTTTGGCAGCCCTGCCTGCCTGACACCCCTAAGCGGTCCCGGCCTGACCCCCCCCCCAAATGTGTGGCACCCGGGCCGACCGCCCCCCCCATTGGTACGCCACTGACTGAGCAACCTCTACTCTTTTAGTAAATAAGCCCCTACTGTGTTATCAGTACAAATCATGAACAGAATTGAGTGTGACATCATTGATAGAATTTCAATAGGTATTTTTTTGTTTTAAAAACAAACGTTCCATTTTCTAATAATTTATGGTGTTGAATCAAATTTGTTTTTGACTGCAGTGAGAGGAAAATTCAAAGGATGGAATTTTTATTTTCAAATTAACAAATTTCTAAAAGTGTGTGCAGACTTTTTTTGGAAAGTTTATTCTTTCAAAAATTAAACTATTAAACCAAAACAAATTTTGAAGTGTTTTTGAACAAAATTCATCAAGTCATCGAGGACTTTCGTATGAATGTTCATACAGATGTTTGTTCAAAATCTTTTAGTGTATGGCCAGCTTTAGAGACATTCCTTCTTTGAAAACCAAACTCCTCTATCCCTCTTTCCTCCTTAAAGTGTATGTAAGCCATAAAAATGTAATCCTTTTTCTCCCTCTTCTGTAACATTTTGTCATATGTGTTTGATAATTACTTAAAAAAAAAAAAAAAAAACTGGTGATCTTGATCTTACAGAAAGTAAGAACTGTTTGTGTATTATAACTCTCCCTCTCCTATTTCTGATGTACTGTAATGTTTACCTGAGTATAAGTTACTTAAAATGTTTATACTACATTTAATTCTTTATCTAACCATCACATTTTTGCAGTGGTCATTTTCAAAATGGGAATCATATGTAAAAGTAGCAATGAACAAATTGATCACTTTTCATTTGTTATAGTCTGTGTTATTGGACATGTGTCAAGGGTAAGTTCCATACCTTAATATTTTAGTGTAAAAGGTGCCTCTCCTTCCAACCTCAAAAAGTTGGCACACATGAAAAATACCACCTAGGCAAGAATAGATGCATTAAGCGGTTGTGGTAAAGGGAGGTTTTACCCAGACTTTATGATAAATGACATCTGTTTCTAAACAAAATGTCATTTATCTTCACTCTGCAAACTTTTGGCTATATTGCCTACTGGTGAATCTTTACAATCATGTCAACTGCTCAAATAACATAAAGCCATTGGTTTACCTGGCAATGGCTTTGGTTTAAAGGTGGCACCATGGTCAAGTCTAGTCAATAAGAATGTCTTTTAGTTTGAAAAGTCACTTTATCCAAGATTGATACTTTTTTGTTAGCATGAGAAGTAGAATTGCTAATTAGCTTCTTTTATTTTACCTGGACTCCTTTGCCCTAACTGTTGTTCCCAGGTATACTTCCTAAAGCATCTCCCAGCAATGATGAGGCCACTTGTCATGGTTATGGCAACTTGGTGGGCCTCAGAACCCAGCACAGAAAACTTACCTTAAGAAACTTGAGAGAGCTGATTCAATTTTCCCATTCTGAACTGAAGATCCATTCTTGTTGTCCAATTTTGGACATTTGAGGCCAGTATTTGGGCTTTAGGCTTTTGTTAATGGCATGAGCTTGACTTTAGTTTGAGCTGGTTCCAAGATCATTCAGAATGATTTAACATGTGCATTTGACCTGCAATTGACCTCCTTCTGGCTTGCATTTGATCTGCTTCAAGCAGGATTTGCCTTACCAATTCAGACTTGTATGGGAATGCAAAAAATGCTGAACAGGTATAAAAGCCTATTGACACAGTCCCACATGGACCATTTGCATTGTATTTATTTCACATTTTCACAGATGAAAACACAACAAAGAAAATACTGATATCGATACTACACAGTTTAGGGAACCAAAACTTCCTTAGAGGTGAATGAAATTTGAATGAAATCTTTACATCAATAATAAAAAATGTATGCAGTAAAGTGTGACAGTCAAGTCTTTTATCAGCCAAGTACTACATTATCCCTTAAGCATGCAGCACAGCAAAACTTGGTTAATAATTGATATGCTGCCTTAAGTTTCCTGGCCATCATCTGCTAGTCTTTCATAGTAGTAATAGTGTGATTTTTTTTTTTTTTTTAGTTGGTTAAAAAGGAAATTTCATGAAAAAGCAAGCTTCTTTATTGACAGCCCACACCCCTCTAACACAAATAGGTAGGGCTTTTTTCACAGAGAATAGGTGCAGGTAATTCCCCTTCCAAGTCACCCCCTGTCTCCACCCTCTGCCTACCTCCAAGCAACATCCCTTGGTTCCACCTTCTATTCACCTCCAAGTAATTTGTATGCTATTTGTAATAACTTGTTTAATTTGTGATAACAAGCTGAGTGACTCTTTTATGTAACTCTGTGATACAGTTTGGACTTTCACCTTATCAGTATATTTGCGACCCTGCATACAGAATTTATTCCACCACCAATTCTAGGTGGGTGAGGTTACATAGATAGACCTTCTAGCAGCCAGCATCAATAGACCTTCTAGCAGCCAGCAACAATAGACCCCTCCCAGAAACATTTGACCACCTAGTAATAACAGACCCATACCTCAACAATAGATGTCCCCATGGACAATAGTTCCTCTTAGCAGCTAGCATCAATAGACCCTCCAGCACCCCCAATGACCCTTATATACATTCAGTGTTGGAGGTGCTGGAGCTGCATTCCCCTATGTTACCACTGAAAAATATGGTACATTTGTAAAAAATTACCATGAACTCCCAAGTAGCCTGTGAGAATAAACTCTAAACTGTGGCTTTCAGAAGCCTGAGCTAAAAAAAAAGACCTAAACCCTATTGAGCATCTGTGGGGCATCCTCAAACGGAAGGTGGAGGAGCGCAAGGTCTCTAACATCCACTAGCTCCATGATGTCATCATGGAGGAGTGGAAGAGGACTCCAGTGGCAACCTGTGAAGCTCTGGTGAACTCCATGCCCAAGAGGGTTAAGGCAGTGTTGGAAAATACAGTAATGGTGGCCACACAAAATATTGACACTTTGGGCCCAACTTAGACATTTTTATTTAGGGGTGTACTCGGTGTTGTTGCCAACAGTTTAGGCATTAATGGATATGTGTTGAGTTATTTTGAGGGGACACCAAATTTACATTGTTATACAAGCTGTACACTCACTACTTTACATTGTAGCAAAGTGTCATTTCTTCAGTGTATATATATATATATATATTTTTTTATCATTATTTTGATTTAAAACATGTTTTAATGTTTTTACCTATTTGCATTATAGGATAGGGGTCTGTCAGTAATGCCATCATGGTATCCAGAAGACATTACAGCTTTGCTAAGTCATATTTTACAGTAATCCAAGTTTCATGTATTCACATGTGCAGTTCACAGGTCACACAGTCCAGTAGTAGAATTATGACATGATGAATAGATTTTTTTTCTTACAAAAATGAACCAAAATTATTCCCCATGTCATTTTTATTGTTTTTTTTTAACTAGTAATGGCGGGGATCTGCGATTTTTTTGTGGGACTACGACATTGTGGCGGACAGATCGGACCCCTGACTGACATTTTTGACACTTTTGGGGGTACCAGTGACATTACTACAGTAATCAGTGCTATAAATATGCACTGTTACTATAAAAATGACACTGGCAGGGAAGGGGTTAACTTTATTGGTGATCAGTGGGTTAAATATGTCCCTAGGGGTGTGATTCTAACTGTCAAGGGGTGTGGCTTGTTAGATTATAACAGAGACATACGATCCTACATAGCAGGATCACAAAGCCTCTGTCATGATCTAAGGGAGAATGACAGACGGCTGTGTTTACATCAGCCGTCTGCCTTTCTCCCTCTCCTGTGGGAGATCACGAGTGGCCTGCGGACATCCGAGCCCTACAGGCTCCTGGACGAGCGACGTAGTACTACGTCAGTTTGCCCAGGAGCGGCTGACTGCCACAGTAAATATACTGTAGGCAGTCGGCAAGTGGTTAAAAAGGTTATAAACCTTGAGAAAAAAAAAAAAAAACCTGTAAGACAAAGGCATAATGAACTAGTATGCATAGCATACTAGCTCATTATGAAATACTTATCTTAGAACACAGCCCGCCAGCAGCGCCCACACACCGCTGAGACAGCTGACATCTTCCCTGTGATTCTTCCAGGTTCACGGGCTCTGGCGCTGTGAGTGGCCAGGGCTGCAATGACGTCACTCCCGCGCATATGCGTGGGAGCTGCCGTTTACTTTGCAGTAAGCGGGATCTTCAGAGCGCATACGCCGATGATGTCATTGGCTGCTTGCACTCTGAATATCTCAATATTTAGGAGAAATTCACAGTAGCCCATAATAAGGCTTACCTGTAGGTACAATTACAAAATAAGACTTTACTTCCTCTTTAATCAAGATGGCAGACAAAAGTGTTAGTGTGTGCATGGAACAGCGCATGGTAACGAGGTTTCTTGTGAACGAAGGCATAAAACCCACAGATATCTACAGAAAACTTCAAGCGCAGTGCCATTCAAAAAAATCGAAAGAATGGACTTTATCGGCATATTTTAAAACAATTCCATATACAAATTTTATTTATGACAAAAATTATAGACATGGACAAATATAAAAACACATACATTGATGGATATGGCAAAAATATATCACGACCCACAAGTGGTCTATAGTCCTCACGGACTCAATTAACAAGACTGTAAAGCCAAAGCACCTCTGAGTTCTGTAGTTGCCCCAATGATAACATAGAAGGTAACCTGAACAGGTACAGGCCTGATGAAAATGGTAAGGGGTCAACAGA
The DNA here is from genome assembly GCF_965119305.1 of Pelophylax lessonae. NCBI lineage: Eukaryota > Metazoa > Chordata > Amphibia > Anura > Ranidae > Pelophylax > Pelophylax lessonae. Next base: position 265,261,453 of record NC_138773.1, on the reverse strand, counting down.
GGCCAAATCATGGTGTATCAATTCTGCTTAATAGTAATTAAAGACGCGATTGACTAATTTTGCTCCTTAACGCGCTTCTTCTGGAGCTAAATATATCTAGTAAGAATGCGGAAAAAAAGGGAAAATGAAACTGTTGCACATATAGAGAAAAAAAAAGCACAGTACGGTGATGAGACATTTAGCCGCAGTAAGACGTTTGAATTGTGTAAATGTTTCAAAGATGGTTGTACGTCTATCAGTGACGAACCTGGCCATGGTGGTTCCCAGCCCACAGCAGTCATTCCTGTAAATATTAAAAAAAGGGAGGGTTGGGACTTTACATGAGAGACATGACAAGGCTCGCAGGACAAAGATGATACATTTATTGATACATAGAAATATGCAAACATAGCATGTACAATAAGTAAAAACCAAAAAAATATAAAACTGGTAGGTGGTCTACAATTCCAGGTTCATAGAAACCAGCATGGCAATATACCAAAAAACAGGAAATAGTTGAGTGCAATCATTACATCAGCAGACTCGACGCGTTTCATGGACTAGATTGGCCACTTCATCAGGAGTAGATATGTAATAAACGCCTATAAAAAATAATATAAGAAATAACAGTAATGAGTATTAATAGAAACTGGAAAAGGGGGGAGCGGGGGGGAGACAAAGCCCCCAAAATTCACAAGACTTAAATTGCAGCTTCTGGCTGTAACTGGCACTGGAGGTAAAGACATGTCCCCAGATGTCCCCCAAGGGAGCTGAGGGCGCACAAAGTAGGTGAACCAGGCAGACCATGCCACACACAAGGAGTAGAACCAGTAATCTCATGGAGAATAGCTATAATGAATGTGTACATGTATAATCAATGAGTAAGCTAAATAAAGATACATGGTATTACTAGCAAAGTACAGGTGAAAAAATAAAAATAATTGAATGAAAATAGCTGTGAGTCAAGGTGAGATAAAAAGGATATGAAGTGTGTAAAATCAGCACCAAGAGAAGTGTAGAGGCGAAACAGGTGAAAGTATCATGAGCCACAAATAAATGAAAACCCAGTACATGTCAAGAAATTTAATGTAATGTCCAATATTGGACCAACTAAAAATGTTGTAATACATACATCAGATTATTACATTTGAAAAGAGTTTTATATTTTTTTGGTTTTTACTTATTGTACATGCTATGTTTGCATATTTCTATGTATCAATAAATGTATCATCTTTGTCCTGCCAGCCTTGTCATGTCTCTCATGTAAAGTCCCAACCCTCCGTTTTTTCTATTTCAATTAGGGATGGAAGCGCATGATACCCCCCACCGTGCACCTCATGTAAAGTCCCAAACCTTCCCCCCTTTTTTCCTGTAAATATTCAGCGCTTGGAATGCCTGATCCTGGATAATCAACACATAACCTGTCGTGAAATTACACAAGAGATTAATCTTTCTGTGGGAACGGTGAACACAATCATTCATGAACATTTGCATTTTTGAAAAGTTAGCGAATGCTGGGTATCAAGCTTTCTGCTTTTGAACAGCACAGAAGAGTGTCTGCAGAAAAAACTGCCTGGTTTGATCACTTAGGGTGTCCTGTTTCTCCAGGACAACGCACAAGCTCATACTGCTCACCGCACTACGTGCACATTACAGCAACTCGGCTGGAAGGTATTGCCACATCCCCCTTACAGCCCGGACCTCGCTCTGAGTTTTTTTCCAGCTGTTTGGACCCCTAAAAGAGTTCCTCAGGGGTCAGTATTTCAGCACTGATGACGAAGTGAAGCAGGCTGTCCTAGCATGGTTCAGGCATACTGACAAATCTTTCTATGCAGAAGCTTTCCAGGCATTAGTTAAACACTGGGATAAGTGTATACATGTAGCAGGGGAGTATGTAAAAAAAATGCAGTTTCCACCTATTGAAATTTGTTCTTTCATTATATAAACTCAATAGTCCCAGTTCGACCTGAATGCCCCGCGTAGTAGTTAGAGGAGTTATAGTAAAGTGGTTAAAAGGCAGAAGGTTTTTAACTTAATGCATTCTATGCATTAAGATAAAAAAAAAACCTTCTGTGTTCCATACTGGAACGTCTTTTCTTCTACTAGTCACTGCTCGGAGACGCCCACTCAGCTGCTGATTGGTTGCTGGGAGCAGAGCGGAAGTATTCTCACGCTGGCGAAGTTGGACGCGGAAGTTCCGGTGTTCCATAGAGCAGGTCCTGTGCTGTGTGGAGTGTGCTGTGTCTGCTTGTCAGTGGGACGCTTTATGGTTGATCCTGTCCTTGGGAGGTGATTTTTGGATCCTGGGAGCTTCTGCTGTTACCGTTTGGAGCTGACCATCCTGCTTTTGAGCAAAAGCGTTTGGCGACCATTGTGAGAACATTGGTCACCGACATTTGGTAAGAGGCCAATCGGTCATTTTGCATATGGTGGAGGTTCTCACTATTCCAGTACCAAGTTGACGGAGTTCTTCACTTTCCATGGTGTTTTGGTGGATTGGACTGTTCCGCATTATTATTTTAATTGAACTCATGCTCCATATTTATATACGGAATCAATCAACAGCGCTGCATTTTATATTTCATTATGATTATACATGTGCAGTTCGTTTCGCTCCGAGATAAAATTCAGACAAATTTTTCGTTAGTTGGAAATTGTATCCGAATGTCCGAATTACAATAGTAATGAATTTTAAACGAATCCGAAATAACTAAACAAAATTTTGGACGAAATTCTAGTTTTAATATTTTTCAAATCGAATGTGAGTAGTTTTTCAAATTTCCGGAGAGAATAAAATAGAATAGAAAATAAAGGAATTGAATTAAAAAGAATATAATAGAATAGAAAATAAAAGAATAGGATATAATAGAGTTTAACAGAACAGAATACAAATAAAAGAATAGAAAAACATAGAATAGAAAAAAAGGGATAAAATAGAAAATAAAAGAACAGAATAGAAAAGAATAGAGTAAAACAGAACACAATAGAACAGAATATAAAAGAACAGCATAAAATAAAATAAAAAATAAAGGAATAGAAAATATAGAAAATTGGTAAAATCCGTGCTTAGATTTACATAAACATAAGTACATAAAGATGCCGGCTAATAGATAAGACAAAGTTCATAAAGCGGCACTAAAAACACCAGGGGAGAAAGTTAATCATCAGCCTCAGTGCAATTGGACACCAATTACCAGGGTGAGTAGTTCTAACTCCTTACCAGAGAATGAAAGTCATTAGACCAGACAACAAAGTCCTCTTCAATTACAAAAACATACATCCATAATTACAGATGTTTTGAGGGATTGGTTTGACTTGAGGATTTACTGATCCTGGGGTACATTTACCTGTTTGACCCTATATAGTCAATACCCTATCCTTAATATTCACGCTGAACTGAAACAGATACCTCAGAATCTATTCACTTAATTATCAGCTCTGCCTCATATATCCTTAATTGCGCCCTCTTTGTCCGCCCGGGAGACACTGGTTACACCCTATACAGATATCTCTGATGTATAAATGTGGTCCTGAAGAAGCATGCTGCGAAACGCTTAGACCCAAAGATAAGATATGATTATATATTATATGATGTACCCAAATATTGTGAATTTATAATAACCTACACATTTTTCCCATCTGTCTTCAGTGACTATATGGGTAAAAAATAGTCTTAGGTTATTCGATTTCAAAGATCCCATGTTGTTTGTTACATGTCTTGTATTTTTCAATGAGGACAGTATGTCTTTTGCCCTCATTTTTTATTTTTGGTTGTAATTAATAAAAATTATATCTTTTTTAAAAATATGTGAGTCGCTATGATTCATTTCATGATGTGCCTTAGAAAGTCCAGTTATATGTTTTTGTGAAGAGTCAGTTGTGGTCTGCTTTTTCCAACACATGATTCTTCACAATTTCCTTTTTTCTCTTCTTCAATTTTGGATGATGGCACGAGTTGGATAGTTCAATTTCTCTAATACTATTGCTTCATAATATCAACTCATCTGTGCATCTACAAATTCCCTCAAGGATGAGAAACACACGGTAATCATAGTTACATAGTTACATAGTTACATAGTAGGTGAGGTTGAATAAAGACAATAGTCCATCCAGTTCAACCTGTGTAGGTGTGTGTGGCTGTAATCATCTCACATACCCCTGAATGTTCTGATCCTTGAGATGTAAGTCTAAGAGTCTTTTGAAAGCCACCATACTACCCGCAGAAACCACCTCTTGTGGTAGAGAATTCCACAATCTTGTAGCCCTAACAGTAAAGAACCCCCCACGTTGCCTGAGGTTAAAACGCTTCTCCTCTAATCGCATTGTATGCCCTCGAGTCCTCATGCAATCCCTTCGAATGAACAGCTTTTTTTTCTAAGCTGGGATCCCCATTAAGATATTTATAAATTGCTATCATGTCCCCCCTCAAACGTCTCTTCTCCAGGGAGAATAAATCGAGCGATTGTAGACACTCTTCATAGTCAAGGTCCTCCAATCCCCTAATTAGTTTAGTTGCCCTTCTCTGGACTCTCTCCAGCTCCAACACATCCCTCCTGAGGACTGGCGACCAGAACTGGACAGAATACTCCAGATGCGGTCGGACCAGAGTTTGATAAAGTGGAAGGATTATAGTCTTATCTCTGGAATACATCCCTTTCTTTATGCATGCTAATATTCTGCTGGCTTTGGCAGCTGCCGCTTGACATTGCATGCTGTTGCCTAATCTATCATCAACCAAGACTCCCAGATCCTTCTCCATTTTTGATTCCCCCAAGGGTTCCCCTCCTAACGTGTATTGTGTTTTTATGTTTTTAGTCCCCAAGTGCAAAAATTTACACTTCTCCACGTTAAACCTCATTTGCCATGTCGTTGCCCACTCTGTAATTTTGTCCAGGTCATTCTGTAGGATATCTGCTTCATGCTGTGCAGTTATTGCCCTGGCCAATTTTGTGTCATCTGCAAAAACTGATATCGAACTACTGATCCCGACCTCAATGTTGTTTATGAATAAATTGAACAAGGTTAGTCCCAGGACTGAGCCTTGGGAGACCCCGCTTACTACCTCAGACCAGTCTGAGTATGCGCTGTTTATTACCACCCTTTGGACACGCCCTTTAAGCCAATTCCGTATCCAAGAGCAAACCCTGCTGTCGATACCTGCAGACCTTATTTTATAAATTAAGCGCTTGTGGGGAACTGTATCAAACGCCTTAGCGAAATCCAAGTACACCACATCCACTGGTCTCCCCCTATCTAGCTCACAGCTCACCTCCTCGTAGAATGTTAAGAGATTGGTTTGACAAGAACGCCCATTTGTAAACCCGTGCTGATTACTGCTGATAATGCTGTTGTCTTTAGCAAACTCTACGATATAGTCCCTTATCATCCCCTCCAGAAGTTTACATACTATTGTACGCCATCCGGGCCTGGTGATTTGTTTGTGTTAAGTTTATCCAGCCTTTCCCTGATTTCACCCTCTGTTAGCCATAGTGGCAAGTCCTGTGTATTACTACTAACCATACAGTCATGGTCAGTGTACCCCTCCTTTTCCTGTGTAAAGACTGACGAGAAAAAAGCATTCAGTACGGTTGCTTTTTCAGTGTCCTCTGTAACCATCCTCCCATCATTGTTAATTATGTGTGCAATATGCTCTGCCCTAGTTTTTTTGCTGTTGATATATTTAAAGAATTTCTTTGGGTTTTTTTTCTATCCTCCGCTATTTGTCTCTCAAAGTTGATTTTAGCCATCTTGATTTCTTGTTTACTTTTCTTATTTGCCTCCTTGTATTGTTCGAAAGTCGATACTGTGCCCTCTGATTTATACTTCTTGAAGGCCAATTTTTTTCCCCTAATACGTTTTTTGACGCTACGGTTTAACCAGCCAGGTTTGGCTTTGTCTCTTCTAAATTTATTTCCCACAGGAATGCACTGCAAGATGCCTTTGCCTAATATGTTCCTAAATCAAGATCCAGCAAAAAAGGAAATAAAACTCATAGTAACGATTTACAATGAGAAATCACATATCCAGAGTCACTGGACAAAAAAGAGTAAAAAGAGACCGATTCCAAAGAATCGCGAAGGAATCACTCGGCACCACAGTGAGTTTATCTACTGCTTACCAGAAGACCAAGATATTAGGCAACAAAACAGTAGACTCCGGAAAAGCTAGATTTCCTCACATTTAATCGATCTGACTAATGGGTGTATGTATGGCAGGGTGATCCAACTGAATCCATTCATCAGAGTTGATCAATCAATCCCCAAAAGATAAATAATCTCATAGTGCAGAATGTAGGTAACAGCAATAGAAATTTATTGAAAGCTACTTACAAACGATAGAAGATAAAAGCAGTGTACACTCAAAATTTGAACTGCGGACTTCAATTTTGAGTCTTTTTAGGTTTTTGCTACACAAATAAAAAAAGACCGAAAAGTTTGAAAAAAAAGGTTTTTTGTTTATGTTATAAAAAGTTGTAAATAGATAAGTTTTTTCCTGCACTGATGAGCATTGATGAGGCCACACAGACAGGCACTGATAAGGAGGCACTGATGGGGTGGCACTAATATGCAGCACTGATGTGCACTGATAGGAGGCACTGATGGGCACTGATATGTGGCACTGATGGGTAGCACTGATAGGCGGCACTGATGGGCACTGATAGGTGGCACTGATGGGCACTAATAGGTGGCACTGATGGGCACTGATAGGCAGCACTTATTGGCACTTACAGTATGTGCAACACTGATGGGCACTGATAGGCAGCACTGGTGGGCAATAATGGGCACTGGTGGGCAGCACTGATAGATGGCAATGGTGGGCAGCACTGATGGGGAGGGTACTGGCAGGCTTCCTGAGCGCTGATTGCCATCCATGGTGGCTATAGTGGGCATCCCTGGTGGTCATGGGTGGGCATCCCTGGTGGCTCTAGTGGTACCCCCCAAGGGTATTCGCTGGTAATCAATGCTCTGATTACCAGCACATACCCCCCCCCCCTGTCAAGAGAGCCGCAGATCGGCTCTCCTCTACTCTTGCCTGTCAGGCACGAACTGAGGAAAGCCGATCAACGGCTCTTCCTATTTACTATGTGACCAGCTGTGGTTGGTCACAGCTGGTCACATGGTAAAGAGCCTATTTCAGTAGGCTCTTTACTGAGATCGGAGATGCGGTGTGTCAGAGTGACACACCGCAGCACCGATCGCCGCTCTGCGCGCACCCCGGGGGCGCGCAGAGTGCATTATCCTGCCCGATGTCATATGACGGCGGGTCAGAATAATACAACCACCTTCCCACCATCAATTGCCTATAGGGCGGGCGGGAAGTGGTTAAGTGATACTTAAATGAATGTAAGTTCTTCCAGTGTTCAGGTGCAGCTCCCTGACAGTGGCATAGTAACAGTGGTAGAAGGCCGCTACTTAGTGGATGCACCTGACGTTACAGATCAGTCTCCTTCTCTGAGGACTCCTGTTCGGGGGAAACATGTTGTGTGGAGTTGCCCTGTGACATCAGCTTGCATGCCGGCCGGTCCTGCAATGGCGATGTGCACACTCTGTGATCCTTTCTTAGGTAAGAGCATGTACATGGGGGAGCGGCAGCTGAACACTGGAAGCACTTATATTTGTTTCAATGTCACTTAAAGCACATTAAGTCATTGGTGGACTTTTGATATATTTTTTGAACCGTTTGGCACATATGTATTTATGTTTTGCTCCTATATCTTTATGTTTCTTGGCTTTGTTTCACTTTGTGATTGCATTTAGGGCTGGTTCACACTGGTGCAATGGATGACATTGCATATGATTCGCACATCAATGCTGTGCAGACCGCATGCAATGTCTGTGCGATGCAAATTCAGCCCTACAAACTATAGGGGTGAGTTCGCATTGCATTCGGATCAAACTCATGCAGGACCCTTTTTTTTTGTCCTCACCAGAATCAGATCGCATAGGTGTTCACACCCATGCGATCTGATTCCTGCACAAATTCACAGTTCGCACTGCAAACTGATCTGTGGGTGTCATTAACTTTGTATTGACACCCTCAGCAGTTCGCAGAGGGCCATGTGAACTGCCGGCGATTCAAGTGCGATGCGGGAAGCCACACTGGATTTTGCAGGGTTTCTGCATCACACTAGTGTGAACCGGCCCTTAAAGAGGTGCACTTATTTATGTTTTATTTGTTTATGTCCTATATTCAGACATTTGTGAGTGCTGCAGTCCCATACACTAAGCGCAAGTTATAATCTGTTCATTTTCCATGTACTATGGATGTCTGAACTTGTTATTATAGCACTCATTGCCTCCCCGACTTCAGGACATAGCGCCTTTTATTCAAGCAGTATATTTTTCATTAATAATAACCACTTGCCGGCTGTCAGCAGTACATATTCTGTGGCAGGTCAGCTCTGTGTCACAAAACAACGTACCTGTACGCAGCTTTGCGGGATCGCTAGCGGGGGGCGCGCCCATTCACCACAGGAAAAGCCAATTCGCGGGTCGGGCGGCTGCGATTGCCACCGGGCACCTGTTATTCACTCCCCGTGGAGACAGAACAGCGGTCTGCCTTTGTAAACACGGCAGGCCGCTGTTCTGTCAGTTAGGAACCCAGATCTCTGTGTTCATGCAGCAAGCCCATCCTCCACACAGTTAGAAATCACCCCCTAGGGACACATTTAACCCTTTGATCGCCCCTGGTGTTAACCCCTTCCCTCCCGGGGTCATTAGTACAGTAACTGTGCATATTTTTAGCACTGATTACTGTAGTAATGTCACTGACCCCCCAAAAGTGTCGAAAATGTCAGTTAGGTGTCCGATCTGTCAGTCGCAATGTCGCAGCCCCGCTAAAAATCGCAGATCGCCGCCATTACTAGTAAATAAAAATAATAAAAATGACATAAATCTTTCCCCTAGATTGTAGACACGATAACTTTTGTGCAAACCAATCAATATACACTTATTGGGATTTTTTTTTTTACCAAAAATATGTAGCAGAAAACGAATTGGCCTAAAATTATGAAAAAATTTGAATTTACATTTTTTTTTATTAGGAATGTTATATAGCAGAAAGTAAAAAATATTGTTTTTTTTTCAGAATTGTGGCTCTTTTTTGTTTATAGCCCAAAAAAAAAAGAAAAATTGCAGATGTGATCAAATACCACCAAAGAAAGTTTTATAACGCAGTGCTTTATCGCAAAAAATGGCCTGGTCATTAAAGGGGTAATTCGTTTTGGTCCAGAAGTGGTTAAATTAAACTCTCACAATTCAAAACCCGAAATCCACTCTAAAAGCCCCGGACTTTACTACTGAGCAGCAATTTACCAGCTCAACCAAGACTCCTCCGAACGACTTACCTTAGGATCTGTTCACATCTAGGCCTTCTGGATTGCGGGTGTAATCGCTGCTATTCTGCCCTCGATCCCGAATCACCGCAAATCGCAGGACGCGCTTGCAATCCCCATCATTTCCAAAGGAACTGCGATTTTGCTGCGATTGTCATCCAGTGGAACAGAATCGCTGGACACCTGTTGTTTAAAAGAAGTTCCAGAACTTCTTTTGCGCAATTTGCAGTGATTTGGGTTTCAAAACACCTAGGTGTGAATGAAGTCTTACACAACAAATCTTACAGAATAGAATTTTGTGGAATAAGGAATGTAAAGCACAGCATACGGAATGAGGTGCTACATGTAATGTACACATGGCATTAAGAATGATGCAGTGTGGAATAGGCAGGGCTGGATTAGGGACAACTCATGCCCTAACCACAGCCCAACAAGGGCACCCTTAGTTCTTCTTATAGCATATCTATGGGAAAAATGTAAGTCATATACAGAATTTTTTCCACATTAGTGAAGTATTTATTCTCTTGAACAGTGCAGTGGCTCTTTCCTAGTCACAGCTTGTGGGTCATGTCTCTCAGCTGTACAGTGGCTGTTCTCTAGGCTGACAATAGACACTATTCCCAGCAGGGAGACGTGTGAGGGCCCACTGGAGAATCGTTTGGCCCTCTGGCAGGATAGACCAAGTCTGTATGTTTTTTTTTTTTCACAATACATTTTTACTTTCATGTAATCCACTAAATGAACTGCAGGTGTCAGCAAAAGCTATATATTGCAATCTGGTTTATATAATGTAGAACAAAAGATATTTAAGCCTTCCAAGCACTGATAAAATCAGGACAGTCAAACCAGGCAAGTGTATTTTTGTATTCATTAACACTAATGAATACATAAACTCTGCTCTAATATCGTGTTCCACTCTTATTTGTAATTTCTTGCTTACTATAGTTAACCACTTAAGCCCCGAAAGATTTTACCCCCTTCCTGACCAGGGCCTATTTTGCGATTCGGCACTGCGTGACTTTAACGGACAATTGCGCGGTCGTGCAAAGCTGTACCTAAACAAATTTGACGTCCTTTTTTTTCCCACAAACAGAGCTTTCTTTTGGTGGTATTTTATCACCTATGTAATTTTTTAATCATGCGCTATAAACAAAGAAAAAGCGTCAATTTTGCAAAAATAACAATATTTTTCACATTTTTTTTATATGAAATTCCCCCCAAAAAATGTAAAAACCAAAATTGTTAACATTTTTGGCCAATTTGTTTTATGCTACATATGTTTGGTAAAAAAAATCGCAAAAAGCATATTTTGGTTGGTTTGCACAAAAGTTATCGCGTTTACTAACAAAGGGAAAGATTTTTGTAATTTTTGTTGTTTTTTTTTAACAAGTAATGGCGGCGATTTGCGATTTTTTTGCGGGACTGCGACATTGCGGCGGACAGATCGGACCCTTGACTGACATTTTTGACACTTTTGGGGTTACCAGTGACATTACTGCAGTAATCAGTGCTATACATATGCACTGTTACTGTAAAAATGACACTGGCAGTGAAGGAGTTAACTGTATTGGAGAGGGAGGGGTTAAGTGTGTCCTAGGGGCGTGTTTCTAACTGTGATTGGCTGTGGCTACTAGTGTAAGAACAGAGATCAAAGGTCCTACATAGTAGAACCGTCTGATCTCCATTCTTACACAGGGAAGAATGACAGGCGGCTTTGTTTACATCAGCCGCCTGCCTTTCTTCCGGTGTAACGGACGATCGCGAGTGCCCGGCAGACATCGGGTCCGCCGGCCACACGTGCGGGGGGGTCCGTGACCGCGCGGGAGCACGCCTCCGGCGGCGCGCGGGAGCTCCCTAGAGCCTCACAGGCTAGCAACGTAGTACTACGTCACTTTGCCTGTGAGGGGCTGACCGCCGCAGTAAATAGTCGTGCGGCGGTCGGCAAGCGGTTAAATTAAACCTGAAAACTTTTTTTTTAGAAAACTCAGAGTGTTTTTATTTTCTGCATATAGAATGTGCTAGAGAACTGTGCAACATAGAATCAAGCGGAAGTAATGTTATATACAGAGGGTAGTCAATTCACAGGACCCAGGCTGATGTTCTAATAAATTACGAGATTCTGGGTTTGAGAGGTGATCAGAGAGCCAGCTTTGGGTATAAAGTATTCAGCATTATTCTGATGTATTCAAATATTTTGTTCATTTTGCCTAAAGTGGGTTAGACCACCTTTCATGTTTTTTTTGCTGTCTGTGTCTTCATCGCAAGTTTTTGATGGAAGGCAAATACACAATGGTCAACAGCTCTTAAAGTGTTTGTTACCCAACGTTTCATATTCCTGATATGTGCCTGCTGGACGATGTACTTGTATGAAAAACCATCCTGTTCTCTTTGAATTGCTTCCATTGTGTCAAATCTCTGGTATTCCTGCCAGTCCCTCTGCTTTCCTATTAAAAACTGACCACATTAAGAAAGAAAATACCCCGTGGTCAGTTCTCTAGCTGTGCTTGGAACTCAGTGTGCTCTCCTCCATCAGACTTGTCCCGATTGACCCCCCTTTTGGGAAGATCTGTGTCCTGATGTTTCTCCTACCCCAACTCTTATGCAGCTGAGAACAGAGGGAATTTGATTAATTATAAAAAAGGAAAAAAAGGTATTTAAAATGTTATCTTTTTAATATCTATACACAGGTGTTTTGCCTTTTCATTTCTATTTTAAACTGAATGGGTTGTTTTACATGGTGATTATTTACAATTTCTTTAAGGAGACTCTTTGGACAGGTCTCAGCTGCTAATTGCAAATTGGGCCAACATGCAAGTTTTTGATTGTTCTGTAGCTTCTGTTTGCTTCTAAAATAGCAGCTGGATTGCCCACCTAAATTTTATATTACACATGTGAAGTTATCATCATAAGAGGGTCAATTTTGGTAAGTTGGTAATTCTGCCCAGTGCTCGTTTTTTCTCGCAGCTGAAGGCTATATACCCTGCGCCTGACCTTTTTTATTGCCTAGTAAATAGACTACACATTTCAAAATAGTTAATACTACTCTGCAATTTCACATTTGTAGTGAGGCTGACCAAGAAAGAAGCAGAAATTAAACATCTGGTCCAGCCATTCATCAATTGAAAACCTTGAGATGCCCACTGGGAGCACAGCTTATTTGCTCACTGCTCCATTTTTCATACACACTTTCCTGTAATGCACCAGTTCACATTGGTCCCTTTTGACCTGAGAACCCCTGCCTGTGATGCAGGAGAGAAAATCTCAAATACACCCACTGCTTATTGTCCATGCTATAAGGACGGTGCACGGCTTATCTCTGAGCCATTTAGCTGTTTGATCAATCTGACCTCACTTGGTCATTTCCAGTTTAGGGCCAAAATGTTTGTGTTGTTGTTTGCAGTGTGTTACCTACCTGTCACAATTAGAAAATATGAAATATGTTTATGTAATGTTACACCTATACCTGAATAAATATTATATACTTCTTTAAATTATTTTTTTAGTACTAAACATAATGGGCAGTGTCATAATGTCAATGAGACCTGTTGGATTCAAATGGTGGTACAGCTTCGGTAAGGTTGGCTTCACACATCCAATTCGCATGTCAGGAGACTGTGGCCGGCTCTCAATAGAGCTGGTTCACACAGATCCAGGAAGGCTGCGGAGCGGTTTGCACAAGGGTCCTGTGCATCTTCTGGTCTGTTTCAGGTCCAAATTCAGCCAAATATTTGGACCAAATTTGGACCTGAAACAATGAACAGGAAAGCACTGGACAACCTGCTGCGAGACACTTCGCACATAGTGTGACCCCAACCTAAAAGTGTAGCACCAAACACATTTTTTTATTTTTATTTTTAGCCTGGATAATCAGGAAGGGTTAGATACAGTGTTTAATCTGTGTCATCTGGCAGCCTTTCTTGCACTTTCTGTCCCCAGGCACACAACATGCAGTGTAAATCTCCCCATATTGAGGGGAAACCCACCTATGAGAGTTGAGACTTTTGATTTGTTAATAAAATTAATGGTTGCTTAAAGTGGTTGTAAACCACTGGACGTTTTTTTTTTTTTGTTTTTTTTCTTACCCTGCAAGGTAAAACCATAATGTGCTAGTATGTATGCTATTTTCAGCTGTAGCATGTTTTTACTTTTTTCAGCTGTAGCAATTTTTAGCTTTTTTTTTAGCAAAACTATTCTCCCACAAAAGCTTATTGCTCAAAAACGTTGATAAATGCTGAATAGCCGCGTTTTTCAGCGTTTCTGGCATTTTTCAGCAATTTTAAGCTTTTATAAGAGTTAGAGCATTTTTACAGCTGAAAACCTCCTCTCAAAACCCACTAATTTGGGGTTTTTCCAGCCAGAAAACGCCCCTGCCAAAAACGGTTGAAAACAGCCTATGTGTGCATGGATACATAGGATGCCATGCTGGGGAGTTTACTGGCTGCAGAAAAAAATGCCTGATGCCAAAAACAGCAGCTGTAAAAACGTACAGTGTGCATGAGGCCTTACTGCGGACACTTTCAGATTATTGACATAGAGAGTCAGAATCTAATCAAGACCCCATACTATGAAAAGGGCAACCAAAGTCTATACTATTCAATACATTGACTATGTGGTTTAAAGGGATTCTGTCATGAAGCAAAAAAAAAAAAATGTATACTAAGGCTCTCATGGAAGCAGCCATTCCATGAGGTATGTACCACTTGATTGTTTAAGGGCAGTCACTCAATAAAAATAAATTTAGGTTCTCCGCCCAAGAAATAGAATTCATCATATACAGTAAGTTAGGCTATGGTTGTGTCTATCAGAGCCTAGTTATACAGGTGTGGTGTCCTACTTCATAACACATTACCGTTAAAGGTAACTTATCGGGATATCTGTTTTAGCCAAGGAACAATTTTAACACTGGTGGAGATCATTGCTTAGCTTTAAGAAGCACTCCTTCAATCCAGCATTATTTCCTAGAATTGAATGAGGTTGTTGGAACTTTTGCTAGATTGTATCTTTGATAACATCTGTCTTGAGAGGCTCACTTTGAATTTCTTAGGTCCTCCTAGGGTTCTTTGCTAGACAAAATGCCTGTACTCTGAGCTAAGCTATATTACCTATTTTATAGTAGAAAGAATAAGTTGTTGGATATGTCAATGAATTCAGGAGACCTCCAATCCTGATATACAATGAATAAAATGTTATATAAGAGGAGCCAGGTTCAGACCCCCAAGGGGACAAGACACTGGTTCCTCTAAATAAAAGGAAATGGATTGTTGAGGAGGACTCCTGATGGGTGAGTGTAAATTCAAATAACAAAATACATGTTCAAAAAAGTATATAAGTTTATTAAAGAGATAAAAAAGAGAATTTAGTTAAAAGAGAATAAATCTCACAATACATTTAACAAAATATACATATAGTGTAACCATTGTAGTCTCAGCCAGAAGGGACGGGCTGACGCGTTTCGCAGAGAGGCTTTCTCAAAGACCACGTAGTATCCCAGGCAGACTATTACAAGGAAAAAGATACACATTTAGAATCAAGTTCATACAACATTGTTTATATCATTAGAGAACAAATATAATATTCATATTTACACATGACAATATAGAAAAGTTTTGTTACGCTCACCAAGTTACAAAAACTGATAGTCTAGGAACACCGTGAGATCCGGTCACTGACCATACATGCCCAGCCACAGGCGACCAAAGGGAGCCAGGTAGAGGGGGCTCACAGCCCACGGAAAACCACCAGGGCAAGGCCCAAAGGGGAGGTGTCGAGTCTGATATCCTCGGATTGGTCAATTAAGACTTAAAGGGAACCAGAAAGCAGGGGCATCAAACATATCACCCAAAATGTCAGATGGTTAACATCTGAAAAGGAAGGGATGATAATGACACTCATCAGGACACCTCATACAGCCAATCTAGTTAAATGAATATAGCCCACTGATAACATCAGATGGGCTTATGCTACTGATTAGTTTGGCCATAGTAAAGCGGCACATTAAATTCCCAATGGCCCCCAAGAAAGGGAGGGGGGACAAATAAAAGAGCAGCGTGCAAGTAGTGATACCCTACAGGCAGGGGTAATTAAACCGATGCTTAAGGGTACACCACCCGCATACAACCCCCCGCCCCCCACTCATTGGGGGGAAAAAAAGCTATATTACCCTTCCATACAGTAGTCATTTTCATTATACCGATGATAAGCCATTCTGCTGTCTCCTGCTTATTTCTCCACCCCAAAGACCAAAGTGCTACCTCAGGCAAAAATATCACCTTGCCTCTTGTTAGAAGGTGTGTGTTGGTGCCTCTGGTAGTTCACTCCCAGATGTCACTAGAGTTTGCTTATTCTCCTAAAGTGTGTGTTTCTCTGTGTTCTGCCAACTCCTACCTTTATTTTTAGAGGTTAAAACAGCCCATATATTAGTCAGTTTTTTTGTTCAACCAAATGGTTGAAGAAATAAAAAACCGACCCGATTTCCCCATCCACGCATTCAAATGTGGGGAATCCTCCCCACTGAGCTATTGTATTGAATTTACAGAGCAGAACTGCAGTCTATAGCCTGTGGTGCTGATTAGGAGGGGAAAATGCATCAGGGCTATTACACAGACGTTGATTAGTAGATCGACTACTGTGCACCCACAGTACCCACACATGGATTGAAATTTGATCAGTCCCTTCTGAACTGGACAAATTTCAATCCATGTAAGGCGAGCTTAAGTAGGGGGACAGATTCTGTGTTCAAGGGGGAAACTAACAGAAACAAAATTGGTTTAAAATTAAAAGAGAAGAAAGAGGGTTGCTTAAAAAAATTAAAAAAAAAGGTTAAGAAGGCTGAAAAAATAGGGGAAAGTTATAAAAGGTGAATAAAATGGGTTTGCTAAAGAAAAATAAAAACCATAAAGCTATATAGAAATTAAAAGGCTATTTAAGAGTAGGAGATTTCTAAAAAAAAAAAAATAAGCAGGAAAAGAAACTGTGCTTGTTTAATAATTTTGTATTTACTTCTTCCTCAAATCCTTATAATTTAGTTTTTTATTTTATCTGCTTTTACAATTTGCCCTTCATTGGCCTTAGGCATTAAGGAGCTGATCTACTAAGGGCAAATAGAGTGAGCACTTTGAAAGTGCAGTTGCACTCTGCAAGGGCATTTGCTTCAGGGCTTAGCAAATGAGGTGAAGCTCTGCTGACTTCCATCCTCTAATCAGGTGAAAGCAAAAATGCTGTTTTTTTTTTTTTTTCTCCTTGCTTGTGATTGGGTATTCATTGCAAAATGAAGATTCACCTAATTTACTAAGTTCTGGAGAAAATACCCTCACAGAGTGCAACTGCACTTGCAAAGTTCACAGTCTATTTGCTGTTAATAAATCAACCCCAATGTGTACATTTACCTAATGTCTGCTGCTCTAATATACAAATATTAGTCAATTAAGACAATTAAAAAACATTAGTAGGATGGAGCTTCTGCCTGTTAGGTTTACAGGCAAGAGGGGCCCTTCCTTTATACTATCCAGAATACTCAAAGGCAGAGGTCAGATTAAAATAATTGCACATTCCCTCCTGTTTAAAAATTGCAGTTGTTCAAACAACTATACATTAAACAACAGACTGTGAACCTTTGCAAGGGCAGTTACTCTAGAAGTTAGTAAATAAGGGGAAGCTCTGTTGTTTTATATCATCCAATCATGTGCGAGCAAAAATGTTTTGTTGTTTTTTTTTTCCTTCCTTGCATGTGATTGGGTATTCTTTGCAAAGTGAAGTTTCAACCCATTTACAAAGGTCTGGAACAACTGCACTTGCAAAATTCACAGACTATTTGCCTTTAGTAAAATCACCACATTTTTTACTCATTGGGGTGTATTTACTTAAGGCAAATAGTTGCACTTTTCAGTTGCACTCATTTTTCTTGGTAAATGATAACGTGGTAAAGTTTCACCCATTTAGGCAAAAGGAAAATAAAAAAAAAAATGCATTTTTGCTTGCACATGATTGGATGTTGGAAATCAGCAGAGCTTCACTACATTTACTAAGCACTAAGGAAAATGCACTTGCAAAGTGCACAGTCTATTTGCCTTTAGTAAATCCAGCCCATTGAATTGGTGTAAGGCATCACTCCCTTTTTTTAGGCTGGATGGCCCTTGTATGACTTTTTACATTTTTAATCCAGTTAACATAAAAACTGCCTGAAAACTACCTGAAAAAAGAAAGCTCAATATATTGTATTAATACAGTTTGAAAGCATTAGGTTATAAATCAGTAAGAACACCTGTAAGAACATTGAAACAGTAGCTATTGATTGACATTATGCTCTCTCTGTATCTCCAGATAAATCTTGTATTAAATTTGTTATGTTTACAACTACCGGCTCAGGATGCACTTGACCTAGCTGACTTGCACTTTTAATTAATGCATGCTTTTCCATCAGAGTCTTCATATTTCCTTCTATACCACATAGATTATAAGCTCTTCAGGGCAGGGTCTTTCTACTAATTGAGTAAATGCTCTATCCTAATTATTAACTACTTCTTCTTATTTTATACTTCTTATTAAACTGTATACCTGTTAGCAAAATGACATACTTTTAGCTTAGGAGGTAGAACAAGAACAGCAATATAATAATGCATTTTTATTGTCTCTGCCTGGTTTTAGCTGGGCTCCGGGAGGATGGCGACGGTGGCGATGGGGAACCCGACGACTGACCGCTGTCAGGGTTCCCGACCCTCTGTCACTGCGGGAGAGGCGGCCGGAGCGGTGAGAGTTTGGGAAGCAGGCCTTCTCCTTGTTTGGCGCTCTGTGTGCGTCCCGAGCTTCCGGCGCCATTTTGTCGGAGAACGGGCGCCTGCGAGATGAAGTATCCCGCTAAGTTGGAGGATTGCGCCGTGTCTTTCTTGCGGCGGGTCATCCCGGCAGCTTCAGCAGGGGTTTACCGTCCCATGGAGGTGTTTGTGAGAGCTCGGAAAGCCCTTGTTGCGGCGTGTGTCTCAGGTGGCTTGCGGAGCTAGCACACTAAGCAACCATCTTCTGCATCAGTAGCCACACCCCCTCTCATTTTTATTGTCATATCGCAAGCATCTAGAAATAAAAAGTAATTGCAATCTTGTGAAATTGCAATTTACCCAAATACCTCCTAAAACCAAATTGTAAAAGCCTGGCTTTTTTGGCTGTATAAATAGTCCTTTCTTCCTTTAGTGCCGGTTCACACTTCTGCGATGACAGACATCACATGTGATTCAGAGTGCACTGCTCCTGAAATCACATGCGATGTCTGTGCGGTGCGAATTCAGCCATATAGATTGTATGGCTGAATTTGCATCTGAATCACACTGAACACGCACAGGACCCTTTTTTGGTCCGCAGCAGAATCGGATCACATGGTGGTTCACACCAGTGTGATCCGATGCATGAGCGAACTGTCAGTTCGCACTGCGATATGCGAGCTGGTCTGGGGGTGTCATTAACCTTGTATTGACACCCCCAGCGATTCACATATTGAACTGCCATGTGAGTTCAATGAGATGCGGGAACCCTGCGGGATTTGCAGGGTTCCCGCATCGCAGAAGTGTGAACCGGCACTAAACGTGCTTTAGTAATTGGAAAGTTCAAAGTCCAACCCTTTGTTCTGTTTATTCATCCAATTGGCAAACATGTAATATATGTTATAATGTTGCAGTCCATAAAAGCACAGTATAATAGGTCTCGACTCTGGTTCATTCTGGGAATTTAAGCTGTGGTAAATGAGGTGAAGAGATGAGCGATATTTCTGCTGTACATTACCTTTACCCGCTCTCCCATTCAACACTTAGTGCTGCCAGTGTTTACCAATGGGTAGAACCAATTCCAAAAAGATGAACTTGGCCCCTTGGGGTTGGGGTGTTTTAAATAGCATTCAGTCCCATTAACCTGTTCTACCTGTTTACTCCTTCCATATAGACTATTATGCCAAAACAGGGTGGAGTCTGTGAAAGCACACATGGTGGGTATCAGACTTGGGTTATATAAGGACTTTAATCCAGCCGATTGAAAACACAGAGAAAGCTGTTTTTACATTTTGCATTACATTTAACAGCTCCCCCGTTCAACACATAGTGGATAATCCTTCAACATTATCCCTCGGTTTTAATTAGTGTTTCTATTTTCCTCATACCCTGATATTTTTAATTTTTAAACATGTTGAAACAGAAATTGTTTGACAAAGACAATGCTTTGGGTAGTTTACCTTCCTTTTTGTGCATTTTATAGGCTTTTAGGTAGAACAATTACCACATGTAAGAGCTTTGTAGCCACTCAATTCTGCTGCACCAGACTAAAAAATCAGAATCTTTCTATATTAGTCTTGTGTTTAGGGATGCTTTTGATGACCTTGGTTTCACTAAAGCATGAGGCATTAAAGCATATGCATAAAAGAACTGTCACAGATGCAGTAACAACGAGATGACATTATTGCATTATGATTACAGTTAAGTAATATGGGTGGACTGATTTAAAGTCATAACATCCTCAAAGATTTCCTATTTAAATATACAGTTCAGAACATCAGACTTTAAAGGTACCAGTAATCAGAAGTACATTGATGAAAATAATTATTTAAAAAAACTACAGACTTTCTGACTTCTTTTTCATATTAAGACATTAATAAAATATTATTTCCCAGGAGTGCAGGCCCTTACAAAATTTAGTTTTTTTTTTTTTATATTATACATGTATCTCTAACTACAATAACCCCCTACTGTCTCAAGACCTCCCCATCAAATATTGCATAATAATATCTAATTTTCAATTCTCATTCCATTTCCTGGACGAAACTTGTGGAGGAATGTGTCCACTTCTCAACACCTTTTCCAGGTAATGAATTTGCTTCTTCAGGAGTAGTCTGTTCTCAATAGCACACAATCATGTAAAATACAATTTTATTATTGTCTTAATGTGAACAGGAATAAAAGTCTGTAAATGTTGTAATTCTTTTCTAATAATTATTTTTCTTTATGTACTTCTGATTTGTGTTACCTTTTAAATCCCGTGTTCTAAATTGCATGTTTTAGTATTGCATTATGATGTCATATTTGCATTCAAGCCAAAAGAAACAAAGGTACATTGCCTTCAATGAAGTCTAATAATCACACTGTAAGCTGAGTAAGCTAAATTACCTAAGTAGTTGACATGCTGGATAAAAGTCTTCATACTGGAATAGCTCCAATCATTCTGTGCAGCACAATGATTAGGTTAATGGTTAGGTAGGTCAAAAAAAGCCACCGAAGTCCAATAGTATATGGAGAAGTAAAACACCACTATCTCAACACAAGACTTTATTGCAACTTTTTCATAGGATAGCATGGATAAGCATTAAAACGCCTTTTGAAGTTTTACTGCAATCTGTACCACTAAGGGGAAGGTTTCTGCTCACATCCGATCTTGATGATCACTGTTACTGAGTCAGGAAATTAAGGGAAATCCTCTTGAATAGAAAAAAATACAGCAGTAAAACCTGACAATCTTATTCTTGTTAACCCTTTCTGAGCCTGGGAGAGGATAAAAAAATTCTGCCACTGCCAGATGTGATGAAGTGTGAATTAAAACAATCCAGCATTTAGGCATACTGGGGCAATAAAAGTTGGTGCAGGTATTACTGCTAGTAGAATATGTTGTGCATATTACAATATATTTGAACACAATATTTTAAAATGACCTAAAATTATTCAGTTAATCATTTTGGCCTGTGAAATGCTCAGTAACTAATACATCAACAGCTCCTGGCTGGTGGAATGGGGTCATCCCAGGTTCAGTGTACCAGCTGGCCTTCACCAGAATTCCTGATAATGAAGTTGGGCTGCAAGTCCTTATGGCCCTTTGAGCTTTTTGCTATGGGCTGGTACCAGGTCACAGAGGTTTTTTCCAATTCCAAGTAGCTCTGATGATTTAGTTCAGTCTTTTAAAAAGCTTGGACATATGTTTGATAAAAAAAAATAAGGCCTGGAGGGACATTGCCTTTTTTGAGCAATACATCTCCTCTAAATTAATCCCAAGGCAACTCAGTTGGGATATTCCACCCAATGATGGCCTGTTAGATGAGGAATCACCACAGAAATTGTGCAATTTTTTTAAAAAAATGGTTTGGAAGTGCTTGAATACCTGCTGAAGTGGAAACAAAGGAAAATGAGGACATTGGAAACCCAAATTAAAGAAATACAAACTAAGATTGAACCTTTTAAAGAGACTGCAGATTTTCTCAAACTGTCTAACGAACTTAAAAGTAAACTTATCCAATGGGATAAGGAGGCATCAGATAGAAAAAGAGATACATTTGTTAGGGATTCTGGAGACTTTGCCCGTAGGGAAGTGTATAGGTGGCAGATGAATGTCCCCACTAGTAGACTGGAAAATCATGTCCCTCCAGCTCCTGTTACCACCACTTTCCCAAACCGTCCCTCCCCAGCAAATATAATAATCAATTTTCAGATGATCTACCTGACCCTGGGCAAAGGGCAGATTATTGTTCAACCCCCCCCCGTGGTAATCAAGGGGGAAGATAGCGAGGGGGTAGAAGTAGGGGTAGAGGTAGAGGTAATGGCCCACACCCTCCCCCCTTCTCATGGTTATCAACAAAGTGAGTGGGGCCAAGAACAGGGGGGCCCTCTACACCCTAGGAATGATATGCTGTATGCCTCCCATCAGAGGGAGACACATAAATATGGGACTCCTAATTACTCCTCTTATGAGAATGAGTATCATCAGGTGAGAGGTACAATCCCCACCTCAAGTAAGTATATTTGGCCGATAAATGTGGGGATCAAGAGGAAGGTTTTGTTAGGAACCCTGGTCCCCAAGAGGGGGGGGGGACCTATACAATACACACCCATAAAGAAAACAAGAGAACGAGAGGAAGGAGATCTGGAAGGAGAGTTTAAAAGAAAAAAATTCCTGTAGAAGTAGGGATCTATAGCATTAGTGGTATCGATCTAATGGATGAAGAACTTAAAGCTCTCCATAGAGGACTCAAATTTGCCCCAGTAAGAAATATTAATACATTTCAAACCTACATTAATTTTCAAAAGTATGTAAGAAGTTTCAATATGGAAAAATACTTTTGTCCAAACCTGTGGAAAGGATTAGCCAGCCCCCCCTGTGGGGATGCATTCTAACTTATCCAACAAATCTGTGTTTAATCCTCCTAGGGATAACAAACATTTTGACGTGTTTAGGAACATGGTCCTTAAGGATGTCAAAGGATTAGACATTAAAAAATACAGGACGCTATGTACAGTATATCAAGAAAGGTATTATGTCCTTTGAGAAGAAACGTGACCTTATTATCTGTCCTGCTGATAATAGAGGGGGTCTGGTTATCATAAATAAAATCTATTATAAGGAGGAAATGGGGCGATTACTTGGTGATTGAGACACCTACAAAATATTAAAAAGTGACCTGGTGTTTGAGTTCCAAAAAAATTACATCATTTAATTAAAAAGGATAAAAATATTCTGAATAAGAAGAAGGTTCTGTATTTGGATTCCATCGCGTGCCCGACACCGATTATTTATTTCTAACTGAAGGTTCCCATGAATTCCACCACCCAGGAAGGCCCATTGTGAACGGGATCGGGTCAGTGTCTGCAGGCTTGGGACAATACATAGATTACTTTAT
The DNA here is from genome assembly GCF_965119305.1 of Pelophylax lessonae. Taxonomy (NCBI): domain Eukaryota; kingdom Metazoa; phylum Chordata; class Amphibia; order Anura; family Ranidae; genus Pelophylax; species Pelophylax lessonae. The sequence continues at coordinate 265,238,507 of NC_138773.1, read as the reverse complement.
CAAACCTTTGGAATTTGAAACTAGGGCCTACTTGAGGGATACCAAACACATAATTCAAATTTTGGAAGGTCTCCCATGTCATTAGGGAAGTATATTGGTAACAGCTGATGTCAGCTCCCTTTACACCAATATAGGCCCCTAAGATGCCCTTTCTTCGGTGGAGCGGGCTCTTGGGGGTCTGATCTACCCAGGAAGCATACAATATATTTGCTTCAATGTTTGAACTTCTGTTTTAATAGAAATTAGTTTTGGTATGATGGTCACTTTTATCTCTAGGTCAAAGGAGTTGCAATTGGTGCCTGTTGTGCCCCCAGTGTTTCCAATCTATTTTTGGCCCATTGGGAGGAAGAGAAGGTATTATAGCAATGTCCAGAGCATCTCATTTGTTACCGGAGATATATTGATGACCTATTGATGGTATGGGGGGGGATACGGTTAGACTCCAAGCTTTCATGGACAAATTAAATTCCAATAATAAAAATATAGTTCTTACATGGAATATGGATATGGAGAAGATGGTGTTCCTAGATTTAAAGATATTTAAGGAGGGTGATAATTTTAGAACTCATCATAGATATGCAATACACCCAGTTTGTTCGAGAAGGAACTGCTTGTGGATGCTGTTCAGCCTACAAACATTCTAAATGTAACCATTAAAAACCTAAATAATTTTTCGCTTCTGTTACTAATAGAAATTATGAAATTAGGACCTTATTACCTGTGGCACCCAGGGAGTAGTCTACAGTCTACTGCGGCCTCCAAAATGTTGGCAGGACTTCCAGGGCAGTTCATATAGGGGGAACATGGTAACAATATTAAAAAAGGTCTCAAAACCCACAGTGTTTCTAAACATTTTAGGTATCATCACAATAGGGATCCCAGAGGTTTAAGATTATGGGGGATTGAGAGAGTTAATAGGCACTGGATAGGGGGACATTTTATTAGACAACTCAGTCAAAGGGAGTCCTTCTGGATCTATGAGACTCGGGTGCTTGCACCCTCAGGATTAAACGTAGAATTCGATCTTAACTGTTTCATATCTGACAGATGATCGCATATATAATTTGTTCCCCATTTTCCTTAATTTTGATTAGGGACTATTATATATATATATATATATATATATATATATATATATATATATTGGTAGAAAAAAAAGGGGACGAGTTAGCCCAGGCGTGCCATAATCCGAGGGAAAATATGCAAAAAAAAGGGGGGGTCTAGTGACAGCTGGCCTGAAATGCGGACTTTAGGGGCACATCATTGGATAGACAGTACACTGAATAAAAAAATTATCATTTTATTGATTCATTCTTAAAACAACGGTATAAACAAACACCAAAAGGTTAAAAACCGAGGGAATAATACCCTCAATAAAGATTTGTAGTATACACAACATGGAGTGAAGCCATTGTCATTTGTCAATATACAATACATGTTATGATATGAAGTTATTCAACAGAAGACTAGTCTGGATAAAGGTCAACGCGTTTTGCGACAAGCTTCATCAGGACCACAGAAGGATTCACATCTTCTCTTCAAGTGCAAAATTTCATATGGCTAACGACAGGTATAGAGGGCAGTAATAAGACCCCCGCACACCAATATAGGATACTCAGAATCTGAATATAGGATGGGGACGGCAACAGCATAGACATATATGTGCGAAGAAGACACAATGGAGTAAAAGGTCATAAGGGCCAATAGAAAAGGAGGAGAAGGAAAGACTGGCGTTAACATCCAGCAGGGATTAGAGTCCCATATAATTTAGGTAAAGAAACCATGAGCAGCTTGTATAGCCACTGCATGCAACAACAAAGGGTCGCTCAATGGTGTAAAAGTTTGGGGTTAGCCAATATGGAGGTACCCCAAAAAAAGGAACCACCTGAAATAGAGCTCGTGTACATGAAGGGTGAACCCACACTCTAAGATATCAATCACCATCCATGGGTATAGAGGGTACAATAGGCCCCAGCCTGTGCGCACATAAGAAGCCAGCTACAAGTCCTGTTTTTTTTTATATTTATTGGTAGTTTGAGTCTTATAATGTTTTTTTGCCGGTATGGGGTGTGTGATATAATATGTAAATCAGGGGTGTCAAACTCAATTTTATCAAAGGGCCGCATATGCAGTATGATTGCCCTCAAAGGGCCGGTTGTATCTGGGGTGTGCTACACACAGAGTGCAGAGATCAGGAATGCATTAGGTACAGAGTATAGGTTTAGGGGTGCACAATACACAGTGTGCAACCCAACCCCCCCCCCAAAGCTTTCTTGCATCTCTCTCTCCTACCTGGTCTGGCTCTACTACCTACTTTTGTAGGCAGCTCTGCCTCACCTTGCAAAGAGGTCACTCTCTCTCTCAGATTCAGGAGATCTGTCCCTGCCATTAGTGTGTGCAGGGATCTGTTACTTCCGGGAGCTGCCATGTTTGCAAATGACAGCGGGGGGGAGGGGAGGGCCAGAGCTGGAGGTGGTGGAACAGTTTCACCATGTTTTATTATTAACCATGTTTTATTCCCCATTTTCTGGCTTCAGAACTGGATGCAAAGGCCACTTGACAAGGCCTGGATGGCCAGATTTGGCCCACGGGCCTTGTGTTTGACACATGTGATGTAAAGGATAGCCGCGGGTGTACGCAAACATTAATTGATTTTATATACTTTATGTGTTTTAAAGATATATTTGCCTTTTGGGCTGGTTCTCAGGTTTTTTTTTAGCTATTATGACAGTGAGGATTTGAATACTAGTAATTTGGGTATATGCCTTGAGATCACCAGTATAAGGCATTGTGGCCTTGGGTGTCCTTGGATATATTTCTATTTGGCCACTAGAGGTCTCCTTTGCTTGTAATGATACTCGTGGCTCTTGTGGGAACCCGCTGTAATGATTTGTGCGGTTTCCATAGTAGCCTGTAATCTATATTGGTGAAGGGTTGACGATATGGCTCCACTCGCTGACAAGATGTAACGCGTACGGGAGGAGGAGCCACAGTAGATGATGTCACCTGCTGTTATCCTGTTCTGCTGACAGAAGATCGGCGCTGTATTGTATTAATTCGCTGTTACCCAAGAGGATCGCTATGTGTATTCATATTGTAATAAATGTTTTAGATTCTAACAACAGTGAGCACTTAGATCCTTTTGTTTATTTATATATATGAATAAGTCCACCACCGGGAGTCCCTGGTACCTCTCACAATATCCCACTGAGGAGGACAGGAGGTACAGTTTGCTCGGTTACACAGGGAGTTCCTATGCAAAGAGGCTGGGATTGAGCTGGTGTTTGAGAGTTCACCATCGCCGCACTTCCTCTGTATCCCTTCATCGGGACAAGGGTTTATGACCTGCTGGTAATAGTGAGGTGAGTGCAATATTTGTCCTGTGGGTGAAGGGATTATCAACTTAAGTGGATCCTTCTAGTTTTTCCTTCACTGATTGCAGTATGGAACTGTACCTGTTCAATAAGGGACTTTTGGGCTTTACTTTTATGGGTGTTCACGACAGTTCATAACCGTTTTAAAGAAAATATACTTTTATTTATTGCGCTGCGCTGTGTTTGTTTAGAATTGTAGACGGAGCTTAGTGATGTACCCTTTTAGTGTTCAGCTTGAAATTTGATCTTCTTTGTGTGGAATTGTTTGCTCCGATTGTACCCCTGTATTTTTCTCATGGGTATGTATTATATCCATTTGTAACAAGAGGCAGCTGGTGAGAAGACACATCAACCACTTCAAGAGCTTTAATATCCTTTCAGTCAAAGGACGCACCCAGCATCATGTCAGGGAACCCTGGAAGTCCAGGCAAGGATTCTGGAATTACCATTGGAAGTATTGGCAGGGATTTTGTCAGCACCATTGGAAGGAATTAGCCAAGAAGCTGCTATATCAATCAACAGGTAGGTTTAGTTGATGCCTAAAACTGCCCAATCACTGTAGATCACAGCAACAGCCAGGCACCATGTTTTCTAAAAGATGCAGATCAACCGAAGAGCTGATTTGTGTCACTAACTTTGCTCTAAAGATTTGGTTCAAACAACAGGCTTCATAGGTTATCATTGGCACATAGGTCTTAGAGTAAGCAGCCATAGGGTGAGTAACTGGGTTCCTATCAACCTGCAAAATTAAATTATTACTTGTTGTTATATTGTGTAAGAAAGGCTTAATATAGCACATATTTGCAATGATTGGATGTGATTTACTTAATAGAAAAAATCTATTTTGTACTATTACTATACAACTTTTATTAAAACATAAAAATAATACAAATGAAATAATGTTGCTAATGAAGATTTCTCTTATTGATTGTACCATAATAAATACACAGTTGTAAAATACACATAATTTCTAGGAAAAGGGAAATGAGTAGAACTAAATGTATCAATTAGTAGTAATGTAATTAGTGTTAATTTGCAAATGTAGCACTTTTTTTCTAATGTCACTTTAGGTGTACAGCTGAAATAAAGTCTAAATATTTTAATTTTGATTTTTGTCCTGATGATGATTTGCTCTAAAACCCATATTAAAGGGAACTTATCACTGGTTCAGATTTGTAACTAAATTTATATAATTAAATGCAGCTGTAAAAAAACTGTATGTACAAACAATTTATAAGCCAATCAAGGCTATTGAAAGTGAGCTCTGACTGTTTTAACATTTCGATGTATTACTATATGGACATAATGTGCTTGAAATAATAAAAATGTATTTAGTCTCCAGCTTAGAACTAACCTTCCTTATAATTTGTTTGTTGGATAAATGGAGTGTTAAACAATACTTTTGAAATTTCCTAATTCTGTAACGCTAAACTTGACAAGTATTGAAACAGCAGATGTCCTAAATTCTCTGTACATATAGATTCAGTAAGATGTGTAACTGATGGGAAGAAGAAATAAGGAGAAACCACATTATGTCAACCAAAGTCACGTTTATTAAAAAAGACAATCAAAGCTGAACTCCAGGCTAGTATAAAAGAACACAAATTATTGCAGCTCTGTATTCATTAAAGTGACTGTAAATGTTAATTTTAAAAAAATGACAAGCATGCTATACTTACCTGCTCTGTGCAATGGTTTTGTACAGAGCAGCCTCAATCCTGCTCTTCTCAGGTCCCTCACCAGTCACCAGCACTACCTGCTTCCTCCCCCCTGATGGGTGCCCCTTTAGCAAGTTGCTTGCTATGGGGGCACTTGTGCATGCTCACTCTTAAGCCCGGCTTTGTGTGTTAATTGACACTCCCCCCACTCCCTCCTCACTGGCTGTGATTGACAGCAGCAGGAGCCAACGGCTTCTGCTGCTGTCTCTGAGCCATTAAGGAGGGAGAGGGACTAGAGAGCTGCTACTCTCATGCACATCTCTGGATCGAGATGGGGCTCAAGTAAGTATAGGGGCAGGCTTGGGGGAGCTGTGCGCAGAAGGTTAATTCAGAGAATGCATTAAAGAGGAAGTAAACCCTCGGGCAAAAAAAAATTAGAAAAAAAAACCTGTAAAGACAAAGGCATAATGAGTTAGTATGCATCGTATACTGGCTCATTATGAAATACTTACCTTAAAACGAAGCCCCCGCAGTGCTACCCACTCAGCGACAGGATAGCAGGTAAGTTCGGCCGTCCTGCTTCCTGGTTCACATGCATAACATTGAATGTGCAAAATGAAATGATAAAAGTATAGATACATTCCTAATTCAGTGGTCAGTTGTATGAACAAATTTGTTTTTTATTAAGTATCTTAGATCTGAATTCACATCTAGCTAATGAGTTCCTAGAGGATCCTATAGATGTTGGCTATAGATTTTTAATTACTTAACTATAACCTCACAAATTATCAAAGAATCCTCAAAGACTGTGCAACAGCAACTCAGTAGGGAGGGAGGGAGAAGTCCTTACAAACTGAGGTATATATATATATATATATATATATATATATATATATATATATATATATATATATATATATATATATATATATATATATATATATATATATATATATATATATATATATATATATATATATATATATATATATATATATATATACCCTTACCCAAAATCTGCATAGTCAGGTCACCCTAAACTCCGGTCACCCTGACATGGCAGAGTGGGGTCACCCTAAACTCCGGTCATCCTGACATGGCAGAGTGGGGTCACCCTGGCATGGCAGAGTCAGGTCACCCTTACATGGCAGCTGCATGACCCCACTCTGCCATGTCAGGGTGACCGGAGTTTAGGGTAACCTGACTCTGCCATGCCAGGGTGACCCAACTATGCAGATTTTGGTTTAGGAGTATACATATATACATACATATATATATATGTATATATTCATTCAAATGAAAATGTCTGAAAAACATATATTTCTGTTGCATTGTGGGTATTTGGGAGGGTCTCCAGATGTGTTTTGCAAAAAACGCCTCTTAACGCAAACGCCGCTAAACGTAGCTCAACGCGGCTCAACGCATCCAAACGCGACACAATGGGCGTTTTTAAACGTCGTTCAGTAGCTGTCAAGTTATAGCGTTCAAATGACTTTTTAAAATGTCCCATGTACATGTAGCCTTACTAAGCTATTGCTTTACTTGCAAGGCTTCAGAAGTTTGTTGCACAATTGCAGCAAATCCGCATGGCAGGACTCCAGATCATTTTTCTTTGCAAACATTCTGCAAGTCTGCTGCAAGTTCTGGTTCACCTATGTTGTGCAATAGTTATCCCACCACAGGGGTCACTATGGCTTGCAGAGCTAATGCTGTAGACTCACCACTGCAACTTTGCTCTTGCTAGCGACTTGCCACGCAAATTTTCTGAACATTGGAAAAATATCATCTAGAATTTGTGCTTCAAGTGTACAACTTGCCAGTGAAATTTGCAGAAAGCTAATGGACTTACAATTCAACACTGCTGCAAATTTGTGGTAAGATATCCTTGCTATCTGCGTTAGGGTTCTATATATTACCCAGATAGCAAGGATAACTTGCCACAAATTTGAGGCAGTGTTAAATTGTAAGTCTGTTAACTTGTTTCACATTTTCACTGGCAGGTTGTACCCTTGCAGAACACTTGAAGCACAAGTTCCAGTTGACACATTTCCAATTTGTAGCAAAGTTGCGTGGCAAGTCTCTAGCAAGAGCAAAGTTGCAGCGGTGAGTCTACAGCAAGAGCTCTGCAAGTCACAGTGACCCCTGTGGCGAGATGACTATTGCACAACATAAGTGGACTAGAACTTGCAGCAGACTTTCAGAATGTTTGCAAAGAAAGTTGATCTGGAGTCATGATGTGGACTTACTGCAATTCTGAAACAAACTTGTGAAGCCTGGCAAGTCTAGCAATAATTAAGCAAGTCATTTTCAAACTTGCAGCTCAGTTGCTTGCTATCTGGGTAAACACTTGCTTTAGGAATGTCTCAGCATTTGTGCAAGTGTACTGAAAAATACCAGTAATATTTGTAATATACAGTATGTGTAATAGTTTCCTTATTGCCCTTCACTGGGCTAATGTAACATTCCCTAACAATGGATCCTATGAGAAAAAAAGCTTCAAGAACAATCCACCATTAGAGTTAACATTCACCAATAGAGAAATAGGCTAAAAACATATGACCAGCAAAGGAAATAGCATGAGAGAGACTTCTGCACTTCAAACAGTCAGTGTAGATTAGTGTGTGAACAGCCAAAGGAGTGAGTATTCAGCCGAACGAACCGGCAGCTCTAGTGCAAAGCAAAACATTATGAGTATTATCACCACTGCTAAATGTGACAGCTTCCATCAGCATCCCAACAACCAGTGACTCATTCCCACTTGGCACATTCAACTGTCAACCTGGAATTCCAGACTGACATGTGCATGTAAAGAAACGGGTGGAAGTTGTCATATTTAGAAGTGGTAATGTTACACGGCAGCTGGAGGTTCAATCGGCCAAACACCCATTCGTTTAGCCATTTGTACATGAATCTCCATGGAATGTGCACAGTGCAAAAGTCTCCCTCAATCTTCCCTGCTGGTTAAATACTCTTAGCCTATAGTGTTAGGCTATGTTCTCTATTGGTGAATGGTCAAATATTATAAATAAACCCCTTAGGGTGCGCTAGATTGTATCCAAAATGAATATCTGTCTGTTTGTGTCTGGTCAGCTAGATTTTGGAAGAGTCTTTTTTGTGTTGGCTGGAGTTATTGCAGACTGTGATATAATTGTTTTACAGTATCACTTTACTTTCCCAAGGTAAAATCTCACCTCATTCTTCCTCCCCCAAACAAGGATCTTCCTCCAGTCAGCAAGTCATTGAGGGTGTGATTTATTTATTTATTTCAGGTACTTATTTAGTGCCGTCAATTTATGCAGTGCTTTTACATATACATTGTACATTCACATCAGTCCCTACCCTCAAGGAGCTCACAATCCAAGTTCCCTAAATCACATTCATACATACACATATTAGGGCCAATTTAGACAGAAGCCAATTAACCTACCAGCATGTCTTTGGAGTTTGGGAGAAACCAGAGTACAGGAGGAAACCCACACAGGCACAGGGAGAACATGCAAACTCCAGGCAGGTAGTGTTGTGGTTGGGATTTGAACCTACGACCCTTTTGCTGCTAGGTGAAAATGCGTGATCCCTTGACAGCAAGTTTCTTAATCAGATGATTCGTTTAAAACAATGCACAACCAGAAGGAGTTATTGCAATTTGCGTGTTTGCTCTTTCTACCATCAAATCTACATTCTCTATGTTTAACCACTTGCCGACCGCCGCATGACTATTTACGTCGGCGGTCAGCCCCTCACAGGCAAAGCGACGTAGTACTATGTCGCTAGCCTGTGAGGGTCTAGGGAGCGAGAGCGCGCCGCCGGAGGTGAGCTCCCACGCGGTCACGGACCCCCCCCCCCGCGCATGTGACCGGCTGACCCGATGTCCGCCGGTCACTCGCGATCGTCGGGTGGAGAGGGAGAAAGGCTAATGTAAACAAGCCACCTGTCATTCTCCCCTGTGTAGGAATAGTGATCATACGGTTCTACTATGTATGACCGTTGATCACTGTTCCTACACCTCAAACCACAGCCAATCACAGTTAGAAACACGCCCCTAGGGACACACATAATACCTCCCTCTCAAAAAAAGTTAACCCCTTCACTGCCAGTGTAATTTTACAGCAAAAGTGCAACAGTGCATATTTATAGCACTGATTACTGTAGTAATGTCCCTGGTAACCCCAAAAGTGTCAAAAATGTCAGTCAAGGGTCCGATCTGTCCGCCGCAATGTCGCAGTACCGCAAAAAATTTCGTAGATCGCCGCCATTATGCGTTAAAAAAAACAACAAAAATGACAAAAATCTTTCCCTTTGTTAGTAAACGCGATAACTTTTGCGCAAACCAATCAAAATACGCTTTTTGCGATTTTTTTTACCAAACATATGTAGCATAAAACAAATTGGCCAAAAATGTTAAAAAAAATTTGATTTTTACATTTTTTTGGGGGGGAATTTCATATAAAAAAATGTGAAAAATATTGTTATTTTTGCAAAATTGACACTCTTTTTTTGTTTATTGCGCATGATCAAAAAATCGCACAGGTGATCAAATACCACCAAAAGAAAGCTCTGTTTGTGGGAAAAAAAGGACGTCAAATTTGTTTAGGTACAGCATCGCATGACCGCGCAATTGTCCGTTAAAGTCACACAGTGCCGAATCGCAAAATAGGCCCTGGTCAGGAAGGGGGTAAAATCTTCCGGGGCTTAAGTGGTTAACAAAACGAAAAAAAAAAAAACTCAGTGCAAGTGCAAGAATATAAAAATGTTAAAATCACATCAACAAACATGATAGAGTCAACACGGAAATAATTATTCAGAATATGTACTCACTAAAAATAAACTATATTTTACTTTTTTTCAATGAAAAAAAGCACTGAAACTCATGTTTCTATTTTAGTTAACATTACAATAAAATCTAGCAAGTTGTAAACCTGGATGTGTATTGATTAATTAATAATTCATTATAAAGGTTTCTGTTAGATTATTTTTGCCAATAGTATTTCAAAATCAAACGCCTTTGTAAGCAGAAATTATTATACTGTATTTGTTTTTAAATTAATGATATAATAAACAAAACATTTGAGCTGACTGTGGCAACTCAAGTGCCTGTGTTATAATCATAGCTTTAGATCTCACTAGTATTTTCTCGTGTTTTCTCGTACATATACTAATATTGCAAATTGTAATTTTATTTTTGTCCACTGCTGTATTTATGCTGTATTGTGTTAGTTATGTATCTAAGAGATTGTGTATTTACTTGCTGAAGTATTTTTTTGTATTTTAAAGTTGCTATGTAACTTTCAGTAACATAAGAGCACTTGGCCTTGCAACTGATAGCAAATAAAAATTGACAATTTCCTCCTTTGCACCCTCTCGCCCCTCCCTCCCTTTTCCACTTACTAGTTCCTTCATCCATGCCTCCCCTGTCATCCCTGTTTTACTCAGTTTGGCATGTTATGCTGTGGCACGTTTTCTTGTTTGCTCTGTACCCTCAATGCAAAATGTTCTTGATGCATTTGATGTTCTATTGTACTGTTCATTTTACCAATAAAATCTCTTTAAAAAAAAAAAAAAAGTGACAATTTCATGAAGTCTGGCAGTGTCCATGTACAGTGACAATGTAATAAAAAACTCACACTTGGTGCGCCAAATAATAATAATAATAATAGTCATCATTATAATCAAATTATTATTATTATTATTATTATTATTATTATTGTTATTTTAATAAGCATTATCTTTAAAATGTTAATAATAATAATAATACAAATAATAATGATGATAATATTAATAATAATTTGCATCATCAATGTAAAAAAGTATAAGGCTGATGTCTTTACCACATACTCATTTACAATTGTAAATGGGGTACAGTTGTAAAATAAGCAGACTATGAACTATCTGCAAAACAAAATTTGTGAACTATCAGCACAATAAACCTTATAACCAATAAAGTAAAGGCAGTGATTCCATTCCACTTTTATTGTATTTTGTTTTATTTTATTTTATCTGCAAACAATTTGCAGTTTGAATATCCATCATAATGTCTGTAAAATGTTTCAATTCATAAGATTAATGTAATAATGCTAATAGTATATCATATACTGTATATATATATATATATATATATATATATACACATACATACACACTCACAATAGGCGAAAGCCTGAAATGAAGACAGACACAGTTTTTTGTTTTATGCGGCTGTATTTACCTATAACATCCAAGTTAAAAATACAACACCAACATGGGGGTAATTATTTTCTTTACCCACTATATTAATGTCATCTTCTGCTGGAAAAGAAAGTGCTGTGTCGTTTACCCCTCTCTATGTCCTAAAAAGCCTGCAATAAAACAATGAAAATGTTTTTTTAAAAAGTTCCTGTGCAACCTGTCTTTTCTCCCGCTGTCAGCTCAGGAGCCAGCATTATGAAATTCTGTAATCCCAAAAAGAAACCTTAGTTAAAGTTCTTGTAATTTTATGTAATCTGTTTTGTAAAAAGATTTTATATAGTGTAGTGTGTCTCCTTGTTTAACTTTATTGTGGAAAATACCTGATTTACAGCACCGCTGGGTGCTCATGTGACCCGCCGAAGCTATTCTTCCCCACTCCGAATACTGCAGAGGGAGGGGCCGAGATCCCCGCTGACATCAGCCTGCTCCGAGCACTGCAGAGGTAAGGGCTGCTGATGGGAGGAGAGAAGAAGATCTCCGGCGGGTAATGTGAGGGCCCAGCGGCGCTGTAAATAAGGTATTTTCCACAATAAAGTTATACAAGGAGACACACTGAACATTATATAATCTTTTTACAGAACAGATTACATGGTTTTACAAGGACTTTAACTAGGGCTTATTTTCGGGGTAGGGTTTATATTGCAGCCATCCCTAAAAATCATGCTAGATCTTATTTTCGGGGTAGGGCTTATTTCCGGGGAAACACATTATATACTGTATATATATATATATATATATATATATATATATATATATATATATATATATGTATTTATATATATACATATATATATATATATATATATATATATATATATATACATACATTTATATACACTGTTTTATACACAGTATCTCACAAAAGTGAGTACACCCCTCACATTTTTGTGAATATTTTAATATATCTTTTCATGTGACAACACTAAAGAAATTGAAGAAATGACACTTTGCTACAATGTAAAGTAGTGAGTGTACAGCTTGTATAACAGTGTAATTTTGGTGTCCCCTCAAAATAACTCAACACAGCCATTAATGTCTAAACTGCTGGCAACAAAAGTGAGTACACCCCTAAGTGAAAATGTCCAAATTGTCCCCAATTAACCCTAATTAGCCATTTTTCATGTCAGTGTCATGTGACTTAGTGTTACAAGGTCTCAGGTGTAAATTGGGGAGCAGGTGTGTTGAATTTGGTGTTATCGCTCTCACTCTCCCATACTGGTCACTGGAAGTTAAACATGGCACCTCATAGGAAAGAACTCTCTGAGGATCTGAAAAAAAGAATTGTTGCTCTACATAAAAATGGCCTAGGCACGTTCTCAGCCTCATATCCAGAGGTTGTCCTTGGAAAATAGATGTATGAATGCTGCCAGTATTGCTGCAGAGGTTGAAGCGGTGGGGGGGGCAGCCTATCAGTGCTCAGACCATACGCTGCACACTGCATAAAATTGGTCTGCATGGCTGTCATCCCAGAATGAAGCCTCTTCTAAAGATGATGCACAAGAAAGCCCACAAACAGTTTGTCGAAGACAAGCAGACTAAGGACATGGATTACTGGAACCATGTCCTGTGGTCTGATGAGACCAAGATAAATGTATTTGGTTCAGATGGTGTCAGGCGTGTGTGGTGGCAACCAGGTGAGGAGTACAAAGACAAGTGTGTCTTGCCTACAGTCAAGCATGGTGGTGGGTATGTCATGGTCTAGGGCAGCATGAGTGCTGCCGGCACTGGGGAGCTACAGTTCATTGAGGGAACTATGAATGCCAACATGTACTGTGACATAATGAAGCAAAGCATGATCCCCTCCCTTCGGAGACAGGGCCTCAGGGCAGTATTCCAACATGATAACGACCCCAAACACACCTCCATGATGACCACTGCCTTGCTAAAGAAGCTGAGGGTAAAGGTGATGGACTGGCAAAGCATGTCTCCAGACCTAAACCCTATTTAGCATTGGGGCATTCTCAAACAACAGGGGGAGGAGTGCAAGGTCTCTAACATCCACCAGCTCCGTGATGTCATTATTGAGGAGTGGAAGAGGACTCCAGTGGCAACCTGTGAAGCTCTGGTGAACTCCGTGCCCAAGAGGGTTAAGGCAGTGCTGCAAATGAATGTTGACACTTTGGGCACAATTTGAACATTTTCACGTGTACTCACTTTGGTTGCCAGCGGTTTAGACATTAATGGCTATGTGTTGAGTTATTTTGAGGGGACAGCAAATTTAAACTGTTATACAAGCTGTACACTACTTTACATGAAAGCAAAGTTTAATTTCTTCAGTGTTGTCACATGAAAAAAAATGTGAGGGGTGTACTCACTTTTGTGAGATACAGTATGTATATATATATATATATATATATATATATATATATATATATATATACTATATTATTTAACTACCTAACATAACTAAAGTGATGGCCGGTCTGTAAATGTATTGTGACTGTTTTGGTGGTTTAATAAACACAGAACTGCTTGTATTATATAAACAGGTCTTTTACTAGTGATCATTCTAAAGCAAGCCTTTGATAATATTCACTGTAAAGGCAATGGGCATTTTATTTACATTTTTTCCCAGTTTCTTACATGTGATAATGAAAATTTAGACAGATGCAGAGTGTTTTGCAAATAATGTTAAACACTGGAAATTATACTCTGCATTTTAATAAAGCGGTTGGGGCAGATGTCTGATGTTTAATTGGTTTCACAAATGACAAAGAGGGTGAAATTATGCCACAGCCTCTTCTTGTAATGGGGAATCAAGATTTTAATTATATGTACTATCACTTTTTTCTAGGCTTTGTCTGGGCTGATCTGCCATTTTCTGCCACATACTATAACTGTATATTTTGTGATCACTCAGCTAGACCAATAATCAGTTTTCAGAAAATCTCCCAAAGAGCCGTAAGACATGAAAATTGCTCTTTGCCATGTAGAAAAGATCAGCAAAGCGAATTGGGCTCAAAACATGTACTTGTTGGCATTGTCTCTTTAACCTTGTTGAAGACGTCTCAAATTTCTGTAAGACCAGACAAATCAGTCTGCTGTACATCTCCATTTCCTTTGGACAACTATAAAATTTTTGACCTTTTTGAATGTTATGCTATAGTGTCATATAAATGCTGAACAGACCCTTAAGGCAAATATCTCTTCTTCAATGTCATTTTCACTCTCTGGCTTAAAGTCTTTTGCTACTACTGGAAATGTACAGTTCAACCATATCTCCTTTAGCAGTCTGAACATCCAATAGAGAGTGTGAACTAAATTATGCAGTCTGTCACGCCGTATATTATGGGTTTTAAAATAGTAGTCTTGACCATTCATTTACCGTAAGTCAGCATTATATGTAATTTTTATTTTCAACGGAGGGTTATATTGTGTCAAAATTAAATTTGAATTCATTAGTTTAACAACTCGATATGGGGCACTGAACTCTGAAGTTTTTTTGCAAAGTATTTTCATTCATTAAACATGTTTTATGGGAGTCAGAAATGTATTGAGCTGATGAATTAATTAACAAATTAAAACAGGATGAAATGACTTTTAGGTGTTAATATATTAAGGAAAACTATTGCATGTTATTAGCTTTCTGTAAAAGGTACATTGTGGAGGTCATTACTGCTAAAAGCAGGTGCTTGGCTAGATATGTTTAAAATAGTGCTGTGTTTAAGCAGAAGGAAAGTTTTCATCAACTATACCTATTATTTATTGTAAAAATAACCAATTGAACAATGGTAAGATATAAGCATTGGTGTGATAAGGACCTGACTGTAAGAAATATTTAAATTTTTCATCTGCATAAAACCAGCTATAAAAAATTAGCAAATGTTTACTGGCCTAATAACACAGAAAACATATATTATGTCGGATTGTGTTGTCAATGTTCTGTTCTTTGTTCTTGCAAAATTTTTTCAATAAAAAGAAATTAAACAAAAAAAAAACACAGAAAACATATTTAACCACTTAACCACTTAAGCCCCGGAGGATTTGGCTGCTAAACGACCAGGGGGTATTTTGCGATTCGGCACTGCGTGACTTTAACGGACAATTGCGCGGTCGTGCGACGCTGTACCTAAACGAATTTGGCGTCCTTTTTTTCCCACAAACAGAGCTTTCTTTTGGCGGTATTTGATCACCTGTGCGATTTTTTGATCACGTGCTATAAACAAAAAAAGTGCGTCAATTTTGCAAAAATAGCAATATTTTTCCCTTTTTTTTATATGAAATTCCCCCCCCAAAAAAATGTAAAAATCAAAATTTTTTAACATTTTCGGCCAATTTGTTTTATGCTACCTATGTTTGGTAAAAAAAAATCGCAAAAAGCATATTTTGATTGGTTTGCGCAAAAGTTATTGCGTTTACTGACTAAGGGAAAGATTTTTGTCATTTTTGTTGTTTTTTTTTTTAACGCGTAATGGCGGCGATCTGCGATTTTTTTTGCGGTACTGCGACATTGCGGCGGACAGATCGGACCCTTGACTGACATTTTTGACACTTTTGGGGTTACCAGTGACATTTCTACAGTAATCAGTGCTATATATATGCACTGTTACTGTAAAAATACACTGGTAGTGAAGGGGTTAACTTTATTTGAGAGGGAGGGGCTGTGTGTGTCCCTAGGGGCGTGATTCTTACTGTGATTGGCTGTGGCTTCAGCTGTATGCAGAATGATCAACGGATCTACATAGTAGATCCATATGATCAGCTCTCATACAGAAGGGAGAATGACAGGCAGCTTGTTTACACAAGCTGCCTGACTTTCTCCCTCTCCCCCGCCGATCGCAGAGTGGCCGGCGGACATCGGGTCCGCCGGTCACACGCCCGGGGGGGTCCGTGACCACGCGGGAGCGGGAGCGCGCCTCCGGCGGCGCGCGCTCGCTCCCTAGACCCTCACAAGCTAGTGACGTAGCCCTACGTCACTTTGCCTGTGAGGGGCTGACCGCCGACGTAGATCGGCGTGCGGCGGTCGGCAAGTGGTTAAAGACCAGGTCTATTTCTATTTGTTTCTTACAAGTTATAATCATTTTATTTTGTTAGAAAATTACCTGGAACCCCCAAAGATTATATCTATATTTTTTAGCAGAGACCCTAGAGAATAAAATGGCATTTTTCAAATGCAATTTTTTGGGAAAAAATACAATTCAATGAATAAAAAAAATTAAATGGTAAATTTAGCCTCATTTTTTTGTATAATGTGAAAGATGATGTTATGCCAAGTAAATAAATACTTAACATGTAATGCTTTAAATTTACGCACACTGATGGAATGACGACAAACGACAGTACTTAAAAATCTCCATAGGCGACGCTTTAAAAATGTTTAGCAGCTTAGAGTTACAGAAGAGGTCTTGTGCTAGAATTATTGCTCTGGCTTGCTCCAAATTGCGGCGATACCTTACATATGTGGTTTGAATCATGTTTACATTTGTTGGCACAATTTACATATGCATTTGCTTTGGTACGCAAGCACAGAGGGATGGGGCACTTTAAAAATTTTAATTTTTTTCTTGTTTATTTATTTATTTTTTACACTGTCTCTAGTAAAAAAAAAATTCAGATCACTTTTAATGCTGTTACAAGGAATGTAAACATCCCTTGTGACAGTAATAGACAGTGACAGGTACTTTTCATGAAGCGATCTGGGGTCTCAAAGACCCCACACCCCTCCTCTGCATTTGAAAGTATTCAAAACACCAAGAATGAGGTTTTTTAATTCTTTGGATTTTTTAAAACTGGCACCATTGGCTGCTGAGTAAACTGAAAGTGATGTTGTGATGTTGTTTCCAGGTTACTACATTGGAGACCCAATCAAAGGGAACTCTGGCTTTGTTCGGGTCTCCCGTCAGTTGGTGGACATGCCAGCTGGTGACTCCGGTCTCCCGGGGGACAAGAGAGCCCAGGCGAGCTATGGAAGGCGGCTGGGAGTGGGGTCATCCCCTTCCACTACTTGTATTAACAGCTGAGCAGCTGCTTAACCACATCAGTTCTAATGCTGCAGGCATCACTCCGGTACAACCACTTGAGCAAAATCATGAACAGGTATGTGATTTTTGCAGCAAGTTGTTAAGGAAAGTTTTTGCAGTGCCATAAATATCTATAAAGTTTGTAAACAGGATGAGTAGATAGATAGATAGATAGATAGATAGATAGATAGATAGATAGATAGATAGATAGATAGATAGATAGATAGATAGATAGATAGATAGATAGATAGATAGATAGATAGATAGATAGATAGATAGATAGATAGATAGATAGATAGATAGATAGATAGATAGATAGATAGATAGATAGATAGATAGATAGATAGATAGATAGATAGATAGATAGATAGATAGATAGATAGATAGATAGATAGATAGATAGATAGATAGATAGATAGTTCAAGATTGAGTTGGCCCATCCTTTGCAGCTATATTACCTTCAACTCCTCAGGGAAGAATGTCCACAAGGTTGTCGTTGGGAATGTTTGACCATTCTTTCTGAAGCGCATTTGTGATGAGGTCAGGTACTAATGGGTACGAGAAGGCCTGGCTCACAGTTTAATTCATCCTAAAGGTTTTCTATCGGATGGAGGTAAGGACCCTGCAGACCAGTCAAGTTCCTCCACCCCAAACATGCTCATCCATGTCTTTATGGATCTTGCTATGTGCACTGGTACTAATCATTTAGTGCAGGTGAGATTATGATGTGGGGTCGTTTTTCAGGGGTTCTGCTTGGCCCCTTAGTTCCTGTTAAGGGAACTCTTAAGGCATGAGCATACCAAGACATTTTGGATAATTTCATGCTCCCAACTTTATGGGAACAGTTTGGAGATGGCCCGTTCCTGTTACAACATGACTGCATACAGTGCACAAAGCAAGGTCCTTTAGTGCCTGACCTCACAAATGTGCTTCTGGAGGAATGTTTAAACATTCCCATAGACGCACTCCTAAACCTTGTGGACGGCCTTCCCAGAAGAGTTGAAGCTGTTATAGCTGCAAAAGGTGGGCCAACTCAATTTTGAACCCTACGGACTAAGACTGGAATGCCATTAAAGTTCATGTGCGTGTAAAGGCAGGCATCTCAATACTCAATATGGTGTGTGTGTGTGTATATATATATATATATATATATATATATATATATATATATATATATATATTGCAAACATGCACACACACATATATAAATACTGTATATATGTACTGTATTCACTGTATTCAAGGGCCCATCTCTGCACTACATGCACATTTTTTTCATATTTATCTCTTTACAAATACTACAAATCAAGTAAAATAACTTTTGATTCTGTCATAAAATCCAGTGTACACCTAAATTCATGTTTGGGCTGACAAAACAGTGCAATTTCTGCTATGGAATCCTATCCAGTAGTAACAGTCCTACCTAATAAACTACAGAACGTTGTCTGTTCCCCACCCCTCTCTTATCCGATTCACATGCTAATATTAATTACTTTTCCAATAATATTCTGCTGCTGTCCTGACTCCCAAGAGCCTGCACACAAAATGTCTGTAGGACAAGTGCTCTAGGGTGATTTCTGTTAAATCACCCAAATTTTAATTAATTTAGGTCATTGTCTTTTCTTTACTAGTCTGCACAAATATTGCCCATAATTTGGACATACCATATCACCTTTGAACAAGATTTGGCCTTTGATGACTCAAAACTTGGAAGTCATTAAGAGCATTGAGAATGTTGGGCATGCTTAATGTGGCAGACAAAAAAGACACCTTAGGTAGATCCAATTCAGAGCTTGTTCATACCATAAGGTATGTCTGAGTGCACATGGTTTTTTACAAATTTCTGCATGTTTACACAGCGCATTCTGGGCCACACATTTATTTAAATGGGCTGCTCAACACATAGAAACATGCAAAATGTAGGGCAGACATAATTTTTAAAATTACACTGCAATAAACTGCATGGTACTGTGGTACTATGCATTTTGGTGCCTGCAAACACATCAGTTTTTGCTTGATGCATGATTTATGCATAGATGAATTAATGGCACCCACGTGTGTCTGCAGAAGGCAGTGCGTTTCCATGCAGTGCTCTCTGGAACTGATGTGAACAAGCACTCTAAGTTGTTAGGTACCTTTGCATTTTTATAGTTGTGTCACTTTTGGTCTTCTTGTTTGCTGAGTAGAAAAATGGGAGGGGTTTGATAGGATTTTCAAATGTAATGTGTTACTATATTATGGCTAAATAGATATTAGGTTAATTTTAACATATTCCTCTACTTAGAGAGTGTCAGTTTTATATCTCCTTTAATACATCATTGCAATATCTTCATTCTTTTACATCACCTCCCTAGACCTTCTAAGTGGTTCTATATGCCAATTGTAATCTACAATTTCCTATACTGGCATTAAAATATTGTGACTCATATGCCACAAAAAAATGTACCTTTTAAAATGATGAGTCACATACCACAGTAGTGAATTAAAATATCAAGGGCCCTGGGCACTTCTGAAGCTACAAGGCCTTCTGACATGCATTGCTTGTGTCTGATCACCTATGGAAAAATTAATCATCTTTAGTTTGTTTATTATACTCCAGGCCTTTCCATTAAATCTTTTTTTCTTTTCTTTGAATATCATATTTTACCACTGGTTTTGAATAGAAAAGTTTATCTCACCCCTAGATATAGGCACTCTGGACTATCGCCCAGATTGGCACTGTTATAATTCACCAGTGATGTACTGCCTTAAGGGACATTTTAATACAGTGGCCAAATGAAATGACTACAATCGTTAGCATATGCAGCGGGTATGTGACCAAGTCTACTGTCAATCCATAAAAACTCTCTCCCATCCATTACAAATAAGGGTAATAGTAACATAGGTATCAAAATCCTGGAATATATACTCTGGTCATTAATGATCACCACAGACTATTCATCCTAACCTCAATATGAGATAAAAACATTAAAATGTAGACTAACTCCCACAAATATAAACGTTTTAAGATATAAAAGATTAGCGGGTATGCAGTAATTAAATGGGCAGCTTTGGCTGTAAATCCACTATTGATCATCTTAAATCATCATGCCAAAGCCCAAGGATGAGGGCATGTATTTTTGCCATTTTTGCATATTTGCTGTTTTCACTTGCTTCAAGTGGTTGTAAAGGTAAAAGGTTTTTTTTTTTTTTTTTTTTTACCTTAATGCATTCTCTGCATTAAAGTAAAAAAAAACCTTTAATAGTAGCTCCCTCGTGCCCCCCTAAATACGTACCTGAGCCTGATCTCGATCCAGTGGTGTGTACATGTCCGCAGAAGCTCTTTTCCCCTTTCCTCACTCTCACAAGTTGGCTTAGAGCAAGGGGAGCCATTGACTCTTGCTGCTATCAGTCAAAATTTGTGAAAAAAGAGCAGGGGGAAGAGCTGAGCCTGGCTGTGTGTATGAATAGACGCAAACAGCCAAGCTCAGGATTGGACGCACACAAGTACCCCTGTAGGGAGAAACTTCCTGTATGGGGAACTTGGCAGGGGTGGGGGGGAAGCCAGGAGCGCACAGGAGAATTGGGGCTGCTCTTTGCAGAACCATTGCACAGATCAGGTCAGTATGACATGTTTGTCATTTTAATGAAAAAAAATGTAAGCTTTACAATTACTTTCAGTGCGCACAAGGCGTGTTTCCAAGTACATGTTTTGATCTTGACTTATTTAATCTTGAAATTTTTATTCTATTTTGTTGGCTTTTAAAATGATTCCTTTGTGTATAGAGTTGTCTCCTCTTGTGTATTGAGTTGACTCCTTTGTTTATTTATTTAGCGTGGATGTCTTATTTGTCTTACTACTAACACTTAATAGTAATACTGATAATAATTTGATCTTGTTGACTGTTGTTCGAAAGATATTACTTTCAACATGACATACAACATTATTTATTAGGCTATATACTTTACAAAAGCAATACACAGTATTTAATAATTAACTTGGCTTTTATTTTCTGTTAACTAGCATTTTTTACATTAAAACCTAGAAATAGAACAATATTTTTTTAGCCCATGTACTGTTTTTGGGTTTAGGGGTTTCGAATCAAGTTGGACATTACGTGGTTTATTTATTAATATTTACTAAAGGCAAATAAGCTGTTCAGTTTTAAAGTAATTATAAAGTCTCCTTTTATACTTTCCTTCTCTGTGCAGCTGGTTTTGCGCAGAGGATCATCCTCTTCTCGGGTCCCTCCTCTGCTCCGTGCCCCTCCCTCCTGTTGAGTGCCTCCACAGCAGGCAACTTGCTATGGGGGCAAATGAGCCAAGCTGCTGCTCCGTGTGTCCATTCAGACACGGAGATGCCATTCGGCCTCGCCCCTCTCTCTCCTGATTGGCTAGCTGAGATTGATTGACAGCAGTGGGAGCCAATGGCTCCACTGCTGTGTCTCAGCCAATCAGGAGGGAGAGTCCCAGATGGCCGAGGGACTCATGGACATCGCTGGATAGAGATGGGGCTCAGGTAAGTATTAAGGGGGTGAGGGGGGCTGCTACACACAGAAGGTTTTTTATCTTAATGCATAGAATGCACTAAGATAGAAAAAAAATCTTCTGCTTTTACAACTCTATTAAAGGGTTTGTAACCCTACATTATGATTTTCTGCCAGCCCCCCTATTTTAATCTGTCATGCTGTACTGTGTATTTATTTGTTAAAATCAAAGCCTCTAAATACCTTTTTGTGGAGTAACTTGACGCTGGTCATGTGACTCCTGGTCGTTCTAATACCCTGATCCAGGGCTACAGCAGGAGGAGCCGGGCTATCCCTCTGATGTCAGTCGGGTGTCACATGACCGCCGAGCTGGCCACTTGGCTCCTTCCACTGTAGCCTTGGATTGTATGTATCAGAGCAGACTTGAGTCACGTGACCAGCCTGAAGATACATCACAAAAAGGTACTTAGAGGCTTTATTTCTAACAACCCAAAAAGATATAGAGACTCCAAAGTAGTCACAGGGGGACATGCAGGTATACAAAAAAGGACTTTATTAATGACATCATAATAGAAAAAACACAACAATACGGCCTTCACCTCACAATTAAAAAAGAGACAACATTGTCAATTTAAAAACCAAGATGGGGCAGCTGCGCATGCGTTACCCTCCACACTCACACATACAGCCGGCATTCATGAACCTAAGTAGGCAGTCCCGTGCAGGTATATAATATCTTAAATAGTGACATATGCCAGTGATAGTGAGTCCTGTGGGCGCAACGTGAATGCAGGCAATGGGTGCAAGTAGCTATGACAGTCCACCCTGATGCTGTCAGTATTGAAGCATAGTTATCAGCACTGGTCAATTAGCTGTACTGCACTGTTGACAATATTTAAAACATTTTTAAAAATGTGAAAATAAAAACCTAATTTTTTTCTTAATTTTCCAAAAAAAAGGGACAAAAAATTCCAACTGCAAAAAAAGTGCAATGCCTCTTACTAAATACCTCAGACTCTCTACTTTCCAAGAAGGTAATTTGGGGGTATTTTTACTTTCCTGGCTTTTTCAGTCTTTAACCGCTTGCCGACCGCCGCAAGTAGATATACTGCGGCGGTCAGCCCCTCACAGGCAAAGTGACGTATATATACGTCACTAGCCTGTGAGGCTCTGGGGAGCGAGCGCGCGCCGCCGGCGGCGCTCTCCTGCTCCCGCGCGGTCACGGACCCCCCCGCGCGTGTGACCGGCGGACCCAATGTCCGCCGCTCACTCTGCGATCGTCGAGGGAGAGGGATAAAGGAAGGCAGCTTGTGTAAACAAGCTGCCTGTCATTCTCCCCTGTGTAGAAACACTGATCATACGGTTCTAATATGTAGGACCGTTGATCAGTGTTCCTACAGCTCAAGCCACAGCCAATCACAGTTAGAATCACGCCCCTAGGAACACACACAGCCCCTCCCTCTCAAATAAAGTTAACCCCTTCACTGCCAGTGTAATTTTATAGTAACAGTGCATATATATAGCACTGATTACTGTAGAAATGTCACTGGTAACCCCAAAAGTGTCAAAAAATGTCAGTCAAATGTCCGATCTGTCCGCCCCAATGTCGCAGTACCGCAAAAAAATTCGTAGATCGCCGCCATTATGCGTTAAAAAAAAAACAACAAAAATTACAAAAATCTTTCCCTTTGTTAGTAAACGCAATAACTTTTGCGCAAACCAATCAAAATACGCTTTTTGTGATTTTTTTTTACAAAACATATGTAGCATAAAACAAATTGGCCGAAAATGTTAAAAAATTTTGATTTTTACTTTTTTTTGGGGAATTTCATATAAAAAAATGTGAAAAATATTGTTATTTTTGCAAAATTGACGCTCTTTTTTTGTTTATAGCGCGTGATCAAAAGATCGCACAGGTGATCAAATACCACCAAAAGAAAGCTCTGTTTGTGGGAAAAAAAGGACGTCAAATTAGTTTAGGTACAGCGTCGCACGGCCGCGCAATTGTCCTTTAAAGTCACGCAGTGCCGAATCGCAAAATACCCCCTGGTCTTTTAGCAGCCAAATCCTCCGGGGCTTAAGTGGTTAAGAAATTATCTAGGCCATCAGTACATCAGGATTGATCAACTTTCAGATATATACCATATATTGTAGATGCTATAACTTATCTACAGACTAAATATTGTATACTGATTTGGGTTATTTTCACCAAAGAAATGTAGCAGAATATAATTTGGACAGCATTTTTGAAAAAAGATTATTTATTTGCAATATTTTATAACAGAAACAAAGAAAACACACTTTTTTTTTCAAAATGTGTTGAATTTTTTGTTTATTTAGCAAAAAATAAAAAACCCAGTGATGTATAAATACCACCAAAAGAAAGATCTATCTGTGTGGAAAAAAATTATAAAAATGTTGTGTGGGTACAGTGTTGCATGACTGCACAAAGTTTATGCAAAATGTGACAGCGCTGAAACCTGAAAATTAGCCTGGGCAGGAAGGGGGGTAAAAGGGCTCGGTATTGAAGTGGTTATAGATTATGTTACCAGAGTGTGATATAATGCTGCCTTCACTATTCTCATCCAGAAGTTATTGGAATGCAACAAAAAAAGAGCAGAGCAGCTCTTGCACATGCAAATTTTAACATCCAGTTTCAGACCTTTGCATTATGGGGGCAGTGTAGTCAGGGAATATTTTTGATGTGTCTGGCATTCAGCTTTAATTACACATAGCACCATTAAGAATACAATTACCAAACAGTTTCAATGAAGCAAATGGAGATTGTATTATTTTCTGTATTTTAGCTAAAGAAATGCCTTGTGTTTATTGTTTAACTGTCAGCTGCAGCATTGCTAAATATTTACATCAAAGTAATGAGGTAAGACAGAATTCACAATGAAATATATTTTTTCTTAACCAATTCTCATGACGAATGCCTTATGGCACAGTGCAAAAAATCTTTATCAGGAAGGGAATTCCCCTACGGATTAATTATAACTGAGGATTGCAGATACTTATCAACAAATAGTAACAAAGGTTTGGAGTTAGTGTACAGTATACAGAACATTTCATTAATTTATGAGTGGTGCTCCTGTGCAAAAGTCTATGTATTTCTTACATGAAAATGAAGAGAAAATCTGTGTATAATTAATGTATATTGGTAAAGAAAATATAAAGTATGAGACGCAGCAGGGCTCTTTGTGGTCTTACTTACCAAAGCATCATCGTAATAACGTTTTCCTTTCTTCAAAAAACAACTACAAGCCAGAAATTCTAAGAAAAAATAGTCAATTTCTGCATGCCTTTAAAAATTATCCTGTTTTATGTATAGTATCTGTACTGTATCTGAAATGTACAAATGCCAAATACAATAAACACAATTAAATCAGGCTTACGGTGAGAGTGTTTACTGAGTGAGTTGGATAGAGGGAAGAGTTACTAAATTGAGCATACCAAAGAGAAGGAGGCCATCTATGGGGACATTTACATGGAGACAGTGTCTGGACTCCATTTTACTTCAGATACTATGGCAGGACAGCAGTGGATGTAAACAAATATAGCAGTCATGGGTTTATTTATATTTTTGAATGCAAGCTCTGTTGGACATTGTAAAAGTGATTTGGCTGGATGTCCTGCTGCCAAATCACTTTTAAACTTGCTAGAGTTACCTGCACACCCCCAGGAAGCCTTCTCGTGTTTTCAGAGCTCTCCTGAAATCACTGGGAGCCCAGGAAATCCACACATACATTCTTGGTGCTGAACAGTGAGAGGTACTTCTATTCCCTAATTTCTTCTGCAATGCCTGAACCCAGAAGCACCCTGCTCTGGGCACTTTCATATTCAGAGCTGTCAGAACCTGTCTGCTAGACAGTGAGTCAGGGTTTCTCTGTCCCTGATCTGCCTATCCTCAGTGATGGAAGACATTAGGAGTTTATTAGACTATTAGGGGGATATGATCAACATGTATAAATACATAAGGTCAACACAGAGGACAAGGGGGCACTCTTTACATCTAGAGGAAAACAGATTTTGTCTACAAATATGAAAAAGGTTTCTTCACCATAAGAGCTATGAAAATGTGGAATAGACTCCCTCCAGAGGTGGTTCTGGCTAGCTCACTAGATTGCTTTAAAAAAGGCCTGGATTCTTTCCTGGGTGTACTTAATATAAGTGGGTACTAAAATTTTGTAAAGATGTAAAGATGATCCAGGGAATATCCGATTGCCTCTCGGGGATCAGGAAATATTTTTTTTCTCCTACTGTAGCAAATTGGATCATGCTTTGCTGTTTTTTTTGTCACCTTCCTCTGGATCAACTTCGGGTATAGGATTGTGTATATGGGATTGTATGGTTGGGTTTTTCAATACTGCAATACTGTATACTGTATAAATGAAAAAAATAAAAGACCATTGTACATATGTACAGTATCTCACAAAAGTGAGTACAACCCTCACATTTTTGTAAATATTTTATTATATCTTTTCATGTGACAACACTGAAGAAATTACATTTTGCTACAATGTAAAGTAGTGAGTGTACAGCTTGTATAACAGTGTACATTTTCTGTCCCCTCAAAATAATTCAACACAGCCATTATTTTCTAAACCGCTGGCAAAATAAATGAGTACACCACTAAGGAAAAATGTCCAAATTGGGCCCAAAGCATCAATATTTTGTGTGGCCACCATTATTTTCCAGCACTGCCTTAACCCTCTTGGGCATGGAGCTCACCAGAGCTTCACAGGTTGCCACTGGAGCCCTCTTCCACTCCTCCATGACGACATCACAGAGCTGGTGGATGTTAGAGATCTTGCGCTCCTCCACCTTCCGTTTGAGGATGCCCCACAGATGCTCAATAGGCTGTTGGTCTGGAGACATGATTGGCCAGTCCATCACCTTTACCCTCACCTTCTTTAGCAAGGCAATGGTGGTCTTGGAGGTGTGTTTTGGGGTCAATGCTCTGCTTCAGTATGTCACAGTACATGTTGGCATTCATGGTTCCCTCAATGAACTGTAGCTCCCCAGTGTCGGCAGCACTCATGCAGCCCCAGACCATGACACTTCCACCACCATGCTTGACTGTAGGCAAGACACATTTGTCTTTGTACTCCTCACCTGGTTACCTCCACACACACTTGACACCATCTGAACCAAATAAGTTTATCCTGGTCTCATCAGACCACAGGACACGGTTCTAGTAATCAATGTCCTTGTCTGCTTGCAGACCAATTTGATGCAGTGTGCAGCTTATGGTTTGAGCACTGACAGGCTGACCCCCCACTCCTTCAATCTCTACAGCAATGCTGGCAGCACTTATATACATATTTCCCAAAGACAACCTCTGGATATGATGCTTAGCACCTGCACTCAACTTCTTTGGTCGACCATGGCGAGGCCTGTTCTTAGTGGAACCTGTCCTGTTAAACTACTCAGCTTCAGGGTTTTGGCAATCTTCTTATAGCCTAGGCCATGTTTATGAAGAGCAACAATTCTTCTTTTCAGATCCTCAAAGAGTTCTTTGCCATGAGGTGCTATGTTGAACTTCCAGTGACCAGGAAGAGAGAGTGAGAGCGATAACACAAAATTTAACACACCTGCTCCTCATTCACACCATTCACTTAGGTTGTACTCACTTTTGTTGCCAGTGGTTTAGATATTAATGGCTGTGTGTTAAGTTATTTTGAGGCAACAGTAAATTGACACTGTTATACAAGCTGTACACACATTACTTTACATTGTAGCAAAGTGTCATTTCTTCAGTGTTGTCACATAAAAATATATAATAAAATATTTGCAAAAATGTGAGGGGTTTACTCACTTTTGTGAGATATTGTATGTGCACATATTATTGTCAATTATTGAGCTGTGAAAATGTTTAAAGCTTCGACAATAGCAAAAAAGAGGTCAGCAGTAGCAGCTTAACACCCTTAAGCAAAATAAAATGCTAATTGATCCATTCAGTTTTATCCCTAGTTCTTTAAAGTAGGATGCATGTGAAATGGTTTTTTCACAATACAAACATTTCCCAGCACACTTGCCACCTAGAAGAAAAACCTCTGTACAACTATTTCAATAATTTGCAGTAAAAGCTGAGGTTTTAGATACATTTGCAAATACATGTGGAAGCCTTACTGCTTTGCCCTGGCCCCCTCAGCTTGCAAAGTCAGAGTAATGACATTAACCCTTGGGTTGTGTTATTTACAATTAGGCTTGGAAAGATGTGGCTAGGTGGCATAGGTCATCTTCTGGCCTGGAAGTTATGGACACAGCACAAATTACCTGAAACATTTGCAGACCTGAAGGGAGAAGAAGAGGATCAGAATAGCATACACAGACAAGCAGTATGCTGTTAGCTGCTCAAGGCATGTACCATTTGTAATACATGAGTTTGTCTTTGACTTTGATGAAAAGCCTATTTTTATAGCTCCATAGATTAAGCTTTATTTAAATACACAAAACGCAGATGAATGACTCCCCCTTCCTTGCAGACTTTTAATTAGTAAGAGACAGTCTGAATGCAAACAGTTTTTGCTGTTCTTACCTTTATACATTAGTGTTACATATGCAACCTGCACTAAATGTTTATTTGTAAATATACCAATCTTGTATAAAAAATTAAAAAAGATATGAAACATAATTTCCAAAATGTGATCTAAATAATGTTGGAGTTCATTTACTAGATTAGTATAGACTGTCCACCTAACAAAAAGAGCAAGCATATATTGACTTTGCAAAATGTATCACATTCCAGAAAAAAATCATTGTTTCTTCTATTCCCTCACATGTAGGCAGTCAAGGTAAACATAGGTTTACCCTATTTTGTGGGTATGCATGTCATAGGTAACAATATGAGAATATGTGATGCGTATTATGGAAGGGTTGGGTATATATGCTATAAGATGGTTACCTAATGGAATTGTTTTTTCTATCTTCTCTCTCTCATCACCACAATATATATATATGATATAAAATAATTATGATGAGTTATGTTTATGTATTTATAATGTATAGATAGAAGGTTGGATATTATGTACACGTGTTCATTTTTATGAATACACTCTTTTTACAGATGGATTGATTGTACTGTGAGGATCTATATGAGAACACATCCTATATCCTGAAGAAGCAGAATACCCACAAAAGGTATAGACTACTCATGACTGATATGATTGGATGGATGGAGTTTTCTCATATATGTACAAACCCAATTCCAAAAAAGCTGGGACACTGTACAAATTGTGAGTAAAAAAGGAATGGACTAATTTACAAATCTCATAAACTTATATTTCATTCACAATATAATATAGATAACATATCAAATGTTGAAAGTAAAGGTATTTTGAAATATCATGCCAGATATTGGCTCATTTCGGATTTCATGAGAGCGACATATTCCAAAAAAGTTGGGACAGGTAGCAATAAGAGGCAAATCTACATATAAGGAACAGCTGGAGGACCAATTTGCAGCTTGTTAGGTCAATTGGCAACATGATTGGGTATAAAAAGAGCCTCTCTGAGTGGCAGTGTCCCTCAGAAGTCAAGATGGGCAGAGGATCACAAATTCCCCCAATGCTGCGGTGAAAAATAGTGGAGCAATATCAGAAAGGAGTTTCTCAGAGAAAAATTGCAAAGAGTTT
Source organism: Pelophylax lessonae (assembly GCF_965119305.1). Lineage (NCBI taxonomy): Eukaryota > Metazoa > Chordata > Amphibia > Anura > Ranidae > Pelophylax > Pelophylax lessonae. Next base: position 265,209,187 of record NC_138773.1, on the reverse strand, counting down.
GAAGTTATCATCATCTACAGTGCATAATATCATCCAAAGATTCAGAGAATCTGGAACAATCTCTGTGCGTAAGGGTCAAGGCCGGAAAACCACACTGGATGCCCGTGATCTTCGGGCCCTTAGACAGTACTGCATCACATACAGGAATGCTATTGTAATGGAAATTATAACATGGGCTCAGGAATACTTTCAGAAAACATTATCGCTGAACGCAGTCTACTGTGCCATTTGCCGTTGCTGGCTAAAACTCTATAGGCCAAAAAAGAAGTCATATCTAAACATGATCCAGAAGCGCAGGCATTTTCCCTGGGCCAAGGCTCATTTAAAATGGACTGTGGCAAAGTGGAAAACTGTTCTGTGGTCAGACGAATCAAAATTTGAAGTTCTTTTTGGAAAACTGGGATGCCATGTCACCCAGACTAAAGAGGACAAGGACAACCCAAGTTGTTATCAGCGCTCAGTTCAGAAGCCTGCATCTCTGATGGTATGGGGTTGCATGAGTGCGTGTGGCATGGGCAACTTACACATCTGAAAGGCACCATCAATGCTGAAAGGCATATCCAAGTTCTAGAACAACATATGCTATTATCCAGAAGTCGTCCCTTTCAGGGAAGACCTTGCTTTTTCCAACATGACAATGCCAGACCACATACTGCATCAATTACAACATCATGGCTGCGTAGAAGAAGGATCCGGGTACTGAAATGGCCAGCCTGCAGTCCAGATCTTTCACCCAAAGAAAACATTTGGTGCATTATAAAGAGGAAGATGCGACAAAGAAGACCTAAGACAGTTGAGCAACTAGAAGCCTGTATTAGACAAGAATGGGACATCATTCCTATACCTAAACTTAAAGAGGAAGTAAACCCCTCCTCTGCAAGTTGTACCTATAGGTAAGCCTATGATAAGGCTTACTTATAGGTACTGTAAATATCTCCTAAACATGTACCATTTAGGAGATATTTATCTTACATGCAGCCAGTGACGTCACTGGCGCATGCGCTCTGAAGGAACGGCCGGTGGTGCCGTTCCTTCAGAGCCCCATGCCGTGAGCGTCGGCTCCCACACCCGTGCGCGGGAGTGACGTCATCTCGGAAGGCGGGGGTGACTGCACATGTCGCCCGTCATAGAGGTAAGGGGCGGCACGGTGGGGGCTCGTTCTAAGGTAAATATTTCATAATGAGCTAGTATGCAATGCATACTAGCTCATTATGTGTTTCTCTTTCAGGGTGAAAAAAAAATCGGGTTTACAACCTCTTTAAGCAACTTGTCTCCTCAGTCCCCAGACATTTGCAGACTGTTATAAAAAGAAGAGGGGATGCCGCTCAGTGGTAAACATGGCCTTGTCCCAACTTTTTTAAAGCTGTGTTGATGCCATGGAATTTAAATTTAATCATTTGATATGTGATCTATGTTGTATTCTGAATAAAATATTGAAATTTGAAACTTCCACATCATTGCATTCTGTTTTTATTCACAATTTGTACAGTGTCCCAACTTTTTTGGAATTGGGTTTGTACAATTGTATGATCCAATAGTTTATTTTTCATGTCTGTGTATAGTGAATTTTAATATAAGTTGTAATACAAATGAATTGCTTTTATGTATATGAATTCTATGTGGATTTGATGACTTCATTAAGGTGCATATTTTAAAATCTCTTATTTATATTGTCTGCACAATGTTTGTTTTATTTCGATGTTGCCCTCATAAATGTATTCATATGTGTTTGGTGATTTCAAAAAAATTCTGATTGCTTACATGTTTAGATTATTTACCAAAACTCAGTTTGAAACGTGAAGACACGCTTTGCAAAACGAACTGCCTTTTTCTCTTTAGCAATTTATTTCCAATGTAAAGGAAGTGCTCTGTGTTAAATGTATTTGAAATTAAGGTGTTATACAAGTAATGGAAAATGTGATCAAAAAAGTTCTGTTTGGAAACCTATTAAATCAATCGAAAAATGAATAAAGAATAAAATTGACCAAAACCATTATAGTTCCCAGCATCCATTCTAATCAATAATTAATCACCACATACATTTTCAGATACAGCTTGTTATCCCCGGTGTACTATTCAAAATGTCTTTCTGTTATGAATATAAAGTTAAAAAAAACTTAAGGAGAAATTCCTAAAGTAATCATGTCCTTTTAAATGGTAATTTCCAAAAAGGCTCTTGATCTATAAATAATACTAGGAATAGCCCAGAAAAACATGCATTTAATTACATCTAATTCAGAAAAATCAATGAAAAACACTTTTTTAAAGCAGACACCATTTCAGTGAGCTGACATAAAACTTCCGCCCTTTAGTCATTCACCTACTTACTGTTTTTACATTTTTAGCATATTATTTCCATATTTATAACAGGCAAACTATAAAAAATTTGCAGTCAGCAGATCTTGCAGACCATTAGATAATGCTTTTTACTTTTTTTTTTCTTGTACCAAATTTACAGAGCTAAGATCCAAGTCATGTCAGGCTGTTAGAATTACCTACCATTCATTCAATTCATAATACAAACTTTTTTTTCTAACACAGTAAAATGGAAGTCTCCTAAGAACTCAAAGGAAGTGCAGTGTCATCAGGATGTATACCACGGACAGCTTGTAGTTAAAGTTAAAAAGTGTCCTGCAGTAACTATTTCATTTAGAAGACTGGAGAAATTCAGCAAACAGAGTTAGGTAAATGGTTTTATAAGCTACCTGCTGGCATCCTCCTAACGATGCATGATCCTAGACATATGTCTTTGAAATGAATTCTTTAAATTGCCTTCGCTCTATTGAAACATCAATACAGAATTTCAAATGTTCTAATTTGGGGCAAGCTATCGTGAATCAAGCCATCAGTTTAATGTTAACCTTTGAATACTGAAACTATTATTCTTCAAAAACATCCTTTAGATCATAACATCATCCCAAGTAATAAAATGTGAGGATTTAATAAGCCTAGAAAAGTTTATAAAAATGATGGAAATATAAAAACTGAGAAAAAAAGTACATACATTAATACCACATTTTTGAACTATACATGTATATATATAAATCAATATATATTTGAATTATTTAACAAAAAAGATCCAATGTGGTTTCTCAGTGGCACACATCCTACTCTGTATTTAAAAGGAGACAGGTGGATTGTCTATAGATATCATTGGTTCGGACATACTATATAGAATGCTCATTAGTAGCTTAGTTCTGGGCACCCTGTTAGTAGAAAGGCAAGGATCACAGCAGGGAAGTTACATCTCTAGCTTCTCACATTCCTGCTCTATCTTAGCTGGGCTCCGCTCGGCTTTCTTTGGCAGCTCATTAGTAGGTCCACTGATGCATAAGAGCCAGTCATTAGGAGTATTTCTCAACATAGGCTTTTCATCAGGTGACTGAATTTACATTGCTTACATTGTTTTTTTGTTACAGATTCTATGGCTAGATAACAAATTAAATACATTTTATAAAAATGTTTTTCTTTAACAAGTGGAAAGCTTTTAACTGTTTTCCCCAAAAAAAAAAAAAAAGCAATTTTTTTTTTTTTTTTGTAAAAGCTGTTTTCACAATTGCAACGGGAGCATAATGGAATTTTGTAGCTCTCCCCAGATAACAGAATGCCTGTCCAAAAAATCAGCCTCACTTTTACCGTGTGCTTGAGATACAAAAGCCACTTATAATTATTTGATGCTTTTCCAAGATTAAATGTTAGACCGACATGAAGATAATTGTGTTACTGTAAAATCTGAATCAAAATACTATATTGAAAACTTTTTTTTTCATGTATTTCAAATAACAGCATAGGTAATTTGTCTTTTTATTATAATATTTTTTTTTGTTTAACACAAGGTGTTAAGTGATAGCAGCTATAATGAGTTAACCTTTTGTTATAGTGAACAGATAGTAAGTTAGTTATGAAGTACATTGTTTCATTGTTGCTGGGTATTGAAATTATACTTTAGGAAATAACATGTGTGGGAAATAGATCAGTTATGTTGTGTGACCTATTTTGAAAAAAAATGCAGAAGAAACAGACAGCTGCCAATGAAGTTACACAGTGGAAACTCATACGGTACAAAGTAGGCTTAAAATATATACTGTAGCCATTGCCTATCTCTCTTCTAAAGGTCATACAAACACTATATTTTCCTACGGGCTGCTATATTTCTTCATTATAAGGACAAAATTGAAGATTCTGCATGGAGGATCTTAGCATCTATGGAGAAGCTGTGTATTTTTAAATAGTGCTGCCTATTCCATAATCCATTTTGGCTGTCAGTGGCATGCATCATGATATTGTTACATCATGATTTCATTATTGATTGTATTATGTTCCTTTTAGGTTACTCTATTGGAAGAGAGAGAGAGAGATCCATTGGGGGTGTTCAACCTTTAACCTTGTATACCAAGAGGGGCCTTGTACCCAAAACCCTTATGCACATGAGCGTATTGAGGCCATCAACAATGCAAATACGTTCATACACAGGCAAGTGCTGCCATATATCTGCTTACAGCTGCTCAAAGCCATTAATATCTGTGGGTTACTGTACGTGACACTTGCATTTGACCCGGAAATACACAATATTTACATCGTACATGACCTCATATGCATAGGGGCCAAATATTGCAAAACTTTACAGTATATAAGCAATATATAAGGTCAGCAGCAGTGGCATCAAACCAACAAAGAGTCTCAGGGAAGCCTAGCATACCATCTCCTGCATGATGTGCGCTGTTTTGACTTTGTCTATGGTCTCCCAACAGCTCTCCCTGCCTGTCACGGGTCCCACAAATCACCTCCAATAGCCCACAAAATTCCTGACGCCTTCTCCTTTCCAGGGGTAGGGCCAAAGTCTAGCTGTCAATGCAGCCAATAAGAGTTCCTTTCTCACTGGCCCACTGCCCTGTCAGTGGTAGGGAGATTCAGGACAATGCCTGGACTGTGTGACTCCAGCACTGTAAAGGTTCCACCAGCCAGGACCCTCTGGGGGGATGTTGGACCCCAATATCCCCTCCCTTCTCTACATCTCTAGTTAAAGAATACCCCCTTAACTTCCTGTCTGGTAAAACATCATCAAGACAGGATGTAAAATAAATCTCTCTAGTGGAGCCCCAGATAGCAGGGGTTATAATCCTTTAGACTCTGTTGAAAAAGGAAAAATGTTTTGGCTGGGCAGACACTTTAATCTTCAGTATGGATACATTTTAACTGAAACTTTTTAATAAATGTATTCTCTATATAGAAATAGCACTGGAAGTAATCTTCCTAACCATTTTATCTGACAATCTGAAAACAGCTTTCATGCTAAATAAAGAAAAGACACAAAAAATAAGATATTAAAGAAGCTACTAATACACATGGGACTTTTTAGTGGTACATCACTATTAAAGTGGTTAAAAATCCTCACATATACCAAGTGAAGTGACTATCCTCACGTAAAGAGATTAAAAAACATCCTCCTGTATCTGTATCCTCTTGTATCTTTTTATCTGCGCCATCTGTCCTCTACAGTCTTCCAAAACACACATTTTACACAAGATTAATCAGCTCTGAAAAGTAGAGGGTGGGGAACTGAAGTTATACTCTGCAGATCTCAGTGAGGACATCTCTAAGCACTGATTGGATATAACTGATTAGCACTGATATAGCACTGATTGCAAATAAACACAAACCATCCTAGCAGTGCATGGAAAAAAGGCAGAGCTAAGGATATCGGTCACAAGCTGTGTGCTGGAGCTCTCCTCCTCCATCACCTTTTCATCTCTTGTGTCAGGAAAGCTTTTAAACAGTGACTCATGCTTATTACAGAGGAATGAGAAATTACACTCTTATCTTAGGTTTAGAACCACTTTGAAATAACAACTTCCATATAAATAAAAATATATCTGCACTTTATTGATACACCAAATGAAAAAAAATGAGTTGATGGTGATTTCATATAATCACACTGTATGTATCACAATTAATCCCAGTACATACTCTTGGTAATACAAAAATAGAATCACATATTATGAGAGTTAGTTAGTTTGAATTAATACTTCTACCAAATTGACTGTAAAATGATTTTTACACAGATCCACGATCCACCAGGTGAAAGAATTTTCTCTCACCGCATTTCATGAAATGTAATTCACTTCATCAGCAGCCAGATCTATTGATAATATATCTACAAAAATACAATTGTGTAATGTAAGTGACATGATAACAATAACATACGTATAATAATACTGTTAAAAACGTGGCTTTACCACAAAGAAAAGAACCATGAAGACATCACTCACAATCAGCCAGGAATAAAAACAGAAATCTCCAGAAGGAAAATGCCAGAGTTAGCCTAATCAAGGAGCTGTGGGGAGCTGGGACCCCCACAAAGAGAGGTTGGGAAAGCAAAAAAGCAAAAAATGTAACCCTAGGGAGAGAACGTAGGCAAATCTACTACAAGATGTATCAGAAAAATAACCCAGGTTTTACAGTAACTAATAAGATTATCAAATAATAATATATACTGTGCCTACCCTTAATAAACAGCAGCCAGAAACAACAAATGACAATTTGTAAACAAAAAATAGGTATAATGCAGCGTTGATAAATTAGATACTTGTGCTATAAAGTGCAAACGTATATGTGCATATAATTATATGTTTAGCAAGAAAATTGTCTGCAAAATAACGCGATTATGTTGCCAATGTGTACAGCAAATAAATATATGTGGACTTTAATGGGTATTGTGCAATCAGGCAAATAAAGTGCAAATTAATGAAGATGAAACAACAGAAAATGCACCATATACTGTAAGTAACAAGGTACAACAAGGTATATATATAGTGCAAATGTGGTTAGAAAACTGATGCTGTTAGAAAAGATGTTCATCATAGGAATAGTTCATAAATTCCACCATAGATGTGCAAGGTGCTGATAAGTCTTCTATTGTGATCTCGGGTGTATAACCATCACTGATAGAACATGTAGATTGAAGGCTTACCAAATATAGTGGACCCAATAAAGTGTATACCTTTTGGGTCATTCAGGCTTGCAAAGAAATAGATGGACTGTATGGCAGAAGTCACAGATCACTCGGAGACCAGTAGCTTAATCTTTTATCATCATCCACATATATAAGGTACAATAACCACTAGCGATAATAGCAGCAAGGATCCTTCCACCGAACACTCAAAAAATATAAAACTCACATAGTATGTACGATTAAAACCATTTTAATAATACAGGAAAGAAACACACTTACAGGAAATTAGATGGTACAGCGCTTGTACAAAAGAGTGGACACAGCATTTGCAGTAGAACTGATGCGTTTCGTCTAAGAAGACATCATCTAGGGTAATAAGATTATCCAATATAGGGAGGTAATATTACATTTGCAATGGACATGTATAAAGCTTACTAGATGTCCATAGGTTTGAAAGTTTAATAAATTATTCTTATTGCAACTAAAAAAAACCTATAGACATTCATTGTCCCATTCCATATAAGTAACATTTAGCATCACGTATAACAGTACATTCAAAAAGTGTATACACAACTCAAAGAAGCATGCCTAGTTGGATGTTGAAATCAAGCTGCAGTTATATTTCTCCTATTGGTCCCAGAAGTATGATGTCTTTCCTCCCACTCATGCTACTCACTTTATCGCATTCAACCCCCACACACTCACTGGTCCATCTAACCTGCATTAATACAGCATACTACAATGGACAGGTGTGGGTGGGTTGTAAAGAACACTTTGTTTTAGATACAAACTAGTAAATATATGTAGAATCAGCATACACTATCTGTGTATTATTCCTTCCCATCTCCCTTTTTATGATTGGAATCAAGTACGTATGGGTCAGAACCTTGTGTAGGTTACTTTTATTTTTTATTATATCACATGTCCATAAAATAAGAGGTTAACATAGCATCAACAGGACAGGAAGCCAGGGAAAATCTAACAATGAAGTCCCAAAAGATGTTCAAACCATCCCAAAGCTATCTAAATAAAAATAAAGAATGGAAGAACTGCAACATAAAATACAACACAGATAATTTTTGACCCTATATGTTTAATAGTGAATCTTTTATTCTAATGTTACCAATCAAATTTGTCATAACTCATGACCAGTCTTCAAACCAGATTTATCTCCTGATACAACTAATTTTTGCCATCATGAAACTAAATGTACAACTAGCACAGTTCACGAACCCCTGTATGCATATGCCAAGTATGAATATCATCTGCAGAACCAATTAACTGAAACCTATGAAAGAAGGTAGGAAGAAAATATGCCAACAGGAACTAATTCCCAGAAATATCAGCTTATTTATATGTAACAATTTTACTCGGGTTGAAGAACTATGGCTTTCCGTTTAAAAAAAAATATGCGGTGCATCAATTAAATTTAAGTGCATCTGCACTTAGGTCTCATCCACCCAGGGTGTACTATAGCGTACACATGGGAGAGGATTGTGTTTTCCCGTACAGGGATGCCCAGGTGTTCCATGGGATAAGGAGCAGTGGCTGTGTCCATGCAGCCACTGCGTCCCAATACATATCAATGAGACTGCCTGCATTGGAATGCATGGAACACCTATGTAAACATGGCCCTCGCATGTGCGTATGCTCTAGTATGCTCCATGAGAATGAGGCCTTATTGTTTCCCTATGCAAAGTTCCCCAAGCACCTGGTGAACCTGCCAAAGAACAGCTGCTTCTTGTGATCATGTGACAATGATGCTCCACTGCTCCTGAATCTTCCACAGACGGTATCTGCTTGCACTAGAATACAAAAAAAAACATGTTGCAGGGGATGTGGCTATCAGCATCATTACTGGTGAGTCACAAGTCTGTAGCTTGTCAATCATCATCTGGATACACCTAGCTCTGTCCACTGTTTTCTGGATTGACACCACTGCCCATGTAGAGGCCCCTCCCACTACAAGCTGCAGTGTCTATGAGGGGTAGCAATAGAGAAACAAATGAAGGATGATTGGGCTTAGTTAGGGAAGATATAAATAAGGTTTTTGTTTACTTTATGAGGCGTGTGCATCACAAGGTAACTGTGTTTGGGATTATAGTAAAACCTTGGATTGAGAGAAACTTGGTTTTAGGGTGTTTTGCAAGACAAGCTAATTTTTTTTTATAAATTTTGACTTGATAAACGAATGATGTCTTGACATACAAGTAGTGTCACATAACAACTGAGTATAAAAGAGAAGAGAGGTGCCTCTAAGTGTAGCAATATGGGTACATTTAGTAAAGGTACAACATTTAGCAACTCACATGGTTGGTGATTAAAACAGGCACATCTAAGTATGCAGGCATCTGGGGTAAAGCTGTTCACATAGACCATCCTCTGCACCGCCATTAACCTGTTCCCTTTCAAGCCTCGCTTTTAGCTCACACTACTGCAGGGTAGTCTTCCCGGTCAGGATTGCAGACTGACAGTGGTGAGAGCTGGCGGTACGGAGGATGGTCTATGTGGACAGCTTTTCCCTGGATGTCTGCATACTTAGATGTGCCTCTTTTAATCATCAACCATGTGAGTTGCTCTCTTCTCTTTTATACTCCTTAGCTCCTGCTGGATTTTGCTTCTAATCCCCTTGTGGAAGCTGCCATTTGTGGATGGATATTTCATAGTTACAGAACCTTTCACATTGCTATAATCTTTTTATATGGACTATAAACTGAAGGACTTATGTATAAATGGTTGTAGAACGAGTCATCTGAGTTTCTATTATTTCTTATGGGGAAATTTTCTTTGATATATGAGTGCTTTGGATTGCAAGCATGTTTCCGGAACAAATTATGCTTGCAATCCAAGGTTTTACTGTGGTTTGGATTATCATGCAAAAACCTTTAGTTGTACTTAAAAAAAAAAAAAAAAAGAAGATTACATTGATTATTTGAACAAATAAAGTCAGGAAAAGATTCATTTGATTCCCTTAACAACATTTGGCTGTAGGTTTTGAAGAAAATATCACCTGCAAAACAGATATTGTGCTATGTGCATAGCGAAAATACTATGTACATAATTGTCTACAGGCACTATCTATACTGTACAAACATTTTTTAGGAAAATGTTTGCTGTGACCTACTACCTATTTATGTTGCCAAAGGTACAGATACCGAATTATGTTTACATACATCTTACTTTACCATTCCAGACTCCAGTTTGAAAAATATTTTTTCCTGCAGCGTCTCTGTACAATTCAAACACATTTTTTTTAACATTTTCTAAACTCTCTACAATAGCAACATGACAGACCATACAAGGATAAAAAGAAAATATATTTGGTAAAATTATTTTACCAACAGGTATATATTGGACAGCACAATATGGGTCCTCCAGGACTATAGCAATTTTTAAGCAGAATTGTGCAGGGAAACTTCATGAGTATTCAATATTTGTAAATCACAGTAGGAACAATGAAATGGGGATTTTTAGAGGTGCAAATAAACAAAACTCAAAAAATACATGTATATAAAACATTGTTACAAATATTTTCCTTTTTTTTTTTATTAGAGTAAAGCCCGTACACACGTACCGATGGTCGGCATACAAATGTTCCTCTTTTCTCCCCGGGATGTCGGTGTCTGTTGAAAAGTGCAAAGACAGCACAAGGACAGCACAAGAATTTTGTCTGCAGACTTCAGCTGACTGCAGAAGTGATGTCATGTAATGGTTAACTTTCCCTGTGTTTTTAATTTTCTGAGCATGCCCAGTCTTGCAAATCTGCGGTCTGTCGGCCGAATTCTGTACTGACAGGCGAACAATCGTCCGTTCTGGTGTCGGCATACAAAAATTTTCATGTTTGCAAGAAAGACTTTTGTCCGCGGATTGTGCGCAGACATCTGTCGGAGGCACCATACTAACACGCGTACAATCGGCAGATCCTTCGTCCACCGACGTTTGTATGCCGACGATCGGTACGTGTGTACGGGCCTTAAAAGGAATGCAGTACAAAACAATACCAATAAACAATACAGGTATATAACAAAAGTGTACATGTCAAAATGACATAATTAACAGCAAGCCGTTGCATAACAAACAGATTCGGGAAGAGGAAAAGGGGCAAGCTGGGTGCCTCAGCATACAATCACAAAGGGTGGTCACAATGTACAAGAGTGGCTGGGAACACGGCAAAGAAGGGGTCAGTAGTACAGCAAAAGCCGGTGATCCAGCCACAACAGGTGGTAGGTAGTGGTATACTCAAGGCAATGTGGGGGAGAAGGAAAAGGAAAGAATAAGGGGGGCAAGAAGGGCGAAGCAGCGGGGGGGGGGGGTATAAGAGGGACAAAAGGTGCCCGGAGAGAGTCCCGAGCCGCTTATGGAAGCTCAAAGCGTCATAACTGGTAGAGTATTGATGACCAGAGGTCAAACAAGTACAAGGTATTTGTCAAAGCCTAATGGTAGACAATTGTCAATCCAGGGTTTCTAGAGCTTTTCGTAAGGGATGAGTTTATCCAGCAGGTTTGCTTTAGTTTTAGCATGTATCATAGCTTGAGTGACTCTACTTTTCATAGTCGGGAAACAAAGAGTGGAAGTTTTCCAAGCCTTCGCTATGGTCTGTTTGGCTGCCGTGATGATATATAGAAAAAGTTTAAACTGGCGACGTGTGAGATCAGGTGGCTTGTGGTTCAGGAGCGCAGAAGCCGGATCAGGGGTAAGTGAGGTGTGGAAGATAGTAGACAGGACCTGATATACTTTGGACAAAAGGCACGGACCGTGGGGCATTCCCACCAAATGTGTGCTTGGGTACCTGGAGACTCACAACCACGAAAGCAACGAGGTGAATACTGAGGCACATATTTGGAGATTCTGTCTGGGACCAAGAAGTACCATCTGGTAAGGACTATCCTGAACTGATAAGAGTTGAGCATAGAGATCAGAAATGAGTCCTCTCCTATGCGGGTCCGTTTTGTAAGCTCGCTCAAAGGTAGAGAACGCAGGGGAGCCATCCCGCACTGGTGAGTTTTGGCCAAAGAAGTGTTTTAGTTGCAAGTAGCGAAACAATTCGCCAGGAGGGAGGTCGTGGGCTTTGTGTAAGGCTGGGAAAGTTTTAAAGGCACGAGGTGTGAAGAACTGGTAAGCACGTATCAAGCCAGCCCTAGCCCACTCGGAAAAAGAAGTCAGAGAGGACCAGGCCGGGTAGAACGAGGGGCTGCGGAGAAAAGAAAGCAGGGGATTATTGGGGGGACTGAAGGTGAAAGCATCATTTGAGTCTATCCCAAAGGATTAGGCTATGTTTAGTGATAGAGTTGGTAACACATCTCCGTTGCGAGGGTGGAAGCCAGAGGAGGTTGGCCACTGATAGAGGATCAAAGTCCACTGCTTCCAGGGAAACCCGCAATGGGATTTCCTTTGTTACGTGATACTTAGGGAGCTTAGCCAACTGTGCTGCATAATAGTATTTGATAAACTTTGGCACTCCAAGCCCGCCGTGGATACGTGGTCGATACAACGTTAGTCTGGGTAAGCGGGGGTTGGCCTTGCCCCAAATGTATTCCAGAGCCCACTTCTGTAAAATGCGTAAGAAATAAGCTGGTACCCATATCGGGAGAACTCAAAACAGGTATAACATCTTGGGTAGGATCGACATTTTGAGGACTGCAATTCTCCGCATCCAGGAAAGAGGTAGGGAGGACCATTTGTTCATAAGTGTTGTAAGTGTAGGTAACATGGGAGGGAAGTTTGCAGAAAAGAGCTTATCAGGGTCAGCTGTGAATTTGACACACAAGTAGGGGATATATGAATTGGCCCAAGGGAATGGGAGAGAAGACTTGAGGTGGTTAAGGACATCAGCCGATAGGGATACATTTAGGGCTAGAGACTTCCGTGGATTGACAACAAGGCCTGAGATTGATCCAAATTTAGTTAGAGTATCAAGGAGGTTAGGAGCTGATAGGAGTGGGGCAGTAAGGAAAACCAGGACATCGTCTGCAAAGAGGCAGAGTTTATGGTGGTGACCCCCCAGCTCAAGTCCCCGAATATTTGCATTGGATCGTTATGAGGATCACAAGGGGCTCAATGGCCAGGGCAAATATTAGGGGAGAAAGGGGATGTAACGGATCATATAGTCTCTATGAGAGAGATCCGTGCAGCTTCTCCCGACATCCCATTAGAAATAACACCAAGAAGTAAAAATAGCTCCCAATCCCCCAAACATAAGTCAAGACTTCATGAAGGGGTAAAAACGAACACACTTTATTGAACTCACTCACAGTCAATTTATACACACATGGACACATCCCCCTCCTCATCAAATTACTACACACAGGTCAGGGGTTGAATGATTACATTATCATATGCAGATAAAATTGTATACAGGAGTGGACACAGAACACTGGCCTAGCTAATGATTTCTCTATTAAGTCAGCAGCACTCTCCCTGCTCTAACTAACTCTGCAGCTTCAGAATGATCTAAGATGGATGCTGTCCTTGCTTTTTTATAGGAGGTGGGAGGGTCTGGGAGGGAGGGTATGCTGATTGGCTGGAATGTGTCTGCTGACTGTGAGGTACAGGGTCAAAGTTTGCTCAATGATGATGTATAGGGGGCGGACCGAACATCGCATATGTTCGCCCGTCGAGGCGAACGCGAACAAGCGATGTTCGCCGGGAACTGTTCGCTGGCGAATAGCTTGGGACATCTCTAGCTATCAGCACCCCACGTTGCTTCGTGGGAGCGGAGGCAGTGTAGACTTGTGGGTATTGGTGACCAAAGTGTTTGGGAGTTGATTGTGTGGAAAAGTGCATCTCCTGAAGGCAAGCCACAGAAACAGATAGCGAAGAGAATGATTGGAACGCCTTCACGCGCTTGGAGGAGGAATTTAAGCCTTGTACATTAAGAGTAAGAATGTTTAAGGTTGACATAATGGAGCTAAAGGTTAGTGTGGCAGGGATAGGAGGCAGGTACGGCGGGCAGGGGACTCTCTCTGGGTGGGGATGGTAGACAGGAAGAGCAGGAGCAGGAGGGTAGTATAGGGGGAGGAAGGGGAAGGTGGGAGAGAAAAAAGCTCAAGAGAAAAGGAGGCTGATGGAAAGAAGAAGAGGTCCTCTGGAAGGAAGAAAGCTTCCCGCCAGAAGGAGTCAACGAGTCCAAAGGATACTAATTCAAATAGGGCTGGTACTGAAGGACTACAATTGAGGTGCAGTGAGCAGTCTCTGGGACAAGGATAGCCTAGTAGCAAGCATTGTGAAAAGTGGAGGTAACGAGTCAATAACATAGCAGATTGCAAACAATAAAACAAATCAAGCCAACGTAGCAGACCCAACAATGAAAAAAAATAAAAAATAAATAAAATAAAGGGGGCGTGCGGTCCCCAACTGGTAAACGTAAACCAGGATACTCAGAACAGGCAGTATGATGGCAGAGTCAGGAGAACAGGCCAATGGAAATGCCCATTTACTCCGTAATTGTATGCAAAGTTGAAGCCACCCATGAGGGTCGCAGCACCTTTCATGGGGCATGAAGGAATAATGAATAAAACCACCATAAGTGCCTGGTATGAGCATAAACAAAGGTGCAGCAAAGAGCCAGTGGGTGCATATAAAAGAGTACAGTGTAAAGCTCTCACTCAAGTCAGGATCCGAGAAGAGGTATAGTGTATGAGTGGGGGTGATGACAGAGCAAAAGGCTAAAAAATTGTGGAACAGCCCATTGCAAGGTTAAACCTAGGGGAACTGTGCCACCAGTCTCACCTATATAAGTGGCACATCCTGGAGGGTACAAAAAAGAAATGAAAAAATATAATTATGGTTCCAGGAGGATATCAAAAATGGTGACATCAAAAAAGGGGTCAACAGGACAGCAGACGTCTGTCCTAGTAAGGAAGATCAGGTGAACACCGCGGGGTCTCCTCAATCCATAGAGTCCTCTGGAGCAGGGGCTGGAGCTGGGGATGAATAGCGGCCTCTCTTATGGATTCCTTGCTGGGAGACACGATCCTGGTGAGCTTGGGTCTTCTGCGGAGAGGATGATGCAACACGTCGCCTGGAGCCTTCAGCGGAGTGATCAGGAGGTGTCAGGTGAAGTGCACAAATGGTGTCATGAAGATCCTCAGGGGATTTACATTGGTAGAAGGAGCATTTATAGGAGAAGCGGACAGCAAAGGGAAAGTTCCATCTGTAGGTGATACTGTGGTGTTGTAGAACAAGTAGATGCAGCCTCATAGCCTTTCGTTTAGCCAGGGTAGCTTGGGATAAATCCTGGAAGAGTTGGTAACGGTGACCCTGAAAGATTAGGGAATCCTTATTGCGGGCAGCTACCATAAGCTGTTCTTTAGTGCAGAAAAAGTGAAATTTCACTATTATGTCTCTGGGGGGGGCGTCATCTGAGCGTGGGGCCAGTGATCTATGGATCCTTTGCATTTCAAGGCGCTCTATAGGAATTGATGGGGATAATTCCTGAAACAAAGCAGTGATGGTGGATTGAAGGTCCTCCACAGACTCTGGGATACCTCTGATCCTGACATTAGATCTCCTGGCCCTATTTTCAAAGTCCTCTAAGCGGGATTGTAGGGATTAATTCTCCTCTCTAAGGGTGTCCAAGTCCTCAGAATGGTTGCCCCCTGGGAGTTCCAGCTCCTCAGTGCACTGTTCTAATAGAGTAGTGCGGTGGCCCACCTCCCTGATTTCTCTGGTGAGCCTGTCAGTAATGGCGTCTCAGGTGTGTTTCAGGGCTTTTGTGAGCATCCACTCAAATTGCTGGAGCAGGTCTGGCTGTAGTGTCCCCCCCCTGAAATTCAGGGGTGTGAGGCCAAAATCATAGTCCGACTCACCCTCTGAAAGCAGTGATGCAGGTTTTGTGTGGGAAGATGTGTGTAGCTGGCTGGAAGATGGCGCCACCACCATCAGGGCTTTTGTGAGCATCCACTCAAATTGCTGGAGCAGGTCTGGCTGTAGTGTCCCCCCCCTGAAATTCAGGGGTGTGAGGCCAAAATCATAGTCCGACTCACCCTCTGAAAGCAGTGATGCAGGTTTTGTGTGGGAAGATGTGTGTGGCGAGCTGGAAGATGGCGCCACCACCATCTTAGGAGTAGATTTGAGCAGCGCTTCACGGATGGATTTACTCTTAAATTTGTTCTTCGATCCACCGTAGACCATCGTGGGCCGATCCCGAGGGTGTCTGGATGCCGTTGGGTTGGTAAGTAGCAGGGTATGCGGCGGTGACTTGGTGCGGAGAAGCTGTGTTGTCTCGATAGATGCGGAGCTCTAGGCAGACATGTCCTGCTCAGACGACTCCGCGCATGCACCCCTGTTACAATTTTTTTCATTTTACTTTTACAATCATTATTAAAAGCACATGTTCACAACAAGGAGTCTCTATATCATAATTTCCTGGTGGCAACAATGATGTTATTTTTTTTCAAAAACGCTGTACCTTTTAACAATTTAAATCAGTTTTTTCTCTAGGCAAGTAACTGTGCCCAGGCTAAGAGGTATAAGATGGATGAATGATGTTATTGTTAACATTTCCTCAGTCCCTGCTTCCACAGTGTTCTTCAACAATTTAGCTTTGAAGCAGGTCAAACCGTTAGGGGTACTAGGCAGTGCATTAATCTGTGTTGGACAACATTTGTAAATGTAGAAGGGGATTGTGCAGGCACAAGGATTTATATGACTGAGCCAGCATCTAGTCCAGGGAGTAGATGCTGACCTTGGGTGATGCCTGAACATAGATGATGTTGTCCTTCTGGATAGAAGATATAGGTAATAAATACCTGTAAATAAATTACATATTGCTAAGTGTGCATTAACTTTAAAGTTGTTGTAAATGACAGACATCAAATATGAACAAAGCATGTCCTTCTATAGTGCCCACTCTAGAAGGTCCGGTCACATCTTGAGTATGACATCCAGTTCTGGGTATCGGTCCTCAGAAAAGATGTGCTGGAACTAGAGAGAGTCCAGAGAAGGGCAACAAAGATAATTAGGGGAATGGAGGACATCAGCTATGAGGAAAGACTACAAGCATTGAACGTATTCTCTCTGGAGAAGAGACAGTTGAGAGGGGATATGATATCAATGTACACATACCGAACTGGTGACCCTAGCATAGGGAACAAACTTTTCAGAGAATGTGAATTCAATAAGACACGGGCCACTCACTAAAACTAGAAGAAAAGTGGTTT
Organism: Pelophylax lessonae; assembly: GCF_965119305.1. Taxonomy (NCBI): domain Eukaryota; kingdom Metazoa; phylum Chordata; class Amphibia; order Anura; family Ranidae; genus Pelophylax; species Pelophylax lessonae. Next base: position 265,192,075 of record NC_138773.1, on the reverse strand, counting down.
AACCTTAAACTTGGTAAAGGGTTCTTTACTGTCAAAGCGGTAAGGATGTGGAATTCTCTTCCACAAGCAGTGGAATCAGCAGGGAGCATCAATAGTTTAAAAAAACTGTTAGATGGACACCCCTAAAGACCACAACATAAAGGGGTATACAATAAACAGTTAAGAGCAAACACACACACACACACACACATCACAGGTTGAACTGGATGGACTGGTGTATTTCAACCTCACCAACTATGAAACTATAGTGTGTACTTGTCTCTATTAAAAAGGACTAAGTTTAATTTCTGTATCTTGCTTTGTTCCTCTGCTATCAGCATGAATCACTTCTGACAATTTTTCCTGACACTAAGAGAAAAATGGTGATGGGGCGGGACCTCCAGCAGATTGACAGCCTCAATTAGGTTCCTGTGTGAAGGGGGTGTGTCTCTTCCCTCCAATCAGATCTCAGACCTCTCCTCACTGAGCTCTGCAGAGTGTGACTTCAGCTCTCCGCTCCCTTTTTTCTGAACTATCAGACAATCTTATAAATTCAGTACTTGGAATGGATGTAGAGAAAAGAAGACTGCAGATAGACAGCTACAACTTATGTAGGAGGATTTGTTTAATCTCTGTCACCTGAGGGATAGTCCATTCACTGGGTATATGTAAGGATTTATAATCACTTTAAATACAAGTACGATTAAGTTAAAGCAGATCTATAGTCACAGCATACACTTTCATTTTAAACATTGTAACAGCAATACCACCATTTTGAACAACAATAATAGCGCGGCAGTCAAAACAAAAATGAATGCAGCTTTTATTTACACTATCTCTGGTTTTATTTCACACAGACACCAGCACAAGTTTTCAACACCATATACACATCCATCCAGTGGTGGTGCAGTACCCGAATGTTTTGCCTGTCTGGAATGCCTGGGTTTTCTCTTGGCGGATCTGTGTTCTCGGATTGGCGGATTCAGCTTCTGTTGATGAGGAGTGTGACTTGCTCCCGCATGCATGCCTGGGACTGTAAAGGAATAAAAGGCCAGCTTACCCAATGACCATTTTGCCGGAGCTACGTAGTCACCACTGTCTGCCTATGCTAGTGATTCCATCAGTGAGCTATTTACATTGCTCTGCCCATCTAATATCTTTTCATTTATAAATGGTCTGGACTACATTTTAGGCAACAAACACTGCCTGTGAGTATATTAATAATATGGGATACTAAAGGGGATTTGAGTCCCCTATTATGTATTTATATTAGAACAGTAACCTCTAGATGTGGAAGTAGCCTTGCGTAGGCTGTTAGTTTAATTTTCATTTCTTTTCAGGTGCACATTGTTGGCTGTGATAATTTATACCTCTATACATATAACATGGGAGGCATTTGTGACTATGATTGGAAATTATCCTTCCCAGATGGCTCTGATGGCTTCTAAGGGCACACTAGTTAAACACTTGCTGATTGGCTGCCTTGCACCTGTTGAAATCGCGCCATTAAAACCGCGCCAAAACATCAAATAACATTACCAAACAACGGACAGTACCTGAACATACAGTGAAATGTTCGGGTCCTTGTCCGGGTACCAAATACCCAAAAGTCCGGTATGATCCCGAACAATACAGTCCGGGTTCGCTCCACCCTAGTAAGCATATGTAACGCTCCTGCGTTTTCTGAACAATGTGGATTTGCAGCTGCAGAAATACTCCACTCAGTAGTCATGTAGAGAAACGCTGAGATACCAATCCCAACTCCCAAGACTCATCACTGTGGATAGTCTCTGATTCAGCATACAAATATACACACTCAATAAGATGTTCCTGGAGTGATCTATGTATATAGTAGTATAGTGGTGATAGGCTTAAGAGACAGGTTTAAGTAGAGACAATAGTTGACAGACACTTGAGAGGAATGTTCTTGAGAATGAGATGGTAACAGGTAGGATGCAGATAGGTTAGCAATCATGTATGGTAGTAGATGATAGGATAGCAGATGACATACAGGAGAGACTAACCCAGTGCAAGGATAGATGTTAGTAGGCTCAAGAGCTAGCAATCTAGATAGTGCAGATGATAGTAACAGTCCTTAGTATGCAGAGCTAGATAGTGTAAGCTTTAGTATGAAGGTTTATGGAGGATTCCCCTGCGGGGTACTTATCACTAGTAGCAAGCAGTAGTAGAGAGGTTCGGTATGAACGGGTGATCCGGTAGCGGGATACAGGGATCAGCAGCGAGGTTCCGACAGCGAGGTATGCATGCAAGCATGTGAGCTTCAAGGCAGGTTATGCAGCGTTGAACGAACAATGTTAGTGAGACCGCCGGCGGTTGAAATAGCCGCTCCTGCGGCGCTCAATGATGACAGCATCGGTCTTAAAGGTGTATGCGCACCTTACCAAAAGAGAATGGTGGGGCGCATACACTAAGGAAAGTGGAATTAGGGTACCAAAGGTACCAGAACATTACAGTACCCCCCCCCTTAAGGCCGGCTCCTGAAGGCCTCTGGAGCTGGTTTTTCCGGGTATTTCGCGTGAAAATTGCGAATTAGTCTAGGGGCATGTATGTCAGAGGTATTTAGCCAGGTGTCGTCTTGGGGCCCATAGTTCTTCCATCGGACTAGATATTGGAGTCTTCTTCTGTGGATACGAGAATCCAGAATCTCTTTTATCTCATATTCTTCTCCACCTTCAACTTGTACAGGAGGTGGAGGTGGGATAGTAGGCCTTATTCCTTGGTCAGGAACATGGGGCTTCAGTAGCGACACATGGAAGATGGGATGTATTTTGAGGTCTGTTGGTAATGTGAGCTGTACTGCAGCTTTTCCAATAAGTTTCCTGATTGGGAAAGGTCCCAAGAACAGAGGCCCAAGCTTTTTGCTAGGGATCTTTAATCTTAAGTTTTTTGTTGAGAGCCAAACGAGGTCCCCAATAGCATACTGAGGAGAAGGTCTTCTACGAAGATCATAGTACTTCTTTTGTTGACTATGAGCGTGTGAGATGGTAGTATTAAGTAAACCCAGAGAGTCCTTTATTTGGGTAAGATAGTCTGAGGCTACTGGGTTATTTGAAGGAAGGATGCGTGGTGGGAGAATAGTGGGATGAAACCCATAGTTCAAGTAGAACGGACTCTGTTTGGTCGTACTGTGGGTTGCGTTGTTGTAGGCAAATTCTGCCAGAGGGAGGAGATCCACCCAATCATCCTGTTGGTATGATGTGTAACAACGTAAATATTGCTCGATGCACTGGTTGACTCTTTCAGTCTGTCCGTTGGTCTGAGGATGGTAGGGAGAAGTGAGCTTCCGCTCAATTCGTAGTATGTGACATAGTTCTTGCCAGAACTTGGAGATGAATTGCGATCCACGGTCAGACAAAAGAGTTTTCGGAATACCATGTAACTTAAAGACATGTTTCATCAGTAGTTCCGCTGTTTGTTTGGACGAAGGTAGTCTGCAAATAGCAACGAAATGTGCCATTTTTGTCAGATGGTCCACTGACACCAAGATGGTATTAAATCCTTTGGAAGGAGGTAGTTCTACTATAAAGTCCAAGGACACAACTTCCCATGGAGTCTGGGGTATTGGTAGACTGCATAGTAGACCGGATGGTTTTGTAGTGTCTATTTTGGACCTGGCACAGACGTTGCATGAAGAGACGAATTTCTGTATAGATGTCTTCATGTCAGGCCACCAGAACTGCCTGGTAAGCAAATTAAGAGTCTTTGTCATACCCATATGTCCTGCCATAGGCACATCATGCGACAATTCCAAGATCTTGGTGCGCATGGTAGGGGGTATGTAAAGTTTGTCCTTGTAGTAGAGGAAGCCTTCTGCATCAGTACTTAGTTGTGGTGGGGGTGAATCCAAACGTATACTGTGCAGAACCTCTTCCTTCAAGGAACGGACAACCCCAATAATACGCTTGTAGGGTATTATAGGAACGGAAGGGATTTCGAAGTAATTATCTTCAGTTAGTCGTGATAGCGCATCCGCTTTTTTATTCTTGTCTGCAGGTGTATAGGTCACTAGAAAGTTAAACCTTAGGAAGAATAGTGACCATCTTACCTGCCGGTGGGAGAGGGTTTTGTTAGTCTGAAGATATTGAAGATTTTTATGATCTGTATATATGAGTATTGGTAATCGGGTGCCTTAAAGTAGATGTCGCCAATTCTCCAGAGCCAGTTTTATAGCAAGCAGTTCCTTTTCACCCACTGGGTAATTTACCTCTGGACTGCTTAAAGATTTAGAGAAGAAGGCGACTGGATGGTGTGGTGAAGTATTAGTTGGTCGTTGGGAGAGTATTGCTCCTACTGTCATGTTTGATGCATCTACTTCCAGAATGTATTGGAGGGATGGGTCTGGATGGCGTAGTATGGGAGCAGAGGTAAAACTTGCCTTTAACAAGTGAAAAGCTTCATTTGCTTCATCTGACCATTTGAATGGTCTCTTAATACTCGTGAGTTGTGTGAGGGGTCTCACAATGGCAGAGAAGTTCTTGATGAACTTCCTATAGAAGTATGAAAATCCAAGGAATCGCTGTAGTGCTTTGCGGGTGGTTGGTATAGGCCAATCCTGAATACAGGATATCTTACTCATATCCATCTTGATTCCTGTTTTGGATATGATGTATCCTAGGAATAGTACTTCTTCTTTATGAAATAAACATTTTTTTAGTTTCACGTATAGGTTGTGTGCAAGCAATCTGGATAACACAAGTTTTACATGTTTTATATGTTCAGACAAGGATCGTGAATAAATAAGTATATCGTCCAGATATACCACAACACAGACATCAAGTAAGTCTCTAAAGATATCGTTTATAAATCGTTGGAAGGCTGCGGGAGCGTTACATAGCCCGAATGGCATTACAAGATATTCGAACAAACCGTATCTGGTTCTGAATGCTGTCTTCCACTCATCTCCATCACGGATTCGGATTAGATTGTATGCCCCTTTCAGGTCCAATTTTGAAAAATAGGTAGCTCCACGCACTTGCTCAATGAGCTCAGGAATAAGCGGTAGAGGATAGCAATCTTTTATTGTAATGGCGTTCAATTGCCTATAGTCGATAATAGGCCTGAGGCTTGAGTCCTTATTGCGGACAAAAAAGAGTCCTGCTGCTGTGGAAGAAGTGGAAGGTCTAATAAAACCTTTTGTCAAATTCTCATCCAAGTATTCCTTGAGATGGGAAAGTTCATCCTGCGAAAGAGGATAAACATGACCAAACGGCAATTTGCTATTTGGGAGTAGATCAATAGTACAATCATAATCCCTATGGGGAGGCAGTACTTGAGCATTTTTCTCAAGAAAAACCTCGGACAGATCCTGATAGCATAGTGGTGCAATCTCATCTGACACCACAGACAGGATCTTTCCATAAGACGGGAGGTTACACGTACCCTCGCAATAGCAAGAGAGGAAGGCCAGGGTCCGTTTCTTCCAATCTATGGTTGGTTGATGTGTGTGTAACCAGGGAAGTCCCAAAACAATGGGAAAGTGGGGTGAAGGTATTAGGTCGAAGGTGGTGGTCTCCATATGAGACTCGTTAATGGTGACTAGGAGTGCTTGTGTCTGATCAGTGATCGGGCCAGAAGATAAAGGAATACCGTTAATAAGACTCACTGAGACAGGTTTAGGTTTAGAAATAATAGGGACTTTATTTATAACAGCAAAACGTATGTCGATATAATTTCCACAAGATCCTGTGTCGATCATGGCCTTAGTAGTAATCCTGGTCTGGTCCCACTGCAATGTCAAGCGAACAAAAAGGTAAGGGTTAGTAATTGAAGTTGTCAATCCCCCTAGGAGGACATATGAACACTCACCCTTTTTTTTTTTTTCATTAAATTTTTATTGAAGTTTTGCAAGAAACAAGGACAATAACATTCAATACAAGGTACATAGTAAAGAGTACAAAGTAAAGAGTACAATTATCAATGACAAACAACGGTGACATATTATATTATATATTGCCATCACAAGTGCATATCACCTAGGAGTGTATTTACAGGTATAGATATATACGTTTCCTTCATAACTGCCCCACTCTACAAATAGCTATGCGTATGAAGGGTTGGAGAAAGGGGGGGGGGAGGAGGAGGAGGAGGAAGGGGAGGGAGGGGAAGGGGGGGGGAAGTGGAGGAAGGGGATGAGAAGCAGAGGGGTTAGAGAGGGCTGAGGAGCAAGGAGGGGGGGGAGGGAAGGAGGAGGTGCTGCTAGGGGGAAGTACCAGGTGCAAGGCGGAGGTGGGAGATATAAGAAGGAGGAGATGAGAAGAAGAGTAAAGAAGAAGAGAAGAGAGGGGGGGGGAAGGGCAGGGGCCATAAGGGGGGGGAGAGAAGAGGGAGGGAGGGGGGAGAGGAGGAGGGGGAAGAAGAGGAGAAGAAGGGAGGGAATATGGGGGGGAGGATATGCGTAGGGGGTTTGAATGCCAGAGTGGCGACATTCTAGAGCAGCAACTCAGGAAGTGGGTGCTACACTCCAAGACAGAATACATCATCAATCCCAGTTAATCCACAGAACTACCGTTGGTACGAACAGTAACAATAGAACAGTAACACTGGTAAGGGTGGGAGGAGGGGAGGGAGGGGTAGAGGGGGGAGGGTCGAATCAGAGAGGGCCGCATCCCTTAATTTAAACAGCAGAATCCCATTAATGCCACATTTTCCAATTTGTTTCAAATTCTATCCCTCTGCCTGCCCTTCGTGATAACATGCATTCATATGCCTGGTTAGTCCTAACCAGGTCTAGAACCTTAGATACCTCTGGTGTGCCAACCTCTTTCCACTGCCGGGCTATAGAGTTCCTAGCAGCTAAAAGGGTATAGGATACCACGCTCCTACACTCCCTTGGGAAGCGCTCAATACCTATATTGAGGACGGCCAATGCTGGGGAGGGTCTGGTGAGGACGCCCGTCACTTCCGAGATGATAGAGAATAGCTTATTCCAGAAGCTAGTCAAGTTTTTACAAGACCAAAATACATGTGTAAGATGGGCTACCTCTCCGCAACCCCTCCAGCATAAGGGCGAGTAATCTGGCATAAATTTGGACAGCCTGTAGGGGGTGAGATACCAACGTAGGTTGATTTTCTCGGACAGATCCCAATGGTTCACACAAGAGGAAGCGAACCTGATGGAGCTAAGAGCATGGCGCCATTGTTCCTCCGTAAACGTCTCCTCCAGGTCCACCTCCCACTTGATTAGCGGAGGTGTTTTAACAAATACCATTTTCTGTTGAAAGCAGTTGTAAAAAAGGGAAGTACCTTTGGATGCTCGCGAGGAGCCTATGAGGAACATCCAACCTGAGGAGGGAAGGTGTATGTGTGGGGTAGGTAGGGAGCGGAGGAAATGGGATATACGCATATAGAGAAAGAGGTCGCTCGGGGGGAGCCCATAATCCATCTGCAACCGGGGGAATGGTTTAAGAGAATCCTTAAGCAGCAGGTCGTCTATATTAGTTATACCCTTCGTGGACCATCTCCTGGTGGATATGTGCGGAATTACCAGTTCCAAAACATGTAAAGGTATAGGAACCTTCACCTTCATGGAGGGTGCCAGTGCGAGAGAGGCAAACTCTCTCCAAGTTTGGAGAGAAGCCCGTACCGAGATTGGCAGGTCCCTCAAGGGAAAGGGGCGCCAGATATCCGCCAGCAACACAGACCTCAGGGGGAAGGGAGCACAGAATTCCGCCTCTATGGCACTCCAGGCAGATGCGTGTGATAATGACACCCACGAGCGCAGTTGAGCCATTTGTGAGGCAAGCAAATAATCTCTGATATCTACCATGCCCATTCCCCCCCGCTGACCAGTGCCTGACCAATAGAGCATGTGTACTTCTAGGTCGTTTGCCTCTCCACACCAGGCCCTTAAGAGCTGATTGAAGTTGTAGAACAAATTTACGGGGGATAGGAACTGTAAGAGTCCTAAATATGTACAAAATTTGGGGCAACAGGAGCATCTTAAACGATGCAAGGCGGCCAGACCATGTTAGTTCAGTTTGGTTATGCGAAGGCATTCATTAGAGATTTTTGTGATTAAGGGGGGTAGGTTAGCCTCAGCTAGTTGGGAGGATTTAGGAGTGAGGAGGATGCCCAAGTACGGTATACTGTGTGTTTTCCACGTGTAGGGGTACCGATTTTGTAAATCGAGGCTAAGTTTCGGGGGCAGGTCCATCGGGAGAATCAGGGACTTCGAGAAATTAACCTTGTAATATGATACCATGCTGAAGCGTTGCAGTATCTTAAGAGTGGCATCTAACGACTTAGCAGGGTCTGTTAGAAATATGATCACATCATCTGCGAAAAGATTGACCACATGATGGCGAGATCCAATGTGGAGACCACTGATATATCCCGATGACCGAACCGCCTCCGCCAGTGGCTCGATCAGCAAATTAAAAATGGAAGGGGACAATGGGCAACCCTGCCTCGTTCCATTTGTAATGGAAAAAGGTTGGGACAACATGTTAGAGGTATACACTCTGGCAGATGGGTTTGAGTAGAGCGCCAAGATTGCAGATATGATAGGTCCACTAAAGCTATACTTCATTAATACTTTGGTCATATAGGTCCAGTGGACACGGTCGAATGCCTTCTCCGCATCCAACGACAACAGCAGAGAAGGCACCCGACCGCACCCGGCTCTGTCAATGAGACCAATCACCCTCCTCGTTGCATCAGATGCCTGGCGACCCCGCACAAATCCAGTCTGATCCTCCCGGATCAGTTCAGGAAGGATGGGGTGCAATCTCAGTGCCACTACCTTTGCATACAACTTAACATCCGTGTTCAATAGGGATATTGGTCTGAAATTCGGGGGAGATACAGGATCTTTCCCCGGTTTCGGCAGCTTTACCACATAAGCTTGGAGCATTTCAGTAGGCAGGGAGGCAGAGGACACAGCAGTCTCGAACACTGAGGCCAAATGTGGGCTGAGAATATCCATAAACTTTTTATAATAGAGATTGGGTAGGCCATCTGGGCCAGGGGACTTCCCGTTAGGTAGCAATTGGATGGCTTTTGCTACTTCAGCTTGGGAGATAGGAGCGTTAAGAATCCGAAGCTGTTCTGGGGAGAGGCGGGGCAGATCAATTGAAGATAGGAAGTCCGATATAGCTGTCTCAGTGGGCTGTGGAGTGGATGGATCATCCTTTAAGTTGTATAGTGAACTATAGTATTTGGCGAAGGAATCTGCAATTGCTTGAGGATTCATTATCTTAGCATTGGTAGTTGGGTCTAAAAGATAAGCAATTTTATTCTTAACCTGTCTCGCCTTCAACTTATTGGCCAGTATTTTGCCGGCTTTATTACCCTTTGCATAATGGGAGGTCTTGAGGGCCCTAAAAAGCTTATCCTGATCTTCCACCAACATGCGCCTAAGATCCGTCCGAAGGCGGGACAGCTGCTGGGCAAGTGATTGTGAAGGGGATGATTTGTTCAGAGGTTCAAGCTTCCTAATCTCCTGCAAGATACGGTCAAGCTGCTGGTTCCTCTGCCTCTTAAGCCTAGCGCACATCTGGATCAAAATACCCCTAATATAGGCCTTATGCGCACACCATACCACTGTGGGGTCCGATACAGAGCCGGCATTAGTGGCAAAATAGTCACTCAAACTCTTTGCTATACGTTGAGCATGATGGGGAGAGTCCTGAACCTGGGTGTTAGCTCTCCACAAATATGCTGGGCCAGCAGCTCCCGTCTCCCTCAGAGTCATGGAGACCGGGGCATGGTCCGACCATGTAATCGTGTGAATATCCGAGGATTGGACCATTTGTAATAAGTGCTTATCGACTAGAATCATGTCTATACGTGAATATGAGTTGTGGCGTTGGGAGTGGTAGGAATAGTCTCTCTCTCCCGGATGATGATGGAGACATCGCCAAGAGTCATAGAAGTCCCCTGAGTGGAGTAGAGGCTGCAAGGCTTGAGGGGCCCGGCGGGGTGCCAAGGATGTATCCACTTGAGGATCAGAGGTCACGTTGAAGTCTCCGCAAATTATAACGGAGCCTCTCCTGTGTTTGGCAGCCAGGCGAAACATCTTCCGCCAAAAACGAAGTTGGTGCGTGTTGGGAGAGTATGCATTGACCACTGTCAGGGGCATATTGTTTACTTCGCAGGTCAGTATTAAGTAACGGCCATTTGGGTCTGCAGTTAAATCCACCAAGGAGAATGCCACAGAGTCCCTGACAGCGATCAGTACCCCTTTTCGTTTTTGGGGCGCCGAGGCTTGAAAAACATGTGGGAAGTGTTTATGGGCAACGTTAGGAGCCAAGTTAGCTTGCAGATGGGTCTCCTGAATGCATAATACATCACTTTGGAGTTTCAATGCCTCACGCCACATGGATGTCCTTTTTGCCGGGTGGTTTAGGCCACGGACATTGAAAGATGTTATTTTAAGTGTCATTCAACTGGATAGAAAGAAAAAGATGTAGTTTACCTGCAGCCAGTGGTCTCAAAACAGATCCAGGCAGAAGGATAGCAGTACCTCCAACAGATGTACCGGGACCGTGGCGTTCAGTGTTCAAGTTGCAGGCAAGGTTCCGTGGCGCCCGGACAGTGAGTCGACCAGAAGATCTCGGGAAATGGATAAGGGTGGACGGGAGGAAAACATAAGGGAAGAGAACAACAACAGTCATTAAAAAATAGAGAGTAATCTCGAAAGCAGTCATGCTGCACAACATTTTGGAGGGGAAAAAGAACAGTGGTCTGTGTAGTCAGACATGGAGAGACACTCATTGTTGGTTGCTGCGTGGCGGCGAAGCCTTCGGGTGTTTCTTACCCTTTTTGCCATATGAGACCGTCTGCCAATCCTCCTGTAGTGGGGCAACACGGTCGGGTGAAGGAGAGGGATTTGGGTTTTGCGTCGGGAGAATTCCCCAGGTCTGTAGCAGAGCTAGGCCTTCCTGCAGGGATGTGACCACATGGGCCCTGTTATTGTATGTCACCGTTAGCTTGACCGGAAATCCCCACTTGTAAATTATGGCGTGGTTTCTAAGCGCCTTGGTAAGCGGCTGCAAATTTCTCCTCTTTTGCAGCGTATGCTGGGAGAGGTCAGCAAAGAGTTGGATCCTGGCATATTTGTCAGGTACAGGAGTCATTTTGCGAAACTCAGACATTAAACGGTCCTTCACATGAAAAAAATGGACTCTCATGATAACGTCTCTAGGAATGTCCTCTGACAGGTGGGAGGGCTTGTGGAGGCGGTGGATGCGGTCTATTACAAGTTCAGAAGAGGGAATAGACGGGAGAACTGCCTGGATGAGTTCCCGGGCATAGCTGTCCAGCTCGCTGGGTTGTACTGCTTCGGGTACGCCCCGTATTTTGACGTTATTACGTCGCGAGCGGTCCTCCATGTCCGCCATTTTATCCTTCAGTTTATCAATTTCTGCCTCATGGTTGTAATGGGCATCAATGAGTTCATTGTGGGATGAGGCAAATTCTCCCATTTTAGTTTCCACCTTATCCATGCGCCCCCCTAGAGCTTTAACCTCCCCCTTGAATGAAGCTACACAGGCCATCATATCGGCATGCATAGAGGCCTTCAGGGACATCATCATATCCTTGAATTTCACTTCTGAGACCGGCCGGTCGCTTACTGGGAACGTGTCAAAGTTAGTGATCAGCTCCCTTGTGGAGTTCAATGAGGAGGAGTCCCCCAGGCTTACCTCCTCCGCCGGCGACTCTCCCGACATCCTGGGTCTGCTTTTGGCTGGGCTCCTGGAGAGCGGAGTAGATGCCGACAGCGATCTGGGTTGATCCGCTTTCTGAGCAGGCGGAGGTGAGGTGCCAGGAGGAGACAGGGATGCTCCGCTGGAGGAGGCCGGGGAACCGCCGCTGGCGCCATCTTGTCCACGCTGCTGACCCTGCGGCATAAAGAAGTGCTGTAGTTGCCTCGGTCGGCCGCCGTCTTTGAGCTTCTTCCTGGCCATCCTGGTGCAGCAACGTTCACAGGGGAGTCTGACAAGGGTAGAATCGCAGCTGTATGCGGTATTAGGGTGCCGATGGAGGTAGATTGTGTCTCGGGTCCGACGGAGCTACAGGCTCACACGTCCATGCTGCTACGCGGCGACCACGCCCCCCCACTCACCCTTTTTTTTGTAGACAAGGGGACAGACGTTTATCATGTGATCCGGGGATGCACAGTACAAGCAGAGATTACTAGATCGTCAAGCAAAGAAACAAAAAAGGGTGCACCGACCTAGCGCATTATCCTCAATAGAAGGCTTTATTGAAGTAACATTAAAAGATGGCTACTCACAGACGTAGATAAAGTAAGTCATATCAAGCTCAATTGCTCAAACGTCCGGGCGTAGTCCATACAATCTTTCATAACTGATGAGATGACGGCCCCCAGGGCTCTGAGGAAGAGGCTGGGCCTCGAAACGCGTCAGCCGTCTTCTCATCAGTTATGAAAGATTGTATGGACTACGCCCGGACGTTTGAGCAATTGAGCTTGATATGACTTACTTTATCTACGTCTGTGAGTAGCCATCTTTTAATGTTACTTCAATAAAGCCTTCTATTGAGGATAATGCGCTAGGTCGGTGTTTTTTGTTTCTTTGCTTTCAGTATCGGTGGACTACCCGAGTCCGTTATGGGCAGCAAGACCTAAGCCATCTAAGAAGCCAGTTGCGAGTCCCGTGAGTGTGGTCGAGGGGCTTGGATACCAAGCGCAGGAGGAGGGTGGTCACACCTTATTGTTTTTTGGAGCTATTACTAGATCGTCTCCTGGCTCTTTCAGTAGTTGATAGAGGTGGGCGTATGGTTCCTACCTCCATAGGAGTAGGGTCAACGGCCGAAATCCGAGAAGAACTGGATAATGGCATTCCCATTTTTTCAGCCTTTCTTTCTCGTAGCCTTCTATCTATGGTGATACTGAGTTGTATCAAAGCATCCAGGGTTTTCGGCAAATCCGCTCGGGCGAGCTCGTCTTTAACGGCCTCTGATAGGCCAAGTCTAAATTGAGTTCTCAGAGATGCATCATTCCACCCTGAATCAAGGGTCCATCTCTTGAACTCCGCCACAAAGTCTTCCACAGGTCTCCTACCTTGTTTTAAGGACCTCAATTGAAGATCGGCAGTACTCTGCCTATTGGGGTCATCATATAGACTAGCAAGTTCCGCTAGAAATAAAGCATAGGGGTTGAGAAGCTGATCGTTTTTCTCAAAGAGAGAGTCTGCCCAGGCCCGTGGATCGCCTGTTAGGTAAGAAATAATAGTGCAAACCTTGATATGATCAGTAAGGTAGGTAAGAGGTTTTAGCAAGAAAAGTAACTCACATGCGTTTTTGAATTCACTAAATTTTTTGCGATCGCCTGTAAATACTAAAGGAGGATTTATTTTGGGTTCAGGGTGCTGAGCAGCGGCAAGTTGTGACAGCCTGGTTACCTGCTGCGTCAGAGCCTGATTGTCTTCTTTTAATTCAGTAAGTGCGTGTATTAACGCAGTTACTTGTTGTTTTAATTGTGTCACCTGAATGGTTAATTCTGCTGAATCCATTTTAAGGTTCGTTCAATCTGTAACGCTCCTGCGTTTTCTGAACAATGTGGATTTGCAGCTGCAGAAATACTCCACTCAGTAGTCATGTAGAGAAACGCTGAGATACCAATCCCAACTCCCAAGACTCATCACTGTGGATAGTCTCTGATTCAGCATACAAATATACACACTCAATAAGATGTTCCCGGAGTGATCTATGTATATAGTAGTATAGTGGTGATAGGCTGAAGAGACAGGTTTAAGTAGAGACAATAGTTGACAGACACTTGAGAGGAATGTTCTTGAGAATGAGATGGTAACAGGTAGGATGCAGATAGGTTAGCAATCATGTATGGTAGTAGATGATAGGATAGCAGATGACATACAGGAGAGACTAACCCAGTGCAAGGATAGATGTTAGTAGGCTCAAGAGCTAGCAATCTAGATAGTGCAGATGATAGTAACAGTCCTTAGTATGCAGAGCTAGATAGTGTAAGCTTTAGTATGAAGGTTTATGGAGGATTCCCCTGCAGGGTACTTATCACTAGTAGCAAGCAGTAGTAGAGAGGTTCGGTATGAGCGGGTGATCCGGTAGCGGGATACAGGGATCAGCAGCGAGGTTCCGACAGCGAGGTATGCTTGCAAGCATGTGAGCTTCAAGGCAGGTTATGCGGCGTTGAACGAACAATGTTAGTGAGACCGCCGGCGGTTGAAATAGCCGCTCCTGCGGCGCTCAATGATGACAGCATCGGTCTTAAAGGTGTATGCGCACCTTACCAAAAGAGAATGGTGGGGCGCATACACTAAGGAAAGTGGAATTAGGGTACCAAAGGTACCAGAACATTACAGCATATTATAATGTTATCCATTAGATATGAATATTTATTAATTTATGACTTTATAATCTAGCATTGTACTTATTTTTATACAGCCTAAGCCAATCAGTGGCATTTCTCCTGAAGAAGTCAACTATAGACGAAACCTGTTAAAACAATAACATGACGATTGCCGCTAGGGATGGGCCGAACACCCCCCCTGTTCAGTTCGCACCAGAACATCTTGAACAGGAAAAAAGTTATAGCGAACATGCAAACTCTATTAAAGTCTATGGGACATGAACATGAAAAATTGAAAGTCCTAATTTTAAAGGCTTATATGCAAGTTATTGCAAAAAAAAGTGTATGGGGACCTGTGTACTGCCCTTGTTTTTTATTAAAATTATTGTTTTTAAAGGAGCAGTGATTTTAATAATGCTTAAAGTGAAATAATAAAAATGAAAAATTCCTTTAAATATCGTGCCTGGGAGGTCCCCTTAATGTGCCTGTAAAGTGACACATCTGTACAATGTATGGAGCCTGGTACAGCAATACTGACATTTCTAAAGAAAAAAAATGTCAGTTAAACTTGCTCGTGGCTGTAATGTCTTGTCAGCTTCTGGCAATACAGATAAAAAAAATGAAAAAACAGCATAGGGTCCCCCCAAAAATCTATACCAGACCCTTATCTGAGCATGCAGCCTGGCAGGTCAGGATCGAGCGCTCCCCCCCTACTGAACCATACCAGGCCACATGCCCTCAACATGGGGGGGGGTGGGTGCTTTAGGGCAGGGCCCTCCCATGTAAATGGGTATCCATTCACCAAAAAAAGTGGGGTGGGGGATATCACATTTACCTTTGGGCTGAAGCCCCTGGTCTTTTTCTTACCTAGCAACACCCCTGCTCGGTGGCCTTGGAAATATACTAAAATGACGGTGCAAGGATTCATAGGAATGATCATCAGCTGGTTTAGGGGACAATCCTGGACTCCCAAAATGTATTGTCTACACCTACAGATCTTCTTTTAACAACTTCAGTAGTTTGGGCTCTTACCTCTTGGTGTTGCACTTCTGTTTTTTGCTTCCCTCCCACTATAATTTTCCTCTCATGTATTTCCACTTACCCTTAGCTAACCTATACCTATTTAAGCCCAAACATTAAACTATAATTTTAACTACTGGGCCAATAGCTCATTGAGATGATATAGTGACACAGATTCATTATAATCTTAGCAACAAATGGCCCCAGCTCATTGTGATGCCAAAATAATGGTATCTATAGATTTGTGTCCCTCCATATGCAGACTATATATTTGACTCAAATATCATATTTTCTAAAGTAAATGCTAAGAATATAGGAATATATCACCTACTATAAATTGTATCAGTTAAAGCATACCTTTTCACTAATTTATTTTTATCTGAGCTCTAAATGTTCTTTACATTTGCAAAACAGTGTCAGGGCTGGTCTCCTGCTATTTACTAGCCGCTCTTTCTTTCAGTGCACAGAGGCTGCTCAGCTGTCGGTTAATTTCTAGCCATTCATAGTTTCCACTGTGACTGACCTGGTTTCCATTACCTGCCTCATTAGTCCAGTCTACAGCAAGCCCTTTTGGCTTGTTAAACAGCTTTGCTCATTTCCTCCGTGCCCTTGCACGGTCAACATCTCCAGTGTGTCCCTGCTGTGTTCCTGTGTATGACTTGGCCTGGCTGACTTCTCTTTTGATTCCTGCTCCTGATTTTTTGCTCCTGACAACGCTGACTGTTATTTTTTTCTATTACATTAAAAGTGTGATTTTAACCACATTTTATACCTCTGCCTGGTTTATAGTTCCTGACAAGAAGTTCCATCCGTATTATCATTACCCTGGTTCAAGTAAGTCTTAAAGTGGTCAACCCCCTGTATTTGTGACACTGAAAGAAATAATACATAGGCTATTAGATCTTAGACGTGCATTGCTGTTAGTATAAGTGAGCCACACTATGTAAATTGACATGAAATCTTTTGCCCTATCACATATTGAGGATGGTTGGATTATAATATTTATCATGAAGCTGGAAATCTTTTGGCTAGCAATTAAAAAAAAAACTGTAAGAAGCTGTATATACAGTAACTTTAGAAATTACATTTTGGAAAGTATAGTAGAAAAGGTTAAACAATGGAAAATCAAATGTAATCATTAAACTGAAAAGATGTCTTTCTTATTTAATCACAGTTCACTCCAAATGTGACAGAGAATAATACAATTACATACAAAATTCCAACTCAGCTGTGGACTCCTGCTACCTAATCTGCATCTACTGCTTGGTGTTCTTGTTAGACATACAAAATAGATATGAAAAAACCTAACTGGCTTCTCTTTTATTTAAAGACAGTCTCTGATCAAATATTCCCATCTTTATATGTGGCTACTGTACTGCTGGGTAATATACAGTATAAACAATTGCATAATAATACTTTATATCTTTTGTGTACAGGAATTAGGTCTCATTTAATTTTGCTTTATTTTTTTAATATTTCCACATTTAAAGAGAGAGTAAGAATAGTAAACACATACACTTTTTTTTTCAGTAAATTAAAAAAAAATGATATCTGTAGTTGGACAAAGGGGATGCAGCCTGAGTGATCAGTGCCTTTTGATTTACAACCAAGCATTCATTTACTACAGTAGGATTGAAAAAAAAAAATCTTATAGATAGTCCACCTTTTAAATTACCTACCTGAGTGTACAGATATGCAGACCAATGGAGCCACTGGTTTGGATGCTGCTCTCTCTGTTTCAGCTCACTGTGTTCTAACCTCTACACACCCATGAAACATAAATGAGTAGTGCACAGCATAGCATCGTGTGACAAGAGACTGCTGCACTACACAAAATACTGAATAAAAAGAGAATTAGAGAGGGAGGGTCAGCATAAGAAGCCATGCTGATAGGGGGAGGGAGGAGACTAAGCATAGCTAATGGTTTCTATTTTACTGCTCTCTTTTGTTCAATTAGCAGGCTGGGGTGTGTTTTTTTTTTACTCAGCTGTGCTGCTGCACTATAGGTCGAGGCCCTGCTGTGCAGTCTAGATGTATAAAATTTCAATCTTTTGACAGGCAAAACAGATTGTATATAGGGAATTCAGATATTTATATAGAAACGTACCTGGAGATCAGCTTGAACCAATCACATATGCAGTACATTTTTAACATCATTAGGTATTAACAGATTAGCTTGTTTTCCATAGTTGTTTTTTTTTTTTTAATTTTGATTACAAGCAACTAGTTAGATGCTTTGGCAGTAAACTAACAAGACCAGACCCGGTTAAATACAGTGTGTAGAACACACAGCCATTTGCCCCAGCTTAAAGACATTACAATGTTTGTTAACCTTCGGGGTCATTCTTGATTCACTTCCGCAGACAGAAAACAAGATTTATATAGCACAGATCAATACCACCCAAAGACTTTCACCACTGAAGAGGCTAGATTGAAGCTCTTCTCTTTATCAGTTTACCATGACACTAATGTATTTTGCCTGTTTTGCCTGGGCAGTGATAAATCTGCTGGCAGGACAAAACAAATACGTTCTCTTGTTGAGAGACATGTTGTCCATGATTTGTCTCGGTAGACATGCCAACTTGCTGGTCAATTCATTTCCTATTTAATTTAAGTGGCATATCTGTCTTCTTACTTCAGAAATGTCTTTTGTCTTGCATACTGGCAAGGAAGGAATCTCAGTGGAAGACCTTTCCCGAGTAGCTTAACCATACATCATACCATAACATATTAATATTTCTTCTATCACAAAACCTACATAAAACATTAATCGTGCAGTAACTATAAATCATGTATATTGCTGAAATCTCTTAAGAAAAGAGTTTTTTTTTTTTTTTTTTTACTATTCAGTGGTTTATTTTTTTTTACACTACAATGTTCAATGTTGTTGAATATATATATATATATATATATATATATATATATATATATATATATATATATATATATATATATTTCATATTAACAGAAATATATATAAAATATCACATTACAAGTGTAACCAATCAAAACCGCCATATAACTTGAGTCAGAAGACAAGTGTGGAGTGTATATCACAAATGAGGAAGCAACATCTTATTGTGCAAAAATAAGAACAGTTTTCTTTTAACTCTTATCCAGCCTTAAACTCCTTCTAGACAACAAACATGTAGATATACAGTACATATATATATATATATATATATATATATATATATATATATATATATATATATATATACACAGTATCTCACAAAAGTGAGTACATGTTAGACATAACCTTTTGGAGCTAAACAAACTACAGGTAGACAGTCTGTTGTTTCACTGAACACTGCTTTTGTTCGGAGCAGGAACTTGTTTATTCCTTTTGAGGCATAGACAAAAACATGAACTCACAAATGTAACACTGCCATCTAGTGGTCATACAATGTAATAGGCACACAGTAATGACATACAGTGGTTGTTGCTGATTAAATACAAACCTTGTATGCTAACACCCCCACTCAACAACTACTATCTACGTCAATCCCATTTCTGATCTAAGATCCACAAATCTGTTTCTAGCTAGTGGCTTTGTCAAAGCATCAGCAATCATTTTTTCCGACTCACAATACACAAGTACAATCACTTTCTGATCAACTAAGTCATGAATGTAATGATGTCTGACATCGATGTGCTTGGTTCTTCCATTAATTTTCTCACTTGTTGCAAGCTTAATGCAAGCCTGATTGTCCTCAAATAAGACGGTAGGTTCTGATGTTGCTTCTCCAAGATCCTTGAGTAATTGCTGTAACCACACAACTTCTTGACTGGCATAAGCTGCAGATATGTATTCAGCTTCTGTAGAGGACAATGCCACTGACATCTATTTCTTGCTGGACCATGACATAGGACTGTCTCCCAATTTTAATAAGTAACCACTTGTGGATTTGCGTGTGCTGTGATCAACCTGCCCAATCGGAGTCCACATATCCTACGAGGTTTAAACTACCACTTGCTGACAGTTTCAAATTTAAGTCTTTTGTCTGTTTCAGATATCTCATAACTCTTTTGATCGCATTCCAGTCTCTTTGACGTGGTTTATCAACTCGCCTGCAAAGAAGAGACATGCTGGCTGCAATGTCTGGACGTGTAGTGGTTGCAATGTAGAGAAGTGCCCCCACTGCTTGTCTGTATTGTTCATTGGATGTGAGAAGATCATCTCTGTCATGTTGAATTGCTGAAGAATAGATTCAATTTTTGCACTCTGATTCAACAGGAAACTTCCATCTTTCTCACGCTGGATGTCAATTCCAAGAAAATATGTCACTTCACCTAGATCTTTAGTTTCAAAGTGCTTGTTGAGTACTCCTGTTAACTTTGCAATTTCATTGTTGTTTTTGTGAGCAATGATCAGGTCATCTACATAAATTAGCAGATACATCCACTCAGTGTCTACTTGTTTAGCATATAGGCACGGATCAGCTTTGCTTCTTGTAAATCCTTCATTTAGTAGAACTTGATTAATCTTCAGGTTCCATGCTCAAGCTGATTGTTTAAGGCCATAAAGAGATTTATTCAACTTTCAGACAAGATGCTCTTGTCCCTTTTTCAAATATCCTTCTGGCTGTGACATGTAAATTTCTTCTTCAATATCACCATTAAGAAAAGCTGTCTTAATATCGTGATGTTTCACAATCATTGTACGCATGGCAGCCACTGTCATTAGTGTTCTGAAAGTACTTTGTTTAACAACTGGAGCAAAAGTAGCATCATAGTCCTCACCAAACTTCTGTGAGTAACCTTTAGCAACCAGCCTTGCCTTGTACCGACAGACTTTCCCTTCAGAGTTACATTTGGTTTTAAAAACCCATTTACATCCTATGGCATGTTTACCTTGAGGTAGCTCTGAAAGTGTCCATGTCTGGAGATCTTTGAGTGATGTCATTTCTTCATCAGCGGCTTTATTCCATACTTGTTTCTCATGCATTGGCAGTTTCTGCATCTCTTTCCATGAACCTGGTTCAGTTTGAACAGCTCTGCAAGCTATGTAAGATAAACGTTCAGCTGGAACACCTTTATTGATTCTGGTTGATTTTCTGACTGAAGGTATTTCTGGTTCAGTTTCAGGTTTTAAATCTTCTGCAGAAATTTCTATTTCTGTATCACTTTCCTTATTTTCTTGAGTGACTGATGATGATTCTTTCTCAGTTTGAATAGTTTGTTCAAACTTTGAGCACACAGAACTTTCATCAATAATTACACTTCTGCTGACTGTTACTTTGTTCGTGTCTTGATGTAAAATCCTGTATCCTTTTTGAGATTCACTGTACCCCACAAGTACACCTTCTTTTGCACATGCATCCCATTTTATACGTTTATTGCTCATTTTATACGTATATTGTTGTTGCTTTTCCCGGCAAATGATTTTGAAGATAACATGCAGTTGTGATAGCTTCTCCCCAGTATGTAGTTGGCATATCAGCATCAAATAGCATGCTCCTCCCACTTTCACACAGTGTGCGGTTCATTCTCTCTGCAACTCCATTTTGCTCTGGGTTATATGGAACTGTTGTCTGGAATATAATTCCATGCTTCCTGAGAATGGCTTGTGTTTTACCACTTGTATATTCTGAGCCATTATCTGTTCGTAGCACTCTGTAAGATCCTGGTACCTGCGGTACCCTTCCAGCCTATTATTTGTACATTAGGTTCCACCATATAGATAGGTGGAACGCATCTAGTACCTGTCCCTTTAAATTCCATGACCTCATCAGTGAGTGCCGCTCTGA
This sequence comes from Pelophylax lessonae, assembly GCF_965119305.1. NCBI lineage: Eukaryota > Metazoa > Chordata > Amphibia > Anura > Ranidae > Pelophylax > Pelophylax lessonae. The sequence continues at coordinate 265,171,015 of NC_138773.1, read as the reverse complement.
GCGGCTATTTCAACCGCCGGCGTTCACTCACATGTGTTCGTGCAAACCGCTTGCTACAGCATTACCTAATGCTGCCGAATCCTCCAGCTATTCCCTAATACCTGGATTGACCGAAGACTTGCTACAACATCTTGTATCTCGCTACAAGATCATTACCTCACCGCCGGAACCCTCTCCTTACAAACCTACCAGTGATAAGTACCCCACAGGGGAATACCTTCCTAATCTACTTTCACTACTACTCTGCTTACTAAAGACTATTGCTACTCTAAGAACTATACTGTTACATCTAACATCTGCACCGCTACTTAGATTGCAAGCTCTTGAGCCTATTACCATCTTGTCACTGCACTAGCCTAGCATCTCCTGTACACTTCATCTGCTCTTCACTACCACCTGTTACCTGTACATGATTGCTATCCTAAGTGCTTACTATCACCATCTGTTACCTCTTACCATTGCTATCACTATCCACGCCTGTCCCCTCAGTATCACCTCTATACTTTCACATATAAACATATCACTCCAGGAACATCTTTAATGAGTGTCTGTGTTTGTGTATGTGCTTGCTGAGACAGGCTGATGGATATGGTAGTTCAACACATCTCTACATGACTACTGAGTGTAACTTCCGCAGCTGCAAATCCACACCACACAAATAAACGCCGGAGCGTTACAGATTGCACGAACCCGAAAAATGGATTCAGCGGAAATAGCTACACATGTGATACAACTATCACAAAAGGTAGATTCATTAATTCTTTCACTTACTGAAGTGAAAAATGAAAACCAGACCTTGAGACAGCAGATAGCCTGTGTTTCACAGCTCACTGCTGCCCAACCCCGTGAGCCCAAAATAAACCCTCCACAAGTGTTTACGGGTGATCGGAAAAAATTCCGTGAATTTAAAAACGCATGTCAATTGCTTTTTAATCTAAAACCTCGTACTTACACTACAGACCAATTAAAAGTCTGCACCACTATATCATATATGTCAGGTGATCCACGGGCTTGGGCAGACTCTCTTATTGAGAAAAATGACCCTCTTCTCAACTCCTATCCTACGTTTTTAGCAGAGCTCTCTAGCCTATATGAAGACTCTAATAGGCGGAGTACTGCTGACAGCCAATTGAGGGCTTTAAAACAAGGAAGGAGACCTGTTGAAGATTTCGTAGCAGAGTTCAAGAGATGGACCCTTGATTCAGGGTGGAATGATGCATCTCTGCGAACCCAGTTCAGGCTTGGGTTATCTGAAGCCATAAAAGACGAGCTCGCCCGAGCGGATTTACCTGGCACCTTCGGATGCCTTGATACAACTTAGTATCAAAATAGACAGACGATTGTGAGAGAGGAAGGCTGAGAAAATGGGAATCCCATTACCCAACCCTTCTCGGGAGTCGTCCTTCGATCCTACTCCTATGGAGGTAGGAACCATTCGCCCACCAATATCGTCTACTGAAAAGGCCAGGAGAAGAACAGAAAATCTCTGTATGTACTGCGCCTCCGCCGAACATTTGATAAGCGTTTGTCCCCTTGTCCACAAGAAAAAGGGTGAGTGTTCACAGGTCTTGCTGGGGGGACTAACGACTTCTTTTAATAATCCCTATCTCTTTATTCGTTTGATCCTACAGTGGGACCAAATTAGGATCACCACCAAGGCCATGATCGACACAGGATCTTGTGGGAACTACATTGACACTAGTTTTGTTGCTTTAAATAAAATACCTATTATTTCAAAACCCAAACCTGTCTCTGATAGTTTGATTAACGGTATTCCGTTATCTTCTGGTCCAATTACCACTCAGACACAAGCACTCCTTGCTACTGCTAACGAGTCTCATGTTGAGACCACCACATTTGATGTGTTACCCTCACCACATTTTCCCATTATTTTGGGACTTCCCTGGTTACATATACATCAACCAACTTTTGATTGGAAGACACGGTCCCTAACCTTCCCTTCTCACTATTGCGAGACCACGTGTAACCTCCAATCTCAAAAGAAAATCCTGTCCATGGTGTCAGAGGAAATTACACCACCACCATGCTATCAGGATTTATCAGAAGTCTTCCTTGAGAAAAATGCTCAAGTGTTGCCTCCCCATAGGGACTACGATTGTTCTATTGACCTACTCCCTAATAGTAAGCTACCTTTCGCTCATGTTTATCCTCTTTCTCAGGATGAACTTTCTCATCTCAAGGAATACTTGGATGAGAACTTAGCGAAAGGGTTCATTAGACCCTCTACTTCCTCTACAGCTGCAGGACTTTTCTTTGTCCGCAATAAGGATTTAAGCCTTCGGCCTATTATTGACTATAGGCAATTAAATATTATTACGATAAAGGATCGCTATCCCTTACCTCTCATCCCGGAACTGATTGAACAAGTGCATGGAGCCACTTACTTCTCAAAGTTAGACCTTAAAGGGGCTTACAATCTCATCCGCATTCGTAGTGGGGATGAGTGGAAGACGGCATTCAGAACTAGATACGGACTATTCGAATATCTAGTGATGCCGTTTGGGTTGTGTAATGCTCCCGCAGCATTTCAGCGGTTCATAAACGACATCTTCCGAGATCTACTCGATGTCTGTGTCGTAGTATATCTGGACGATATACTCATTTACTCTCAATCCTTGTCTGAACATAAAAGACATGTAAGACTTGTGTTGTCCAGATTGCTCGCACACAACTTGTACGTAAAACTGAAGAAATGCCTATTCCATCAGGAAGAGGTGTTATTCTTAGGATACATCATATCCAAGAACAGCATCAAGATGGATATGTGCAAGATATCCTGTATTCTGGATTGGCCTGTACCAACAATTCGTAAGGCCTTACAACGATTTCTTGGATTCTCAAACTTCTATAGGAAGTTCATCAAGAACTTCTCGTCTATTGTGAGACCACTCACACAACTTACAAGTGTTAAGCAAACATTTAAATGGTCTGAAGAAGCAAATAAAGCGTTCAGCTTGTTGAAATCAAGCTTGATTACCGCTCCCATACTACGCCATCCAGACCCATCCCTCCAATACATCCTGGAGGTAGATGCGTCAAATATGGCTGTAGGAGCAGTTCTTTCCCAACGACCTACGAATACTTCACCACTTCATCCAGTTGCCTTCTTCTCTAAATCACTAAGTAACCCAGAGGTGAACTACCCAGTGGGTGAAAAAGAGTTACTTGCCATGAAGTTGGCACTGGAGAATTGGCGACATCTACTTGAGGGCACCCGGTTGCCAATACTCATATATACAGACCATAAAAACCTCCAATATCTCCAGACCAACAAGACCCTTTCCCACCGACAGGTACGTTGGTAGCTATTCTTCCTAAGATTCAATTTCTTAGTGACCTATACACCTGCAGACAAACACAAGAAGGCAGATGCGTTATCACGGTTAACCGAAGATAACTGTGCCGAAATTCCTTCATTACCTATAATACCCCATGACCGTATTATTGGTGTTGTTCGTCCCTTAAAGGAAGAGATTCTGCACAGTCTAAGACTGGATTCACCACCACCTCAACTAAGTACTGATGCAGAAGGCTTCCGCTACTTTAACGACAAACTCTACATACCTCCCGGTATGCGTACCAAAATCTTGGAGTTATCCCATGACGTACCTATGGCAGGACATATGGGTATGACTAAGACATTTAATTTGCTCACTAGGCAATTTTGGTGGCCTGGGATGAAGACGTCTGTACAAAAATTCATTTCTTCATGTGACATCTGTGCAAGGTCCAAAATTGACACTACAAAACCTTCTGGTTTACTTTGCAGTCTACCAATACCCAAAGTTCCATGGGAAGTTGTTTCTTTAGACTCCATAGTGGAATTACCACCGTCCAAGGGATTCACTACCATCCTAGTGTCAGTGGACCATCTGACAAAAATGGCACATTTCATTCCCATTCGCAGACTACCTTCATCTAAGGAAACAGCGGAATTGCTAGTAAAATATGTGTTCAAACTACATGGAATTCCAAAGACTCTTTTATCTGACCGGGGCTCGCAGTTCATCTCTAAGTTTTGGCAAGCTCTATGTCACATACTGCGCATTGAGCGAAAACTTACTTCCCCCTATCACCCGCAGACCAACGGACAAACTGAAAGAGTCAACCAGTGTATTGAACAATATTTGCGTTGCTACACCTCATACCTACAGGATGATTGGGTGGACCTCCTCCCTCTGGCAGAATTTGCTTATAACAATGCAACCCAAAGTACTACTAAGCAAAGTCCGTTCTACCTGAACTATGGGTTCCATCCCACAATTCTTCCACCACGCATCCTACCATCAAGTAACCCAGTAGCCTCTGACTATCTCACCCAAATAAAAGACTCTTTGGGCTTACTTAACACCACCATCTCACATGCTCATAGCCAACAAAAGAGGTACTATGACCTCCACAGAAGACCTTCACCTCAATATGCTATTGGGGATCTTGTTTGGCTATCTACGAGGAACATGTGTCACATGTGTTCGTGCAAACCGCTTGCTACAGCATTACCTAACGCTGCCGGATCCTCCAGCTATTCCCTAATACCTGGATTGACCGAAGACTTGCTACAACATCTTGTATCTCGCTACAAGATCATTACCTCACCGCCGGAACCCTCTCCTTACAAACCTACCAGTGATAAGTACCCCACAGGGGAATACCTTCCTAATCTACTTTCACTACTACTCTGCTTACTAAAGACTATTGCTACTCTAAGAACTATACTGTTACATCTATAAATTTGCTGTCCCCTCAAAATAACTCAACACACAGCCATTAATGTCTAAACTGCTAGCATCAAAAGTGAGTACACCCCTAAGTGAAAATGTCCAATTTGGGCCCAAAGTGTCAATATTTTGTGTGGCCACCATTATTTTCCAGCACTGCCCTCTTGAGCGAGGAGTTCACCAAAGCTTCACAGGTTGCCACTGGAAATCTCTTCCACTCCTCCTTGACATCATCAGTTAGCTGGTGGATGTTAGAGAACTTGCGCTCCTCCACCTTCCATTTGAGGATGCCCCACAGATGCTCAATAGGCTTTAGGTCTGGAGACATGCTTGGCCAGTCCCTTACCCTCAGCTTCTTTGGCAAGGCAGTGGTCATATTGGAGGTGTGTTTGGGGTCGTTATCATGTTGAAATACTGCCCTGCGGCCCAGTCTTTGAAGAGAGGGGATCATGCTCTGCTTCAGTATGTCACAGTGCGTGTTGGCATTCATGGTTTCATCAATGAACTATAGCTCCCCGGTGTTGGCAGCACTCATGCAACCCCAGACCATGACACTCCCACCACCATGCTTGGCTGTAGGTAAGACACACTTGTCTTTGTACTCCTCACCTGGTTGCCGCCACACATGCTTGACACCATCTGAACCAAATACATTTATCTTGGTCTCATCGGACCACAGGACATGGTTGCAGTAATTCATGTCCTTAGTCTGCTTGTATTTTCTTAGTGGAACCTGTCCTGCTAAACTGCTGAATGGTCTTGGCCACCATGCTGCAGCTCAGTTTCACGGTCTTGGCAATCTTCCTTTAGCCTAGGCCATCTTTGTGTAGAGAAACAATTCTTTTTTTCGAATCCTCAGAAAGTTTTTTGCCATAAGTGCCATGTTGAACTTCCAGTGACCAGTATGAGAGAGTGAGAGCGATAACACTAAATTTAACACACATGCTTCCCATTCACACCTGAGACCTTTTAACACTAACAAGTCACATGACACCGGGGAGGGAAAATCGCTGATTTGGCCCAATTTTGACATTTTTACTTAGGGGTGTACTCACATATATATATATACAGTACATATGAAATATATATATATATATATATATATATATATATATATATATATATATATATATAGCTGTGTTACCTGCCAAGATTTTTAGTTATTTTGCCCATTTAGTTTTTGAAATGTACACAACTGTCCCATACAGCACAGCCTTGTTTGACAGAGCAGGAAATATGATTATTTTTCTAAAGTTAAAGTGCTGGTAAAGCCTCATTTTTTTCTTCTTCATTAAAATAACAAACATATTATACTTACCTGCTCTGTGCAATGTTTTTTTCACAGAGCAGCCCGGATCTCCTATTCTGGGGTCACCTGCTGGCACTCTTGGCTCCTCCCCCCAACCGAGTGACCCCATAACAAGACACTTGCAATGGGGGCACTCATGCGTACTCGCTCCTGAGCTGACTCTGTGTGTCCAATACACATACAGAGTTGGGCTCGGTACCACCCCCTGCTCCCTTGTCACTGGCTGTGTTTGACAGTAGCAGGAGCCAATGGCTTCCATTGCTGTATCTGAGTCAATGAGGAGGGAGAGAGCCGAGAGAGCCTGAGATTGGGCTCAGGCATGTATTAAGGGGGGCTGTAGGAGGAGCAGCATGGAGAAGGTTTTTTTTTTTACCTTACTGGATAGAATGCCTTTATAACCACTTTACATAACACAGGTTTTATCCTACCCCAACCTGTGAATGAACAGTGAAAAGAGAAGCAAGAGATTGATTAGTTAATCACTCTACTCTCCTTCCTATTAGCAGGTTCCTTACACATGAAAACTGCAAATAAGCTTTAATCCTAAAAACTAAATTATTCCCTGATTTACTGGGTCAGTACTTTACTTGGTGTAATAGTAGTACCGATCTAGCGAGAGAGCAGCGGCAGAAGCAGAAGCAGCGAGCAGAGCGGTACCCGGGGATCGGAGCAGCGCTGAGCCTTGAGCTGTCGACAGAACTCATGTTAAGAGAGTAGCTTGTTGGGAGACGTTCATCCAGAGAGTTGGTGGAAAAGCCTTTCTTTTTATTTGGTGGTGATCTCCTTGGTCCAGTTGGAGTTACTCAGACAGGATTCCACTGCAGTTCCCCTTGAGGTCCATCATTTCTACAGGCGATTTGACTACTCCCTGAGGGTAAGAGGCAAATCTCTCCGGTGAAGGCTGGCATGTCATCTTGCTTGTTTCCTTTGGTTTCAGTTATTTGGCTCAATCTCACTATTATCTGGTAAGAGGCGAGCCCCTTTGGTGGAGGTTTCTCACACACAAGATAACTATATAGGATTTTCTATTCACTTTGGCGTTCTACTTCCCTTTCTTTTGGTAAGAGGCGACACCTGCTGATTGAGAATTATATTGCACTTATTTGATTAGCACCCACTTTCACTTAATCTGGTAAGGGGTACCTACAGGTGTCTCCATTTTAGATATTATTCAAGTTCCTGATTTAATTGAGTTTTGGTTGAGATTCACACACTCACTTTTAGTTTTCACTTGGTGCATAAGATCTATTTGTGTTGGGTTTTATGCTATTGCGATTTATTTTCTATCCAACACTGCTGAATCAACGCGAGAATACTGGTTCCGGTCTGCTATCAAGGGGACGTGATTAATCTAGAGAACCTGCCTTTTGGTTTACCATATCTGGTAAGCGCATGTCCATAGGGAGCCTGTTTGACACTGCGATCCTAATTATTTATGGACTTTATGGACTTCATTTTTCATTATTCAAATTAGCGCGACTTATTATACAGATAAGAAAATGTGAAGCAAAAGATGTAGGTATATATATAAAATATCAAACTTTATTAATACAATTCATGATAAAAAAGACTTTCATAGAAAAAAGTGCACAAAATAACAAAAAATATTCACATAAATCACAAGCAATACCGATTAATGAAAAAACACTAATGCAGGTATATAGGTTTGGAAAACCTTCAAAACATCAGTAAACATCAAGCATATATATGATGGATACCACACACTGTGAAATGCAAATTGGAAAAGCGAAATGTTGGATACCCAATAAACCCCAACGCGTTTCAACTTGATATAAGCCTTTTCAGGGGGCGTATATATTGGTCCAAAATTCTTTAAAAAAGATATCTGTGTGTATATTGCATAAAATAAATCGATATACCGGAAAAACAAAAGAAACAAAAAATATATATCTAGAGAGGACTTTAAACAGGCAAGCAAAAGACTTACATGCGTGTATAGCCCATCTACACGTATAGTGAGCAATGATGTATTGTAGATTTTAACATGTATCTAATCCACAAAGAACAAGCCCGGGAGCGGATCAGGGCGGAAGCTCCTTTCTGAGGACCAAAAGGACAGGAGCATACGTGGACCAAGGCACACCCGATCTAAGGAGAGAGGAGAGAGGGAAGAGAAAGCCGGGGGGAAGAAAAAATGGGAAAGGGGAAAGAGGAGGCATGGCAAAAAACAAAGGAAGCCATATGAAAAAGGATCTCACTTGGAAACACAAATTGTAATCAAAAATTAATAAAGGAAATCAAAAACAAAAAATTAAAATTGAATAAAAAAATGTATATTTTGGAAAAAAAATATGTATATATATATATTGTAATTTACCCAGGTCCTATCTTGATCCTAGTTTGGACTTGAAAAAATCAAATAAAAAGTCAAGTCAAGCAATCCCTTAAATATAGGTATAGCTGAAAAAAAAAAAAAAAAGGGGGAAGAAAAAGAATGAGGGGAAAAGCACAGGGAGAAATAGTAATCGTAAGGCTACATTCACACCTGAGCGTAGCGTTTTTCGCGCGTTTTTTACCGCGATTTTACCGCGATTTTTGCGGCGATTTTTACTGCGATTTTACAGCGATTTTTACCGCGATTTTTGTGCAGGCGTTTTTAGATTCAATAGAGATCAATGGAAAACGCCTGTAATCTGCCCAAAAAGAAGCTCATGTACTTTTTTGAGCGTTGGGCGTTTTGTATACAGCTTCAAAACGCTCAGATGTGAACAGGGGCCATTGAAATGAATAGAATTTGTCTTGTTGGGCGTTTTGAGAGCTGATCCTAGAGCAGAAAAACGCCCCAAAAACGCCCCAAAACGCCTACATGTGAACGGAGCCTTAGAGAGCCAAAGATTAAATAAACAAAAAAGAATGTAGTACCTAGATTGAGAAAGAAGGCCCACCTCGTGTTAACCCGACCAGTGCATACCTCCCCAAATAAAGTGAGGAATGAAGGAGCAGGATGGTTGTTCCAGTATATATGGGGGTTCAGCCCGCCCTCCTATCTACCATCCCCAATCCCCACTCACCCTGAGATAAAGGCCGCCCAGTCCACAGACTCACTGATGGAGGTGGGAGAGCCCGCCTCCATCTGTCCCCCGCAGCCCCGATTCTCCCAAAAGGAAGGCCCAATTCAGAGGCATCGCCGTGGATGCCGGATGGAAGGGTGGAAAATGAAGAACTTCTGCCGAGCGGAACAAAGGGGGATGTCCCGCGAGCCTCGGCATCCTCTGCATAATTTTTCTAATTTACATTTTCTTTTTACAATTATTTTTTAAATTCAGCAGTTAACAACCTATTGAGTGTGCACTCGGTGGGCAAATATCTCGCTAAGTGCCGAGAAAGTTCAGGTGTTAAGCGAGTACCTAAATAGGCAATGTTTAGGCCAAACTTATGCTCGGCCCAAACCATTTGCCCATCCCTACTGGTGCCTGAACACTGTAACCCCTCACAGGTATTCTTGCTGGGTGCAGGATTGGGCCCTGCTGTTAAAAATTTGAAAAAAAAAATTGAAATTACATGCACCTGTCAAAGAGGTGCAAAAATGTTGGGCCTTGGGAGTTGGTGGTGCCTGAACACTGTAACCCCAAAACAGTTAATCTTGCTGGGCGCAGGAACAGGCCCTGCTGTTAAAAATTTGAAAAAAAAAATTGAAATTACATGCACCTGTCAAACAGGTGCAGAAAAATTGAGCCTTGGGTGTTGGGGGTGCCTGAACACCGTAACCCCTCACAATTACGCTTGCTGGTTGCAGGAACGGGCCCTGCTGTTAAAAATTAGTAAATGAAATTACATTCACCTGTCAAACACATGCAGAAAAATTGGGCCTTGGGTGTTGGTGGTGCCTGAACACCATAACCCCAAAACAGTTAATCTTGCTGGGCGCAGGAACAGGCCCTGCTGTTAAAAATTAGGAAAAAAAGGAAATGACATGCACCTGTCAAACAGGTGCATAAAAAAATGGGTCTTGGGTGTTGGTGGTGCCCTAAACCAAAAACATTGTTGGAAGCTAGCATAATCAAGATTCAGGAATAGGATAAGCAGCATAGGAAATCTTCAAGGGAGGGCAGATCCCTAGTAAATTCAATCAGTTACATCAGCATCAGGGGCTTTATAGCTGCTGTTGAACCAGGACTTATTAATTTTGATTAATATCAGCCGGTCAATGGAGTCTGTGGACAGACACACTCTTTTATCCATCACAAAACCTCCAGCAGCACTTAATGTCCGTTCAAAAATCACGATGGAAGCAGGACAGGCCAGTAGCTCGATTGCATATTAAGGAAGTTCTGGCCAGTGGTCCATCATCAGGACCCAGTAACCCAGTGGATGCTGAGTTGGAAAGGTCTCCAAGTCTGCTCTTGCCCCTAGATAAACCTGCACCATAGGTTGCAGACGCTGCTGATGGTTGCTTAAACCTAACAGCCCTGAGGACTAAAGAATTGTTTAAAGGCATCGGTCTGCCGGCCGCCTTCTCCACTGCTCCTCCTTTGACTGAACGAAGCCTCAGAAACACATCGTCCAGGAAATGTAACCTCCCAGTGTCTGGAAAGGTACACAAGTTTTACTTCAAGGCATTCTCAAGATGTTTCATGCTCTGCTCCCTCTGCAAAGGCAGGATGAGCTCTGCAACTTTACAACTTTACACTTGTAATGTGGATCAAGAAGGGTTGCCAATCAGTAATGATCCCTCTCCTTGATACTACAAAATCGTCAGGTCCTTTCGCAGGCTTTGCAGAATCAGGGAGCCATGGCAGTATAACTTTGAGGAGGCATGAGATTCTGACTCCTTTGGGTCACTAAGGATGACTTTGTCAGGAGCAACCTCTCCCCAGCCACGTTTCTGGGGAATGAAAACCATCCCTTGAAGACTACTGTATGTTATCCTCTACATCCATGCTGCCACAATTCTCTTCCTCCTTTGTGTATTGCGGCCCGCAGTTATGGTATCTGCATACAGGGGGCCTTGTGAGGAAAGGAAGTCCTCCTCTTCCTCCCGCTGTTCTGCCTCAAGTGCCCTGTCGAAGATTTCATGAATTGCGTGCTCTAGCAGGAAGACCAGAGGGATAGTGTCGTTGATGCATGCATTGTCATGGCTCACCATCCTTGTGGCTTTCTCAAATGGTGAAAGGACCGTGCATGCATCCTTTATCAGCAGCAACTGGCATGGCGAAATGAAGCCAAGCTCCCCGGAGCCTGACCTTGTGCCATACTCACACAGGTACTCATTGATGGCCCGCTGCTGCATGTGCCCCTGCAGGATTGCCAATGTTGAGTTCCACCTGGTGGGCTTCTTACAAATAAGGTGGTTGATGGGCAGGTTGAATTCCTCTTGAATGTTAACCAGCCGAGCAAGCAATTTGGCCAAGCTAACATTTAGATGCTGAACATGTGAATGTCATCTATGCCCATGCTAGACCCCAAGTCTTATTATGGGCTAGATATATTGATGACATCCTCCTCCTATGGGATGGAAGTAAACAGAACCTAATTGCCTTCTTGGAATTTCTTAATAACAATTCAAGAGGAATAGTTCTGAATTATGAACTGAGCCAGACAGCCATTAACTTTTTGGATCTGTCCATCTCTATCAGAGAAGGTTCTTTTGTTACTTCTACATTCTTCAAAGCAACGGACCGTAACGCGTATATACCTGTGGACAGTTGCCACCACAGCTCTTGGCTTAGAGCTGTGCCTAAGGGGCAGTATATGCGCATTCGTCGTAATTGCTCTGATATGGCTGAATTCAACCAACAGGCCCAGGTTCTCACGGAGAGATTCGTTGCTAAGGGTTATAGCCCTGACTTTCTCCGTGGGTCCCTGGATCAGGTCAGCTCCATGGACAGATCCCAATTGTTGGTGACGCGTCCAGCAGTAGCACAGGATGATTTTACATCAAGTCCCTCTTTTATAACCACCTATTCAAAACAGGCTATGGATATCAAGAGGTTGATAACACGGCATTGGCACATTTTGGATAATGATCCAGTTTTACATCGAATCCTGCCTGATAGACCGAGAGTCATATTTAAGGGCACCTCTAACTTGAGGGATTTACTGGCCCCCAATGTTATTGAGGCCCCTGCGGCTAGATCTACCTTTTTGGATCATCTAAAAGGTGCCAGGTATGCCGTTTGAACCATATTAAAAATAAAAATACCAAGTCTTTTAGATCAACAAGTACTGGTAAGCTCTTTGACATCAAGCCCTTTATTTCCTGCACGAGCACTGGGGTAGTTTACCTCCTCCAGTGCTCGTGTGGATTTCAATATATAGGCAGAACTAAGCGTCCACTTTTTGTACGTTTAAACGAGCATATAGCAAACATACGTAAGGGGTATGATAAACATTCTGTGTCAAAGAATTTCTTGATCCATCACAATAAAAATCCCTCCAATGTCACCTTTTTGGGCATTGACAAGTTTACCCCTAAATGGCGAGGTGAGCCCTTTGTGAGGGGCCTTTCTAGGCTAGAGATGGCGTGGATTTTTAAGGTTAAGACATATACGCCTTATGGTATGAATGTCGATACCGACGTCAACGCCTTCATTAACAACTCTTAGGTGATTATGAGTTTAGATATCTGGTAAGATAATTAGGGGCTGATTTTGGTGTATGATTTTTGATCCACAATGTGGCTCTTGCAGTTTGAGGCCAACTTGTTATAATCTTTCGTTGTTATTTTTCTTTTTGCTTTTCATAACTTAATATGTTCTCATATGGTTACTAAGATTTGATGTTTTTAATAATATCACCCATATTTGGTTTCATTTATTTGGTCTGATTCACGTGACCTCATGTATTTAAATTTGAGTTTCGCTTATATTGGTTAAGTGTCACCCCTGAGTTGACTATTTAACCTTGTAGTTTGATTGTAGCAATACAATTTGAATACAATTATATTGTACATATATGTCAATACTGTGTAAGGGTATTCCCCTGGAGACCTGAGAGTCACTTGCCCATAGTGTTGCCGTATGTTCAAACACATTATTTATATTAATATGTGGTCTATTTATATCTAGACATTATTATGTGCTGTGACAGACTTGAGTTTGTATTGTTTGTACTCGGATCTAAGTCGGCACTATTTTTAGAGATTTGGATCCAATGCGGCACTATTCTCAGAGATGTTGCCAATTTATTGTGACCACAACCAAGATGGCGATGTAAGACTCGGGTCTCTTGGGAGGATCCTCCTTGTGATTGTGATTTAAGAGGTGGCGTCAGTGCGCCGCCCGTACCTTGAGAACGTCAGTATTTGACGAAACGTACGTCGGTCGCGGCGTGCTGACGTCACCTCTACGAGACGAGACGATACTCAGGCGGGTGTTTGAAGCCGACTGGCCGGCGGCTCTAATTCAGCGCTTTTTCTTTATACTCTTGTAAGTGCAACTCTTTGTTTTACTTTATTTTAATAAACGGTTTTACGCTATGGGCTCTCCCCTTATCATTTATTCCATGTGAAATCGGAGTATCTGTGTGGACCAGCCTCATTATTAAGGGAGCGTTTATTCCAATTGTCTGGTGGACTGCCATACATCAGCTTTACCCTGATTGTTACATGCGTTCGGTTGCTGACATCTAGTAAGCAGGAATTTCTGGTGGTGGCCGTGTCCATTAGAGTGATCAATATTGCACGTTTTGCCTACAGATTTCTGGTAATTAATTGGAAGCACGGAGGTGGTTCTTTATTTTCACTTGTTCAAATAAGATCTGTTATGCTCACTCTGTCTTACTTCTGGTAAGCAGCCTGTGTTGGTGGTGGTGCACATTAATTATTTCCTTGACACACACGGGAGATAAGAATATTTATACAGTATCACGCTATGTTTATTTTATGTTTTATTACATTATCCACCGATCTACATCTCTGAGCGGATACCATCTGTGAGGAGTCCCCTGCAGAGTTCCATTTGGCTTGGCTTCTGTATATACCAATGCTCATCTTGCTGCTACATCTGGTAAGCAGTACCTATACATACTGAATGCATTCGGGCTTTGTTGGACTGGACTTCAGCAGTTTATCTATCATTGAATAATTTTGGGACTTTTATTTTTATTTTTCTGGGACTTTTTATCATTTATTTTAAGATCATATCATCTATGGTCTATGTCACTTAGCGCAGCTTTTTCCCATTATCCATTATGTGAATGGCTGGGACAGTATTTTTTTTTTACGGTTCAGCATCTGGGGTAGCGAAATTTGCCTGGTGGTGAAATCAACTGGTGGTGTACTGCTAGCATATTGGGTGAAAGTACCTGTGGTACCTATTGCTATACCATCATCTCTCTCAGTGCAGGTTTTTGAGAAGACTTGAGGTATAGTAGGGGTAGAGTCAGACATGTGGTGCCCAAGTGGCTGGTGTTCTGGCCATGCTTGAACTGCATCAGACAGATATTGTAAACAACAATGATGTGGTCTGCTGCACATGTTTTTAGCCCACACCAATGAACTTTTGGAAGTCAGCAGGGAGTTAGCAGCACCCTGCACCTGTGGAGCTCTGTGGTATGATGCAATAGGGTGGCTGCCCTTAAGCTGACCCCTGGAGGACATCCTGCCTCGTTGGAGTGTTGCCTCCTCCTCCTTGTCCTCACTTTCCTCCTCCTTTCTCTCAGGCACCCAAGTACAATCAGTGACCTCATCATCCCCACCCTCACGGAAGCAAACTTGGTAGTATGCTGCAGCTTGGGGAACATGACTGCTAGTTTCTTGTTTGTCATTGGCACCCCCTCTCTCTAGGCTCATGTTACTCCCTTCCTCAACCTGGGAATTACAATTAAAGCATTTAAATTGTTGCGTATCCTCCTGCAGCATGTAACTGACACTATAATCGACTAATTCAGGTGACTCCTTCGTGCTTATTGTTGGGGCTATTTAAGGACTAGCTGTGGACAAGGAGCCTGTGGAATAGGCCACTTTGGCAGCTGCACTGGAAGGCAAACTAGTATGAGCCTGGGTGACAGAGGATGAGGACGGCTTAGTTATCCACTCCACCAACTCTTCTTCATGTTGTGGCTCAATAACATGGCCAGAACCTGAAAAAAGGAAAAGTGTGCCCTGCTTGCAGAGGATGCACCATGTCCACAACCAACACTTTTCACTGTGGATACAGTGGGTGCTTGCCCTCTTTTAGTGGTATGTGAGCGTCTGCCTCTCCTTGTTGGCCTTTTGGACATGATGGGGATTTTAAGAGGGGATTTTATAACTTTTTATTATAGAGTGTGGGATAGAAATATGGTGCTTGGGAGCAATACTTTTGTACTTGGTGCACTATAAACCGTTTTATTATTGGTTTTTTTGGGGGGGGATTTTTATAACTTTTTATCTTAGAGTGTGGAAAGGTAATATGGTGCTTGGGAAAACCACTGCTGATGCAGAAGGAGGGACAGAAAGTATGCCCTAAATATTATTAGTGCTGCTGCACTAGAAAAAAATCACTGCTGACGCAGAAGGAATAGCACCAGCGATGCAGAAGGGGGACAGCAATAAGCCCTAAATATTATTAGTGATGCTGGGCCACAAAACATTTTTTAAAAACCCACTGCTGACACAGAAGGAGTAGCACCTGCGACGCAGAAGGGGGACAGCAATTATGCCCTAAATATTATTAGTGATACTGGGCCACAAAACGTTTTTTTAAAAAAGCCACCGCTGACACAGAATGAATAGCACCTGCGATGCAGAAGGAGGGACAGCAAGTATGCCATAAATTTTATTAGTGCTGCTGCACCACAAAAAAAGGAAACCACTGCTGACACAGAAATAATAGCACCTGCAACACAGAAGGGGGGACAGAAATTATGCCCTAAATATTATTAGTGCTGCTGCGCCACAAAAAAAAAGAAAACCACTACTGACACAGCAGAAATAGAACTTGTGAGGCAGAAAGGGGACAGCAATTATGACCTAAACATTATTAGTGCTGCTATGCCACAAAAAAAGGAAAAAGAACCCACTGCTGACACAGAAGGAATAGCACCTGTGACGCAGAAGGGGGAACAGCAATTTTACCCTAAATATTTTTAGTGCTGCTGCACCACAAAAAAATAAAAAAGGAAACCACTGCTGATGCAGAAGGAATAGCAACTGTGATGCAGAAGAGGGGACAGCAATTCTGCCTTAAATAATATTAGTGCTGCGCCACAAAAAAAAGAAAACCACTACTGACACAGCAGAAATAGAACTTGTGAGGCAGAAGAGGGGCAGCAATTATGACCTAAATATTATTGGTGCTGCTATGCACCCAAAAAAGGAAAAAGAACCCACTGCTGACACAGAAGGAATAGCACCTGTGATGCAGAAGGGGGACAGCAATTATGCCATAAATATTTTTAGTGCTGCTGCGCCACAAAAAATAAAAAAAGGAAACCACTGCTGACGCAGAAGGAATAGCAACTGTGACGCAGAAGAGGGGACAGCAATTATGCCTTAAATAATATTAGTGCTGCTGCGCCACAAAAAAAATAAGAAAACCACCACTGACGCAGCAGAAATAGAATTTGTGAGGCAGAAGGGGGACAGCAATTATGACCTAAATATTATTAGTGCTGCTGTGCCACAAAAAAAGAAAAATAACCCACTGCTGATGCAGAAGGAATAGCACCTGTGACGCAGAAGGGGGGACAGCAATTATGCCCTAAATATTATTAGTGCTGCTGTGCCACAAAAAAATAAAAAAAGGAAACGACTGTTGACGCCATAGGAATAGCACCTGCAATGCAGAAGGAGGGACCGCAATTATGCCCTAAATATTATTAGTGTTGCTGTGCCACAAAAAAATCACTGCTGATGCAGAAGGAATAGCACCTGCGATGCAGAAGGGGGCAGCAATTATGCCCTAAATATTATTAGTGCAGCTATGCCACAAAAAAAAACAAAAACACTGCTGACACAGAAGGAATAGCCCCTGCGACACAGAAGTACTAATATTGCAGCAACAAAACCTGATGCAGCAAAAAAAATATATTTATATATATATCAATGAAAAAAATGGGATCAGCACAGCACTACACTACACTGTCCATACTAAACTGAATGAACACACACAATCCCCTAACTACCTGCCTAATCTCCACTCCTAACCCTCTATACAAGACTGCCGTGTAAGCAGTAGCCTTATATAGTGTAGGGCATAGACGTTGCCCCTGAGCCATGCCTTTGGTCAATCATGGCTCTGACAGGACATTGTGCTGTAATTGGACAAAGCATGTAGGTTAGGTGCATGCTTTGACCAATCACCAGCACTTAATGCACTGCAATCTCGCAGTGCATTATGGGGCGCTCATTGGCGGGGAACTTCCCGCTGAGCGACCCAGGTGATCATGTGTTCAGTGAACACATGAACACCCAATGTTTGAGTCGAATGTAAGTTCAACTTGAACATCCAGCCCATCACTACATACCGTATGTGGCACTGTGTTCCAGTGGCACTGTGTACCTTTTGTGACGTGTCCCAGAAGATTGCAGGAAGGGAGGGGGAGAGGAAAACTTATGCCCGGGCTACCTAGTCGGCCCAAACGGAAGTGAGAACGGGTACCTGGCAAAACTAGGTACCTGCCCCCCCCCCAAAAAAAAAAATGACATGCCAAATGTGGTATGTCAGGGGGTCAGGACCACTTAAAGCAGAAGTGCAAGAACAATGTGTACCTAAACCATCTCACATTCACTGCCCCCAACATTTCCATAAATAAAGGAAAAGTTAGGCATACTCCCATTAGGCCTATCGTTCATTAAAACTATCTTGCTACCAATCAATTTTACACTGCTTTGTCATCTTCAGTCTAAAAATTAAGTCTGGCCATGTATGAGTCACTTTATTTCATTTAACCAGTGGGTTGAATTAAAGAACATGACTCGTTTCCCCATCCACACACTATATGTGGATGGGGGAATCCCTCCCACTGAGTTATTGTATTCTGACAACAGGAAGACTTCCCCATCCATCAGAATATACTGATTAGTGCCATTGGCTATAACTGATTTGACCAGCTCCCCCATGATTTTATATATATATATATATATATATATATTGCCAACTTTATGTAGTAAAATACCAGCATCAAAAAATTCCCGTTATCAAACAGGCCATCATCCATATTGTATATGAAAAAAGAAAAACGTAATGAAATTGGACTTTATTGAACAATCATATGTATGCAAAATATAAATGTATTGAATCTACAAAGATAAAACACAGATATTCAGAATAAGACAATACATAGTGAAATGATGGATGATTCCTCTCTTTGCTTGCGCAACCAATCAGGTCTGTGTCCACCTGTCCCTAACTGTAGCAACACAATAGATATTTGGAATGTATTTTGAATTACATATATATGTATGCATATTTTTGTAAATATGCAATGTAGGGTCCATATAGCCCCGAAGAAGCTAATGGCAAAACGCGTTGGCTTTGAAGACCCCAATTGAATATTTTGGACCTTTTATTTATTTTAATTCGTACTAGGAATATATGTTTCACCATGTATTGTCTTATTCTGGATATCTGTATTTTATCTTTGTAGATTCAATAAATTTATACTTTGTATACATATGATTGTCAGCACCCCTCCTTTTAAGGCCCATAAAGTCCAATTTCATTATTTTTTTTATTTTTTCATAAGTAAAATTCCAGCCTGTACACCTTTTCTGTAGTACATTTTGGCCAGTTCTCCCTCATTAAAAATGTCCTGCTGTTGGCCAATTTTACACTGCTGTATCATCCATAGTCTCTTAATTCCTAATGAGAGTTTAGAAATTGGCTGGCAGGAGGATAGTTTTGTATCAGTGAGAACACAGACAGCCACAGTGAATTACTGGCCAATTTCTATTCCTCTGTCAAAGCAGATCTAGTACCGTTTGATCAAAAAGCAAGTGGGGCTGCTGAAACTACCTGAAAAAAAGCCCTTTTTTTTCAAACTGAAATTAAACAGATTGGGGTGCTCTGGTATGTAACATGTAAGTCAATCTAATTGTATAAGGATAAAATCTATGGTATGTTGCTGAAACATAATTTTTGAAAATTGTTGTCTTCTTTAGCACCATGCACTGTATATAGATAGATATAGATATATCTATATCTATCTATCTATCTATATCTATCTATCTATATATCTATATCCATGTCTATATCTATATCTATATGTATATGTATATGTATATATATATATATATATATATATATATATATATATACTGTATATAGTATCTAACATAAGTGAGTACACCTCTCACGTTTTTGTAAATATTTTATTATATCTTTTTCATGTGACAACAATGAAGAAATGACACTTTGCTACAATGTAAAGTAGTGAGTGTTAAGCTTGTATAACACTGTAAATTTGCTGTCTCCTCAAAATAACTCAACACACAGCCATTAAGGTCTAAACCGCTGGCAACAAAAGTGAGTACACTCCTAAGTCAACGTGTCCAAATTGGGCCCAATTAGCCATTTCCTCTCCCCGGTGTCATGTGACTCATTAGTGTTACAAAGTCTCAGGTGTGAATGGGGAGCAGGTGTGTTAAATTTGGTGTTATCGCTCTCACTCATACTGGTCACTGGAAGTTCAACATGGCACCTCATGGTAAAGAACTCTCTGAGGATTTGAAAAAAAGAATTGTTGCTCTACATAAAGATGGCCTATAAGAAGATTGGCAATACCCTGAAACTGAGCCCCAGCATGCTGTCCAAGACCATACAGGGGTTTAAAAGGACAGGTTCCACTCAGAACAGGCCTCGCCATAGTCGACCAAAGAAGTTGAGTGCACATGCTCAGCATCATATCCAGAGGTTGTCTTTGGGAAATAGACATGTGAGTGCTGCCAGCATTGCTACAGAGATTGAAGGGGTGGGGGGTCAGCCTGTCAGTGCTCAGACCATACGTCACACACTGCATCAAATTGGTCCAGATGGCTGTCGCCCCAGAAGTAAGCCTCTTCTGAAGATGATGCACAAGAAAGCCTGCAAACAGTTTGCTGAAGCAGACTAAAGACATGGATTACAGGAACAATGTCCTGTGGTCTGATGAGACCAAGATAAACTTATTTGATTCAGATGGTGTCAAGCGTGTGTGGTGGCAACCAGGCGAGGACTACAAAGACAAGTGTGTCATGCCTACAGTCAAAAATGGTGGTGGGAGTGTCAGGGTCTGGGGCTTCATGAGTGCTGCCAGCACTGGGGACTACTAATCCCCTTCCTTCGGAGACTGGGCCACAGGGCAGTATTCCATAATGATAACGACCCCAAACACACCTCCAAGATGACCACTGCCTTGCTAAAGAAGTTGAGGGTAAAGGTGATGGACTGGCCAAGCATATCTCCAGACCTAAACCCTATGGAGGATCTGTGGGGTATCCTCAAATGGAAGGTGGAGGAGCGCAAGGTCTCTAACATCCACCAGCTCCATGATGTCGTCATGGAGGAGCAACCTGTGAAGCTCTGGTGAACTCCATGCCCAAGAGGGTTAAAGCAGTGCAGTAAAATAATGGTGGCCACAAAAGATATTGACACTTTCGGCCCAATTTAGACATTGTCACTTAGAGGTGTACTCACTTTTGCTGCCAGCGGTTTAGACATTAATGGCTGTGTGTTGGGTTATTTTGAGGGGACAGCAAATTTACACTGTTATACAAGCTGTACGCTCACTACTTTACATTGTAGCAAAGTGTAATTTCTTCGGTGTGGTCACATGAAAAGATATAATAAAATATTAACAAAAATGTGAGGGATGTACTCACTTTAGTGAGATACCGTATATATTTATATAGACCAAAACACAGACTTCCTTGCTGATTTACAAAATAGTGTGTCCCAGGTGCCAATCTTGTGGATAACTAAAGTTAAACACAAATTTACTTTTTAACCTTGTTATTAGTTGAATGCATTTGTTTTGCTACAGACACACTTTAAATTAGCGATATTTCAGATCAAAATATGTAGCTGGTATAAAGCTTAAAAAATTAAATACATTTTTTATTGGCAAAATCCCTTAAATTAACACAAACAGCTTGTATGCATTTCTTTAAAAATTCTTGCTGTCGCTTGCAAAATGGCAACTGACTGGATCCAAGTAAGAGCAGACTATTTCCACACCACTGGCTTTGTCAGAGCTTTTAGCACACATATAATTGTAATCACAATGTAATCTTCATTTCCAAACATTTTACTTATACTGGAAAACACTGAAAACAAGGCAGTCTTGATTATTGTTAACCCAAGGCCACGGACATCTTTAAGTGAAGGATATTTGATGGAAAGGTTAAGAATATCCCTTCAATCACATTTGTTAGGAAGAATGCAAAATGTTCTTTGCTTTTGTAATAAATTATCTTCATTCATCATAAGAGGAGCATTCTTAGTGCCTGCAATAGAATTCCAGTTCTTAAGAATTTCTAAGCAGCAAACATTGCATTACACAAGTACTGTTATTTCTGTCACTAACAAGATACATGTATTGTACGCCCGCTGACAATTCTTAATGTTTTTTTAAAGGATACTGTATGCTAAGATACCTGACCTTTTCCTTGTACCATTTTTATTAGGATTTAGATAAAATCACATCAAGTTAGCCAATAATTTTTATGATACTATCTCTCAAAATGAAGTAGCGTATGTCTTACTTAATGGCTAGATGGTAGGAAGGGAATGTGTGCTCACCACGGCAATGCTCAATAAATCCTTGCTTCGGGGTTTCAGTGTACTGTCTCTAAAGAGCAAAAATATAAAGATAACTCATAATTGTAGCAGTATTTTCAGAAATAGTTTCTGTCAGTTTTCACAGGTAGAACGCTAAGTTTCATAACCCAGCAATGAAATAATTCAGCAAGTTGGATAATGAACTTCTTTGAGAGGTTTGTTGATACTCAAATCGAGACCTGCAAAAGTCTCATAAATATAACCCACTAAAAGCAAACCCACTCTTATAGGTGACTGCAAATATGGTATTTGGTAAGGAATGATGGGTATCTAACCTTATGTAGGTTTTTTTTTTTTAATTGTCATGTAACAAGGATGCGGTAGACTTTTAATTACAGCTGTACAGTTGCATATAGAAAAAAAAAACGTGACCAGCTATTTGCACCTAGGGTCTGGTATATCCTGCAAGTCTCTATGCATGCTTAGGTATAGGTTGATTTACACTTTGGAGACCATGGTTCAATGAAGAAACAGGGCTTGTTTTTCTTTTCAATTAGCATTTTATATCAAAATAAATTTGCACAAATACTGTTAAACCCTGTTAGTAAAAAAACAAAAAACAAAAAAAAAACATTGGAGCAGAATATTTTAATTTAGTCCTTACAAAGATCAAAAAAAGAGAGAAATCGAATCTAACTCCTTAACTCCTAACTGTATATAAGGCTTAGAAAACATGGTCATTTTTTTATAAAAATGAAGGATACTACAGAAAAAAAAAAGAAAAACAAAACCCCCATGTACAGTACATTGCTTCAAAGTATCAAGTTCTATCCAAGAATGATTTAAAGAGGAAGTAAACTCAGCTATAAAACTCAATCTTTTAGAATGTATTAAAAGGACTTACAATATTAATACATTACACATAAAATATTTAAATCTGAACCTTCTTAACCACTTAAGCCCCAGAAGATTTTACCCCCTTCCTGACCAGGGCCTATTTTGCGATTCGACACTGCGTGACTTTAACGGACTATTGCGCGGTCGTGCGACGCTGTACCTAAACTAATTTGACGTCCTTTTTTTCCCACAAACAGAGCTTTCTTTTTTTTTTTTCCATAAACTTTATTTTATTAAAGGTACAAGCAAATATAACAAAATACAGGAATGGTATGCATCTATTAGTCAACAATTAGCATACAAACTTTATCACAGCTTTCTTTTGGTGTTATTTGATCACCTGTGCGATTTTTTGATCATGCACTATAAACAAAAAAAGAGCGTCAATTTTGCAAAAATAAAAATATTTTTCAAATTTTTTTATATGAAATTCCCCCCAAAAAAATGTACAAATCAAAATTTTTTAGCATTTTAGACCAATTTGTTTTCTGCTACATATTTTTGGTAAAAAAATCGCAAAAAGCGTATTTTGATTGGTTTGCGCAAAAGTTATTTGGTTTACTAACTAAGGGAAAGATTTTTGTCATTTTTGTTGTTTTTTTTTTAACGCGTAATGCGATTTTTTTTGCAGGACTGCGACATTGGGGCGGACAGATCGGACCCTTGACTGACATTTTTGACACTTTTGGGGGTACCAGTGACATTACTACAGTAATCAGTGCTATACATATGCACTGTTACTGTAAAATGACACTGGTAGTGAAGGGGTTAACTTTTTTGAGAGGGAGGGGTGGTGTGTGTCCCTAGGGGCGTGATTCTAACTGTAATTGGCTGTGGCTTGAGCTGTAAGAACAGTGATCAACGGTCCTACATAGTAGAACCGTATGATCACCATTCTTACACAAGGGAGAATGACAGGCGGCTTGTTTACATTAGCCGCCTGCCTTTCTCCCGGTGTCACAGACGATCGCGAGTGCCCGGCAGACATCGGGTCCACCGGGCACAGCACGGGGGGGGTCCGTGACCGAGCGGGATCGGGAGCGCGCATTCGACGGCACACGCTCGCTCCCCAGAGCCTCACAGGCTAGCGACGTAGACCTACGTCGCTCTGCCTGTGAGGGGCTGACTGCCGCAGTAAATATACTGTGAGCAGTCGGCAATTGTTTATAATACCTTTTTTTTTTAAGTTAAATCTTTTCCTTCTTCCTGCTCTCGGCTGCGCCATGTCATCTCCTCCTTTCTGCTCCCCCTGCAGATGTCATTACCGCCCTTACTGCATTCTTTGGCTGAAATCTCTCAGTGTAATGCAGACTCTCTGTGTAATGCTGCTGTTTTTCACTCCCCCTCCCCTTGTGTGACCTCTCTTGTTCACTCCCCCTGTGAGATAAGGAAGCAGGAAGCTTCATAGCCGTGCCGTTTTTTCACACATACAAGGAGAGCAGGAGGCATTGTTATGTTCATGAAACAGCACACATATCGTGCCGTGAATTGAATGACAAACTGGGCATGCGCCGATGACGTCTACTACTTTTACAGGAAGAATTACAGGGAGATTATACAAGTAAGTAATCTTTTACAGGCACCAATCTATTGCTTTCTTTAGGCAGATTAGAATGAGCTGAAGTGTAAATGGGGAGTTTACAACCTCTTTAATAGCAGAGCAGAGCCTAAATTGTAGGGTGATAAAATATATAGTCTATACATAGAAATAGATAATTAAAACATAAGAAAATTAAACCATAACACTGCGATGTAAAAAAAAAATTATAACACAGCATCATGAATATGTGTGGAATACTTTGTGAGATTTGAAATGGGTTCCTAGGAAAGAAATAGCAAGACTGTGCAAGCATGCAACATTAAAAACAAAGTCTAACTTAAACCAAAAAGAACCCATACTATTTATTTTTTCCAAGAAAATTTTTTATTGAAAAATTAAGAAGTGTATAAACAAACAAAAACAATGTAACAATGTTCAAAGATTGAGTCCCGGTTCACACTTGTGCGATGCGGGAAGGCTGCGAATTCGCAGCCTGTTCCCGCATCGCAAACGCACATCTGCCAGTTCACACTGCCATATGCGAATCGGAGGGGGTGTCAATGAAATGTTAATGACACCCCCAGTTTGATCGCATATCGCAGTGCGATCTGACAGTTCGCACAGGATCGGATCGCACAAGTGTGAACCACTGTGCGATCCGATCCTGATGCGGCTGGAAAAAAGGGTCATGCACGGGTTTGGTGCGGATACAGTGCGAATTCAGCCATACAAAGTATATGGCTAAATTTGCATCCGCACATCCGATCGCATGTAATGAAGGAGAAGTGCGCTCCGAATTACATGCGATCGCCGCACTCGCAAAAGTGTGAACCGGCCCTGAAGAGTACTAAGTAAACCAAGTAAATAACATCAAGTTATGACATGTATCACAAATGTACGGTCTTCCAGAACTGGTTACATAATAAAAGAATGATTTTGTGTACAAATATAATTATTGCAATTGAGTCCTCTAAATGCTGAAATGTATAATATGTAACTCCGATCTTGACAACATTCTAGTTATAAGAGTCAGAATTGTGTCAAAGATGTAAACTCTTTGTAAAAGGGAAAGGCAACATAATACTAGTTTGAATATTATCACTGGAGAAAGTAATATCCAAAGGAGAAGGAAGGGAAGGGATAGGGGAAGCTGTCAATATTGATATGGATACTGTGACGGTCTGACCCCCTCTCACCGTCACAGTTCCCCTTTTTCAGAACAGCAAATAATCCATCTAGGCGAAATAACACTGGCATAGCATAACACCCCCCATACATGAGCCAAGGCTTAATGCTGGGTAGAAGATACTTTATGAACCAGTCTCACACACTATATATACAACACAGGGACACCCCCTCCTGATCAGGTCAGGTCCACGATTACATTATCATGTAGATGAGATTGTGTACAGAAAGAGAATCATTCTGATCTTTGTGAGCTGTGAATATATCGAGGCCCAGAAAGTAGTTATCCTGGGACAAGACCACCATATATGAAAGATATTCGCGTGCGGTTGGGAGCATCACCAGCATTGATCTGATGTTGTGCCATAAATGTTGTGGTGCAGGGTACGATACCACCTAGATAAAACCTTGTAGTTGCTTTCCTGTATAGCAACATTGATAGAACCCTTGTGTGTGTTTTGAAAGATTTTTTCAAAAATCTAGAAGTCTTAGGCCCAGTCGTCACATATCTTCCCAGCATGAGTAGCGCGTATAGACCAGAGCAAGGTTTATAGTTTTGATAATAGATGTTGTTGGGGATTTGGGTCAAGGCATAGCTGCTCAAAGGGCATTGGTATGTGGGGTTTGTCCAATCTATTAAGGATAGGTTTTATGTAGTGTTGAAGTTACAGGTATTCCCAGGCTAAAACGTTGGGGTTGTTTTCCCAGGCTAAAATGGTGAGAATTGACCCTCCCTAAGAAGGTGATTCATTTTCAGACCTATTACCGGTTTGTTCATTTGCAGAGAGTGTTGTGAAAGACCAGGAACCCATACTATTTAAATGGCAAAGTATGCAGTGAAGTGAAAATAATGACAGATTTCTTATTAGCTTAAAGCAGGATGAAACTCAAATTTTGTAGCATAAAGTGAATACACTTATATCTAGAAAGCAAGGGACAAACTAGTATAGTTAGGCCAAAGATAGCATAAACAACTGCATACTATTATATCACATGGGCTATGTGGGAAATCACGTGATGAAAGCCAAATTGACATATAGGAGCTGCTATTGAGGCAGGTGCATACACTTTTTATAAATAAACCGTTTTTACTGTCATTTGTTGTCATTTCGTGCAAAGGATATAGACAATCACCCTATTAATCCGGCAACATGTACTAAAAGTGACAGAGCCACTATTACAGTGAACCGGCATTGCAAAATAATATGGTTTAAACTGTGGTTTATATTCCCACTGTGAATCATCACACCTAATAAAGATGCCAAAGTTCACATGCTGGTCACTATCACTGCCTCTCTATTATCCTCTACACATTTAAATCAGATCATGGTGGTTAAAAGGGTACAGCAGAGTGATGCACATTAGGGATGATCGAACGGTTCAGGTCGACCATCGGTTCGGCCCGAACATTGGCTGTTCGAGGTTCGGCCGAATTTAGAACTTTTTGCCCAAATTTCAGATTTCACGGACAGGATCGGATACGGATGGCAGCAGGTGTCACCGGAGGTGTCTCCGCTGACATCAGCTGCCCCATAGAGCTGCATGGAGGATCCGATCAGATCCGCCCAAAAAACTGACAGGCGGATCGGATCGCCCGTGTGAAAGAGCCCGTAAAGAGGAAGTAAAGTCCTTTTTTTAAATGTAACCTGTAATAAGACTTACCCGTAGGTACTGTGAATATCCCCTAAACTTTTTAGGAGATATTAGAAGTGCACATGCAGATGATGACGTTATCAGCACATGCGATCTGAAGGTCCTGCTTATCGAGCTTCAGAGCTTGTGCCATAAATAGCAGCTCCTACGCGGGAGTGATGTATTTGCGGCTCAGGCTACTCGCAGCAAAGGAGCCCACAAACTTGGAAGAAACATCGGTGAAGATATCAGCTGTCTTAGCGGTGTGCAGGCTAAACTAAGTATTTCATAATGAGCTAGTATGCGATAATAGCTCATTATGCCTTTGTCTTACTTTTTTTTTTTTTTTTTTCTGTTTTGTTTTGCTTTTCTCTTCTTTGTTTTTACAACTTCTTTAATAGCAGATATATAAAGTTAAGTGTTTAACATCAGTAACAATAATGCATGTGGATACAAGATAATTTTACTTTGACTAATACAACAATAAGAAATTCCTAGGAAATTGGTATGGCAACATGCACCACAAATAATAGCCATAGGCAGCAGTGAATGTACCAGGATAACATGGTAAAATTACTGTTGTTAGTATGGAAATTTAAAAAGAAATGCTGCTTATGTCGGAGCAGCGAACGAAAACCAGGTGTGATTTCATTAGCTACCTACTACTCCTGCACATAGCTCATGCAGCTCTCCTCTTTCTGTGGATCATGTTTTATGTCTGGATGAGTTTCTCTTGCTTTGATCACTTTCATTCATTTAGTTTTTAATTTGGAAAATTAGACTAACTTCTGCATTAAACAGCTAACACACTAATGTTAAAGACTTGCACTTGTCTGTGCTGTGTTAATTTAAGTGTGGTTTGCCGCAACATAGTTGGCATACTTTCATTTGCTGCAAGCAGATTCCCTTTAGGTTCTTAAATGGGGCTTACCAAATCCAGGAGGTGTTGGAAAATTAGCACCAATCCCATGCAGTTTGATAAATGTTGGGAAGTGCAATTTCTGAATTTATGCCTTCATCGCAGCGTAGCCATGTTAGCTTTATTCAATTAGCCCTGTTATTTGTGATATGCAGATTTTGCTATTAATCTGTGAAATGAGAAATTAATATAAGAAAATAGAAAGAAAGAAAGTAGTTTGTACCATTTGCACTCTTGCCCAAAGTTCACAGTCACAGTTAAAGTGATTGTTAAATCACCTATAACAAATCATGTAATCACCTTTCTAACATGAAGATCTAATGTGCAGTGTGTGTATTGTTTAAAAATGATTTAGTGAAATACCTTATTTACAGCGCCATGGGGTGCTCACATGACTTGCCGGTGCTCTCCCTCCCTGGTCTGAGCACTACAGCGGAAGGGGCTGTGTTTCCCTGGGAGCTGGGAGTAGAGGAGGAGAGCAGCATGAGGTCATGTGAGCGCCCCGTGGCACTGTATTTAGTGGAATTATTTTTAGAAAAAACACACACTGCACATTCTTCTTCATGTAAGAAAGGAGATTACATGATTTGTCACTAGTAATTTTAACAGCTATAGCGGGCGGAGGGGCAAGGGGGAGATGGACAGACTCCCGAGCTGACAGGCAGGGAGGGAGGGGGAGAGAGAGAGAGGAGAACAGTGGGCTGACGGGGAGAAACAACCTGGTCATGGTAATCAGGGATCAGCAGCCATGATTATCATGGTCAGCACAGACCGGGGGGGGGGACAAGAACTGACAGGATCAACTATGCTGTGTTTCCTGCTGTAAAGGAATAGGATAATTTTTTTAGGGTTACAACCACTTTAAGCACATTCGAACACAAGTAGAAAAATATTTGACATGAGAGCAGGTCTTTTAGTCCTCAGCATCCACTCTGACTCCCCCACTACAGTAGAAGCATGAAAGGAGGAGTATGATGGTTGCTGAGGACAGCAATAACAGTTCTTTTTACAGATATTTGTCTACATGAGGCTTGCCATATTGGCCCAAATAATTTGGTAGTGGGATTATGGTGTGGAGTTGTTTTTTAGGGGTTCGGCTTGGCCCCTTAGTTCAAGTGAAGGCAACTCTTAAGGGGTCAACATTCCAAGACAGTGGAGGAACTTGACTGGCCTGCGCAGAGTCCTGACCTCAACCCGATAGATCACCTTTGGGATGAATTAGAGTGGAGACTGTGACCCAGGCCTTCTTGTCCTACATCAATGCCTGACCACACAAATGCACTTCTGGAAGAATGGTCAAACATTCCCATAGACACATTCCTAAACATTGTAGACAGCCTTCTTAAAAGAATTGAAGCTGTTAAAGCTGCAAAGGGTGGCCCAATTCAGTAATGAACCCTACAGACTAAGACTGGAATGCCATTAATACTTTTCACAATACAATGTATGTGTGTGTGTGTATATATATATATATATATATATATATATATATATATATATACTGTACATATATATATATATATATATATATATATATATATATATAACTACCCGTATCAAATCATATAACTCTACTATATGGAGGGATAGTTTGGTTTGTAATGGATTGGACGGATCATATGCATTCATTGAACATACAGTTAATGCAGTAATAAACCCAAAACCACACATTTAATATATTGCAGCTTATTGGTACTTAGGTGTGGTGTCTGCATTAGATTTCTTTTTTTAGGCTTTTTCTTTTGGTTTTCAAATGGTGAACTGGCCAGTATTGGAGTGTCTCCACTCTGAATGAAGGGCCCCTTTGGACACTAGCATTGTTACTGGGAGGGGGGAGTGTTAGATGTACTAGCAGATTTAGATTCACTAGCAAACTGAAGCTGAATTCCAACTAAAACTTCATAAGCAGTTACAACAAACAGCTATGTTTCCTTTCAAGATAAAAGTTTTACATAAATAAATAAAAGCTGGTCATTGTAAGCACCCTGTCAGTAGTAAATGATTTGTCTCAAGCCTTAACTTCCACATCTGCAGAACAGCTTGTTATGTTGAAACACAACAGACTAACTGGCCAGCTCACCATGTGAAAAGAAAGCATAAAAAAAAAAAGAAAACTAAGCCATCACATCTAAGAGCTGATAAACTGCAATATGGTTAATAATGCTTAAGGTTTGGCCATAATGCAGCTCTAGCTATATCTTTAAAATACAGTAAATAAGTATCTCCTATTTTGTTGAGAAAAAAAACATTCCCCTCTAGGGTGATCTATGTACAGTACAGTGTAGGGATTTTGACCAATTTTTTTGCAGATTCCTACCTTTTGTTATTCTTAAGAAATAGCTGTTTGTTTGTCTGTGTATATGTTCCGAATGAGTCCATATGGGAGTGTATTTATAACTATCAATCAGCTGCTGCACTTGCAGACTTCTAATGTGAAAAAAAATAATTGGCATGATCTGCATCCTTTTAGATGTGATTTCCCTTTGGGAGTATCTCACCAAAAGTTACATTTTGTTGCCGGGGATACTCAAAATCTGACTTCTGGAAAAATCAGTGAGCCAACCACATAAGCAGGGAAATAAATTTGCAGCAGGTGTTCCATATACCATCTGTCTACAGAACACCTCTAGGTAGCCATATTGCACTGCAATTTACAGAAAATTACAGCACTCCAGATTGAAAAGGAAAGGTAATGTTTAATACTTGCATAGTTACATAGCTAGTGAGCTTGAAAAAAAAGATACCAGTCCATCCATTTCAACCTATGATGTGTGTGTGTGTGTGTTTGCTGTTAACCTTATATTGTATATCCCTTTAGTTCGAACCCTTCTTGTTACTCAAACGCTCTCCCTATTGCTCAAATTGCCTTGACTTTCTGGACTAGCTCATGTGCCTCTTCTACTTTATACGTTTCAATAGGTTCTTTGTTATTAACTATGTGCCGCTTGTCACGTGTTATTGCTACAACTACTGAGGTTTGTTTAAACTGCATTTTGGTTTTCTCTAAATTCTGTATATGCATTCAATGTAACCTTACCTGTATGCCTATAAAAATTTTCAATAAAATGTTTCATAACAAAAAAAAAAAATATTGTATATCCCTGTATGTTGTGGTCTTTAATGTGCCCATCTAATTGTTTTTTGAAACTATTGTTGTTCCCTGCCTTTACCACTGCTTGTGGAAGAGAATTCCACATCCTTACCACTCTGACAGTAAAGAACCATTTACGCAGTTTAAGTTTAAACTGCTTTTCTTCTAGTTTTAGTGAGTGTCTTATAGAATTCCCTTTCTCTGAAAAGTTTGTTCCCTATGCTTGGGTGACCAGTACGGTATTTGTACATTGATACCATATCCCCTCTCAAGCGTCTCTATTCCAGAGAAAATAAGTTCAATGCTTGTAGTCTTTCCTCATAGCTGATGTCCTCCATTCCCCTCATTATCTTTGTGGCCCTTCTCTGAACTCTCTCTAGTTCCAGCACATCCTTCCTGTGGACTGTTGCCCAGAACTGGTTGGCATACTCAAGATGTGGCCGGACCAGGGTCTTGTAGAGTGGGAGAATAATAATTTTATCTCTGGAGTGAATCCCCTTTTTTATACATTCCAGTATTCTGTTGGCTTTGCTTGCAGCAGCTTGGCATTGCATGCTATTGCTAAACTTGTTGTCTACTAGGACCCCCAGGTCCTTTTCTTAGATTCACCCAGAGGTTCTCCCCCTAGCGAGCAACTTGCATTCAATTACAATATGACTTGTGCAACAATTGTAGAATTATATATTATATATTTTTTTTTTTTATTATTATTATTATTATTATTTTTTGCTATTTTTTCCCATGAAAGTGGGGTTATCCTTTAGTATGAATCCTTTTTTACTTCAAATATAGTTGGCCAAGGTTGCATTCTTTTACTAATGTAAAAGATAAAAGTGAATAAATACAGAATGCCTACACATAATTTGTTGTTTGAGTGCTTACCGTAAGGAAATAATATGTTGGATATTAGTAGTGTTTAATATTTACAGCCTTTGAGTCTTTCTGATTTAGCAGCTCTGAATATAAATGTGCAGAGAATCAGATCATTTCTAATAGACAATTAAATAAAGGATGTTTTGTTATGGCCAGTGCAAACTTTGCACTTGCTGTTAGTAAATAAGGTCTGAGGTCACTGTTATGCCCCAGAGACTTGTTAGTGTCATATGAATTACCATGAACTGGATGGGTTCTCAAATGACAGTTGTATAAATATTTTTCTTCACTGAGCTCACAAAAGGCAAATGTCAGTTCAGAACACTCTGGCAGGAGGTGACATTCAGAGCAATTGTTACATTCCCACTTGACACACCACCAACAGAGGAACAGAGAGGTGTCTTTGCTTGGATCATAATACCTGATGGACCGTGGTAGACCTACTTCCTCCACCTAGCAGACATAGACACTATCAGACTGGTTCAATGAAAAAAATTCCAGTCTTGTACACAATGGATGGGAGTATGATCTTGCATATGGAATTGCATTTGCATTAGAATTGACCAAAATCAATTCTGCAATACTTTTCGACTACATTGTCTTAGTTAGTATGTTGGTGAATATACAAAGGCTTGAAGAATTAGATATATGTTTTATCATTAATAAAATCTGCCTAACGAAATAATACAATTTGTCTTCTTAAAAAAAAGCTTCAAACAAGTCCACAACTAAAATAAAACAATGCTGTTGGTAAAAGGAATCTATTTGTACTTTTTTTTCCACAACTGAATAAAATAAGCATCCCCCATATACAGTATATAATAACCCTTTCCCTGTGTGCAGCCATCTTAGATACTCCAAACTGCACTGCTGCGAAAAGCAATTTAATTAGAACTTAAATTCTTCTGGGCTTAGCGGAGAGCTTTTTTAAGCTCACAGTGATTGTTATATTTTACTTTGCTTTTCAACTATAAATGCTTCCATAGACAACATAAGATCTATATGCATTAGGCCTAAACAGTAATATATTACTTTCCCTTGAAATGTAAAACTGATCTTATTATTTTGGTTGGAACAAATATAATCTCTTTTATTATCTGATGTTATGTATCCTATTAAAATGGAAAAGTACCTTAAGGAGAATATTTTTTCTTTTTGTCCACATCTGTGACCATGCCAGTAATGTCATCAAGATTATTTCTTAGATGAGCGCAAGCTTTTAGTTTAGCTTAGAATGTATAAATTGAATTAATGGCAATATGTTTTAATTAAGTGTTAAGGGGCATCTGAGTCAGCTATTTACCCACTTATGTATTTCTTTAGAGAACAATGTTACTATTCTCATCATTGCTCCACTATAAAACATTATGTTTTAAAAGACTAAATCACCACAGTAGTAAGTATGCTAATTGGAAATGACTGTACTCTAAAGAGGCATTAAATATATCTATTCTCTTGTGATATACTGCAGTCTGCGAGAAGCATCGGCAATCATGTATGCATAAGGATGAATTTTTTATACTTCAGGTCAGTTTCAAAATCTTGTAAAAGTTACATATTCATATTAGATAGAATGGCTGAAAATGGAAATATGTATATTCATGAAAATGACTTGCACACAATATTCAAATCATTTGTCACATTCTGTCTTTATTTCTTAATCACAATTAGTGCTGTGTAGCTGTTGTGGGCCACAAAAATGTATGTGTTTATAAAGGGGAATATTCTTATCTTTATTTGCAGTGGTTGGCAAACTGAAAACCATGAAGTAAAATTATCTAACTGAGAATCCTTGTATTTTTTTCTTTACCTAAATATTATATTCACGATTTTAGGGTTACAACATGTAAAGAGTACATTGTGGTGAACAATGTTCCATATAGGTACAAAAAAAAAAAACTTGAAAGATTAATAACAATTACTATAGAGTTACGGCATGTGAATGTATAGGAGTGGTAGAAAATCAGAGTAGATGTCAATCGAGAACCACTAATGTGGAATAACATGTTAAGTTTTTAACCATAGACTGAGAATGAGTATCAAAGGAAACTGATGGCAAAGGTAGACTTTTTTAAGAGAGCTAAAGTTCTTGAGAGTATAGTATTCCATGTAATATTCTACACTAATGTGGTACATCTGGTATCTCTGAGCCATGGGAACCAAAGGGTATAGAATCTAGATGTGGTGAGGTGAGCCTTAGCAAACATGTATTCTAACATTAGATGCTCATTGAGAATAGTAATCAGTTGTGGTATAGTGGGAGGAGAGACATTCTTCCAGTTGCGTTCCAACGCTAGGCGAGCAGCTATGAGTATATGGTTAAGAATGTTGTATGACCACCTAGGCCATGTGTTGAGCCCCAGCCCCAAGAGGGCCAGTGATGGTAATACAGAAGCATGTACACCAGTTACAGACAAAATACGTGAGTCTACACCTGTCCAAAAGGACTTCAGTTTCGGACAATCCCACGTTATATATAACAGGGAGCCTCCCAGTCTACATTGCTTTAAACAGTTAGGTGAGGCATCAGGATATATAGAGGCAATCCCAGTGGGAGTATAATACCAATTATGGAGGATCTTCTGTACAGTTTCCCAATAGTTGATAAGTTTCCAGTAGCTGAGCACATTGTTAGGAGAATGTTGCCATTGGGTGAGGTGTGGGGAAATGTGAAGAGTCTTCTCCCAGTGGGACATTGAGGTGGATTCTGTGATTCCTGAGGCCATATAAGCAACTTATAAAAGCAGGAGAGTCCTTTAGACGTGCTCCCAGTAGCTTCAAGGAGACTTAAAATTTTGAGCGTGAGGGCAGACTCCTACCAGGCTAAATAAGATGCTATGTGATAAATTCTTAGATATTTTTAAATGTGCTGGTGTCCAATCTGGAAGGAATGACAAATAGTTTGCAAAAAGGCTAAGTGGGAGCCTTTGTATAGAGTCCCAATACTCTGTATTCCCACCGTAGTCCAGTTAGCAAGTGACAAGTCCTCACTCAGAAGCTCCAAGGCAGAAAGGGGCGTTAACCTTATGGTCATTTTTGAGATGACCTTTGCCTGAAAGGAAATTGCTCACCAAGTTCTTATGATAGCATTGACTGTTAGCAGAAATGAGAATGGGGGTTGGAAGCAAAGCCTAATGTTACTGAGGAATTGTTTAAGTGGATGTGCTATCACCGTCTGTTCAATTTGCATCCACGAGAATTGAGATGTAGAGGATATAGAGGTTCACCACTTTTTGATTTGATTAAGGAAGGGTTGCTTTATGGCAAAGTCTCACATCTGGTGAGCCCATCACAACTAGTCGGCTTGGGGTGCACAGAGTAGTGTGCTGTATACAGGAATACTTCAGTTCCCAGATGAAGTTTGTGCAATTGGTTGGGTAGAAAGATGACCGGAATTGTGCGAAAGGTATAGAGGATGTGCGGCAGAAGGAACATTTTTGCAAGAGCGATCCTTTCTGCCCAAGAGGCCCTTACTGCATGTTGTTGGGAAGATATATTTTGTAACTTTTTCATAAGTTTCTCCAGGTTTAGTCATAGGAGAGTAGAAGATAGAGTTACTAGCTTGATCCCTAGGTACGTTAGTGAAGAGGATGGTGCCCCTGGCAAAGGAGACAGAGCCAAGGCTGTGTGTTTGTTACAAGGGTTGAGGCAAATGGCAATCATGGAGGATTTGGAGCAGTTAACCTTGTATAAGGATATTCGCACAAAGCACTCTTATAAGGTTTGAAGAGCAGGCAATGATTGGATAGGATTGGAAATTGCCACTATTACGTTGTCGTAAAGCCCAATTTTGTGAGTGATGTTTCCAACTGTGAGACCAGAAATAAGAGGGAGCGACCAAAAGGCCTCTGCCAAAGGCTCCATGATCACTGCAAAAATGAGTTGGGAGAGAGAACAGCCCTGCTGGTACCATTAGTAATTCAAAAGGGTTTTCGATAGCATTCCCAAAGTCCACACTGTAGAGGAAGTAGTGGAACATAAACCTAAAATAGGCCATAAGATAGTTCCCGAGAGTTTGAATTTCTGGAGAACCACTTTCAGATACCCCCGATACACTCTGTAGAACACCTTCTCTGCATCTAAAGATAGAAGCAGAGAAAAATCCATCTCCACCATCAGGAGCTCTGGTGAACATCAGTTAGCACTTAAATTCTGCACCTCAGGTGAACCTGCATAATCTGCCAAGGTGACCTACCTGTGTTCCTATTCTGCTGGTTTCCATGTGAGCTTCCTCTGCTAGAGCTACTGGCCTCTGAACCTGACTCCAGACCATGACACTTTGTGTGTAAGTTGTTTAGCCAGCTAGATAGAGTCAGTGTTTGTGAGAAAGTAAATCTTTCTCGGATTTGATCTGCTGTTGATACCACGGGTGATTCAGAAGAGAGGTATGTAAGCACCATAAAGTAATGGGTTTCAGAGAAGGATTAGTAGACAAGGTAATGAGTATTGGGGTGCGGTCTGACCAGGTAATAAGGCCAATTTTGGCTGCAAAAAGCAACTGTAAAGTAGATTTGTAAGTCAAGAACATATCAATCTTGGAATAGGACTTTTGCGCATTTGAAAATAAGGTGTAGTTCTTCTCTGAGCCATGCAGACACTGCCAGGGATCATATAAGTCTGCAGTTTGAATAAGGGAGGCCAGGGCAGCCGGTCATTTTCTGCCTGTGCTAGAGGAGTCTAAGTTGGGGTCAGATACTGTATGTCATTAAAGTCTCCACAGATAAGTATACGGTCTTTGGGAAAGTTGCGTAATTTCCCTAGAACTGACCTGTAAAATTGCTTTTGGTGTGTGTTGGGGGCATATTGCTCACGCATGCCATGGATATATGTGGAATTACACCTCAAAATAAATTCTGCTGCTTCTTCTGAGTATGGGGATACCCCATGTGTGAGACTTTTTGACACTTTTTGGCAGTCTAGCTGCGTACAGGACCCCGGAAACCAATCACTGCCTTCAGGCTTTCTCAGGGCGTAAATTTCGATTTCACTCCTCTTTAGGCCTCTTTCACACAGGTGGTTGTTCTGCCGTTGGTAAAAGCATGTTTTTTTTGTGTTTGCTGCTTATGAGAATGAAAAGGAGGAGACAGATGGATCTGATTCAGTGGAGGAGAGGTTACTTTGCCCGCATGTTTGTTGAACTGCGCACTCACCAAGACAAGTTTGACAATTTTACTCGGATGTCAGTGGCAACCTTTGATCAGGTACTAGACCTTATAAGAGGATGTCTGAACCGAAGGCACGACAACATGAGAAGAAGCATAAGTGCAGAAGAACGGCTGATATTGACTTTAAGTTAGGTTTTCGATATGTTAAACGGATGCTTAAAACATTTGCGTAATTATCTATCTTTAGATTTCTAAATTTTTCTCAATTATTTAATTGCAGATACCGTGCCACTGGTGTCAGTTTCCCCTCCCTGCACCATCAATTTTTATTGGGAATATCAACCGTGTCACCAATTGTGCATGACACTTGTCTCATCTTGTGGGAAGAACTAAAATTCAGTTATGCCAGAACCAACATCCAATGTGTGGGAAGAAATAGCTGATGTGTTTTTGGAGAAAACTAACCCAAATTTAAATGGGGCATTAGATGGTAAACATGTCCGTCTCATCAAGCCACCTAATTCTGGTTCCCGCTTCTTTAACTACAAGAAGTATTTCTCTATTGTTCTGCTGGGACTCAGTGATGCCAACATGAAATTTATAGCCATGGATGTTGAAGCCTATGGAAGTTCTGGAGATTCTAGTATATTTCATAATTCTGAGGTGGGTCAATGTTTTCAATATGGGGAATTTGACGTGCCACAATCAAGGCCTCTGCCTGGTGCTGCTGGTCCCAATCTGCCTCTAGTAGTTGTAGCAGATGAGGCATTAGCTTTATCCACCTACATTTTCAGGCCCTACATGAGGCATGGCCCTGATTCCAGGAAATGCATTTTTAATTATCCACTGAGTAGAGCCTGCCGAACAGTGGAGTGTGATTTTGGAATATGTTCATCTAAATGGCATGTTTTATTAACATCAATGCACCTGGATGTTGAGCATGCAGTGAATGTAGTTTTGGCATGCTGTTCTCTACATAACCTTTTAAGGATAAAGGAAAATGTGCCCAGTGAATCTCCAGAAACCATCACAAATGAACCCCAAGGTCATCAAACTGGCACTTGTCCCAGTAATCATGCCCTCCAGATAAGTGAACATTTTGTGGACTACTTCCTTTCCGATGATGGACAGGTTCCATGGCAAAATCGATTTATCTGTTTTTTTGGTTATCCTGGTTTTGATAAACTTTTTATCTGGTTTTCCCCTGTTGTAAACTTGCAGTTATCACTGTTGTACCATTTTATAATATTTACCATATTTACTTTGTAGTTACATTTCTGTAGATATTATTCCATTAATACATTTCTTAATAACATAACAAAGAGTCAACACCTTTGTCCAATTATATTGGATTTATATTTATGTTTGCTTTATGTAAACAAGTATCAAACTTGAAAAGTATAAAAAGTAGTAAACTCTGCGCTTATGGAGTATTGGATGTGTATGGAAATATATAGACTGCAGCCTCCCTATAATATAGTCAGAAGACTATATAATGTAAAGAAGTGGGGGGTAGGGGGTGGCGCTGTCTATTTGTTGAGGTAGATGGATAATAGAGTGCCAGGTGAATAAATAGTTAAATGGAATAAATATGTAAGTGACAGTAATAAATATGGGGTGTAAAAAAAGTATAAAAGTGTCTTAAGAAGGGTGAATCAAGGTGACATATGCATGTACGTCTCTATAAAGTGACGTGTGCTAAGATGATCGTAAAAAATAAGACCAAATATTAGTATGAGGTAGCAATGTGACCTGACGGGTACAAATGGGATAATATGTGATAATAATGGGAATCCGAGCGTCCAGAACGCTGTGCGGTCCAAGCCTGGACGCTGCTGAGGACGTATCACTATGAAATGCGTACAGCGTGTCACATCACTTCCGGTTCCCAAAACGAGGCTTGGACCGTACAGCGTTTCCGGATACTCGGATTCACCGCCTGTATACCGCTCATCCTTTGTGAGTACCTTTTACCCTGTATACACAATAAACACTGTATCAACAGTATAACACTATGTGCCTCTTTATCTTTTGAACACTTACCCCAACACCATTGTGGACACCTGGAGTGGATATCCCCAGACCCCACCAGACCCCCATTAGCACATATCTGGGACCCTCTACCCTTGGACCCCCAGGGATCTTTCCAGACGTTCCATTCCGGACCTTGAGAAGGAGACAGGACCCACCATCCATACATCATATATACCCGCTCTGTACCCCTGTGTGGGGTGGGTATCTCTGGTGGGTGTGCTGTTTACCAGAGGGGTCATTGAGCACCTCACCACCCACCACGGGGACACTCACCATAGTGTATAGTTTACACGAAGATTTTTATATTCACCTACCTAGGACGGTTTTCCATCACCTATCACTATTTCACCACAAATAGACTACTATTGATTCATTACTGAACTGTTTGGTCATTCCATCCCATTGTTGTCACTGGGACACATCATCTCAGGATGTTTTAAGCACTAGCCACTTTATAGTTAATATTGGATCACTGTATTTCTTTTTTCACTTACAGTTATATATATATATTTTTATTGCACATTAATTTTTGTACACCCACCTTTTTCTTGGTTTATTGGCACCCATATATTTATATATTTATATATTTTGTGTAAGATTGTATCAATCTACTTTGTAGACTTACGGACCTATCAGCATATGTCACTTTAATTTAAGTAGTTGCACGTGTCACTGTGATTCACAGTTGCACTTAGATTTATTTGTATTTATCTATTGGTGTTAATATCATCAAATCCAAAATATTTTTTATATAATCTGTCGAGTGTATACATATTATCACATTTGCACCCGTCAGGTCACAATGCTACCTCATACTAATATTTGGTCTTATTTTTTACGATCATCTTAGCACACGTCACTTTATAGAGACGTACATGCATATGTCACCTTGATTCACCCTTCTTAACACACTTTTATACTTAATATTTTTTTACACCCCATATTTTTTACTGTCACATATTTATTCCATTTAACTATTTATTCACCTGGCACTCTATTATCCATCTACCTCAAAAAATAGACAGCGCCACCCCCTACCCCCCACTTCTTTACAAGTATCAAACTTGGTAACCAAAGAAAGAAGACCTTAGGTCTTCAAAATACAAAACTCTGAAGCTTGCATGTAAAAGAAAAAAAAAAGGTTTTTAGTTTAAAGTATACAACATTTTGTTTGACTCCATATTGCAGGTGTGATATCATGAGTCACAATAAACCCCTGGCATAAATCACAACTGTTACCAACTACTGTGTATTACTGTGTGTACAGAGGGCACAAATATTGCTATAAAAATCTCAAAATACCAACCTAATCACTCTCTTCATTCCTCTCAAAACCTCCTGCTCTCTAGCTCCCTCGTCACCTCCTCCCATACTTGCCTCCAGGACTTTACCAGAGCCTCTCTAATCCTATGGAACTCCTTACCCCAATCTGTCTGACTATCGCCCACTCTATTAGCTTTTAGATGATCCCTGAAAACCCTCCTCTTCAGAGAAGCCTATCCTACCCACACCTAATGCCTTTTGTTGCACCTGACCCTCCCTTCTTGACTGTAAGCTCTAACGAGCAGGGCTCTCCAATTCCTCCTGTATTGAATTGTATTGTAACTGTATTGTCTTCCCTCATACTGTAAAGTGCTGCGCAAACTGTTGGTGCTATATAAATCCTGTATAACAATAGTATAAATAATAATAATAATAAGAAGAAAAAATTGGGTTCTGAAACGCACAAACTTCAAAGTGTGCCCAACCACCTACTGAGACATGCCCCCATGTAAGATGCATCAATAAATTGTGTGTTGTGATTTTGTGTTGGTGGTAACCTCTCCTTCATCTCCACTACTTCATTTTTAAAAAAAAACGTATTTGGTTTGGCAAGATTTATCAGGATCTGTGAAAAGTATACTGTCATTCATCTTACCTGGACATATTTTGGTTTAGCAGGCTGTGTGCAAACTAGATGGCTGGAGCTGAGGACATAAAAGGGGGGGGGGGGGTAAAATTGCAGTTTGACCATACCACAATGAAAACCTGCCTTTAGTGTGGATAGGATACGAAAGAATCAGCCCAGGAGTTTGGATATATCTAATTACAGCAGAGGTATCAGTCTGATAAAACCACAAAATAAAAATAAAATAGCCATATCAATAACAAATAGAAGCTGTCAACAAAACTACAAACTTTCATAAACCGGGTAAGAGAATGCAGGGAAGAATGGGTTGGTTCCCTGGCCACATCTATGGATGATTCAGATTGGGAAGATAAAGTGGAGAGCGGACGACAGGGGTTTGGCTGCTCATGCATTCTTTGTAAACCCTGATGAGATGGGAAACGTGTGTATATTGGTGGGGATCCTGAGTAAGGCTCATGGCAGGTGTACTGTTATAGGAATGATGGACGGGCAGTGATTTTGTAAAAGAGACACTTGGTGTATTAAAACCCAATCCCCAGGGCTGAAGTCTAGGAAATGGGCGTTGCTCTTTGCATGCAGAAACTATATACATAATATATGCATATATATCACCCTTGACCTCAGTACACTTATCAAGAGGGACCTTCCTGATTAGAGATGGCCTTGCGGTTCGCCCGGGGGTCGGTTCGCGGCAAATTTTGCTTGTTCGCTACCTCGCTGTGTAAACAGTGCTACACACAGTGACAACAGTTACTGGCCAATTATTTGTAGAACTGGTGTAATAAACCTGTGCCCCCCCCCCCCCCCAATGCCACATATTGAAGTGGGGTGTTATTTGACAGTATAATTTTCTATGAGTGTATTTTACTCCTGCAAAAAATTGGCCTCTCGCTGTGTAAACAGTGCTACACACAGTGACAACAGTTACTGGCCAATTATTTGTAGAACTGGTGTAATAAACCTGTGCCCCCCCCCCCCAATGCCACATATTGAAGTGGGGTGTTATTTAACAGTATAATTTTCTAAGAGTGTATTTTAGTCCTGCAAAAATTTGGCCTCTCCCTGTGTAAACAGTGCTACACACAGTGACAACAGTTACTGGCCAATTATTTGTAGAACTGGTGTAATAAACCTGTGCCCCCCCCCCCCCCCAATGCCACATATTGAAGTGGGGTGTTATTTAACAGTATAATTTTCTAAGAGTGTATTTTAGTCCTGCAAAAATTTGGCCTCTCGCTGTGTAAACAGTGCTACACACAGTGACAACAGTTACTGGCCAATTATTTGTAGAACTGGCGGACTGACGGACCAGCAGATAGGGAGGAGAGGCAGGCAGAACTTGCATTGCACAAGAGGTACAAAGCAGACTGCAAATGAATCAGGAGCGAGCCATCAACCATGTACAGTCACATCTGGCGCTCCCTGGACCCCCGCACATGGCTCCGTAGTGTGGGCCTTTTTTAATGTGTCCGTTGCTGACACCAGTGTTGCCATCTGCATCCTTTGCAGTCAACGCATAAGTCGCGGTAAGCCCAACACTCACCTAGGGACAACCGCCTTAAGAAGGCACCTGAAGCCCAGTGGGAGCAAAACTGTCAGAACCTACAAAGCCACACTCCATGCTCTCACCGTCCAGCCTCTTCTCTTTCTCCTCCCCCTTCTCCTTCTCCTGTCTCCTCACATTTGTCCAAAACTCCACCTTCCATGATGCCGTCGTCACATTGTTCTGGAAAAAGGCAGACTTCTGTGGCTCAAATGTTGGAGCGTAAAAAAAGGTGTCCAACAGGTGTCCGACTACATCGGGTTAACGGACGATGTAGACGATCTGAGGAGTGATGAATGCCTGGACTACTGGGTGGGCAGGCTTGACCTCTGGCCAGAGCTTGCACAATTTGCAATGGAACTGTTGGCTTGCCCCCCATCCAGTGTCCTGTCCGAAAGGACGTTCAGTGCAGCAGGGGGGATCGTGACCGATAAGCGCACTCGCCTAGCTCATGACAGTGTAGACTACCTCACATTTATAAAAATGAATGAGGCATGAATCTCTGAGGAATTCATCACATGTGACCAGTAGATCAGGTTTCATCGAAATTCCTCATGCCAGGCCACAAATATCCGAAAGACCGCCATCCACCCACAACAATTCCTGGTCCTTGGCTTCGCTAAATAAAGCGGCATAAAAGGCATTTCATGTCCATTGAATGGCTAATTTTTGCAGCCTATGCAGGCCAACACTTACTGCTCTGTGTACTGTGAAAGCCTACTGTACCTCTAGCCATCATATACTACGTTCTTTTTGGTCAGTTCAACCCATGTGAGCTCATTTTTGCGGCCTATAGAGGCTGCCACGTACTTCTGTATACTGTGAACGCCTACTGTACCTCTAGCCATCATATACTACGTTCTTTGCTGTCAGTTCAAACCATGTGAGTGAATTTTTGGAGCCTATACAGGCCGACACTTACTGTTCTGTGTACTGTGAACGCCTACCGTACCTCTAGCCATCAAAAACTACGTTTTTTGCTGTTAGTTCAAACCATGTGAGCTCATTTTTGGAGCCTATACAGGCCGCCACTTACTTTTGTATCCTGTGAACGCCTACTGTACCTCTAGCCATCAAAAAATAAGTTCTTTGCTGTCAGTTCAACCCATGTGAGCTAATTTTTGGAGCCTATACAGGCCGCCACTTACTTCTGTATATGGCCTATACAGGCCGACACTTATGGTTCTGTCTACTGTGAATGCCTACTGTACCTCTAGCAATCAAAAACTATGTTTTTTGCTGTCAGTTCAAACCATGTGAGCTAATTTTTGGAGCCTATACAGGCCGACACTTACGGTTCTGTGTACTGTGAACGCTTACCATACCTCTAGCCATCAAAAACGAAGTTCTTGTCAGTTCAACCCATGTGAGCTAATTTGTGCAGCCTATACAGGCCGCCACTTACTTTTGTATCTTGTGAACGCCTACTGTACCTCTAGCCATCAAAAATAAGTTCTTTGCTGTCAGTTCAACCCATGTGAGCTAATTTTTGGAGCCTATACAGGCCGCCACTTACTTCTGTATACTGTGAACGCCTCCTGTACCTCTAGCCATCATATACTACATTCTTTGCTGTCAGTTCAACCCATGTGAGCTAATTTTTGCAGCCTATACTGTGTGAATGCGTAATGTACCTTCAGCCACAGAATACTATGTACTTAGCTGTCAGGTAAACCCATGTGGGCTAATTTTTGGGGCCTATGCAGGCCAACACTTACTTCTGTATCCAGTGAATGCCTAATGTACCTTCAGCCACAGAATACTACATTCTTAGCTGTCAGGTAAACCCATGTGGGCTAATTTTTGGGGCCAATACTGGCCGACACTTACTTCTGTTACCTGTGAATGCCTAATGTACTTTCAGCCACAGAATACTACGTTCTTAGCTGTCAGATAAACACATGTGGGCTAATTTTTGGGGCCTGGAATGGCAGACACTTACTTCTTTATCCTGTGAATGCCTATATTTTCAGACTGGAAATTAAATACAATGGGTCTGTAAAGATTGCCCACCGCAAACTCATGGTTCGCGGACTTTTGAGAAAATTTGCAGCTGGCGTTCGCGAACCGCCCCGGCCGATGTTCTTCCATCACTATTCGTGATTACAGACAGTAACATTCTGCAAAAAATCACATCAGAGTCCGAGATCTTGAGGAATTCATCATCATCTTTTGAGGTAGAGGTTTGAGAATAGTTTCACATTTCTTCAAGTAAGCGATCAAAATATTCTTCAAAAGGCGGCGTGTTCGACGGGTATTGGAAACTTCACTGGATTTTCCTATCAATAGTTGCCTGTAAGTAGAGAGAGAAGAATACAGATAAGCTTT
The DNA here is from genome assembly GCF_965119305.1 of Pelophylax lessonae. Classification (NCBI taxonomy): domain Eukaryota; kingdom Metazoa; phylum Chordata; class Amphibia; order Anura; family Ranidae; genus Pelophylax; species Pelophylax lessonae. Next base: position 265,126,270 of record NC_138773.1, on the reverse strand, counting down.
TCTACAAATATGTCACTGCACTAACCATCTGCCATTTTTTAAAGTTGTCAACAATAAGTGGTTTGTAGATGGAGGTTGTGACATGACAATATGTGATACTTTGAAAGAAACATACCACAAGTGCTTGAGTGGGTGGTTGATTTTCATCCGGAGAAACTGGTTCTGCGTTTGTCTCTTGGTTTGCTTCAGCTTCAATTCCATTGTCTAATGACATACTTTCAAGCTTTGCTCTTGTGGGAATGCTTGAGATGGTTCTAGTTAAAAATAATAGCATTCAAAGATTTAATAAAAAAATTGGACAATTTCTGCAGCTTCTTGGATTAAAAAAAAAAGACACAATCGCATTTCTCAGTGGTGCACCTCAAAAATGACAAAGCCTCTGCATGGGGGTTAGGCCTACAATGCATTGAAGTTGCTCCACTTCTCTCGGCAGACCTCTCTTCATTGAGTTCCTTCTTATAGCGGTCATGTAGGGACCTCCATCTTGTAGAAATCTCCTTTCCTGCTATTCGAAAAGGAAGGATTGGGAAACAAGGATTTTAGGGCACATTATAATCTTTAAAATTAATTTTTATTTTTGAAAAATCAGATAAAATCAGGAAACACAAAGACACATACTAAATAAAAAAGACCTAAAGGAAGGTCCTTCCTTTAGGTCTTTTTTATCTAGTATGTGTCTTTGTGTTTCCTGATTTTATCTGATTTTTCAAAAATAAAAATTAATTTTAAAGATTATAATGTGCCCTAAAATCCTTGTTTCCCAATCCTTCCTTTTCGAATAATATTTGAGGATGTGGCACCGCCTGTATATAGTATATATGCTCAGAGTGCTGCTATCTGAAGGCATATTTTTTCAATAGTTCCTTTCCTGCTATATATTCCATTGAAAAAAAAAAATTAACATATGACCAACATAATGGATGGAGCACAAATAATTCACCAAAAGCAAACAATTTACCCCAGGAAACTGCATTTGCTATTTTTAGGGTATGGTTACTATAGGCAACTGATCCTATGTATGTGTACCCCTGCACCCCCACACATCCATCAATGCACTCCTGTTTACTTGCAGACATATTTTCCAAGTTTGAAGTCAGAAATCGGTACACTTCCTCCCAGTTCAACCTCTTCATTTCGGAGTATCCTGGGCATTCAGGGTCCCAAATCTCTGATCGGTCGTGCACCAAGGCTATTATGGCCTCATGCGAGATATCACGGGGCGCCATTGCTCCTCTCTCTATACACTCCCTTCCTCAACTTCCTGTGTCATTCCCGGTGTAATGTTAAAAAACCCTACCTCGTGAAAATTCCCTACCCTCATCACTTCCTGTGCACATACGTCATGGAACAGCTGAGCAGCTTCCCACTGCGCATGCTCATAGCTGCGGAGGGTAGGGAATTTTCACGGGGTAGTGTTTTGTAACATTACACCGCATCAGCTGTTGCCGCGGGTACATTAAATCATCACCGCTCCAACCCCTCAGACTTCCCTGATCTCGGCTCCAAAATGTAAAAGCGACGGCAGGCCTATGAAAATATAAATCACGGAGATCTCGGCTCCGTGAGTTATATTTTTTTAGACCGCCGCTTTTATATTTTGGAGCCGAGATCAGGGAAGTCAGAGGGGTTGGAGCGGAGATGATTTAATGTTGCAGCGGAGATCATTTAATGTAACCGTGGCAACATCTGATGCGGAGCTGTGAGCATACGCAGTGGTAAGCTGCTCAGCTGTTCAATGACGTGGGTGCACAGGAAGTGACGAGGGTAGGGAATTTTCATGGGTAGGTTTTTTTCACGAAACACCGGGTATACCTTGTAAAATTCTGATGTGCTTCCTGTTCTTTCTTTTGTTGCTGGTGCTATCCATAGTTGAAAAAGTGCACTGGGATTACCAACAATTATGCTCAGATAGCTGCTATAAATCAATCCTGGATGCAGTGAAATTAATTTTTTCTAAACGTACAAAATCGTTTGAAAAGAAACCGCTGCTAAACGTTGTGTGTGAATAGGGTCATAGGAAAGCATTGTCTCAGTTTAGCTTTGGTAGATAACTTCATCTATCCGCAGCTGAAAGCTCTAATCTATCCGCCCATGTGAAAGAGGCCTTACAGTTTCGGAGGCCATGAAATGCCAAGATAGCAAAACTACCCCCCCCCCCCCCACACACACTTCCTCAAATGACCATTTTTCAGAAAGTAGACACCCTAAGCTATTTGCTGAGAGGCATGTTAAGTCCAAGAATTTTTTTTTTTTTACACAAAGTTGTCACTTAAATCATATATTGCTCACACATGCCATGGGTATATTTGAAATGACACCCCAAAATACATTCTGCGTCATGTCCTGAGTATGGGTATACCCCATGTGTGAGACTTTTTGGCAGTCTAGCCATGTAAAGGACCCCTGAAAACCAATCACTGCCTTCAGGCTTTCTAAGGCTGTAAATTGTTGATTTCACTCCTCACTACCTATCACAGTTTCAGAGACCATGAAATGCCAAAACAGTACAAAACCTCCTCCAAATTACCCCTTTTCATAAAGTAGACACTCTAAGCTATTTGCTGAGAGGCATGTTGAGTATTTTGCAGATCTTGCTTTGTCTCACAAAGTTTTGAATTTTGAAAAAAGAGAAAAATAAATAAATTTTCCTTGTGTTTCATCATTTTCCAAAATAAATGAGAGCTGCAAAATACTCACCATGCCTATAGCAAATGCCTTGCTGTGTCTAAGAGGCATGGTGAGTATTTTGCAGCTCTCATTTTTTTTGGAAGGTGTAAGGGCTCTTTAACACAGACGTTCCGTATGTCCGTAAATCACCCCATCCGTTTGCAGGTGATACACGGACATAATGAACGTCTATGGGATTGCGGATGTCAGCGGATAACCATCCGCTGACATCCAATTTTCGTCCTTTCAGTTCTGTTCCATTTTTTGGAACGGAACAGAACCCTGTTTTTGTTCCATTTAAAAAACGGAGCTGACATCCGCAATGCCCATAGACATACATTATGTCCGTATATCATCCGCAAACGGATGGGATGATATGCGGACATACGGACCGGATGACACAAGTGTCATCCGTGTCCGTGAAAAAGAAAAAAAAAGTGCCAGAGCGGATCGCAATACGGTCCGCTCCGTGTGAAAGAGCCCTTACAAGGTCTCAGGTGTGAATGGGGAGCAGGTGTGTTACATTTGTTGCTATTACTTACAGCTGTTTAACAGAACAATTTCCACTCAGAACAGGCCTTGCCATGGATGACCAAAGGGATTGAGTACACATGCTCAGCGTTATATCCAGAGGTTGTCTTACGTATAGACGTATGAGTGCTGCCAGCATTGCTTCAGAGGTTGAAGGGGTGGGGGTTAGCCTGTCAGTGCTCAGACCATACACCGCACACTGCATCAAATTAGCCTGCATGGCTGTCGTCCCAAAAGGAAGCCTCTTCTAAAGATGATGCACAAGAAAGCCCGCAAACAGTTTGCTGAAGACAAGCAGACTAAGGACATGGATTACTGCAACCATGTCCTGTGGTCTGATGAGACCAAGATAAACTTATTTGGTTCAGATGGTGTCAAGCGTGTGTGGAAGCAACCAGAGGAGTGTCTCTTGCCTACAGTCAAGCATGGTTGTGGGAGTGTTATGGTCAAGGGCTGCATGAGTGCTGCTGGCACTGGGGAGCTACAGTTCATTGAATGCCAACATGTACTGTGACATACTGAAGCAGAGCATGATCCCCTCCCTTCAGAGACTTGGCCACAGGGCAGTATTCCAACATGATAACGACCCCAAACACACCTCCCAGATGACCATTGCCTTGTTAAAAAATCTGGGGGTAAAGGTGATCGACACAATGGTGTTGAATATAGACATACATATGCAGATGTCATTTCCTGTTATCAATGCATGTATTCTTATCCTACCAGGTAAAGAAGCATATAGAGTTTCTTTGTTGACTTTCTGTTGCTTTCAAAAGATACACTTTACTATACATCACAAAGCTCCTGAAGAAGCAGCTAAATGCTGCGAAACGTGGAGAGCATGGAGAGGGGCCATATGGCAGTCCTATATTCTATCTATCTATTACATCCTATAGGCCTGGGATGATCATAGCCTAATTGGAGGCCCAGGAACCTCTCACAGAAATGTGCATAACTTTATATTGATTTAACGTCAGTTTTTTGTCTGTCAATGTTCTCTTGTGCTTTTAACATTGTGATTTTTTTCTAAAATTTAATAAATTCGAATTGTTTTTTTAAATTACCTCATCATCTTTAACCGCTTGCTGACCGCCCGCCGCAGTTGTACGGCGGCAGACTGGCACTCCTAGGCAAAGTGCCGTACATGTGTTAGGAAAGATGGGTACGCTGATAGGGTGTTGAAGTTGCTCCCGGTATTCAGTGCTTGGTGAATATGTGAAATATATAATTGGGTATGGGGTGCGTTAAACAACAATATGATCCAAACAATATGGAATAATACCTAAAAGTTATAAAACATAGTACATAAATGAACATAAATTGAATATGGTGACACAATAGTGATCCGTGAATAAATCAACTGGTGCATAAACACAAAAGTTCATGAGTGTCAATAAATAAGGTGATGATATTGCATAAAGGATGAAGGAAAATAAACTTGATTCCAAATCCAAAATAAATCCACCACAAAGTGAAATTTCTCCTTACCGAACGGAAAAAAGTAAGGTGCCACTATTAACCACTTGCCGCCCGCCCGCCGTCATATTACGGCGGAGCGGTGCGACCATTGTTCTGGGCCGCCGTCATATGACGGTGGCCCATTCAGGCAGGGCAGGCACGCGATCGTGTGCGCGCCGCCCTGCACTGCCGGTGTCGGCGTGTCCCCAAGACACAGCCCGTCACTGGCAGGGGGGAAACAGTCAATGGGCATGGCTGTTTCCCACGTGATCGGCTGTGTTTCAATGACACAGCCGATCACAATAGAGGAGCCAAGAAGATGACCGCGCATGCACGATCGGGAGCGTGTATCGCGGTCATGTCGGTGGCTCTGTGTTCCCTAGGAACACAGCTAGTCACCGGCAGTAGTAAACAGTCACTGACAGTGGCTGTTTACTATGTGATAGGCTGTGAATCCATTCACAGCCGATCACAAAATGTAAACACAGAGCAGTAACTCACTGTTACTAGCTCTTCTCCCCTCACACAGTTTCCAGTGTGAGGAGAGCAGAGCCAGAAACAGTGAGTTACTGTTCTGTACACCTTGTCACAATGTAAAAGCACAAAAATAAAGGTCCCCACAAAGTCCTCAGCCCCCCCCCAATTGCACCTGTCACCCAACAGTCACCTCATCAGTGCCCAGAAATTGACACCCATAACGTTCACATGTGAGCGTAGCGATCGCAGGCAGAATCACAGCAATTCTGCCCGCGATCCGGAAATCATTGCAAATCGCGGGACGCCGGTGCGTTGCCCGTGATTTGCAATAGCACCCCAAACGCTGTGCGATGTTGCCGCAATTTCCGCCTGCCGAATCGCGGTAACATCGCGCAAACATCGCATGACACCCAAAAAAGGTACAAGAGCTTCTGTGGGGCGTCATGCGTTGTTTGCGCGATGTTACCGCAATTCGGCAGGCAGAAATCGCGGCAACATCGCACAGCGTTTGGGGTGCTATTGCAAATCACGGGCAACGCACAGGCGTCCCACGATTTGCAATGATTTCCAGATCGCGGGCAGATCGCTACGCTCACATGTGAACATAGCCTAAAGTTCACTTGTCACCAGAAACTGCCATCAGTACCGCCGTGCACCATCGCCCGTCACCTGTCACCCATCGGTGACCATCGCCCGTCACCTGTCACCCCATCAATCACCATCACCATCACCTCAACTATTGAGGTTGAGCAACCCTCCCCACCCCCCCCACACACACCTGTACTCAATCAGTGTCCACCATCAAGTGGATATAGGAGGAGTCCCCTGTAGTGCATTTGCACATCCTTCCCAGCAAGGAGTATTATCTCCAAGGGTTAGAAAGGCTGGATTCATCTCTTTTTCATGGATAGTGTAGGACCCACTGATAATGGGGTACTTTGACGCAGTAGTGGGCTTGAGCACGATATGGCCATATGGTGGGACCAAACCCCCATTTTTATTTATGGATTGTCTTCAGATTTGGTAGTTATTTCTTTTGCATTTGCGCGCTATTCTTTTTTAATAATCACCATCACCTGTCACCCCATCAGTCATCGTCACCTGTCACCCCATCAGTCATCGTCACCTGTCACCCCATCAGTGATCATCACTTGTCACCCCATCAGTCATCGTCACCTATCACCCCATCAATCATCGTCACTTGTCACTCCATCAGTGATCGTCATCTGTCACCCCATCAATCATCGCCACTTGTCACCCCATCAGGGATCGTCATCTGTCACCCCATCAGTGATTGTCATCTCTCACCCCATCAATCATCGTCACCTGTCACCCCATCAGTGATCGTCATCTGTCAACCCATCAATCACCGTCGCCTGTCACCGCATCAGTCATCATCACCTGCCACCCCATCAGTCATCGTCATCTGTCACCCTATCAGTCATCGTCACCTGTCACCCTATCAGTCATCATCACCTGTCAACCCATCAGTCATCGTCATTTGTCAACCCATCAGTGACCGTCACCTGCCACCTATCAGTCACCTGCCACCCATCAGTGATCATCCGCAGTCAACCGTCACCCGTCGCACAGCCCATCACAGCCAGCATGTCAAAAAGGATGTACAGCAGCGAGGAGGCCCTTCAGGTCCTCTCCATGACTGATGAGAGCACCGGGGAGCTCTCATTAGTATCCGAATCCGATTCGGAATTTGACATCGCAAATAGTAGCGGATCGGAGATGGACTCGTACTATTCCTGTACACTTTCCTTTATAGAATGTATTTTGGGGTGCAATTTTTGCTATATACATGCAACCACTTACCGACCGCCTAACGACTATATACGTCGGCCATTTAAAGCTAAATACTGGGGTTATGGCAGCAGATAGCTGCCATAACCCTGGTATTTTTTTAAACAGTGGGCGGTTGGCTTTCAGATAAGAGTGGTCCCAGTGGCGGATTCGCCGCGGAATTACCCTTACGGTGCAGGGGAAGAGGTGCCCCCCCTCCCGCCGCGTCCCAGATGTTTTCCCAGCTTACCAGACCCGCCGGCAGCGGGGAAAACTATCTGTCCCGGATCCTAAGAGGCAGGAAGTCGAGTGAGGGCAAGATGGCCCTCACTCGACTCTATGGTCTTGGAGGGCCGGAGCTACATCAAAAGTCGTTGCAACCGGTTTAAAGGGCCGCATATGTAAACGGTGTTTAAACCACACATGTGAGGCATCGCCGTGAACGTTAGAGCGAGAGCAATAATTTGAGCCCTAGGCCTCCTCTGTAACTCTAAGCTAGTAACCTGTAGAAATTTTTAAAATATTGCCTATGGGGATTTTTAAGTACCAATGTTTGGCGCCATTCCGTGAGCGTGCGCAATTTTGAAGCATGACATGTTGGGTATCTAATTACTCGGCGTAACATTATCTTTCACATTATGGAAAAAAATTGGGCTAAATTTACTGTTTTCTTATATTTTAATTAAAAAAAGTGAATATTTTTCAAAAAAATTGCATTTGGAAGACTGCTGCGCAAATATGGTGTGATAAAAAATATTGCAACAATCTCCATTTTATTCTCTAGGGTCTCTGCTAAAAAAATATATAATGTTTGGGGGTTCTAAGTAGTTTTCTAGCAAAAAAAAACGATTTTAGCTTGTAAACACCAAGTGTCAAAAATAGGCCCAGTCTTAAAAGTGGATAAATGGACAACTTTGTTTAAAGTGTTACTTGGATGTTAGGCCTCTGTATGTGGTTAGGCTATGAAAAAAGTGTTACACATGTGGTATCGCCATACTCAGGAGGAATAGCAGAATGTATTTTAGGGTGCATTTTTTGATATGTGCATGCTATGTGTTGGAAATATTTCATAAATGGACAACTTTGTGTTAAAAAAAAATGCATTTTCATTTTCTTTCCACGGTTTCCAAAAACTTGTGGAAAAAAATGACACGTTCAAAAGACTCATTATGCCTCAAAAATTATTCGTTGGGGTGTTTGCTTTCCAAAATGGGGTCATTTTATTGGGGTTTCCATTGTCCAGGGCCTTCAAAAGTGCGATAGGTTGTCAGGAAATTATATGTGTAATTTATGCTCCTAGAATGCCGGATGGTGCTACTTGGATGTTAGGCCTCTGTATGTGGCCAGGCTGTGAAAAAGTCTCACACATGTGGTATCGCCATACTCAGGAGGAGTAGTAGAATGTGTTTTGAGGTGTAGTTCCAAGTATACATATGCTGTGTGAGAGAAATAACCTGTTAATACGTCAATTTGTAAAAAAAAAAAAAAAATCTTCATTTTGCAAAGAATTGTGGGAAAAAATTACAACTTCAAAAAACTCACCATGCCCCTTATTAAATACCTTGGAATGTCTACTTTCCAAAAAGGGGTCATTTGGGGGGTATTTGTACTTTTCTGACTTTTTAGTGTCTCAAGAAATGAGATAGGCCTTCAGTACATCAGGTGTGATCAAGTGTGATCAATTTTCAATGAATAGCACCATAGCTTGTGGACTCTATAACTTTCACAAAGACCAAATAATATACACTTATTTGGGTTATTTTTACCAAAGATAAGTAGCAGTATAAATTTTGGCCAAAATTTGTGAAGAAAAATTACTAATTTGCAAAATTTTTTGACAGAAACAAAGAAAAATGTGTTTTTTCACAATATTTTCAGTCTTTTTTTATTTATAGCACAAAAAATAAAAAACCCAGTGGTGATTAAATACCATCAAAAGAAAGCTCTATTTGTGTGAAGAAAAGGACACAAATTTTTTATGGGTACAGTGTTGCATGACTGAGTAATTGTCATTCAAAATGTGAGAGCGCTGAAAGCTGAAAATCGGTCTGGGCAGGAAGGGGGTGAAAGTGCACTGTAGGCAAGTGGTTAAACATATGTGCTGAACAGATACCAATCCCCGTAGTGATCCAGCAACCACCTCGTGAAAAACACCTGGGTTAGCCTCTTACCAGATGGAAATCAATAAACGCTTGAAACTGAAGGAACACAATCTTCCCCTTCTCTTTAGATCCTCATAAGTCTCTCCAAAAAGACACACTGACGATCCAACAGATGGAAATCAATAAACGCTTGAAACTGAAGGAACACAATCTTCCCCTTCTCTTTAGATCCTCATAAGTCTCTCCAAAAAGACACACTGACGATCCAACTCCACCATATGACAAAGAGACAGAAGCAGACTGATAGTGTATTACCCTTTTGTTATTCTGAAGAAATCCAGGTTTGTTCCTCTGCTCTCCTGCGACAGCGCGCACCGGGAGGGCATGTCGGGCTGTGGAGCTCCACTCCGTGCGGCTTCCGGTGTGCAGTGCGCATGCGCTTCCCGCGCGTGCGCACTTTGACAGCGGGTCCGGTGCGTCATTTCCGGTCCATCCGGATTGGATGATGCCCGGATTGTGGCGCAATTTAAGACGCTACCCTAGCGTGTTAATTGTCTCAGTCGGCCATTATTGCTGTGCTGTCCAGGCATCAGGTATTGAATCTTTTCCACAATTTTCACTATAATATCCTTTACAAATGGCATTGATACCTAAGATTTATTACTTCGATATCTCTTTTTTCATTATTTCAGTCTCCTCGTTTGAAAACTTGTGACCCTGATACAAGCTGCTACATATTTCACTGGGATCCAGTTGGTGATTCCTTTTTTCCTTGTGTCAAATCAAGTGGGCATATATTTTAGACTACAGAGCCTGCTGACAGCACATTTTGGCCTCCTGTTTTTTCTAAAGGACCATATCCTTGGTACGAATATATTTGTTAATATACACATCCTTATGTGTCATTATCTAACCAATTACAAAATATTGTTGTGACATCTTTCACTCAATATAAATCTCCCCTTTTAGGTGTGCAATGTTATGGATTATACCATGTCATTATAATATGGGGCATCCTTTCTGATTCCATTTTAGACTGCAGAGGACTCATGGGTATATAAGAGGCATTTATCCTACCTACCGATTTATAGGTGAGCTTTTCCTCTTTCTCCTTCTTTGGAGTATATTTTATTTTATTTTATCCTATTCCCCCCATTCCTCTTATGATTAGTTTCTTTCACCTCTCACTCTTATCTTAGGGTTAGCCTTACTTTTTGCATGCCACCGCACCCGCCCGGGAGACCTTTTGATGTGGCTGGGGGTCCACTACCAATCATTTTCCACCTGTGCCCTTTTTGTGGCTCTGGTGGGGGACACACACACACCGGTGCTGATCTCTGGGACACAATCAATGAGCTGTTTACCTATAATGTATATGCATGAACTATTGACGCTGTTATTTTGTCTCATTGTAATTATAGCATATGTATCTGCTTATACAAAAAACTTCTGAAGAAGCGGTCTAAATACAGCGAAACACGTAAAGTCTTGTGGATGGACATGGATTTTCCTCATTACCAATTTACCGGATGTTCTGTTTTTTTGAAAAATTTGCACTTTTCCATGTCCTATCTGTTATAATGTATTTACTTGTCATATCATGTGCTTTTGAATGGATATGCTCATTCTGCCTTTTGCACTTTTAATGTTTTTTCTGTTTTGATGTAATAAAATAATTTTTTATTTTTATTGCTTTGTCTTTACAAATCTGTGTAAAACACCATTAACTTCTTCACATCCGCGCTATAGCCGAAGTACGGCTACAGCGCGGACTCAAATTTCTGGGAGGCCGTCTTTATACTGGGCACTGAGGAAAATCTGTGTCGGCCGTGTCCCTTGGACACAGCCAATCACAGATCCTGGTAAATGGCCAATCACAGCGGCCATTTACCATGTGATCGGCCCATGCAATGAGAGATGATCTCATATGTAAACACATGAGATCATCTCTCATCGCCAGCGCTCCTTCCTCACACAGAGACTGCAGTGTGAGGAAGGAGCAGAGCCGATCACCTGTCGGGGACACAGAGGAATGTAATCAGGGAACTGATCACCAGTGCACTGATTACACAAGGTAAATAAAACACACTAAGTGCCCACCATCAGTGCCTACAGTGCCCGCCATCAGTGCCCCCCATCAGTGCCCACAATCAGTGCCCATAGTGCTGCCAGTCAGTGCCCATCAGTGCCTGCTCATCTAGGCACTGATGAGAACTGACTGGCAGCACTATGGGCACTGAGTGTGGGCACTGATGGTGCTGCCCATCAGTGCTCATCAGTGCCGCCCATTAGTGCTCATCAGTGCCACCCGTCAGTGTCCATCAGTGCCACCCGCCAGTGCCCAAGAGTGCCGCCTATCAGTGCCTATCAGTGCCGCCCGTCAGTGCCGCCTCTCAGTGCCCAGCAGTGCCACCTCTCAGTGCCCAGCAGTGCCACCTCTCAGTGCCCAGCAGTGCCACCTATCAGTGCTCATCAGTGCCGCCTATCAGTGCTCATCAGTGCTGCCTATCAGTGCCGCCTATCAGTGCTCATCAGTGCAGCATATTAGTACCTCCTCATCAGTGCCACCTCATCAGTGCCCATAAGTGCCGCCTCATCAGCGCACATCAGTGAAGGAGAAAAATGTATTTATTTTCAAAATTTTCTCGCAGAAAATAAGAAAAACTTTTTTTTTTTCAAAATTTTCTGTCTTTTTTCTTTTTTTTATGTAAAAAATAAAAAAGCCAGAGATGATTAAATACCACCAAAAGAAAGCTCTATTTGTGTGAAAAAAGGGATACAAATTTCATATGGGTACAGTGTAGCATGACCGCGCAATTGTCATTCAAAGTGTGAGAGCACTGAAAGCTGAAAATTGGCCTGGATAGGAAGGGGGTTAAAGTGCCCGGTAGGCAAGGGGTTAAAATCCCGCTAAGCCCCCCTCCTTTTGTTTCTCCGACTTCCCACTTCGCGGATGCGATGGCCTACTCATCATAGGGTGAATTGGCATCTTCCACCACTGGAGTTGGGCAATTCTTTGAGTCTGCCTCATGGAAACTCTTTGAAATTGTTTACAAGTTATACAAGCTGTACACTCACTACTTTACATTGTAGCAAAGTGTAATTTCTTCAGTGTTGTCACATGAAAAGGTATAATAAAATATATACAAAAATGTGAGGGGTGTACTCACTTTTGTGAGATACTGTATATATAACTCAGATCCGCCACCAAAACTTACAAAAGATTGATGTGATCACTGCCACCACTAGGGATAGTATTTTCCAGCCAATTTTGACCCTCTGTTAAAAGAGAAGTAAAAAAACGCTTATATTCAATATATCCATCTTGTATCGCCTTCTACATCCAACCTCAAAAACCGTCCCAACAGGTAAGAAAGGGATCCAGAAAAACTCATAGATTCAAAGCATGTGTAATTTCTGTTCAGGCATCCATGTATTTTACATACTATGTGTTTTAAACACCTTTTCTGCACTGCAAGATCAGGCGATTACTATGCTTCTTCTGGTTTAGCTTTAGTATTTTTGATTCATATTTACTGCTCCTTGGTGTGTATGATACAAAACATGCTGCAGCACCCTTCTGGGCAGCAAACTTCTTTTGTAATATAGTGCCCCTGCCTGCTCTCTGCCTCTTTAGCTGTGGCCTGCTGAAGCAGCTTACATAGTGAACATTGAGATTGTACAATAATTCTGATTGTTGTCTCATAAATAGTAAATTTGTTTTCATGATAAAACCAGCCTGATCTCTGCCTCTTAATCTCCAGTCCACTAAAGCTGCTTACATAGTGTGCATTGAGTTCTTACAATATTTCAGAATTTTCTGTGAAATAATTAGCCTTAATATCGGTTTCCTTTTTAAAGCCTGCCTGGTCTTTCCTCTTAAAATGTGGCCAACTAAAGCTACATAGTGTGCATCACCTGTACACATTTTCTGGCTTTTTTCCTTAAATATACAATCCCATTCTGATTTCCTGATTAAAACCTGCCTGGTTCTGAAATTGTAGGCTGTTTACATACTATGCACTAAGTCTGTGTAATATTTCTGGTGGTTGCCACAGAAATAGTAGGCTCTAAATTTTATTTGATGATAACACATGCCTGGTCTCTGCCTCTGAAATGTTGGTCTGCTAAAGCTACTTACAAACTGTGAATGGACTTTACAGTGGCCTCTCAAGCAAGTAATACCTTCTTCACATTCTCTACAACCTCACCATTCTTTCTCCATGGTGATCAGAAAACACAGCCGGGAGATGCTGTGTATAACCATCAGCGTTACGAATCACACCCTCAAGCTGTAAACCCTGTGAAGCTGTGTTTTCTGATCCCCATGGAGAAATAATGTCCCAAAGTCTGAAACAATTTGAAGGTGGGTACTTGGACGCCAATGTCACTTCCTATTTTTGGAATGCTTGCTGATTCTGGGGATCAGAACAGCGACGTTTGGACATGATACTGCTGGATATAATAAGTGCTGGTTCAAGGCTCAAATATATGTATGTGAGCGAACATTTTATAGTGTTTTATGCTAAGAGGAGCATTTATTATGAATTCAATTGTTTTGCAATGAGATATTTTTCTGGATTACCTTTGCATTGATCTGAGCGGTTTGGACCTGGAGACTTGGAGTGGAGCCTAGAGGACAGTGGTTTGGGGCAAGGGGACAGATCTGCAGTAAAGGTGAGTTTGACCCAAAAAGTTCTATGGTCATATGGTTTTGGTGAATGGATGGTTTGAAAGGAGCATGTGGTCACGTTTTGGAGCACTGAGAGTTTTGTCCCAACAAGCAAGTGCACAGTTAAGATCTTTGGGGTGGAATTGTACTTTTTTATTTTTTATTTATTTTTAATTTTTAATTGTTTCTATGTTGTTTCCTTGTCTCTAAGGATCATATATTTTTCTTGGTTTTCACAAGTAAATGTTGTGACACTAAGCAAATTGAACTGAAAAAAAAAAAAAACACACAAACACTTTAAAATTAAAATAACGGGGGCGTGACCGGAAGCCAAGCAAGCTGGACGCTCTGGAAGGGAGCTCCGTATCACCAATTTTCTAATCTCTCGCCATCCACCACTCAAACCCCTTCCACAGCCTCCAAACCTTCGAGGAATACCCACTGAGACCCACTGCACAGGTCGGGATTGGTATTGGGAGTCTCTCTAGCGGTAATCCGGGGATCCGGATTCGGGGCCTCCATTACCTCCAAAGCCGCGGCCTCTCCTAGCGGACGCCGCGATCTGAGGTCCGGTACATCGGCGGCTCTCCAGGCTCCTAGGGACTCCCTACTTGCAATCCATGGACCCACTCCACCTGCCTGGGCACCCCGGGACTGCCATCCATCTTCCGGGACGCGAAATTCAGCTGCAGAGAGGCACCTGAGGTTGCGGCCTAGATGTCCTAGAAGCCGCGGCTTCTCCTAACACTGTGATCTGCACACCGCCGGGCGCCGGGTAAGCATTATACCCCGACTGACCCTCTACTTCAGCAGCTGCATCAGGACTTCCTGCCCTCTGCCAACACTATACCTGCCCACACTATATTCTGCCTACTGTAGTAGCACATACCCAGCTACCCAACCTGTACACTGCAACATCCTGACTGTATACAGGGTCAGTCTCCAGCAAGCAGAGCATACATTATATTCCTCCCCAGAATGACATAAACTCCCCTCGGCTGTATCTTTTCCTTTTAATCTCTTGCTCAAGTCTACAAAAGTTAATGAAGTAACCTCAGTCCAACATTTGTTCTATTCTCACATGGGAGCGTGGTCTGCCGCGGACCAAGATGATTGCTTGAGTCAGGCACTCCGCTCCACGTTCCGGATCCACTGCAACTTGAAGCCATAACCCCAAGTCGCACATCACCCCATCGACCATCCTCACACAGGCAAGGCATCAGGGTATGCCGCAACGCGGTCACAAACCGCCTGCACCTCACCGCCTCACTGACTATTTCAACGCTGCCAATATGCGGCCTCCACATCATGGCTCCGACAACGAGACCGGCCGGTCTCCAACTCCCTCCAATACCCAAGAGCAACATTCCAAGGCATCGCCTCCCTCAAGTGACCCTCTCACATCCATCAATGCTGGAGAGATGGACACTACGCCACCTGACATCCCCACGTTGGGACTCACATCAGACAGAGGTAAGAGGCTCACTTCCTCCCCTGCCCAATCTCCATACAAAGGCCCACATCCTAAGAAGCAGTTATGGTCTGCAGAAACAGACAGCGACAGGGCTCCAGCTTTGGCAGCACTTCCCGCTTCACATAATCCAGCCTCAGAGGCTGCTATTAAATCCATGCTACTCACCTTCCAGAAAGATCTACACAGGGAGCTTCAATTATCCCTATCACAAGTTCAAGACAGAATTGACTGCCTAGAGGTCAGAACTGACAATTTGGAAGACACTGTTCAGGAACATGCTAGAGTACACAATAAAGCATTGGATACTCAAGACTACCAAGCAGAAGAGCTACATCGCATCAAAATGAAACTCGCAGACCTGGAGGATCGCTCCAGGCGCAATAATATAGAATTCAGAAACATTCCCGAATCTGTTAAACCTAATGAGCTGACCCAGTATCTGCATCGTTTGTTCTCCGTGCTCCTTCCACGCTTGGACACACGCGACTTACTTATTGACAGGGCCCTCCGCATCGCTAAACCTTCTCACCTCCCTGCTGACGTGCCCAGAGATGTGCTGGCAAGAATTCACTTTTTCCATGTGAAGGAACAAATCCTCCACACAGCTAGGGTGTCAAAACCCCTGCCGGCCCCGTACACTGATTTGGCTCTTTTCAGCGACTTGTCGCCGGCCACAATGGAAATGCGTAGGGCTTTCACACCTATCACGTCCATCCTTCAAGAACGAAAAATAACCTACAAATGGGGTTTCCCTACCAAACTCCTGGTAACTTACCAGCAACAAATGATCCCTATCCTATCACCTAAAGATGGATACAAGAAGTTAACGAACTGGGGTCTCCTCCTGCTTCCCCCTCTCACTCCTCACCGTGGCAATTCTCACTCTAACACTTCCTCTCAATGAGGTCCCTCTCCTGACAGGAACAAAACCTAATGGCTTCCCTCTCCAACGTCGTCCATGCCACTACTGGATCCGGCGTGGTCATTGAACCACCACTCTACCCACACCCTTGAGGTATAGTGTGCCAAGCACACTTGTTACTTGTTCTTTTAATCTTACTTTTAAGTTTTCCTCCTACAGGTTTACTGCATTGAGTCACAGGCTTTGAGGCAGTTTTACGTCTCTTTGTATCTTCAAATTGGTATTGCCTAGTCATTACTCATAATCCTTACTGCATAGGTACTATTGTGAAGTATTTCTTGCTATCTCTTATTATTTGTTTATTAGTTTGTTGAATGTTAAGTGTATTACAGCTTGATACTTCCCATTTCCCTCTCCAAAGGGAGTGGGAGCCCGTAGTCCCATTCTTCCACTCACTCGTATCCACCTACAGGGTTCATCATGACCCTCAATATCACCTCTATCAATACTAAGGGCCTCAATTCCCCATTTAAAAGGCACCTCTTATGGAAGGAAGCCCTTTCCTCTCAAGCACATGTTATTTGTGTACAAGAAACACACTTTCTACAATCCAACCCTCCAAAATGCTCCCACAAACAATTCCCTCACTGCTTCTCTGCCAACGCCCCAAAGAAAAAAAGAGGAGTATTGATCACCAATTGAGACTCCATCACATTTATTCTGCACCATTGTGAAATTGATCCCGAAGGTAGATACTGTAAGATTCTGGTACCTCCGGTACCCTTAATCACCACTTTCCTCTGTAATGCGTCCCACCTTTCTCTTCAGGTGGTACGCATATACCTTTAAGAACGATGATGTCACCGCTGAGCGCCGCAGAGCGGCTATTTCAACCGCCGGCGGTCTCACTCACATTGTTCGTTCAACCTGCCTTGTTACCCACATGCTTTCAAGCCTGTCTCTCGATCGGAACCTCCAGCCATTCCCTTTACCTGGAGCAGACCGGAACCTCGCTACTGATCCCTGTATCTCGCTACCGGATCATTCCTCATCTACTGGACCTCTCTAAACTACTAACATTACAAGTGATAAGTACCCCGCAGGGGAACCCTTCATAACCTTATTGCACTATCTACCTATGCACATTAAGGACTGTTACTACCTATCTATACTATCCTATCATCTGCACTGTTACATAGATTGCTAGCTCTTCAGCCTACTACCATCTATCATCTGCACTGCTGCATAGATTGCTGGCTCTCCTGTCTACTACTATCTATCCTTGCACTGGGTTAGTCTATCCTGTATTTGTCATCTGCTGTCCTCACCACCTGTTAGCATACTCGATACTAACCTATCTGCATTCCTAATACCATCTTGAACTCTCCTATACAAACCCTATCAAGTGATTACCATCCTTGTCACTGTTCACACCTGTCCCTTCAGCACATCACCTTCATACTATCATATACATACTATCACTCCAGGAACATCTCATTGAGTGTGTATATATCTGTATGTTGAAGCTGACAGGCCCACGGTGATGAGTCCTGGAGAGTTGGATCTGGTATTCAACACATCTCTACATGACTACTGAGTGGAGATTTTGCAGCTGCAAATCCAGCCTATACTAAAAACGCAGGAGCGTTACAGATACTTAATATTATCCGCTACCTTTGGACACTCTCGAATGACCCTAAGTAAATATATATGCCCCTAACACAGCCCAAATCTACTCTCTCCCATTTGCCAAATTAGCACCATTCAGATCAGACCCAATTCTTCTTTGTGGCGACTTTAATGATATTGTGGATATTAACCTAGACACTTCCAACCCTATGAATCGCAGACCCTCAGCCCTTGCTGCCCTTCTGACAAATGAGGACATGTATGACCCCTGGAGGTGCTTACATGGTGATGAATAGGACTACACTTTTTTCTCTCATCCTCAACAGTCTTACTCTCGAATCAACCTCTTTCTGACCGATAAACACACCTTGCAATTAGTCACAGAAGCCACTATTGGTTCTATAACGTGGTCGGGCCACGCACCGATTTCCCTCAAAATTGTAGAACAGGATGCCTCGCCACCACACACTATCTGGAGGCTGAATTCCTCTTTACTCACGAATCCCACATATGAATCCGAGATTCGATTCCGAGATTGAGACTTTTTTTGAATTAAATGGTGACTCTGTAACTGATCATTCCATCACCTGGAATGCGCATAAAGCCTTCCTACGAGGTTTGTTCATCAAATTGGGGGCCCAAGAACACAAAAAACGCTCAGCTACCACAAATTCCCTTCTTACTCCCATTAGGGACCTGGAAAAAATCCACAGACAAAATGTGTCTGATATCACACATGCGGAACTGAAAACTGCTTGTTCCCAACTAAGTAGCCACCTTCATCAAAATTTTGATCTGTACATTAAACGCCTTAAACTGCAGTTCTACACATCTGCCAACAAAGCAGGCGCCTTAGTGACCAAATTATCCAGACGTCAGACAGACAAAACTAGAATCCAATACCTCACGAATTCGGCGGGTAATCGTCTGCGTAACCCCCTGGACATTGCTAACAAATTTAGCGCTTTTTATGCCAAACTGTACAACTTAAAAGATACAGATCCATCCCCTCCCCCCTCACCAATGGACATCTCCCAATTTCTCTCCTCTGTCCAGCTCCCGCAAATATCGCCTACACAATTGGAATCCTTATCTGCTCCTTTCTCCCAGACAGAATTTCTTGCGGCTATTAAATCTCTTCCCCTCCACAAAGCTCCTGGCCCGGATGGATATTCTAATGAATATTATAAGCATTTTGCTCCCCAACTTACTCCACATCTCTGCAAGGCGTTCAAAATTAAAATAACATTTGTTTACTTTTCTTATTTCTATAGTAGTTGATTCACATTGTTACATTTGATACATCTCCATAGTGCTATTCATTTTTAGTAATTAAAGTCTGGAATCCAGTTAATACAGAGCAACTATCAACAACTGTCCAGGATAGTTGGCAAGTATGGTCTCTTTACTGGAGTTGAGAGCTAATCATTTTAATTTAAATATAGAGATATAGTCATAAATGCAGCAATTGATGTTCCTTTTTTCCCTAAATTATACATGCTGGATTAACAGTGTAAGATATATTTTTCCTGTAGTTTGACAATAATAATGTTGTAAAGAAAATATCTCTCTATTAGGCAGCACAATATCTCTACTCTCATTTATCTAGAGCATTGACTACATACACCACATTTATATGTACCTTTTATTAAATACTATTATAATGATTATGAATCAGCTTATCTCTAATGAAACTGGACCTCTGTCTTATTTTGAATTAATACTGGTATTTATGAACCAGTGACACTATTGTGAGAAAACATGCGAATTAAAGTGCTGGAATAGTGTATAGAAGGTCCAGTTCCATTAGAGATAAGCTTTTTCATAGTCATTATAGTGGTATTGACAGGGGGGAATCTGTGTATCATAAAAGGTACACATAAATGTGGTGTAAGTAATTAATGCTCCTGAATAAGAGTAGAGATACAGTGCTACCTAATGGAGATAGATTTATTTACAACATTATGTTGATTGTCAAACTATAGGAATAATATATCTGATGTGCTGTAAAATTGCCACGTTTTATACAGGGAAAATGAAATGTCAATTTCCTCACTGCATTTATGTCCATATCTGTTTAATTGAAAACTAAACTCTCAATTCCCGTAAGTAGACATGTCTATTCAATACATCTGTTATCTGTTTTGTAGCATTAGATCTAGTTTGGGAAGATCTTAAAGGTGGGGATTTTGACAAAATAATCTTGAGAAAGAATGCTAAATGGATACAAAAACTTAAGGCCACACAAGCAAAATGTCTAAATAAAGCACTTATCTTTAAACCTTTTTATACTAACCGGTCTAAAAATTTAAGATCGGATAAGAATGGTTCCAGTTTCCTGCAACAACAGTATTTGATTTAACTATGTAAGTAATGATGTATTAGTAGGATATTACAACATACTGTATACTGTTTTTTTTTAAATGTTATGTAATGTGAAGAATGTAAAGTGGTTTTTAATGGATTGTTGTTCATTAGTTTATTGTATACGTTCTCTCCTCCCGCCACTCGCTGGTGTCTAAAGAGCTTACCATTTCTGCCGGTTTGCCTGAGAAAGGATCCGAGAGAGCCGCCAGCTGGTAAAACAGGCGATCAAATTGTAGATCCACTTTTATCACCTCTATGGCCTTGGAGGACAGGAGGAATGTCATGACGTCACCAGTCCTGGCTGGAAGTATTTTTGTTTTTGTTTTTAAAGCAAAAGATTAAAAAAAATACATTTATTTTTTTATCTATTGCTTTAAAGGAAAAGGGGACATTTGGCGTCTTTTTATCTCCCCATAAAGAGGATCTGTTACCTTTATTTCTATTACAAGGGATGTTTACATTCCTTGTAATAGGAATAAAAGCAATAAAAAAAATATAATCAAAGGGACAGTGTAAAAATTATAACAGAAGCCTATGCATACGTAAGTTGCTCACGCATATGTAAACAGTATTCGCACCACACATGTGAGGTATTGCCATGGATGTTAGAGCAAGAGCAATAATCATAGTGCTAGACCTCCTTTGTAACAAAACAAGTAACTTGTAAAGAAGTTTAAAGCGTCACATATGGAGATTTTTAGGTACCGTAGTTTGTCGCCATTCCGAAAGCTCGTGCAATTAAAAGCATGACATGTTTGGTTTCTATTTACTCATCGTAACATCATCTTTTACATTTTAAAAAAATACTGTGTGACATCAAAATTGCAACAATCACAATTTTATTTCCTAGGGTCTCTGCTAAAAAAAAAATATGTACTGTTTGGGGGTTATAAGTCATTTTATAGCAAAAAAGATGCTGATTTAAATCTGTAAACAAAAAAGGCCAGAAAAAGCCTAGTCTTAAAGTGGTAAAGTTTTGATTAACAACTGGATTACCTTATCTAAGAGATCTTACCAATGGTTACCACTGGGTTTGGATTAACTTTGGTAAGGTTGTCACTGATATCTAGACTATACAAAATCAATTTTAATATAAATGTAGGATTGGGTTTACATATTTCTTAATTTATAGATTTATATTGACTATCATCATTACATATTTTGGGAAATACTGAAATCTTTGAGTAAGAGCACTTTTAGCTGTTTATTTGGCATAGGGTTAATTATATACATACAGAATGGAGCCTTTGGCATCCTAATGCATTCATGTATAATATATCAATATAGTTTATTAATATTGGCCCTTGTAGTACTCTTATGTTACTTGCAGGCCCCCTTTCTAAATATGGTATGACGCAGGATTAGGTGCCTATTTGTTGGAGTTGCCTTATGAGGAGTTTATGTATAATCTCCATTAGCAACTGTAAATAGATATGTATAAATATATAGTGAATCTGGAAAGTATTCACAGCGCTTCACTTTTTCCAACATTCTAAAAACAATACCCCATAATGACAACATGAAATGTTTGTTTGAAATCTTTACAAATTTATTAAAAATAAAAAATAAAAAAAAATCACATGTACGTAAGTATTCACCCGAAGGACTCTTAGACGATGAGAAACAAAATTCTCTGGTCTGATAAAACAAAGATTGAACTTTTTGGCCTGAATGGCAAGCGTCATGTTTTGGTGGAAATCAGACACCGCTCATCACCTGGCCATTACCATCCCTACAGTAAAGCATGGCGGTGGCAGCATCATGCTATGGGGATGTTTTTCAGTGGTAGGAACTGGGAGACTAGTCAGGATTGAGGGAAAGATGAATGCAGCAATGTACAGAGACATGCTTGATGAAAACCTGCTCCAGAGCACTCTGGACCTCAGACTGGGGCGAAGGTTCATCTTCTAACAGAACAACGACTCTAAGCACACAGCCAAGGTAACAAAGGAGTAGCTACAGGACAACTCTGTGAATGTCCTTGAGTGGCCCAGCCAGAGCCAGGACTTGAACCCAATTGAACATCTCTGGAGAGATCTGAAAATGGCTGTTCACCAACGCACCCTATCTAACCTGAGTTTGAGAGGTCCTGCAAGGAAGAATGGGAGAAACTGCCAAAAAATAGGTGTGCCAAGCTTGTAGCATCATACTCAAAAAGACTTGAGGCTGTAATTGGTGTCTAAGTTGCTTCAACAAAGTATTGGGCATAGGCTGTGAATACTTATGTGTATGTGATTTTTTTTTGTTTTTTTTTTAATAAATTTGAAAAGATTTCAAACAAACCTCTTCAACGTTGTCATTATGGGATATTGTTTGTAGAATTTTGAGTAAAATAATGAATTGAATCCATTTTGGAAAAGCTGTAACATAACAAAATGTGAACAAAAGTGAAGCACTGTGAATACTTTCCGGATTCACTGTACTTAGTGGTATGAGATATTGGGTTTTGTTTTTACTAATAGTTTGATGTACCCATTTGTGTTAACACAGTTTGCAGGCTTTAGTATAAGAAATAATTGATTTACCAATTCCTTTTGAAGTGCAGGAATGTTAGGTTGGGCTAAACAAGTGTGTGTCCTTAAAGATGTTCTGTTATTTACCCATCATAAACTTGTATGCGAGAAAGGTCAACACCTTAATTGGGTTCCGCTTCACAGACTATACGTGGCCAAGGTAATGATTTAGTTCAAGCCAAGCCATTTCAATTCCTTTGTTATCTCTACCTCCACTTTAAAGACACTTTCTTTAGTTATGCAATGAAGGTGGCCAACTGTTCAGGAATGGACAATTTGCCCAGGATATGACCTAGCATAATTTCCCCCCAGAGAAGAGGGGCTAGCAAGGGGCTGAGTTATGCTACAGTGAGGGGAAATTGTCCAATCCTTGATACGCCTGGATGCAGGCAAGGAGTAAGATAGCTCCACCAAACAGGATGGCCCTATCCCTATGCAAGTCTAAGAGAGATAGGTTTATATTAGTTTAAGTCTTGGAAGAGAGAACGCTCTGAAGCATCAGACTATAAGGGGACACTCATCAGGTGCAGTAGCATGGTAATTATGGAATATACCTCTTGTACTTATATCTAAATGCTTGTCCTAGGTGTTGTCTGTCTTGCAGTTTGTATCTCATTGTTTGAATTTTGTACTCTGTTGTTGTGTTAAAGCTTTCACTCATGGTCAAAGAACTCTTATTAACCCAAATCATATCTGAGACATATTAAATCTCAAAATATAAAATTTACGGGTAACAGAGTACATAAACTGAAGTGTAAGTGCGAATATTATGCTAGTGATGTAAGTGGATATATGTGAGTCATTGCCTTATATACATAATTTATATTGATGTTTGTACTAATATGCTTTTGTAGCTCCACTACCTTTTATTTATCTCCTCAAAGGCAGATTTGTAAACTTGGAAACAAGTTGAGAAGTAGTCTCATCCCTCTGCAAATATCAGCTTTAAAATGTGAAGATAATCAAATCTTAAAACCGATAGATGCAATAGGCCTTGTGAAAATAGGAGAATAATGTGTTTATTTACATTTTTTAACAATGCCAAGGGGACATTACTTATGGCTGTGTATTTCATTTAGTATTATTCTAAGTGTGTTTTAATGTATATGAATAAAAACTTTCAGACCTTTAAT
This sequence comes from Pelophylax lessonae, assembly GCF_965119305.1. NCBI lineage: Eukaryota > Metazoa > Chordata > Amphibia > Anura > Ranidae > Pelophylax > Pelophylax lessonae. Next base: position 265,102,594 of record NC_138773.1, on the reverse strand, counting down.
CGTTTTGTAAATATGTATTGACACTTTTAAAATACCATTTTCCTAACACATTTTTACTAATCAAATTGGGGACATAGTACCATCATTGTAATATCAGTCCATTAATATATGACTTAAATGAGCTTAAATGAAGCCTCGCATCATTTACCATGCTCAGTTGAAAAGTTGACTTGCACTTTGAAAAGTGAACCTTCACTTTGATGAGTGAACTGCCTCTATTCCTTTAGTAAATCAACCCCATGTGTGGAATGCTATATTAAGTTGCTACTAGAATTTCTGTAAGAAAGATCATTTACAAGGAAAAGATTTAGTGCCATAGTGTGACCATAGCAGTCAGAATCAAGAGCAGATATATGTTTCTAAAGAGAAGAAAAAAAAATCCAGCCCCTTGAGATATAATTTCATATGTCACTATCTGTGATAGAAAATATGTATGTTAAAATGACAGTTATGTCCATAAACTAAAGACACTTTATATGAACTCTACTTTCACGCTGCCCCATTTGACAGTACACTTGTTTCAACGAGTCATAATTGACCAGTTACATCAGCAAGGTTCAAACATTTCTTCTTTCCACAGTTTTGCTTGAAAAGCATTTCAGACCTCTGAGCTTTGGCCCACCAGTGTGCCCATACAAAGGAAAAAAAGACTGTACCTTCTCTGATGTTTCACTGCTTATTATAATAAGCCTTGGCTGCAGTTTATTAACAAAGTGTCCTGCGTTGTTCCCACAATATAAAGTCTTTATATTTCACATGTCATCCGGTCTTGTTAACTAGAGAAAAATGAGATGGAATACATGGTCTTGAATTGATACATACACTAGCAAAAGTGTGTTCATTTCTTGAATAGCAGAAATGTAGAAGGTATATATTACACTGGACTGTGCTTTGAACTGCAGTAAAAAGAGGCAGAGCTTTGTGGCATTGCAGGATGGCACATGAAAACGTTTTGTGTGTGGAGAAACTGACTCATGCGCCAAAAATGTTTTTAGGAACACCTGTAAACCTGCTTATTTATAGAACTATTCAATCAGCCAATAATGATTGTTGGTACTGGATGGTCTGGTTTGAGTATTTCTGAAACATAAAAGAGTGAGCAGCAGTTATCAGAATGGAAATGCCTTGTTGGGGAGCGTGCTGCCTCCAGCAGTGATACGGGCATTGCAATTGCATCAATGTACATAGCCTATGTTGTTTCACTACTTTATTACCTAAGGTTACACTGCCACCTTGTATTCATTGTTTTAATAACATATCATTTCTGTAATTCCTCCCACTTTTGTATGATGTAATTTCCTCCATCCTCATTTGTGAAGTATGTTTTTTCCTACAAGACACACATTGAGGCTAGGAAAGAAAATATTAATTTTGATCACTTCAATGCCAATATCTACTACATCATTTTGTTTGCCTCAACCTTCTTCTTGCAAGAAAGATAGTTGTGGATGCCAAGGGGTTTATTTACTAAAACTGGAGTGCAAAATCTGGTGCAGCTCTGCATAGAAACCAATAAGCTTCCAGCTTTTTTTTTTTGTCAAAGCTTAATTGAAGCTAAAGTTAGGAGCTGATCAGTTACTATGCACACCTGCACCCGATTTTGCACTCTTCAGTTTTAGTAAATCAACCCCCAAGTTTTTGGTGAGTTCTGCTATCTGATGAAGATTGTCTTTAGTCATTGTTTTTACTACATTTAAGCCTGGCATAGCGGTGTCAGGAAGGTGTAAGCCAGTAATTCAACAACTGGAGTCAGAATAGTGATCGGTCAGAGGAGAATGACCAGTCTGATTTGAGACAGAAATGCTATGGTATTCAGATAACCACTCTTTAGTGTGGTGAGCAGGAAAGCATCTTAAAATTAGTGATGGGCCGAACACCAGAACATCTCGAACAGGGAAAAAGTTCTAGCGAACACGCAAACTTCATTAAAGTCTATGGGACATGAACATGAAAAATCAAAACTCCTCATTTTAAAGGCGTATATGCAAGTTATTGCCATAAAAGGTGTATGGGGTCCCAGGTACTGCCCTGGGGGACATGTATCAATGCAAAAACATTTTTTTTATGTTTTTAATTGTTTTTACAAGAGCAGTGATTTTAATGATGCTTAAACTGAAACAATAAAAATGAAAAATTCCTTTAATATCGTGCCTGGGGGGGTCTCCTTAATGTGCCTGTAAAATGGCGCATCTGTATGATGTATGGAGCCTGCTGCAGAAATACTGACATTACTAAAGGACAAAAATGTCATTTAAACTTGCTCATGGCTGTAATGTATTGTCGGCTCCTGGCAATACAGATAAAAAAAATGACGTAGGGTCCCTCCCCAAAAGGCCTGGTATAGATTTGGAGGGGGGGCCCCATGCTGTTTTTTTTTTTAATTCTGTTATAGGGTTCCCCTTAACCACTTAAATACAGGGCACTTTCACCCCCTTCCTGCCTAGACCCATTTTCAGCTTTCACTGCTCATTGGCATCTATGGGAAATATTGGTCAGCTTGGCACGTCACTGCTCCCTATCTTTAACATTGGTGTCTATGGGAAATCTTGGTCAGCTTGGCATGGCACTGCTTACGAACTATAAGGACGCAAAACTTGGAGAGCACCGAGAGGGTACCCAGGACTTCAACATAGCTATACATTTTAAAAGTGGGGTATGCCTGTACACTACACTGACTGCACTTAACTAACTCAAGACACTATCCACCAACTACCTGCCTAATCTCTATTATAAAACACTATACAGAGCTACCGTGTCAGCAGCAGCCTTATATAGTGTGGGGCATGGACTTAGCGCCTGAGCCATGATTGGCTAAAGGCACACTGCCTTTGGCCAATCATGGCTCTGACAGGCCATTGTGCTGTGATTGGCCAAAGCATACAGGTCAAGTGCATGCTTTGACCAATCATTAGCAATCGATGCACTGCAACAGTGCAGTGCATTATGGGGCACTCATCGGCGAGCAAACTTCCCACCAAGCGCCCCATTTTGTCATGTGTTCGGCGAACACGCGAAGAGCTGATGTTCGAGTCGAACTTACGTTCGACTCGAACATAAAGCCCATCTCTACTTAGAATGCAAGACACATTGAAGACTGGAAAAATATAACTTGATCTGAAGAATCTTGATTTCTGCTGGGACACAGATGGTGGACCAGTCGATGGATCAGAATATCAACCACAACATACAGGGGTATACAATGTACAGTTAACAGCAAACACACACACATCATAGGTTGAACTGGATGGACTGATGTCTTTTTTCAACCTCACGAACTATGTAACTATGTAATATGAATGGACACACAGAGCAGCGGCTCAGCTCGGGTCCCCCTACACCAATCTGCTTGCTGTGGGAGAACTTGACAGTAGGGAACGGCGAGAGGTTTCAGTGAGGGACCAGAGAACAGGAGTATCAGGGAAGCTCTGTGCAAAACCACTGCACAGAGCAGGTAAGTATAACATATTTGTTATTTTGAACAAAAAAAAAACTAGACTTTAATATAATTTTCAAATTACCATTTATCCCCATTTCTCATGAAAATTCCCTGTTGTGAGGGGCTGTCCCCCAGGAAAGAGGTAAACCGGATTCATCCCTGGGAGAAAACATCATCAGCTTTCACGGTGTACAGGCACTAATTCATTACACAACACAAACATCAGTTCAAAAGTGGCACCAGTAGAGTGGTGGTGCACTATGGATATTCTACCCAAATTTTGAAACAATGAACTGAACTTTTATTCCTCAACTTCTGCATTACTACATTATTCTCCTTCATTATATTATTCAGAATTAAGTAATGCACAGAATTAGGGTCTGAACTCTCTGTTGTTTAATTCTGACCCCTGAATTCTGTGTTACCTAATCCTTACCCCTGAACTCAGTTTACCACGTGATCACTCCGTCCAATGACGGAGCGATCACTTCACAACAAACCGGCGCATGTCCGGTTCATTTCTCTCCTCTCCTCGCACGCTGTACACAGCAATCGGTACAGCGTGCGAGGAGAGGAGAGAAACTGCAGCTGCACTCCTCCTCTACCTCAACCATGCCCCATCAATGTCTAATCTGTGCCCAATTAGTGCCTCATCCGTGCTCCATCAATGCCCCATCCGTGCCCCATCCATGCCTAATCTGTGCCCCATCCATGCCTAATCTGTGCCTCATCCATGCCTCATCCGTGCCACATCCGTGCCTCATCTGTGAAACATCTGTGACCGACCATGCCATCTCAGTGCTCATCCATGCCACATCCATGCTCATCCATCCCACATCTGTGCCCACCCATGCCACCTCAGTGCTCATCCATGCCACATCCATGCTCATCCATCCCACATCTGTGCTCATCCATGCAACGTCAGTGCTCATCCGTGCCAGATCCATGCCACGTCAGTGTTCATCCGTGCCACATCCATGCCACGTCAGTGCTCATTTGTGCCATGTCAGTGCTCATCCATGCCACATCAGTGCTCATCCGTGCCACATCAATGCTACATTCAGTGCTCATCTGTGCCACATCCATGCCACGTCAGTATTCATCTGTGCCACATCTGTGCCACGTCAGTGCCACATCCGTGCCACATCAATGCCACGTCAGTGCTCATCCGTGGCACATCCATGCCACGTCAGTGCTCATCCGTGCCACACCCATGTCACTTCAGTGCTCATCCATGCCACGTCAGTGGTCATCCATGCCACATCAATGCCACATCAGTGCTCATCCATGCCACATCCATGCCATGTCAGTGCTCATCCATGCCACATCAGTGCTCATCCGTGCCACATCAATGCCACATCAGTGCTGGTCCATGCCACATCAATGCCACGTCAGTGCTCATCCGTACCACATCCATGCCACGTCAGTGGTCATGCATGCCACATCCATGCCATGTCAGTGCTCATCCATGCCACATCAATGCCACTTCCATGCCATGTCAGTGCTCATCTGTGCCACATCCATGCCACGTCAGGGAGCTCATCTGTGCCTCATCCATGCCACGTCAGTGCTCATCCGTGCCACATCCATGCCACGTCGTGGCTAATCCATGCCACATCAGTGCTTATCAGTGCCACATCCACCCCATGTCAGTGCTCATCAGTGCCACATCCATGCCACATCAGTGCTAATCCGTGGCACATCAGTGCTTATCAGTGCCACATCCATGCCACGTTAGTGCTCATCCGGGCCACATCCATGCCACATCAGTGCCACTGCAATGCTTATCAGTGCCCTACAGTGTCTCACAAAATTTTAATGAGAAGTCTGGAAATGACGATGCTCCCTGTATGTTGGGCCTCTGTATTTGGTCAGGCTGTTGAAAAGTGTCACATATGTGGTATCGCCATACTCAGGAGGAGTAGCAGAATGTATTTTGGGGTGTCATTTTTTGCTATGTACATGCTATGTATTCTTATAAATGAACAACTTTGTGTAAAAAAAATGCATTTTGGTTTTCTTTCCACATTTTCCAAAAACTTGTGGAAAAAAATGACATGTTCAAAAGACTCATTATGCCTCCTAGATCATGTGTTGGGGTGTTTTCTTTCCAAAATGGGGTCATTTTGTGGGTAATTCCATTGTCCTGGTGCTCCAGGACTTTCAAAATTGTGATAGGTCGTCAGAAAATTATATGTGTAATTTTTTCTTCTAGAACGCCTGACGGTTCTCCTTGGATGTTGGGCCTTTGTATGTGGTCAGGCTGTGGAAAAGTGTCACACATGTGGTATCGCCATACTCAGGAGGAGTAGCAGAATGTAAGGCAAAAAGAAACAAAGAAAGGGCGCACTGACCTATCGCATTATCCTCAATAATAGGCTTTTTATTTAATCAGAGTGGCTCTGAGGAAGAGGCTGAGCCTCTAAACGCGTCAGCCATTATCTTAACAGGATTATGGACTAATACATGGACTATTCCTGACACTGGAGCGACTGAGCTTGATATGATTATTTTCCACCTGTGTTTGTGAGTAGCCATTTTATATGTTGCTTAAATAAAAAGCCTATTATTGAGGATAATGCGCTAGGTCGGTGCACCCTTTCTTTGTTTCTTTTTGCCTTTAGTACTGTTGGACTACCCCAGTCCTTTTTGGGCAGCAAGACCTTAGCCATCCGAGACGCCATTTGTGAGTCCCGTGGGGAGTGTGGTCGGGGAGCTTGGATTCTAAGCGCAGGAGAAGGGTGGTATCACCTTATTGTTTTGGAGTAGCAGAATGTATTTTGGGGTGTAGTTGCAAGTATGCCTATACAGTGTGTAAGAAATAACTTCGTAATATGACCATTTTGTGAAAAATATATATATTTTTTTAAAAATCTTCATTTTGCAAAGAATTGTTGGAAAGAATTACAACTTCATAAAACTCACCATGCCTCTTACTAAATACCTTGGAATGTCTACTTTCCAAAAAACAGTCATTTGAGGGGTATTTGTACTGTCCTGACTTGTTAGGGTATCAAGAAATGAGATAGGCTGTCAGTACTTCAGGTGTGATAAATTTTCAATGATTGGTACCATAGCTTGTAGACTCTATAACCTTCACAAAGACCAAAAAATTTATACTTATTTGGGTTTCTTTTACTAAAGATATGTAGCTGTATAAATTTTGGCCAAAATGTATGAAGAAAAATGACTAAATTTGCAAAATTTAAAACTGAAACAAAGAAAAATGCATTTTTTTTTACAAAATTTTCGGTCTTTTTTCATTTATAGCGCAAAATATAAAAAACCCAATTATGAATAAATACCACCAAAATAAAGCTCTGTTTGTGTGAAAAAAATGATGAAAATTTCATATGGGAACAGTGTTGCATGACTAAGTAATTGTCATTCAAAATGTGAGAGCACTGAAAGCTGAAAATTGGTCTGGTTAGGAAAAGGGTTTAAGTGCCCAGTGGGTAAGTGTTTAAACAGTTACAGTGTCCCCTGAAGTGTTATATGGTATGTCCCAAACCCTGTAACAATCACTTTTGCTGGACAGCTTGGTCTGTTAAAAGAAGTTGAAAAATAATGAATCTACTGGCAGGATCAACAGGTAATAAAAGTGTGTTACAGGGAGACTCTTAGAAACAAAAAGTGCTTTGTTAATTCTAGTGATAGGCTGCATTATATACTCTATATATTATGTATAATAATAATAATAATAATAATAATAACAATAATAATATTATTAATAATAATAATAAAAAACAAACAAACATGATTACTCACTGTTTTAATGCAAATACAAATGATCTTCTCTGCCAAGGAATTCAAACCCAGGAGCTTGCCATTACACAGTTGTAAAGCTAATGACTGTCATAGCAACTACAAAGCAAAGAATAAGCAAATTGGCTGGACAGAAGGATCTGTAAACCTACGGAAAACTATTTTGATCCCTGTTCAAGTGAATGGGTTTGCTCATCAATAAAAATTATTCACAAATATTGGTTTGTAATGTTTAAATTATTGGTAATACTTTGTATTCCAAGTCTTTTTTTTTATGTTGTTTATCTATGTTATGTTTGCCTTAGTCTTTTTTATTTTCATAATAATATACAGTGTATTTCTTCAGCTCTGTTTGGCTCATTTATTATTTTTTGTACTTTCCCTTGCAAATGTTGAGTAAAAATCAGTACATGGCAATAGTTCTCAGTATTAGCCACATGCAAATACCAATTTCCCTTGGGTCATTGATATGGAAATACATATGGCACTTGTGCTATATTTTTGGTTGCCATTTCTCTGAAGTCTAGATGTCGTTCGTCATCCCGCAAGGTGCATGCAAATTTGTTCTTCTCACGGCCCACTACTGTAAAACTACATATGTCAATGTGTCCTGCTATTCTCCAAACATCTGAGCTACTAAAGGTACTTTGCTAATTAATCTGTGCAAGTAATATTATTAATTTTCAGTGTAATTTAATCATTGCAAGGGAAAGATATGTTGAGATGTGATTCTGACAAAATGGATGACATACAAATAATAGAATGTCATATATAAAAATTATTTAGATTGTAATTTGAAATGACATTGAAAATGCTGCATCAAGGGTACATTCAGATTTTCAAATCAGAACTCCAATTCCAAAAATTAAAAAAGGAAAATTGGTAATCCATTTGCAGAAAAAAAAAAATGGAAAAAAGAAACTTATGCAGTCTGCTGCACTAATTCCTTTTTTACTACTGGATGTTTTAAGCCCTAAAGTGGTTGTAAAGGCTTACATTTTTTTCTTTACCCTAAAGCGTTATATGCATTCTTGGCTCCTCTTCTTCTGGGTCTGCCCCAATATCATTCGCTTGCTATGGGGGCAGACAGAGAAGGGGAGGAGCCAAGAGCACCATCAGGGGACTCCAATGAGGAAGTTCAGGGCCACCATGAAAAAATATCCTGTATATATAATTTTTTGCCTTTAATAACACTTTAAGGGTTAAATGACAGCCAGCATCAATTACCTCACTTCCTCTAAGCCAACTCTTTCATGGACCTGAACCCTGAAGGGATGTTACCATGCTGGGCTGGGCTCAGAGTACGACTTTAAAATTACTGATTTCCCAGTGCATTGTCAAGTTTTTAATGTCATCTTTAAGTGTCTACAATCATAACAAAGAGCTTAACCTGATCCAGCTGGTGAACTCCAAATTAGGCATAAATATATGGATGTCCTTTTGGGTGGAAAAATTTGTATGCTGGACAGAGATTTTCTAGTGAGTCACTATGTTTCACAAATGTAAGCGGGTGCTATGCCTGCAATTCCATAAACATCAACATTCATGCTCAGTGAATCTAAATATGATCAGATTGTGCCTATACTTCTAAGTCCATTTCTGATTTCTGAAGGTAGAGGCTTGATCCCAAATAGTGGCACTGGAAAGGGGCCCTAGAGTTGGTATTACTGAATGTGGTTGCTACAGAAATTGTTATTTCTATAATACTCAACGGTGCATTTAAGTAATTCTTGCAGTAGGTTTTTAACTGATGATGACCATTGTATTACAAGTGCTTCTAAAGGCATGAAAATACATCTTTTGTGAATGAGGTGTTGAGGATCTATCTGAATATATCTCAAAGTATGAGCAACTATGAAGCAAACACACGTCTTTTGCTAATTATTCTGGTGTCATCTTTCTTCTCTCAGGATAAGAATCTAGGATGTTCTCAAGTTTGTAGCCACGCAGAACAATGATGTACTTTCATAAACAAACTATGAAGGCATACAAGTCTGTTCATCTTGGATAGTTATGTCATAATGTTTCACTTTATATTAACTTAAATTCTATTTTTAGGGGATACACCCAAAATCTCTTGCTCATATAAATAAATAAATACATTTTCTGTTCTCTATTTTCATTAAAACCTCATCATCCCCAAAATATACCACTGTTTAAAATAGACTTTTCATTCACTTGGTAAATAGTAAATGTTTGTTTATGTATTAAGCCTATCTAAACCCATGACAATTTTTTTTCCATTTCTTTACTTGGCAGTCCTTCATATAACACACTTATTATTCCTGGGGGACTACAATAACTTCTCCACTGCATCTATGGAGGGAGCCATAGTTATCACTCAGGCCGAAGTTCAAAAATGTCATCCTCTCTTTATCTTTATTACCTGGGGTATAGAGACTGGTATTTCACAGAAGGAAGAGCACATTGTTCATGTGTTCATTTCATCAAACAGGATGTAACTAGGACACTGCATTTCTGGCAAGGTCAAATGTTATGCAAACTCATTCCTCCACTACATCTAAGGGCTGGTAAGATACAATATATTAAATAATTATGCTTGAGTTTAGATGTCTTTTACATTTTTAATTTATTTAAAGCAGCCACCTAAAAATGACCAGTTTCTCCTGTAAAAATATGAAGTTAGGAAATGCCAGAGGTTACATACCGATACATAGATATTCTAAATTATAAAAGGCTTTTATATTTTTCTATGAACAGTCTAAAATAATAAAAAAAAAGACACCCAAAACATTGCATTCAAAGCGCATGTATTTTTTAAAACAATGTATACTGAATAAACATTAAGGAAATGTTGTCTTTTGGCAAGAGATTTTAAAAGCTTTTAAAAATAATCTTGGCAATAAAACAGAACAGTACATCTGCGCTTAGAACAAAACTCAAAAACACAAAGGCAGCCACCACAAAAATGGCAAGATTATGCACCAATGTAACATAGAAAGATATAGGGCAGCTCCAATGTAGGTACTGTATATAAAGATTAAATTAAGACAAAGGACAGTGAAAGTTCATAGTCCAATAAAGTCCATAGTGTAAGGGATGAAATTATTCCAACACCCATGGAAAGACTCAATTCAAACACACTATTTGGAAATAGGATGGACTCTTACCAAACAAAATTGACCCTCACTGATGGAGAATGGAAGTGGCCCAGAGATCTCAGCTGATCGTTATGATAGCCAGGTTCCTATAGTATGCTGGCTTGTTGGCTGATTGGAGTCATGACATCACTGCTCTGAGTCACATTTCCACCTAAAGCACAGTGGGTGGCACAGTGGTGTAGTGGTTAGCACTTTCACCTAGCAGCAAGAGGGTCACTGGTTCAAATCCCGACCACACCACAACACTACCTGCCTGGAGTTTGCATGTTCTCCCTGTGCCTGTGTGGGTTTCCTCCAGGTACCCTGGCTTCCTCCCACACTCCAAAGACATGCTGGTAGGTTAATTGGATCCTGTATAAAAAAAAAAAAATGGCCCTACTATGTATGTATGAATGTGAGCTAGGGACCTTAATAAGCAAAGTTCAGACTATGGGGGAGACACGAGTGGTGTTCTCCAACCTCTGAGAGGGTGCTTTTGGCCAGATAGAGTTGGGTACTACAGCTGGAGACTTTAATAAGAGGTGCTTTGCCTTGTGACTATGGGTATATGAATGATTTTTTGCAATTGTTTCCTATTGGAATCAATTGGATATATCACAGCCACCTTTGGAATCCATGTATGCAATTATGGGTCAATTTTGTTTGGTAAAAGTCCATCTTATTTCCATGTAGTGTGTTTAAACTCAGTCTTTCTACGGGTGTTGGAAGAATTTCATCCCTTTCACTATGGACTTTATTGAACTTTCACTGTTCTTTGTTTTAATTTCATTTATATATACAGTACCTACATTGGCGCTGCTTCTATGTCTTTCTAAAAATAATCTTAACTGTTTTTTTTTTTTGTGTTCTGTTTTTTTTTTTTTTCTCCTCCTTGTGTTTTTATAAGATAATATTTTTTTTTTAGACAATAGTTAAAGCAACTAGTCCAAGTAGAAACATTCAAAAAACATTTAAAAAATGTTTTTTACATTTCAAATAAATTCTGACAAAAATTAAACTGTTAATTTGACTGAAAAATTCAGGCTTTAAAAATTTGACACTCGTTGCTAATACTGAACTGTTCATGCAAAAATATCTATGGTCAGAAATGGTGGAACAATAAAGCTGCCCTAAAACGAGCTTACTTTAAATTGATCATTCAATCTGTTGTGACAAAACAATAAATTAACTTTTGTGCTGATATTCTGCTGTTTCCTTTTCAAACATGTCAGTCCAATCAAATAAAGACCAGTACAGGAAACATTTTGACCCTGTATGCACCACAACCCAGATGGATGGATGGATGGATGGACGGATGGATGAACGGATAAATAGATGGTTAGGCTTAATACTACAATACTACAATAATACAATACTACAAATAATAGGCTTATTTTATATGGCAGGGTGAGGAGCAGTAATGATGAGCATAGTAAAAACAAGTAGATTTCAAAGCTGAATCATATTGTCTACTACCTTTTACCGCACTATACCTTATTGCTTAACCCTATGGGCCTAGTTAATGTTGGCATACAAAGGCTTCTGCTGAAACATACTGGACAACAAAGTTCATTGGAATTAGTGCTTGAATACCAGTAGCGTGTATGCAGAGGTTACTTAAGATACATCTAAAGGATACCTTTTTTTTTTTTAAATCAAGATAAAAAGTTTATTGAGAAATCGCACATAGAAACAAAGATTGCAACAAGCAGATTGGATCAAAAGCACATCTACAAATAAAGGCACAGAATCGTAGACAGATCTCAGCAACATAGCCAGTATACAGCATGAATCAAAGAACAGCCTGAACCAAAAACATAACGCAAGGCAACAGTCACATAACCCAGATCAAAATAATTCCCCCCAATCTAACCTCCAGTGGTCTACCCCACCCCCAGCAATTAAAGTAACAGGCGATCTAGGATCAGATCCGTGGGAGCCATCCCCGGACAGCTCAACCAGACTCCCCGGACTTTCTGGAATTTGGCCGGGGCACCCCTATGCAAGTAAATGTATTTCTCCATGCGAAGAGTGGTGCCCAGTTGCTCCAGCCAGAGTCTATATGTAGGAGGTTCCTTATCAATCCAGCGTCTCAGAATAAGTAGTCGGGCTTGAAACAGAGCTCGCGCCGCTGCCTCCCGTAAGTAGCCGTCATCTATAATGTGATCCAGTATACCCAAGAGGCAGTGCTTGGGATCCAAAGGAATCGCCAAGCCCAGAACCCTGTTTATAGTGGAGGTCACTGAGGTCCAATACCGATGCAATTTCGGGCATCTCCATAATAAGCGTATAAGGTCCCCCACATCCCTCTCACATCTATTGCACACATTGTCCGGGCGGAGACCCATAGCATGTAATTTTGCCGGGTATGATGTACTCGTAGTAAGATATATAATTGGGATACCTGATGGGAAACATTGAGTGAACATATTCTGACTGACTCCAAGGCCTCCTCCCATTGCTCAGCGGGTACCTCCCCCACATCTCCGCTCCATTGGTCACACGCCTTGCACGGATATCTGTCTAAGTATGAACCCAGTAGGGCTGCATAACAAGCTGATATAAAGCCCTTAGTAGAGGTATATTGCTCCATAAGGAAAAATACAGGTGTGGAGGACAAGCTGGAGTGGGACAAGGAAGGTTGAGCCCGGCACGCATGCCGAAGCTGCAGGTAATAGTACTTCATATTATGTGGCAAGGAAAACCGAAGTTGCAATTGCTCAAAGGGCAGTAACTCCCCATTGAGCAGGATGTGTTTAAGATGGGACACCCCATACGTCAGCCACCTACCAGCCTGATCCAGCTTGTCCAATCTAAAGGATACCTTAACAATTTTTTTTTTGAATAGAGTAGGGGATGGTTAAAAAACTGTTAGTTTTTTTCCATCTGTGTCTCATTATGGGAAATTCCCTTCCCTTCCTGTCCTGTAGAATTAACAGAAAGCCCAAATCCGGGCACCTAAAAAATGATCCCTTGCAGTGGGACTGTGCAATTTAATTGGCTCTGTACCATGTAATCAGTGTGACCAATCACAGTGATCACAGTACTAAACAAAGAATGCACAAATACAGTACTTAAATGGTGTTAGCGAATTGATTGCTTTCTTCTGTCATCATGACAGTTGTAAACCAACACAGTGTTAAAAAAAAAACCTTGATGACCCCCTAGATCAGTACAGTGTCACTATGGAGACATTTTTTTATTAGAGCAAGTGCAATGTCACTTTGGTACTGCTGTGGAGGTGACCATGTACAATGGTTGTCTGCTCTGATATCACTGTATGTCAGTATCACCAGCCATTGTCTATGTCTATCACAACTATAGCAATACAATGTCACCAGACCAGTGTTGCCTGGACAGTGTTCCTAATCACTGCTGCACAAGTCACAGTGTCCTTGATCATTGGCACACCAGTCATAGTGTAACCATAATGACTCACATATGCGATGCTCTCCAAAGAGCGATCCATGTTTAGATCACTCTTCAGAGAGCACGTGATAGGTGGTGAGGTGCAGTTGTATCATCTCCTCATCGCCTGCTTAAACCCCTTGAACCCTGCACAAGCATCCCTAAGCACCTGAACTGGTCCCAATCTGTGTGCGTACAGGGGTTATAATTCCTGCCATGGCTGTAAAGCAAAGCATTACAGGCACAACATGTGTACACCCCTGGCTTCTGTCTTTGCAGCTAAGGAGGATAGCAGTTGAGATGAAGTAAACTGTAGTTCAATAGCAAGGTATTACCTCCTCCAAACCTCATCTATCTAACAAAATGATAGAAAATGAATTTGGGTACAGTGTTGCATGACTAAGTATTTGTCATTTAAAGCGTGACAGTCCTTAAAACAAATGTCCATGACAGGAAGGTGGTTAAACAGTCTGGTCTTGAAGTGGTTAAATAATATCTTTCCAATGTCCCCTCTTATACAGTTGAAACCAAATTAAGTGTCCTCATTGGAATATTTCCCCTCTATTCTTATCATGGTGGCAACTCAAAATTTCTGGTTCTATCCACTCATCAGTCGATCCAAATCTTAAGAAAAGTTTTGCTTTCAGTTATATTTGGATATGTAGTACACACTTAAGGATACCTGAAAATTAGGATTATCAGAGGTTTGATATGCCTAAAGCACAACAATGGAGAAGCCACTGCACCACTACTGCCAGCTACTGTTCTAGAGTAAAATGAAAAATGTAAAAGCTGCTGTTATATGGTTTTATCTTTAATGGCCATCATCGTTAGCCTAACCTAGCTTTATCATTATAAAAAGAGACATTGTTTCCTGAATACAGTCTTTCTATTCACTAAAACAAATTGAGGTTATTAGCAAAGCAAAAATAACTGATTCTCTAATTCTGCCAGGTGTAAACATGACTGCTAAAGATTTATCACACATTTATGATTCATGAATATTTTAATAATACATTTATGTGATGGTTATGGCCTATATTACGAACTGATCTATCATTCAGCAAATTTCATTAATAACCATGACCCTTTTTAAAGTCCATTACGGTACTACCAATATCAAGTATGATATAAGGTGTATAGGAGTATTTGTGTTTGTGCAATAGTATCCATGTTTTATAACAACTGGCCCAATAAATGGTTCAACGGCATTAAACTTGTGCAAAATCAATTGGGCCTATTTATTAACCTTGTGGAAACATAATAACTGAGGTAGGTTGTGGCTACGTCATTGGCTAGAAATCAGGATGCAGTAACTTGAGAGCAGCTGCAGCGTTGAATGGTTGAAGAAGTGAAATTGCTCCTATTCTATCAGGAGCAGCCTGCAAAGAAGTAGAGAGTGTAATTCCTGCTGGTTTGCAGTAGGTGCTACTCAGGGGTGAAGCACTAGAAGAAAAAGGGGTAAGGGGGTGTTTTTCTGCACATTCCAAAAAATGGGGAGAGAACACAAGGTGCTTCTAAGTGCAGCATCAAACAGTTTATTGAAAAAACAAAAAAGGGTTAAAAACACTTACAAGAAATTCCATTATTCTAAGGCATCTCAGTAGGGGAGTAAGGGAGAGAGCCAACCAGCAGCTGTCATGTACCCAAGAGGATGCCAGGAAATGAAGGCGCAAGGAGGCAGTAATGCAGCCAGGCTTTCAGAACCACACTGGAACGCACATGGCCAATGGAGAAGTCAGGTGGTGGTGGTGATGGGCGATAACATGTTTAGGAGCATGCATGGCTCCTTCATCAGACTCAGGTCACTTCTCCTCTTTTGAGTGCTGCCAGAAGTATCTGCTATCACCACCATCAAGGACCAGGTCCCTACTCTCACAGAAGCGCCCTCATCTTTCCTGACTGCTATTCTGCGCATTCCAAGCTGATGAGTTGCTAAAGGATTAAATTCATGTTGCTAGTGTGGAAAGCCACCTAACCATTTCTATGTCATCATTCCTTCACTGGCCAAACCAATCAAGTTTTTATTCCATTGGGGTTTCTCTCACTGGTGTCAGAGATTCTGCAGCACTTTGACAATGAGGAAGTGACACCATAGTAGAATTTAAATGTTTTATTTAGTAAACATGTTCCTGGCAAGTTACCACAAGTGACAGGATGGCTAGTGTGACATTGGCCGTATTGTGTTATTGCAACTTGATTCTTACTAAATGAGCATTGTATAATATGGTTTTGCAGTATGATATGCTCCTACTAGATGGTAAAGTTTTCTCTTGATGGGTTATAATTTTGGTGTTGCTGTTTGATAAAATTTGCTATAGTGGTGTTGTATAATGGGCTGCTCTGGTTTGATATATTAAGCTACATTACCTCCCATATAGCTCCATGCACCCTGAGGAGCATGTGACTGTCTCTCAATCCTACCATCATGCAGAAATGGATATGTTTTATAATTTTTTAAATTGTTCAGAAACACATACTGAAACAGAAGCAAGGTGCTGCTAGAGGTAAGTAAGTACACTTACAGTATATAAATGGAGGGAGGTATACCAAAACTCCACTGATATCAATGAAAGAGGGATCCTTTTTCTGAGTATTTTCCAGTGTTATTTTTCAATCCCATTGACACTTACAAATTTGGTGACCTACATTTTAGTCCTAAAGACACCAATGAAACTGATTACTTTATTTATCAGTCCTACTGATACCAATGCAAGATGGGGCTATTTTAGGTCACACTGGGAGGGAAAAGCTACCGCTCTCATTGGTGTAATTGGGAATACCACTGACAGTAATGAAAGAGGATTTTATTTTTTTGGCCCCACAGACACTAATGACAATGGAGACTTTCTCAGTCCAATGACACAATTGCAAGAGGAGACTTTTTTCCCTTTTGCACCAGTGCAAAAAAGAACTCTCTTTCTGAGTCCAAGAATAATGAGATGATTTACAATAACATTATTATAATTTTTACCTACTAATAAGTGTTGTCACTTGCAAAATGCAAGTGAGTATAAGTCGTAGCCACATTGCTGTTTCCTAAGTATGAGGTTGATACAAATGATGGCATCCCTAAGACTGTCCAGGAAGAAAGACTAGAGACCAAAAAAATGGAAATGGAATAAGAATATGTAAGTAAACTGGGCATCCGAGGGCAAGGAAAAAGAATAAAAAGGAGTAAGTGCCACCTATATTTATTTATTTATATAGCTGGTAAGGTTAAATGAAAACACCAGTCCATCCCATTCAACCTTGGCGCGTATGTGTGTGTGTCACCACCATTTTCAATATCCCTGTAAATTGTGTTTGCTAAGAAACACATCTAAAACTTTTTGAATTTATCTTCACTCCCCGCTGACAGCACCAACTGTACAAGGGATTTCAACATCCTTATCCGTCTAACAGTAAAGAACCTCTTACACAGTACAAGACAGAACCACTTCTCATTCAACTTCATTGTGTGACCACCTGTCTTCTTTAGAGACCTAAGATTAAACAATTTTCTTCCAATGATAACGTCTCTAATTGAAGACTTGTATAATGTGATCATATACCTTCCTAAGCATATGTTTTTCAGGAAGAATAAGTTGAATACTTGTATTCCTTTTTTTATAACTGATGTCTACCAGCCCCCTTAATAGCTTTGTTGCACTTCTCTATACTTTCTCCAGTTCAAGCGCAACCTTCCTGAGGATTGGTGACCAAAACTGGAGGGCTCAAGATATGGCCTAACCAGAGTTTTGTAAAGTGGTAGAAATATGGTAAAAAAAAAAACATTTTTAATGCATGCAAAAAGTCTACTGCTCTGGCTTGCTGCAGCTTGGCATTACATGCTATTGCTGAGTCTGCCATCTACTAGGACCCCAGATCCTTTTCCACCCTCAATTTCCCCCAGAGATTCTCCCTCAACAAGGAACTTGAACATTGTGAATTATCTTGGCATAAGGAAAGGCTATCCAGATAGTGGCCCTCTTCAATAAACACTAAATGGAATAGAATGCCAAGTACAAAGTACAGTAACCAAGTGCTTCCAACAATATTTCATGTTACTGAAATCAGGAGGGTATGAGGTGGATTTTAATTAGCTGCAATGGGTACTGCACCTTAGCCTTAGCACTTTACCCCTAATTTATAATAAGACCAAAAGTTTTGATGTGTTGTAATAAGTGTCGTGCTTGTAAGGATCCTAAAAAATATATTGTAATAGCTAAAGGTTTTATAGCAGAACATTTCTGAACAAAGACATTTGCCATTGTTACAATATTTTGACATTTTGTGAAAAATTGTGGCACTCCCTTAGTTTTATTTTAGCTCTTGAATCCCTACGTATGGTCCTCTAACTGTGCAGCACCTGAGCTCCAGTGAATTAGCTTACACATAAACATATATCTGAATTACACTGCTTTTGACTCTTGTGTCAGTGGAAACCATTTGACATTTATATTTATATTTTTTATGCTTCCCAGAGTCTTGCCATTTGTCAGGATGCACAGGAAGTAATCTGACATGTTGTATCCAATGTGCAATTATTGCTGTTATTTTGAGCGATGAAGCTCATTTTTATTTGTTTTTTCTTGCTCATGAGATGTCCATATTTTTTTAGAAGAACACATTTGGAAAAGATAAATTGACAGGATGTATTGAAATGACAGACTAACACAGAAATGTATGTAATACTTAACTGACAGTTTTGTTAAATTTCTATTAGTAGGAAAATGTTTTTAGTTTAGCATTGTCTTTTTTTCTTTATCAGAAACTGCACTTATGTTACATTTTCTGTACATGACATCAATGCTTTCAGGATAAAAGTATTTGACGGTTGCTACTGAAAAATGTACAGAGGTGAAAAATATGCAAAGAAAATAGAAAATGCAATATATAAACATTAGACAATAATAAAAAGTATGTTTATAAAAATATTTTTACAGAAGAAAAAAGGGGTTATGCTTTCTGAAGAGACCTCAACTACTTTGCAATAGCAACCTTTTAATGTAAATTTATGTCCATGCTTACATGATAATAAAAGGAAAATAAAAGTTAGAAAAATAATCATGAATGCATTAATATACAGACATAATCTACAGTATATGTACTTTTATGTGATACCTGCACTTAAATGGAAATATATATGATGCAATTTGTCACTAGCAGCAACACATCAATTTGTGTTTTTCGGAGTCTCCTCTGTCACAAAGTTTTTTTTAACAAACAAATAAACCGTTGGTGCAAAACACATGCGCTCTGAGTGGTGCAATCCTCTTTCCAGCTTGGCTATAGACTTGCAGATGTCGAGAACTATTGACATGGCAACTTTTGAATGCTTCAGCCTTGCAGCCCCTTCTCAAGACCAGGGTGGTCTGGGAACTCTAAAAACAACAGACAAACACAAGGGTGCACCGGCCTAGTGCATTATCCTTTAAGCAGGTTTATTAAAAGAAATAGATTAAAAATACTCACAAACTAGTTCTTGATAAAAGCACATCAAACAAAGGCTCTGAGGAAGAGGTGCTGCCTCGAAACGGCATACGCCTATACAGCTTCGGGGGACGATCCAATTCTGATCTCGATGCTGAGGATTTTATACTTTGTTTGAAGTGCTTTTGTCAAGAACTTGCTTGTGAGCATTTTTAATCTATTTCTTTTAATAAACCTGCTTAAAGGATAATGCACTAGGCCGGTGCGCCCTTTTGTTTGTCTGTTGTTTTTAACAAAGTTTTATTACTTGAAGATACTGCCAGTAAATCTCTTATTTTTCCACTTCCTGTGCGCTACTTTAACGTGTGAAATTGCACAGCAACCTTGTCACCCCCAGTGGGACAGTGTAGTCTTAGATTAACAAGTACTTTTTAAATGAATTTTAGATGAGAGTGTTTAGACAATATGAATAAAAGCTGACCATTGTTTGCAACTCTGCCATTGTTAAAGAGTTTTTCCAAATCCTTATAACTGCCATGCTTGCTGGACAGCTTGGCCTGTTAATTGAAGTGACCTATTGGCAGATAAGGTAAGAAAGCTAGAAAGAACTTAAAAAAAAACAAAAACTGGTGTGTTAATGCTAGCGATAGGCTGCATTATACAATTAATGTTACTTTTCATTCGATCCATAGTTCCACTTTAATGGTGAAATCACTTACTAGCTGTTAAGTTTAATTAGATGATTATAAATATTTACTGTTTAAATTATCTACTTTGCTTTGAGGATACTATACCAGGAACATATTGGTTCTGGTATAACTTTAATTATTGTTTTATTGAAGAATACCAATTTGTGCATGGGCTCTTTTTCATCTAAAGAAATTAATGCTATTAGCTGTATTTGTGGACTGCAGAAACTCTACATTGTACTCAAAAAAATTTATTCATATTAATAGAGTCTTTGCTCACCAACACAACACATTTCAGTGACATTTGAGTGAAAATTTCTAGAGTTTTATGTGTGTTGACTTGCAATTTCCTACCAAGATTGAATAGATCAATGCATTCAAAATCAAATTGGAATGCACCTAAAAAAAATTGAAATACCTGTTGTTTTATATGTGATGCTGTACATTCTTACAGTAATTTCTGGTGTAAACCATCCCCTAGAGATTGTCATGCAACATTTTCATTAGCACAAACATTATTGTATGTACTTACAAATATTTTAGTGTTTTTTTTTTTTGTTTTTTGTTTTTTAATCAATCCAAAATTAATGACTGCTATAAAATGTATTTAAACACAAGTGATTTCAAATCAAAATGTTCAGACCTCCGACAGTCAGGCAGCATCGCAGGCCTCAACACCGCGCTCGCCTGGGAGTGATTTGGACACAGTTGCTCACATGGAGATCCCGACATACATGCTCCCGCCTCCCTTGGCAATGCCGCCGAGTCTTCTGCAAAAGGTAGCATCTGATATTAAGATGACCCTGACTGCTGCCATCACAGACCTAAAAACGGACATTCATTCAGTAGCCACGAGGCTTAATGATGTTGAGCACACCACTCATCTAAACTCTGACACCATTAGACAAGTCCAGCATGCCTATGACTCGCAACTTGCACAGATGCTGGAGATGCATAGGCATGTTGAGGACTTAGACAACAGAGGGAGGAGGCATAACATAAGAATAAGGGGGATCCCTGAGATGGTGGAAGTGGAGGCTCTGCAGCCAGCTCTATGCTCCATTTCTAATGGGTTATTGATCTAGGTCAGCCCCAGGGTTAGTGTTTGGGTCAAGGTCAGAGTCAAAGGTCAAGTTAAAAGGTCAATGTCATGGTCAGTATTTTTTTGGACATTTTTTTTTTAAACTAGTATCAGTGTCAGTAAGTGTCAGTATCAGTGTGGTTTAGGTAGGAATTCTGGGCTGTACTATGGGTGCAAACAACAATTAACATACACAAATGAGGTATCACTGCAATCGTCAGCAGCAGCAGAAGTTATTTTAGGTTGTCTTTGGTGGTAAGTTATGGTAGTAGCAAGAAATATACAGTTACATTTAAAAAAGTGTTTTTTTTTTCTTTACTATGTTGCCAGCTTTCCTTAGATAATTAAAAAAAAAATCAGAAGATATCCATTACCATTTACCACAAAAAAGCCCAATTTGTCCTGATTTGTGTTACCGTTCAATTTGACACTGCTCCCAGGCTATAAATTACTTTTATTCATTTTTGCCATATGTTGTACTCAGAGGCGTATCATGAAATCATCAGGCCTGTGTGCAAAATAAAAAGTGGGCCCTATGCAAAAAAAAGCAGTGTGTGAAATGTGGGCGTGGCTTACATTGCCATAAATATTGTGTGAGGTTTAAAGGGGGTGTGGTTTAACCACTTATGCCCCGGAAGATTTTACCCCTTTCCTGACCAGGGCCTATTTTGCGATTCAGCACTGCGTGATTTTAACGGACAATTGCGCGGTCGTGCGACGCTGTACCTAAACGAATGTCCTTTTTTTTCCACAAACAGAGAAACATAGAAACATAGAAACATAGAATGTGTCGGCAGATAAGAACCATTTGGCCCATCTAGTATGCCCAATATATCTGAATCCTATGAATAGTCCCTGGCCCTATCTTATATGAAGGATAGCTTTATGCCTATCCCATGCATGCTTAAACTCCTTCACTGTATTTGCAGCTACCACTTCTGCAGGAAGGTTATTCCATGCATCCACTACTCTCTCAGTAAAGTAATACTTCCTCATATTACTTTTAAACCTTTGCCCCTCTAGTTTAAAACGGTGTCCTCTTGTGGTAGTTTTTCTTCTTTTAAATATGCTCTCCTCCTTTACCGAGTTGATTCCCTTTATGTATTTAAAAGTTTCTATCATATCCCCTCTAGTGATGTCGCAAACCTAAAATTCGCCGTTCGCGAACGGCGAACGCGAACATCGGCAAATGTTCGCGAACCGGCGAACCGCCATAGACTTCAATAGGCAGGCGAATTTTAAAACACACAGGGACTCTTTCTGGCCACAATAGTGATGGAAAAGTTGTTTCAAGGGGACTAACACCTGGACTGTGGCATGCCGGAGGGGGATCCATGGCAAAACTCCCATGGAAAATTACGTAGTTGACGCAGAGTCGGGTTTTGATCCATAAAGGGCATAAATCACCTAACATTCCTAAATTGTTTGGAATAACGTGCTTTAAAACATCCGGTCTGTGAATACGATCAGGTATGATGTTTTATCAAGTAGTGTAAGGGTTACGCCCGTCGCCCGCTTCACAGTGACAGACCAAACTCTGACAGACCAAACTCCCCGTTTAACAGTCAGTCAGTCCATTTGCACAACCGCAAACTCCCCATTTGCACAAGGTTGGATACCAAGCTAGCCATGTCCCGTTCCTTGTCCTCACTGACATCATTGAAGGTCTCTTCCTCCACCCAGCCACGTACAACACCAAGGGTCGCCGAAAGGTGAGAACAAGCCCCCTGGGACGCCTGCTGTGGCTGGTATTTCACCTCCTCAAAGCCACCTTCCTCCTCTGACTTCTCTTCTTCAGACTCCTCTCTCTGCGTTGCCACAGGTCCAGCAATTGACAACGACAAGGCTGCTTCTGGTGGTGATGGGGACCACAACTCTTCCTCTTCATGCTCATCTACAGCCTGATCCAGTACTCTTCGCAGGGCACGCTCCAGAAAAAACGCATATGGGATGAGGTCGATGATGTTGCCTTGGGTTCGACCGACCACCAGGTTTGTCACCTCCGCAAAAGGACGCATGAGCCTACAGCCATTGTTCATGAGCATTCAGTAACGCGGCCAAAAAATACCCAGCTCCGCAGAAAGAATGAAAGAAAATGAATGTTTTTTCTATGAAAAATTATCCCGCGGATCGCTTTTGGTCTGTTCACAATGAAGCAACGACCTTATCATCTGGGGTGTGCCAACACACTCCTAGAGGTGATCGCTTCATTGTGATACGCAAGCCCCTTCACCACGACATATAACGATCACGAAGGGGAATTGACACATGTATGTGCCTTTTTTTTGTTTTTTTGCAGCCACAGTGTAGCACCAGAGGCCAGAAAAATTAGGCATGTACACATGCATGAAAAAGTAGGTATTGTTGCAGCCGCTTCTGTAGCAGCGGCCTGAAAAATTGAGGTTTTCAAGGCAGAAAGTGCACTAAAACATTGCGGCTTGAACCGTAGTTGGTGGCGGAGACATCACGTAAGTCATCCGGCATGCAGAGAATGATTAAATACAGCAGCGTGTGGACCATTTTTAGCCCAAGGCATCTCAGTCATCACCAGGCCTTTTTTAGTCAAATGCATCCCCCACTGTCAGTCCCTTCAGGATCCATGCCTCATTCATCTTAATAAACGTGAGGTAATCAAGACTTTTTTGACCTAGGCGACTTCTCTTCTCAGTGACAATACCTCCTGCTGCGCTGAAGGTCCTTTCTGACAGCACACTTGAAGCGGGGCAGGCCAGAAGTTCAATGGCAAATTGGGATAGCTCAGGCCACAGGTCAAGCCTGCACACCCAGTAGTTAAGGGGTTCATCGCTCCTCAGAGTGTCGATATCTGCAGTTAAGGCAAGGTAGTCTGCTACCTGTCGGTCGAGTCGTTCTCTGAGGGTGGACCCCGAAAGGGCTGTGGCGATGCGTAGGACTAAAAAAGCTCCGCATGTCCTCCATCAACAAGACGTCTGTAAAGCGTCCTGTCCTTGCCGGCGTGGTTGTGGTGGTAGGAGGAGGATTACTTTCACCTCTTCCCCTGTTGGATTCCCTTTGTGCTGTGACATCACCCTTATATGCTGTGTAAAGCATACTTTTCAACTTATTTTGTAGCTGCTGCATCCTTTGCGACTGCCGGTAATTGGGTAACATATCAGAGACTTTCTGCTTATACCGGGGGTCTAGTAGCGTGGCCACCCAGTACAGGTCGTTCTCCTTCAGCCTTTTTATATGAGGGTCCCTCAACAGGCATGACAGCATGAAAGACCCCATTTGCACAAGGTTGGATGCCGAGCTACTCATGTCCAATTCCTCGTCCTCACTGATGTCATTGAAGGTGTGTTCTTCCCCCCCAGCCACGTATAACACCACGGGTACCAGATAGGTGACAACGAGCACCCTGGGATGCCTGCTGTGGTTGGTGTTCCTCCTCCTCAAAGCCACATTCCTCCTCTGACTCCTCTTCCTCAGACTCCTCTTCCAGTGTTGCCGCAGGTCCAGCAAGCGATGGTAAGGCTGTTTCTGGTGGTGGTGATGGTGACCACAACTCTTCCTCTTCCTCTTCACGCTCATCTACGGCCTGATCCAGCACTCTTCGCAGGGCACGCTCCAGGAAAAAAACATATGGGATGATGTCGCTGATGGTGCCTTCGGTGCGACTCACTAGGTTTGTCATCTCCTCAAAAGGACGCATGAGCCTACAGCATCCAGTAACGTGGCAAAAAAATACCCAGCTCCGCAGAGGCTGTCCTAGCACCCCAGTCATACAAATACTCGTTGACCGCTTTTTCTTGTTGGAGCAGGTGGTCGAACATTAGCAGTGTTGAATTCCAACGTGTCGGGCTGTCGCAAATCAAGCGCCTCACTGGCATGTTGTTTCGCCGCTGAATATCTGCAAAGTGCGCCATGGCCGTGTAGGAACGCCTGAAATGGCCACACACCTTCCTGGCCTGCTTGAGGACATCCTGTAAGCCTGGGTACTTCTGCACAAAGCGTTGCACAATCAGATTCAACACATGTGCCATGCACGGCACATGTGTCAACTTGCCCAAATTCAATGCCGCCAACAAATTGCTTCCATTGTCACACACCACTTTGCCGATCTCCAGTTGGTGCGGGGTCAGCCACTGACCCACCTGTGCGTTCAGGGCGGACAGTAGTGCTGGTCCGGTGTGACTCTCTGCTTTCAGGCAAGTCAACCCCAAGACAGCCTGACACTGTCGTATCCGGCATGTGGAATAGCCCCTGGGGAGCTGGGGGGGTGCAGTTGGTGTGGAGCAAGACGCAACAGCAGAAGAGGACTCAGCCGAGGAGGTTAGCAAAGAGGATGGAGTAGGAGGAGTAGAGGAGGTGGCAGCAGGCCTGCCTGCAAGTCGTGGCGGTGTCACCAACTCCTCTGCAGCAGAGCCACGCATTCCATGCTTGGCAGCCGCCAGCAAGTTTACCCAATGCGCAGTGTAAGTGATATACCTGCCCTGACCGTGCTTTGCAGACCAGCTATCAGTGGTCAGATGGACCCTTGCCCCAACACTGTGTGCCAGACGTGACATGATTTCCTTTTCCACAATAGAGTACAGGTTGGGGATTGCCTTTTGTGAAAAATAATTTCGGCCGGGTACCTTCCACTGCGGTGTCCCTATAGCGACAAATTTTTTGAAGGCCTCAGACTCCACCAGCTTGTATGGTAAAAGCTGGCGGGCTAAGAGTTCCGACAAGCCAGCTGTCAGACGCCGGGCAAGGGGGTGACTCTGTGAGATTGGCTTCTTACGCTTAAACATTTCCTTGACAGACACCTGACTGTGGGCAGGTGAGCAGGAACTGCTGAAGGTGAGAGGCGGAGGGGCGGGTTGTTGATAGGGGGCATGGAGGACAGCAGTGGTTGACGTGGCTGAAGATGCTGGACCAGGAGGAGGATGGTGGCTTTCAGTTTGTGTGCTGCTTTTACTCATGTGTTGATCCCATAGGCGTTTGTGATGTGAGATCATGTGCCTTCGCAAAGCAGTTGTACCTAGGTGGGTGTTGGACTTCCCACGACTCAGTTTCTTTTGGCACAGGTTACAAATGGCATCGCTGATATCAGAGGCAGACACACAAAAAAAATGCCACACTGCTGAGCTTTGCAAGGACGGCATTCTGGTGGTGGCAATAGCTTGTGTTGATTGGCATGCTGTCTGGCTGACCCCGGGTGCCGAATCTACATGCTGTCTGACTGCGCCACTAGCTCCTTGCGATGACCTCCTCCCCCTGCTTCCAACTCGTCTCCTCCTCCTCCTCTCTGTCTCCCCATCTGAACTTTCCCCCTCTTCTTCTGCTCTTCGAGCAGGCACCCAGGTGACATCCACAGACACATCGT
Source organism: Pelophylax lessonae (assembly GCF_965119305.1). NCBI lineage: Eukaryota > Metazoa > Chordata > Amphibia > Anura > Ranidae > Pelophylax > Pelophylax lessonae. The sequence goes on along the minus strand of NC_138773.1, from coordinate 265,076,370 downwards.
CATCATCAGCCACTTCACTTGACAACTCAGCAAAGTCAGCAGCAGCAGGTACAACATCATCATCATCATCACAATGTACGTCCTTGTGTATAATGCTGCCTGACTGAGACATATCCCCGTTATCTACATCCTCTGGCACTAATAGTTGCGCATCACTTATTTCTTCCAACTGATGTGAAAATAACTCCTCTGACGGATAAAGTGAAGCGGCTGTGGTGCTAGTGTTTGTGGTGGTGCCGGCGGGCTGGCGAGTGGTAAATTGAGAGGTGTAAAACAATAAATTAATACCCACGCTGTGATGAATAAATATTAGTGAATTATAAAATTATATATGTATCTATCTAACCTGAAGCTGCTGCTCACCAAGTAAAAAACCGGGGAAGACTAAAAGACAAATAGGCAGCGCTAGCAGGTAAAATCTATAAATAAGTGCTGAATGGTAAAAAAATAAGGTATGATGTGATGAAAATTGTACTAAAAATTAAGTGCATATAATTCAATTATGAATGCATAAAATACTACAACGAATATGGTTAAATGTATGCACAAATCAGAAAATTCATAAAGTGCAACAAAAAAATATAATCCAGTGTCCACAAATTTTAAATAAAGTGCAAAATGTGTTTAAGGTGCAGTCCAAATTTATATTCTTCCAAAGAAGTTTATGGTGCAAAAAAGTGCTCAAAGTCCAAATAAAGTGCCCAAGTGCTCTTCAAAGAAAGTCCCCCTATGGGGATGCACTCACCAAATTTGGGATGTAAATGAGCCTTAAATATATATAATATTCCGCTTAGAAAGTCGGGGCAAATTGAGAGGTGCCCGAAGCTGAGCTGGAGGAGGATGGTGCATTAAGGTTCCGAGCGGAAGCTGTAGACGATTGGGTGTCCTGTGTAAGCCAGTCAACTATGTCCTCAGAATTTTTTGAGTTCAGGGTCTGTGGTGGCCTCTGAACACTGGGCATTATTCTACGGCCTAAGGAAATCACAGCACCACGACGGCCCTTGCGGGGTGGCCTGCCTCTGCCTGTCATTTTTTTTTTAATGTGTTGTACTATGAGTGCAAGGTGCTGTGCCACCCTATAGGAGTGTTGGGCAGTGGGTACAGTACACTCTGTGGGCCTGACAGTCACTGGCACCCAGGCAACTGCAATTATAAAAAAAATATATATATTTTTACTTTGCAAGCTGCTGTGCCACCTTATATATCAGTGGTGGGTGGGCAGTGGCACAGTACACTCTCTGTGGACCTGACAGTCACTGGCACCCAGGCAACTGCAATTATAAACAAAATATATTTTTTTTTACTTTGCAAGCTGCTGTGCCACCTTATATATCAGTGGTGGGTGGGCAGTGGCACAGTACACTCTCTGTGGACCTGACAGTCACTGGCACCCAGGCAACTGCAATTATAAACAAAATATATATTTTTTTACTTTGCAAGCTGCTGTGCCACCTTATATATCAGTGGTGGGTGGGCAGTGGCACAGTACACTCTCTGTGGACCTGACAGTCACTGGCACCCAGGCAACTGCAATTATTAACAAAATATATATTTTTTTACTTTGCAAGCTGCTGTGCCACCTTATATATCAGTGGTGGGTGGGCAGTGGCACAGTACACTCTCTGTGGACCTGACATTTACTGGCACCCAGGGAACTGCAATTATTAACAAAATATATATTTTTTTACGTTGCAAGCTGCTGTGCCACCTTATATATCAGTGGTGGGTGGGCAGTGGCACAGTACACTCTCTGTAGACCTGACAGTCACTGGCACCCAGGCAACTGCAATTATAAAAAAAATATATATTTTTTTACTTTGCAAGCTGCTGTGCCACCTTATATATCAGTGGTGGGTGGGCAGTGGCACAGTACACTCTCTGTGGACCTGACAGTCACTGGCACCCAGGCAACTGCAATTATAAAAAAATATATTTTTTTTTACTTTGCAAGCTGCTGTGCCGCCTTATATATCAGTGGTGGGTGGGCAGTGGCACAGTACACTCTCTGTGGACCTGACAGTCACTGGCACCCAGGCAACTGCAATTATAAAAAAAATATATATTTTTTTACTTTGCAAGCTGCTGTGCCACCTTATATATCAGTGGTGGGTGGGCACGCAGTGGCACTGCAGTGGGCACAGTACACTCTGTGGACCTGACAGTCACTGGCAGCCCAGGCAACTGCAATAATAAAAAATATTTTTTTTTTTCAATTTGCAACAAGATGCTGTGCCACCGTATATATATCAGTGGTGGGCAGTGCACTGCAGTGGGTACAGTGCACTCTGTGGACCTGACACAGCACTCACTGCAATTATGACAGAGGAAAAAAAATATTTTTTAAAATGCAAGGTACTGTGCCTGTGCCACCCGAAATGAGTGTGGTGTGCACACAGTACAGTCTGTGGTGGGTCTGTGGCCTCTCACACACAGCGGGCAGGCAACTGCAGTGTACAATATATATATATATATATATATATATATATATATATATATATATATATATATATATATATATATATAAGAAGAAAAAAACTCAATTACCAGCCCTTAAAAGGGTTTTTGGGGAGGACACTATATATATATATATATATATATATATATATATATATATATATATAATTAAAAAAAAAAATCCTCAATTACCAGCCCTTAAAAGGGCTTTTGGGGACACTAGATATATATATATATAGAAGGGCTTTTTGGGGTGCTGTCAGGATGCTGTCCTTACAGCAGTAGTGGACCAAGAACACTGCAAGACCAGGAACACTGACTAACTGTCCCTAGCTTAACAGCAGCAGCAGCAGCAGCAGCAGCTCTCCCTGCTCTCAGTAACACACACTGCTTCAGAATGATCTAAGATGGATGCTGCCCTTGCTTATTTATAGGAGGTGGGAGGGTGTGGGAGGGAGGTATGCTCATTGGCTGGAAATGTGCCTGCTGACTGTGAAGTTCAGGGTCAAAGTTTGCCTCAATGATGTATTATAGGGGGCGGACCGAACATCGCATATGTTCGCCCGCAGCGGCGAACGCGAACATGCTAAGTTCGCCGGGAACTGTCCGCCGGCGAACAGTTCGGTACACCTCTAATCCCCTCTGTCTCTTCTTTCTTCCAAGCTATACATGTTAAGATCCTTTAACCTTTCCTGGTAAGTTTTTTCCTGCAATCCATGTACTAGTTTAGTAGCTCTTCTCTGAACTCTCTCTAGAGTATCTATATCCTTCTGGAGATATGGCCTCCAGTACTGCGCACAATACTCCAAGTGAGGTCTCACCAGTGTTCTGTACAGCGGCATAAGCACTTCTCTCTTTCTACTGCTTATACCTCTCCCTATACATCCAAGCATTCTGCTGGCATTTTGTGCTGCTCTATTACATTGTCTTCCCACCTTTAAGTCTTCTGAAATAATTACTCCTAAATCCCTTTCCTCAGATACTGAGGTCAGGACTGTGTCAAATATTCTATATTCTGCCCTTGGGTTTTTACGCCCCAGGTGCATTATCTTGCACTTATCCACATTAAATTTCAGTTGCCAGAGTTCTGACCATTCTTCTAGTTTTCCTAAATCCTTTTCCATTTGGCGTTTCCCTCCAGGAACATCAACCCTGTTACATATCTTTGTGTCATCAGCAAAAAGACAAACCTTACCATCGAGGCCTTTTGCAATATCACTTATGAAGATATTAAACAAAATTGGTCCCAGTACAGATCCCTGATTTACCCCACTGGCAACATGACCTTGTTCTGAATGTTCTCCATTGACTACAACCCTCTGTTGTCTGTCACTCAGCCACTGCCTAATCCACTCAACAATATGGGAGTCCATGCTCAATGACTGTAGTTTATTGATAAGTCTTCTATGTGGGACAGTGTCAAAAGCCTTACTAAAATCTAGATATGCAATGTCTACTGCACCTCCACCGTCTATTATTTTAGTCACCCAGTCAAAAAAATCTATAAGATTTGTTTGACATGATCTCCCTGAAGTAAATCCATGTTGTTTTTCATCTTGCAATCCATGGGATTTAAGATGTTCCACAATTCTATCCTTTAATAGGGTTTCCATTAATTTGCCTACTATTGATGTCAGACTCACTGGTCTATAGTTGCTCGATTCCTCCCTACTACCTTTCTTGTGAATGGGCACGACATTTGTCAATTTCCAATTTTCCCGGGACGACTCCTGTTACTAATGATTGGTTAAATAAATCTGTTAATGGTTTTGCCAGCTCACCACTAAGCTCTTTTAATAATTTTGGGTGTATCTCATCAGGACCCTGTGACTTATTTGTCTTCACTTTAGACAGCAATCTTAGAACGTCTTCCTCTGTAAAGACACATGCATCAAACGATTCATTAGTCATCCTTTCAAGTGGAGGTCCTTTTCCTTCTTTTTCTTCTGTTAAAACTGAACAGAAGTATTCATTAAGGCAGTCGGCTAGCCCTTTATTCTCTTCTACATACCTTCCGTCCTTTGTTTTTAATTTAGTTATTCCTTGTTTTAATTTCCTATTTTCATTTATATATCTGAAGAATGTCTTATCCCCCTTTTTCATAGACTGAGCTAGTATTTCTTCTGCCTGCGCTTTAGAAGTTCTTATAACTTGCTTGGCCTCTTTCTGCCTAATCTTGTAGATTTCCTTATCTTCATTGCTCTGGGTTTTTTTATAATTACAAAATGCTAGCTTTTTATTTTTAATGATTTGGGCCACTTCTGCTGAGTACCACAGTGGTCTCTTCCTTTTTTTGCTTTTACTGACAAGTCTAATGCAATTTTCTGTTGCCTTCAATAATGCACCTTTTAAGTAGTCCCATTTCTCCTGGACTCCATGTAATCCGTTCCAGTCTGATAAGGACTCATTTATGACTAATTTCATTTTTGAAAAGTCTGTTTTTCTAAAATCTAAAACTTTTGTTTTTGTGTGGTGTGACTCTTTCACAGTTCTTATATTAAACCACACTGACTGGTGATCACTAGATCCCAAGGTTTCGCCTACAATGACATCATATACCAAATCCCCATTTGTGAATACCAAATCCAAAATGGCCTCCCTCCGGGTTGGCTCCTCAACCACTTGTTGCAGAGACAACCCCAGTAGGGAATTTAGAATATCTGTACTCCTGGTAGAACTTGCTATTTTGGTTTTCCAGTTTATATCTGGAAGATTGAAATCTCCCATAATGATAACTTCTCCTTTCATTGTCATTTTAGCTATTTCTTCAACTAGTAGATCATCTAGTTCTTTAACTTGACCAGGTGGTCTATATATCACACCTACACGAGTTACTGCATGATTAGCAAACTGCAACGTAACCCAAACTGACTCTATGTTAGGCTCACCAACTTGTATTAGGTTAGATTTAATGCTATCTTTCACATACAGGGCCACTCCTCCTCCTTTCTTGCCTTCTCTGTCTCTTCTGTATAAAGAGTATCCTGGTATGGTTATGTCCCAGTCATTTCTTTCATTAAACCATGTCTCCGTAACAGCCACTAAATCTACTTTCTCAGATGCCATTATTGACCCAAGTTCATTGATTTTTTTACCTAAACTGCGAGCATTTGTAGACAGGACTCTGAGCTTATCATTTCTTTTGGTGGTATTTGATCACCTGTGCAGTTTTTACTTTTTGCGCTATAAACAAAAAAACAGCGTCAATCTTGCAAAAATAACAATATTTTCACATTTTTTTATATGAAATTCCCCCCCCAAAAAAAAAAAAAAAAAAATTTTTTTAACATTTTGGGCCATTTTTTTACCATATGTTTGGTAAAAAAATTCGCAAAAAGCGTATTTTGATTGGTTTGCGCAAAAGTTATTGCGTTTACTAACAAAGGGAAAGATTTTTGTAATTTTTGTTGTTTTTTTTTAACGCGTAATGGCGGCGATCTGCGATTTTTTTTGCGGGACTGCGACATTGCGGCGGACAGATCGGACCCTTGACTGACATTTTTGACACTTTTGGGGTTACCAGTGACATTTCTACAGTAATCAGTGCTATACATATGCACTGTTACTGTAAAATTACACTGGCAATGAAGGGGTTAACTTTTTTTGAGAGGGAGGGGTTATGTGTATCCCTAGGGGCGTGATTCTAACTGTGATTGGCTGTGGCTTGAGGTGTAGGAACAGTGATCAACGGTCCTACATAGTAGAACCGTATGATCACCATTCCTACACAGGGGAGAATGACAGGCGGCTTGTTTACATCAGCCGCCTGCCTTTCTCCCTCTCCACCCGATGATCGCGAGTGACCGGCGGACATCGGGTCCGCCGGTCACACGCGCGGGGGGGGGGGTCCGTGACCACGCGGGAGCGAGCGCGCGCGTCCGGAGGCGCGCTCCCGCTCCCTCGTGGTCACGGTCACTAGACCCTCACAGGCTAGCGATGTTGCTCTGCCTGTGAGGGGCTGACCGCCGACGTAAATAATCGTGCGGCGGTCGGCAAGTAGTAAATAGAGTCTGAGATGCCTTACATCAGAATGCAGTATTGTTAAATAGGGAATGTACAGTGCAGAGTGTACGGAGGTGGGTAGTATGTGCAGGAGACGAGTGTGAAATGTGGAGGTGGATAGTATGTGCAGGAGAGGAGTGTAGAGTGTATGGTGGTGGGTAGTATATGCAGGTGAGGAGTGAGGAGTGAGGAGTGCGGAGTGTATGGAGGGGATAGATTATGCAGGTGAGGAGTGTGGAGTGTGCAGCGGTGGGTAGTATATGCTGAATGGTGTCAGTAGGGCAGTGGATGGTGTCAGTAGTTCTTTATTTTTATTATTTTTTCTTCATTATTTTTTACAATTTAGTTTTTTGGATTTTTTTTTTCAATTTTTCAAAATGCTTTTTGGGGGCCAGTGGATGGTGTCAGCAGGGCAGTGTAAGTGGAGCAATGGACAGTGTCAATGTTTTTAGTTTTTATTGTTTTATTATCAATTACTTTTTACAATAATTTTTTTATTATTTTTGTTAAATAATTTTTTTAATTTCTCACAGTGCTTCCAGGGAAGGGGGTGGGGGTATGGGGCAGTGGGCAGTGTCAGTAGAGCAGTGGACAGTGTCAGTAGAGCAGTGGATGGCATCAGTGATTTTTTATTTTAATGTATTTATTTTTTTTACAATTTAATATGTTTTTCATTTTTTTTCACAATGCTTTATTGGGGGGGGGGGGGGTTAGGGCAGTGGGCAGTGATGGTAAGGGGGGGGGGGTATATGGATGGTGTCAGTAGTTTTTTTATTTTGTTTTTATTTTTATCATATATTTTTATTTTTTTTTATATTTATTGATCTTTTTTTATCAGCCCTGTTGGTGGGCTTTGGTGAGATATTAGGTGGCTAAACAGACCGCTGATATCTCCCCTTTGAGATAGAGAAGGAGACTGGGGACAGAAATCCCCCAGTCCTTTTCTCAGCAGCCTCAGCATTGAAGATGAATGGACAAGAGACAGAGACTCCTGTTCATTCATTAACTGAACACAGTTTACTCTGCTCAGTTAACACAGGACACAGGAGTGATCGGTAGTGAATGCTCTCTGTGTCCAAATGAGAAAAGGAAGGGGCCGGTAAATTACATGTTTACCGGGCCCGTCCTCCGCTCTCCATCCTGACACATTCCCTCAGCAGCCAGCGGGAGAGGATAAGATGGAAGCTGGCTGCGGGGGATCAAGGGGGGCAGAGGAGGAGGACAGGGGGAAGGAGGAGTAGGAGGACACAGAGGGGGCAGAGGAGGAGGACAGGGGCCGGAAGAGCACGGGGGGCGGAGGAGAAAGAGGAGGACACAGAGGGGGGCCAGAGAAGGAGGACACAGGAAACAGCCGGGGATCGGTGCAGCGGGAGGGACAGCTGTGAGCACTAATCTCCCTCTATAGCTTTCCAGCTGACAGCAGCGGGAGGGAGAGGAGGAGAAGCGGCTGTCAGCTAAAAAAACATGCTGGGAGATCGGTGCTCGCAGCTGTCCCTCCCGCCGCTCCAGGTGTAAACCAGGAGATCATCTACAGTATGGGTGCAGGATGAGTCACAGTGGGCTCCCCCCCTCGGGGGCCCATGTTCAGTCAACACCCTGCACACATGGATGATTCGCCACTGGTTTTACTGCTTTGGAGCTTGTCCCAGCTCCCCAAGACAAATATATTAAAAGAAGGTAACTGTACTTAGATTTTCAAGCATTTCTTAAAAACGTAATTGATCCATGTTCTTTTAGACACTGCCTGGATCTCCAATTCCAATACATCTCACCTCATAAATAGGCTTAATTGTATTTTTAATTAAAGATATGTTAGATAATCCGACATTATTGAATACCAATCGCACAGTTCTTTTACCACATCTCTACGTTGGTATGAATCAGACACATATGCAAGCACTCAGCTAATTTGTTCCTTTTTTTTTACATATGGTGGCAATAAACCTAACTTTGCATGCCTGCTGACCTTATCTTCCACTACCACTCGTAACTGACCCTTGGCTTGTTCATTAACTATACTTCCATCTGATCCCATCCAGCTACTACTTGTTACTGACCTCTGGCTTGTTTAGTGACTATGCTTCTGCTTGATCCCTACCTGCTATACCTGCTACCAGACCCTGGCTTGCTCAATTCCTGATGCAACAATCATGAGGATGGCGGCCTGGTAATAACATGCAGCAAAACCTCCACCATTAGGAGCTTTGGCGGATACCAGCTAGTACTTAGACCCTGCACCTCAAGTGAGCCCCTTGGGATATGTTTGTACATTTCCAGCTGACCATATGTAAACCTCTCTATAGCCACTGGTCTCCGAGCCTGAACCTTGGCCCTGACACTATCAAAGCTTAACAACTTGGAAGAAAAAGATGGGCATTATGTATTTTCCATCCTATATCTCTTGAGCGTCCTTCATCATTGTTGTCTCTGAAAATTCTATTCTAATCCCCATCTGCCACCTCATGCTGTCAGATTTGAGTTAAAACCAGCCACCCACTTGAAAGGAACCAACACCTCAAATGATCAGAACATTTAAATAGACCTGCACGCAATCAGCTTGAGTAGTATACTTTCAATAGCCAACATAAAATTTGTTAGACCTATTGAACAGACCAATCCATAAAAACCAAAGCCAAGCAAGAGTGAGTCACCTAAAACAAACACAGATAAAATTGCATGAAAATGTAACATCAGCTTTGTTTTCTGGAACAGCTACAAACAAGTACACCTATATATTCACTCAGTAAATTATTTCAGTATTTTACAGCTAATTAATACATTTATTCCTACACCACAAATCTTATGATGAATGCCACCATGCCAACTTAGATGAAGGATGTCATTATTCACAGCGCTCTAATGTTGTCTATAATTTCGGTGTTAAACCTGACATTAGAAATCCTTTAATCTGAGTACTTAAAAGCTGCTCTATGGCTCATTTTTCAAATACAGTTTCTGGTACTGCTTCAGATACTGCTAATGAACCACTAGCTTGATATTCCTTTCTTAGATAAACGCTGTTGACCAACATTACTATTTGCTCCTCATATAATTATTTTTCTTCTCTCTTTTTTTAATTTAATAGCTTCAACAAAAGGCACATATAATGCATTTTTAATTACACTTCCCAAGTGACCTATGTAAAATAAGTTTCATAACGAAGCACTAATAATTAGCCTGTCACAGTCCAGTTTTTTTAGCTATTGTCTGCATGTCCTTTATGTATTCTACCTTCAGATGATGAGCGCGATTAAGTCCTTTAGCGCTTGCAGCATACATTTTTATTTTTATTTTTTTAAATTGCAAGTGGCAAATTTATGGCTTTCTCATTTATTCCCAATGTGATGTTGAAAAGTCACTTGTGAAATAAAAATAACAGCCCACTCCAGAAAGTCTAATGGCCCTAGAGAATAAATAGTTTGTAGACATACCCGGTTCCCATAGGACAGATAATTGGTTTACACAGCTCAACATCTTAAACAAGCCATTAAAAAAACAACAATAAAAAAATAAATGTTGCTATCGATGCTCATTAAATATAAGGCCAAATAAATCTTATATACAGAGAGTGTTATGGGCTATAATATTCCAAGCAAAAAATAATAGAAAACAACTAAGTTATAGATTTTTTTTTATTTTTATACTTTGTTTTAAAAAGTATTTTATTGTATCTTTTGTTTATTTCTCCATTTTTTTTTTCTATGAAGCTTTACATTGACTATACACTTTTTTGACCTCAGCCCTGCAAAATACTGTATATGTAGATGTTAGAAGCATAATTATATTGCCAGTCCATCGAAAATTTATATTTTAGTGTTACATAGGGTCTGGTGGGCTAATTCATCTACTATCTTCTTATATCACAACATAATAGGGAGTCACAAAAAAGTGCAGCACTCTCAATCAATAAAGTGCATTCAAATTATAGTGCATAAATACAAATCTGAAAACAGTGTAAAATCATCTTTATATAATAAATTATGTGAGTCCATCTTTCCTTTTAAATATACATACAGTCCATTATAAAATGATTCAATGTCCGTTAAAAAAGTGCAGTCCTTTACACCAGAAACTCTTCAGAAATTTCCTCTTAACACCACAGTGCCCTTCACCCCCCCCCCTCCCCCCCATGGGTGTCTTTTCATCTGATTATTAGGACCTCACTAATTAAATGCGCTTTGCAGTGTTATAAGTGGTACAACTCCCACTGGCTGTACACTCCAAATGTATACTCCAAAAACTACTATTTGGAGTGTACAGTCAGTGAAAGTGGTGCCACTTATAACACTGCAAAGCGCATATAGACCTTTTATTGGTGGTGTCCCTGTTTAGGCTGGTGGTTACTAAGGTATTACTTTTGAATTTTTCTCATTATTTCCAAGGTTAAGTGTGTTTTCTGCTGGTTGCACTGATTAGTTAATGTTGCACAGCAAGAGTGGTACTGTTTTATGGGCAAGGAATAACACTGTTAGTCAGGCTTCCCTGAGCTTTTCAGAAGAGTGCCGCCCTCTGCTGGACAGAACATATAAAAAGGGGAACTCCAGGTCAGGGTCTTGTCTTTGCTCTCTGCACTTTGCCACCTTTACCCCCCTTGTAGGTCGGGGTGCCAAGGGATATAGACTTGTTGCTAAAAGGCCTAATAGAATTTCTCACCTGATTAAGGTAGGACCTACTCATGGGACACAAGGGAGCACCAGGGACATGCTAAAAGGGCACTTGGAGGACTTCATACAGGAAGTGTATTGAAGATGTTCTGCGATCAGTTTACTTGTTAACTACTTTAGAAATTTGTTTTTAAGTTAATCTGCCTGGTCTGAAGTCACTAAAGGGGTGCATGTATCAAAGAACAGGGCTTTGAAGGGGATGAAGAGGAAGATGGACATATTACAATGGTATTACTTCCAGTGGAAGTAGAAGAGGCCATGTTGCTGTTGCTAGGTGCAACCAGAGTAATGTTGAGTGCTTTAGAAGCCAGCCTGCGGGAGTCTTGGTGACATGATATGAATGATGGAAGGCCATAGTAGTGTGGAAGTTTGCAAGCTTAGCCCCCCCTTAGCAACAAATTCCCCACATACAGGGACCAAAATCACAGCATAGGGAATCCCAGGTACCTAGCCTGAGGTGTCATGGAAGAAGATTAAAGAGAGTGTGAGGCCTCAGGAGTAGAGAAGCATGGTAGCATGTAAGAAATGATCTCTTGTGTCAGGGAGATATCTCACAATGTCACTGGGAGTGAGGTGCCATGTCCGGTTGTGCTGGTGAATTGTGGTACAGTCTCAGCAGTACCTACCTGGAATTGCTGCATCCATTGGGAGAAGTTACTGTGCAGCCAAATATGAGGTCTGCCAATAAAGAAGACTAACATACAGGAAGGGTTAAAGCGGAGTTCCGGGCACAAAATCGACCTAATCGATTTTGTGCCCATCCGCTGGATCTTCTTCACCTGAAAAGGAATTGGATAGTTAGGTATATTTTTTTTTACCCACCTTGTAATTGTAGATAGAAAATACTCACCTCTTCTTCACTTCCTCCCTCTGTGCCGCGGCTCTGCCGTCACTTCCTCCTTTGCGATGATTCCTGAGAGCTGAACGTCATCACTCCCAGGAATCAATGCGACAGCACCGACCCCGCTCATCACTTCCGGGGCGACGCCACATTCCCTGCTAAACAGCTTCTGGGCATGCCCAGAAGCTGTGGAGGAATGCGGCGCCGCACCGGAAGTGACGAGAGGGGCCGGTGCAGGCGCATTCTGGGAGAAGAAGACACGGAAGAGGACGCGGAAGAGGATCGCGCCGGCTTCAGCTGCCCACAAGAGAGATGGCAACGCTGGAGAAGAAATTTTATAAGTGAGTATTTCTTCTTGCCGGTAAGTGCGAACCGGGACAGATCAGAGGCTAGCCATTGTGGAATGTACTAGCCCTGACTGTCCCGGGGGTATGTCTATTGAAAAAACGTTTTTGTGCCCGGAACTCCGCTTTAAGTGTGCACATAAAGTATGTTTGCTTCTAAGTTGAAGTACTGCCTTAAAGATGATTTCTGGTGGTCTCTGCCTGTGAGTACAGGCATTGGGTGCCATAAGCCCCGCCCACACCTGGGTGTCCCCCAATTCTGCTTGCACTCACCAGATACAAATGACTCCTGGCATTTGGAAGTGGGTCAGATAGCTCTCAATGGTGTCTGAAATCCAGACACCTAAATGGATCTTTCCACCAGGTGGAGCTCAATAGGTAACATCATCATACCCGAATCAACATGTCCTTATCTGTGCTCATTGTTCTGTACACTCGCATGCTGTCAGATTGAACACGGGAAAATGGAGACAACAGCCAAACCAAAGCAATTGCAACAACAAACAAATTGATTTAGCACCTAATTCAACACTTTACCACAATAAGAGCTCAGGAGAAGAAGAGAGATAGGTGTGAAAACATATATTAAGCTGGGAAGGTGATAGTGATAATGAAAACTGTGCAAGCTCTGGTTACTAACACATTTGGAAAAAATCGGTTAGGCAATTTTGAAAAGGTGAGTTTAGCAAGTCCAAGTCATGGCCCACAGTAGCGATTCTATCATTGGCAACAAATCATCAGTTACAGACATGCTAAATTTTATCTCACTGCCTCCCATGGCCCATCCTTAGCTGGCTGCTGCCACACCTCCCGCCTTACTCCTACAGCTAATAGTGGTTAGTAGCTATCAACCAACCACATTGTTTAGCCGACTCTGCCGCCAGTGTGTGGAACTTCCTCCTTTGGATCTGGCTGCTGACAGTGCCTTGCCTCCCCCATGCTTCACACATTATGAATTTAAAGAAGGTGTGCCTGAGCATTCGCTTGGGTTTGCCTGCCTGACAGTGGAGAACTTGAAGTGGCCCACATATATTAGTTTGACCATCAGATCTTGATGCAGCAGAAAATACATACAGTGGAGAACCCATGAGCAACATATTATTTTGACCACTCTATAACTTGAGATTCAATTACTTCTGGTAAGCAGGTTTTTCCTTCAGACACAGTGGTGAAGTGTGCTTTCAGTAGTCACGACATCTGGTGTAGGGATCATCTCTGTTTTTTTCCTTTAAGAACTTTCCTTGATTGGACTATGTTTTTGGCACTGCACCCCTTTGTTTTATATTTAAATAAATATATATATATATATATATATATATATATATATATATATATATATATATATATATATATATATATATATACACAGTACAAATTTAAAAAATAAACATACATACATGATATATTTATTATATAAAAATTATATTAAAAATCACAACCTGTTTTAGTAAAACCGACAGACAATATCTACATGTTTTTGCAATAGATAAGTCCAATACCCATGGTTTACAAAGGACTAGAAAACCTGTATAGTAACTTATTACATCAAATTCACTTAAGGCATTTTAGAAAATAGTTTTGAATATCTATTTAAGGAGCTGAGTCATATACTGTATGTAAACACCTCTATTTAGACCAAGTTCGATATACTAAAAAGCACCACTAATGCACACATAACATCATCATCCAATGTTTCTTTCACATACCATTATGCAAATTGAAAATTTGAATAGAGTATTTGTAGGAAGTGGTGAGTACTCTGCAGCAATTCTTTGAATTCTTCTATATCTGTTAATAAAGCTGACTTTATAAAACACTTAAGTGCAATATGCTCGAACAATATTGCTTTTGCTATTGAAAATGTACCTGAGGCATTACTTATCCTCTAATGTTTGCCCCATGCAACATTATATAGTACACACAGTCTGAATGTTTGAAGAGTCTTTGAAAGTAATAGATTCTGTGGGTATATTCAATATATTTTTTTCTTTAAAGATAATTTCACATTAAATAAAAAATATATACATGATCTTTTGAAGTCTAATATTATTATAATATTATTATTATTCTGGGCTCTAGCCCCTATTCCACACCCTTCAACCCAGAACAGTATTTTATTTATTTTTTAATATCTACTTTTTAGAAGTCTTTGAGCCAGCCATATGAAGCACGGGGGGCCCTTGCTCTTTGCCTTTTCTCTGGTGCTGAGAAGTCTTCATGATGCATTGCAGGGCTTTTTTTAATAAGAACGTGGCAGAACTCCAATCCGCCATCACTGTACAGTACAGTGGTAGGAACTCTGTACTGTGTGGAGGGGGTTGGGGGAAAAGGGAATGTAGCACCACCCCCGCAGGAGCTGCTGATTATATTATTGGGTCTACACCCTGCCTAACAACCCAATCAAATTGGCTCGATCCCTCCTCAGGCACAACTGACCCAGAATAGGACTGGACTATCAAATGGATACACAGATTGGAATACCATACTTCAATATGCAACAATACCTTGTTACCTTCTTGAATGGTAGTCCTTCTGGATGACACAATGGAACAACGCACAGGATTGTAATTAACCAAACTTAGTTTACTATATATCAAATTGAATAGGGGAGATACAATACAATACAATACAAGTCCATAAAAGGTTATTTAAAACAGCTTTTAAAAAGGTAAAAGAATACCCCCACACTCCTCCTGCATTAAGGCTAGACACAGTACCAGGTAGATAGGCCTATCTGAGTCCCTCCCCCAGAGTTCTCTTCTTTCTTGTTGATCTTCGCTAGCAAGGTTATTGAATAGAGCTCATTTGTAATCCAGATTAGGAATAAAGATCAAGAGAGAGAAAAACAACGAGCTGTTAGTTGTCACCGCAGGGTGTCTGCGTAACTGAGCAATAACTTCTGCGAGAGAGATAAGCCTCTGGCGACTCCTTTACAGACCTTATTGTTTGTCTATGAGTCTCCTGAGAAAGTATGCTGATAAACCCCGGGGTTTTATCACCTCCTGTTGCGCTACCGCTATCTGTAGATAAAACTATCTCTTCGGCAGATAAAGTCAGTTATTGGGCATGTGCCCTCTCACCAACAGAAGTTTCTCCTTCGCGCGCTTCCACTGCGGTCTCAGTCCTGTGGCTATATGCCAGCCGCGCGAGGTCCTTCTGGCGGATGACTTCCGGTCTCTGCAAACAGCAGTATGACCTCCAGGAATGTGCCTCGTGCTTGAGATGGGACGGTTCCACGTCGTCCCTCCAGGCTAAGAGGCTCTGGCCCAATATCCAGTGTCAGTCCTTCACTCTCGCTCGCTGGTTCCTCAGAGTCCAGCGCAGAAAGGCGCCCCCTTCGCGCGCTTCTCTCTTCCTTTAAATAACTTCCCCCATAGTGCCGTGCGGTGCAGCCGTGCACCCTGGATCTTGCAAAGCAGCCTGGGAGATGTAGTTTCTTCATCTTGTGAAAAGGAAGTCACAGCCCGGGAAATTCCATGCAGCTACCACTAGAGGGAGCCTAGTTCCTTCCCACTTATCAAACAGTGTCTTTAGGCATGTTTAACCCCGCTACACACTCCCCCCACTTGAGAAACTTTGGTCCCCAAAGAGGTCAACAGTATGTACCCTAGTGCATAGGTTGGCATTATACAACAAAAACATTAACATTTTGCTGAAATAAGTCAATCTGAATATATCCAATTTTGTATTCTGATAGCAGTGCAACAGTAAAACGATAAAGTGCAATTAATAAGCAAATAAGTGATTTCTACAGTGTTAATATAGTGCTGATTTCTAGTGCTTTTTTATATAGTGCTCCTTTAAACAGCACATGTGCATTTGCAATTTCTTAAACACTTACATCTTAAAGTTTGTGTTGAAAAAAAAAACATCAAAAGGTGAGAAAGAGAAAAAACATATAGTGAGGTCAGAGCAACAAAATGTGCGCAAACATTAACTCACAAAGTAAACCAAATTGTGAACATCAAAAACTGTGCTTATTATAATGGCCAAACCCAATATCCTTATGTACAAACTTAAATGCAAATGTCTTCTACTTCAATACTTTGTTCTCATGATCTCTCACAGACCCCCCAAAACTTGGGTGGCTTGTACAGTTGTGCCTGGGGGTGAGCTAGGGTTGTCCCCCACCAAATCTACAGTGGAGGAACTAGGCTGGTCAGGAGATCTTTTGGAGGTAAAAACAGCTTCTTCCGAACATTCACCCAATTGATCATAGGTCAGTCTCTTAGGTGGGTGAATGACTCTCCTTTCCCTCTGTTCCCGTGGAGGCATGCTCTCAGAGGTACTAGGATCAGGCACTTCTGAGGATTCTTCAATGTCCACCTCCTCATGTTCCAACACAGAGGAACCTGATGGTTCAAGAGAGGTCAGTTCTTCTTCAGAGAAGGGTGCAACCTCCTCCTCAGGATCTTCATCCTCAGCTGCTTCTTCTGGAAGCATATGAAAGGGTATGAATTCAGGGGCTTCTGCCCGAAGGGCTCCTCTATCAGCCAAGTCAAAATTTCCAAAAACACATGACTCACCAGACAGCAGCAGTCTGGGTCATTATATATATCATCTGAAGAGGGCCCTATCCTACATTTGAATTATTGGATATGGAAAGATTGGGAGACAAGGATTTCGGGCACTTGAATTTTCATAAAATTGCTTTTTATTAAACAAACATTTTAAAAACATCTAATGATACAAGCAGATGAAAGAAATCTACATTGAACATAAGACCAGAAAACGGTCAGCAGTATCAGATATAGTTTTGCATGAGGTGCTAGACCTTCATATAGTATAGGAATAGTTATGTACAGAACAAGTTGTATTATGCATACATCCAATGTAATATACTTCAAAGCAGACAAAAGCTGCCGGCAGACACCTCGATGCTGAGGGTGCCAGTCAGCAGAGTCGGCCGAAGTTTACAGTAAATATATAGTATACATTACTCATGACAGTTTGCTCAACATGTTTCGCCTTCTCGGTGAAAGCTTCGTCTGGAGCTTAGTAATTGTTTTGTCTGTACAGTGTATATTCTGAACTTTTTTGGTACTGTAACGAGGAGGACTAGAAGACGGTCACTGAGCTCATAAATGGGGGAGCCGATGTTCACAAGGAGTGTAAATACAAACGCTCCTGTGTATTTGTATCGATCCTGCAGAGTACTTTGTTAAGATAGGGGTAAATAAAACCTGCCTTGTAAGTGGCAGACACCTGTTGAGCCAAATTCCGTCATAAATGTCCTCCCCGGATGGGGAACCGCCGCCAGGCGGCGGTTCCCCATCCGGGGAGGACATTTATGACGGAATTTGGCTCAACAGGTGTCTGCCACTTACAAGGCAGGTTTTATTTACCCCTATCTTAACAAAGTACTCTGCAGGATCGATACAAATACACAGGAGCGTTTGTATTTACACTCCTTGTGAACATCGGCTCCCCCATTTATGAGCTCAGTGACCGTCTTCTAGTCCTCCTCGTTACAGTACCAAAAAAGTTCAGAATATACACTGTACAGACAAAATAATTACTAAGCTCCAGACGAAGCTTTCACCGAGAAGGCGAAACATGTTGAGCAAACTGTCATGAGTAATGTATACTATATATTTACTGTAAACTTCGGCCGACTCTGCTGACTGGCACCCTCAGCATCGAGGTGTCTGCCGGCAGCTTTTGTCTGCTTTGAAGTATATTACATTGGATGTATGCATAATACAACTTGTTCTGTACATAACTATTCCTATACTATATGAAGGTCTAGCACCTCATGCAAAACTATATCTGATACTGCTGACCGTTTTCTGGTCTTATGTTCAATGTAGATTTCTTTCATCTGCTTGTATCATTAGATGTTTTTAAAATGTTTGTTTAATAAAAAGCAATTTTATGAAAATTCAAGTGCCCGAAATCCTTGTCTCCCAATCTTTCCATATCAGCCAAGTCAGATGAAGACAGGGAGGCAGGTGTGGGTTCTGGCAACTGAGATGACCACAACCAGTCGGGTACCTCCTCTTCATCTTCCAAATCTTCAGATGGAGAACTTCCCTCTCCCTCATCTGGGAGCGTCGTCTGAGATCTGGTAACTGGTCTGGACCGGCGAGAAGTCGAAGGGGCCTCTGACAAGTCTTCCACAGGGGGCATACGAACCGCTTCAGAGAGAGGCAGCAAATGGTTCCGATGCCAAGCCTTCAATGGACCCACACTTCCTTCAGGCCGAATTTGGTACACAGGAAGGTTTGGCAGTTGCTTGCAGATAACATAAGGTTGGGACTTCCAGCGGTCTGCCAACTTGTGTTTTCCCGGGACACCCAAGTTTCTCAACAAAACCCTGTCCCCTGGTTGCAGGTCATGGATCCGAACTTTTAGGTCGAAATTTTTTTTATTCCGCAGTCCACGTTGATCAGATGTGGCCTGAGCCTTGTCATAGGCCGCTTTCAGACTCTTCCGCAGTCGGTCCACATATCCTCTATGCGATGCTGAAGAGGTATGATCAGGCGAAATGCCAAAGGCCAAATCCACTGGCAACCGAGCCTCCCTTCCAAACATCAGCCGATAAGGGGAATATCCAGTAGCATCACTGACAGTGCTGTTGTAGGCATGCACAATGGCAGCT
The DNA here is from genome assembly GCF_965119305.1 of Pelophylax lessonae. Lineage (NCBI taxonomy): Eukaryota > Metazoa > Chordata > Amphibia > Anura > Ranidae > Pelophylax > Pelophylax lessonae. The sequence continues at coordinate 265,057,464 of NC_138773.1, read as the reverse complement.
ACGTGCTTGCCCCAAATCTGTTTCTTCTCTGAGCTCAAAGTCCCCAACATATCCAAAAGAGTCCTGTTAAATCGTTCAGGCTGGGCATCCCCCTGTGGATGGTAGGGAGTGGTTCTAGTCTTTTGAATGCCTAACATATCTAACAGTCTCTTGATCAGTCTGCTTTCAAAGTCCCTTCCCTGATCAGAATGGAGGCGTTGTGGTAACCCATAATGTACAAAGAACTTCTCTACAAGAACTTTGGCTACCGTTGAGGCCTTCTGATCCCTTGTTGGGAATGCTTGAGCATATCTGGTAAAATGGTCTGTTACCACAAGGACATTCCCCTGGCCACTCAGATCAGGCTCTAAGCAAAGGAAATCAATGCACACCAGCTCCATGGGTCCCTGACTTTGTAGATGGCCCATTGGGGCTGCTTGACGTGGCAGAGTCTTCCTCTGTATACACCGGACACAAGAATGACAGTATCCTTCAACTTCGGCCCTCATACAAGGCCAGTAGAACCTGTCCCTGACAAGCTGAAAGGTTCTTTCGGGCCCCAGATGGCCATGATTATCATGAAGAGCGGCCAGAACTCCCTCTCTGTATTTAGCTGGTAAGAACAGTTGCCACTTCTCCTCCAGATCTTCAGATGGACCTCTCCGGTAGGCCACTCCTTCTCTGATCTGTAACCGGGTCCACTCTCTATGTAACAGACGGGCCCCCTGAGGGGAGTCAGTTAGAAGCAACTCAGGGCTCTGGATCTCCAAGGCTTCCAAGAGAAGTTTTCCCAAAGGGTCTTCCAACTGCTCCTTCCGCAAGTCCCTTTTGGACAGCCGGGGCAAACCCTCCCCTTCAACCTGGGTCACCTGGCAGTAGCATTTGGGTACTCCGATAGCCGAAACCCCAATCTCTTCTGCTCTTGACCCTCCTCGGGATCGAAATTCAGTTCCCTGATATAGGGCACGCACCCCTTCTGGAGCCAAATGAGTCCATTCTTCCGCAGGTTCCTGTGGAACATGCAACCTTCTGGATAGGGCATCTGCATCCCTATTTCCGATTCCTGGCCGATACTTCAGGCTAAAATTGAAGCTAGAGAGGGCAGCCAACCATCGATGTCCTGTTGCATCCAGCTTGGCCGTAGTCAACAGATAGGTGAGGGGATTATTATCTGTCTTGACAATGAATTCAGCTCCGTACAGGTAGTCTTTCAATTTGTCAACCACTGCCCACTTCAAGGCCAAGAATTCAAGTTTGTGAGTAGGATAATTCCTTTCAGCAGGCAGTAGGCTTCTGCTCACATAGGCAACAGGTCGCAGATGACCCTCATGCTCCTGATAAAGTACCCCCCCAGCCCATCTCGGCTGGCATCAACATGCAGTTCATATGGTTTTGTGGGGTCCGCATAGGCCAACACAGGGGCAGTGGTTAGGGTTTCCTTCAACTGGACAAAGGCCCCTTCGCATTCCGGGGTCCACTGATCCTGGATGGATTCCTTAGCCTTCCGGGGGCCCATGGTGGACTTCGCCGGCTTTACCAACTCAGGGACATCATCTTCTTCATTCTTCAGGAGCTCATTTAGGGGTCGGGCAATCTGGGCGAACCCCTCCACAAACCTCCTGTAATAGGAGCAAAAGCCCAAGAATGACCGGAGTTCGGTCACATTTGTGGGTCTCGGCCAGGAAGCAACAGCATCCAGCTTGTCCGGGTCAGTGGCCACCCCTTCTTCAGACACGATATGGCCCAGGTAATGGACCGAGGACTGATAGAATTGGCACTTCTCAGGAGAAAGTTTCAGACCTTCTTCATGTAGCCTCTTCAAGACCTTTTCCAACCTCTCCTCATGTTCTTCCAAAGTTCTGCCAAACACGATAACATCATCCAAGTATACCAGTACCTCTATCAAATTCATATCTCCAACGGTCCTCTCCATCAGCCTTTGGAAGGTAGCAGGGGCCCCGGCAACCCCTGAGGCATGCGATTGAACTCAAAGAACCCCACAGGGGTGATGAAGGCTGTTTTCTCCCGATCTTCAGGGTGCATGGGGATCTGATAATACCCACTCTTTAAGTCCATCACACTGAACCACTTCGCCCCTGACAGACTCTGTAGGGCATCTTCGATTCGAGGAGTGGTATACTGGTCTGGGATGGTTCTTCTGTTCAGCGTTCGGTAGTCGATACAAAGCCTCAAAGATCCATTTTTCTTCCGGACTACCACTATCGGGGAAGCATACGGGCTCCTGGATTCTCGGATAATCCCGATCTTTTTGAGCTCTGCCAGCTGTTGACTTAGATCTTCTAAGTCACCTAAGGGGACTCGCCGGACTCTCTCCCTGAAAGGCTTGTCCTCACTCAGGCGGATCTTATGAGTGGCGCTCCTGGCACATCCCACGTCAAACTCGTCCTTAGAGAATATTTCCCTCCATCGAGCAAGTTGTGCCTTGGCCCTCTTCACCCATTCCGGCGGGAGGGCAGCGTTTCCAGAGCAGAGCTCCTCTATAACCGCTTCACCCTGTTCCTTTTCTTTGAAATCAATGGGGGCAACTGGGGTAGCCGGGTTGACTTGGCCCAGGAGCACTCTGGCCGGTACCTTCACCGGTGTAATAGAGGTGTTTCTGACACTCACTAAAACCCTTCCACGGTTTTCCTGTAACACCTTCAAAGGGATCACCTCAGGGATCACTTCTATCCCTCTCTGTCTCTCCTTTTGACCTGATTCAAAGATAATGAAAGGACCCGGCTGTTGCCATGTGAGTTTAACAGAAGCCTTAAAACAGGCCACCTCTCCTGGCTGTAAGACCTTTTCCGCTCTGTCCAGCTTCCAGAGTCGTCCAACTCCTTCTGCGGGGGTCTCTTGCTCCAACACTAATCGTTGGTAGGCCTGCCGTAGCATGGGATGGATCCTTGGCGCCTGAGCATCTTGTCCCTGGACCAGTTGTATCAGAAGGCGCCTTACCAGGTCAGTGTTTGTTCCTACGATGAGAGAGCTTTTGTTGGCCCCTGGTGGACGAGGACAGACCACCGCTAAGGTGTCGAAGGTTTCCGCTTCACCAGCCACTGATGGATCAAAGGTCAACTTGATTGGCAGATACCCGTCATAGGGAAAACTTTGGGTCCCAATACCCCATATCTCCAGATCTTCCAACTTCTGCAAAGGTAGATGGGTAAGATATTTATCATAGAAGTCTCTATACAAAAGAGTCACCTGGGCCCCTGTGTCAAGGAGGGCTCTTGCGTAAATTCCTTCTACCTGAACCGAGACCACTGGGGAGGGCCCGACCAAGTTAGTTGGGAATTCTCTTGATGTAGCCTTGTTGTCTGATTCAGCCCTCTGTACCCTGGCCCTCTTCTCCTTTTTCTTCCTTGATCTGGGCCCCCGCTGAACCCGGTGTGCATTGATTTTCCTTCCCTCAGTAACCCGGAGTCTAGAACTGGGGATGTTGTATTTGGGCCTGACCCCCTGACTCGGTTTCCCTGATCCTGCACCACTCCTGGAGTCCCTTAAAACTGGCGGACACCCGGTTGACTCCTTCACCGGTGTCCTCTGAAGTTTCCCGCTGGCTCGCGAGGTTTCGTGGCAACCTTTCCTGAGCTGGGACATACCCTTCTAACATGCCCAACTCCCCCGCAGTTGAAACAAGTTAACAATCTTGCAGGCCGTGGCTCTGGATCTGTGCTGAGACTAACAGGTTCATCTGGCCTCTCCGATATACTCCCCTTGGGTAGAGTGGATACCTGACCAGTCAGGATGGACACCATTTCTATCAACTGAGACACTTGGGTCTTTAGGAGTTCAACTTGAGAGTCACCCTCTTCCACACTTATAACTCCAACCCGGGCAGTTGAGTCAAACTGCCGACTTTTCTTCTTGTTGTCCAACATGACCTCTTCCTCTCTGACCATTCGAATCAGGTCGGGGTATTCTAGAATGCCGCCATCTCGACGAGTTCGTAACAGTATGGCAATGGGATCTAAAGGTTGAGCCCCTTTCAGAACCTGTCGTGCACGAGTCTCATCTATTTTCCGGGGGTCTATTCCTTTCTTTAACAGAATCTGGTGGATAATCCTATCCAGACGTTTAATGAATTCGGACAACTTCTCCCCCTCTTCTTGATAACAGTGGTCCAACTGGTAGAGAAGTTCAGCCGCGTTCTCCGTCCGACCAAACACATCTTGCAGAATGTCCAAATAATCCTGCGCAGTGCAGTTCTTCTTGCTAAGCTTTAGATTACGTACAGCCTCTAATGCAGGTCCCCTTAAACTCTCTGTGATTCTCTGCTTCTTGTGCTGTTCTGGTACCTCCCATTCCTCCAAAGCCTGAGTGGCGGTATCTAACCACTCTTCGAACCCATCTTCTGCTGAAGGCACAGGCTGTTTCCCAGAGAATGTCCGGAGCTTCCTATATCCAGTCATCAGATAGCTCGAGGAGTCCCTACTACATTTTGCCACAATCTCCCCAAGAACAGCACACAGTTCTGAGCTAAAAGTCGACAAAGGTGATGACTCAGGATGCCCTTCTTGGACACCTTTTTCTTGGCTGGATACCCCAGGGGTGGTGGATGAGGGACCCGCAATAGGAACTCCTGGATGTATCAGGAAAAGTTCTGTTTGGTCAGTAGTTTTTACACTGTTTCCGTTGAAATAATCAGGGACCCCCTTCCTCCACTCACACAGTGCATGCGTGTGTGGGACAGTGGTGTCAGTTTTCATGTCAATCACCCGGAATTTCCTGTCTGTGGATAGTGCCCTCAAAACAGGGAGGAGCTTTTCTTCAGTCCAGGCTTCTCCCTTGATTTCAACCACCAGGCCATTTTCCACTATGACATTCTCTTCCTTGCACCACTCAGCAGCAGCGACAGGATCCATTTCTGCGTGGGAGGGGATTCTATGGCTGAGAGGGTTGTGTTGCAGGACTGTAGAAATCCTGGACGAGCCCCCACGTGTAGCACCACCCCCGCAGGAGCTGCTGATTATATTATTGGGTCTACACCCTGCCTAACAACCCAATCAAATTGGCTCGATCCCTCCTCAGGCACAACTGACCCAGAATAGGACTGGACTATCAAATGGATACACAGATTGGAATACCATACTTCAATATGCAACAATACCTTGTTACCTTCTTGAATGGTAGTCCTTCTGGATGACACAATGGAACAACGCACAGGATTGTAATTAACCAAACTTAGTTTACTATATATCAAATTGAATAGGGGAGATACAATACAATACAATACAAGTCCATAAAAGGTTATTTAAAACAGCTTTTAAAAAGGTAAAAGAATACCCCCACACTCCTCCTGCATTAAGGCTAGACACAGTACCAGGTAGATAGGCCTATCTGAGTCCCTCCCCCAGAGTTCTCTTCTTTCTTGTTGATCTTCGCTAGCAAGGTTATTGAATAGAGCTCATTTGTAATCCAGATTAGGAATAAAGATCAAGAGAGAGAAAAACAACGAGCTGTTAGTTGTCACCGCAGGGTGTCTGCGTAACTGAGCAATAACTTCTGCGAGAGAGATAAGCCTCTGGCGACTCCTTTACAGACCTTATTGTTTGTCTATGAGTCTCCTGAGAAAGTATGCTGATAAACCCCGGGGTTTTATCACCTCCTGTTGCGCTACCGCTATCTGTAGATAAAACTATCTCTTCGGCAGATAAAGTCAGTTATTGGGCATGTGCCCTCTCACCAACAGAAGTTTCTCCTTCGCGCGCTTCCACTGCGGTCTCAGTCCTGTGGCTATATGCCAGCCGCGCGAGGTCCTTCTGGCGGATGACTTCCGGTCTCTGCAAACAGCAGTATGACCTCCAGGAATGTGCCTCGTGCTTGAGATGGGACGGTTCCACGTCGTCCCTCCAGGCTAAGAGGCTCTGGCCCAATATCCAGTGTCAGTCCTTCACTCTCGCTCGCTGGTTCCTCAGAGTCCAGCGCAGAAAGGCGCCCCCTTCGCGCGCTTCTCTCTTCCTTTAAATAACTTCCCCCATAGTGCCGTGCGGTGCAGCCGTGCACCCTGGATCTTGCAAAGCAGCCTGGGAGATGTAGTTTCTTCATCTTGTGAAAAGGAAGTCACAGCCCGGGAAATTCCATGCAGCTACCACTAGAGGGAGCCTTGTTCCTTCCCACATATCAAACAGTGTCTTTAGGCATGTTTAACCCCGCTACAGGAAGATGAGGGAGAAAGCTCTGTACTGTGAGGGGGTGCTCTACACGGGGGGTTGAAAGGAGAGCTCTGCAGTGCAAGGATGAGAGGAAAGCTCTGTAATGTGAGAGGAGGGATCTGTACTGGGAGGTGGGGGAGAACTCTTTACTAGAGGGAAGAGGGATGGGGGGAGCCCTGTACTGGAGGGATTGGTTACCCACTCCTGTGCCCTATGTCACACACCCCTGAGTCCTTTGAGATATGCGCTTCTGAGCCCTATAATCTGTTCGTTATGCATTCCTGAATCTTGCGCCTTGTGCGATATGAAGCTCTGAGCCCTAACCACACCAACTAAAAAAAGGTGAAATAAAAAGAAAAGCCATGATTTATGGCTAGAGATCCACTTTAATGAAAATAGGAGTGTTGTTTAAAACAGGATTCCCACTTCTACATATAATTCTCAGGCAAGGGAAAAGTGTAATTGCTCCAAGTACCACTTTTAACCAGTTCCCGACTGCCCACCGCATATATACTGCGGCAGGGCGGCACGGCTGCGCAAAAGCAAGTATATGTACATGATTTTGTGCAGGTGCTGTAGGGGATGCCTGCGCATCACCAGAGCGCTGCTCCCCTTGTGAATGGACACAGCGGGAGCCAATCAGCGAGTCTGGCGGCCACGATGGCTGCCGGGACCCACTGATCGTTCGGAGGAATGATAGAACGGTGGTCTGCTTATGTAAACAAGGCAGGCCGCTGTCCTGTCAGGGAGTAAAAGAGATATCTTGTGTTTCAGCTAAGCTGAAACACAGTTCTCTCTTTTCCTCCAGTGCATCCACTCCCCCCCACAGTGTTAGAAAGCACTCCCTAGGAGCACACTTAACCCCTTGATTGCCCCTGGTGTTAATCCCTTCCCTGCCAGTGTCATTTATACAGTAACAGCGTATTTTTTTAGCACTGATTCAGAAATGTCCACCACATTGTCGCAGTCCCACTAAAAATCTCTGATCAATACACTTATTAGGATTTTTTTACTATTATTATTTTTTTTTAACTAAATATGTAGCAGAATACATATTGGCCTAAATTGATGAAAAAAATGAATTAAAAAAAAAAAAATTATTGGGTATGCTTTATAGCAGAATGTCCGGTTGTCCGGTTGTGCTGGTGAATTGTGGTACAGTCTCAGCAGTACCTACCTGGAATTGCTGCATCCATTGGGAGAAGTTACTGTGCAGCCAAATATGAGGTCTGCCAATAAAGAAGACTAACATACAGGAAGGGTTAAAGCGGAGTTCCGGGCACAAAATCGACCTAATCGATTTTGTGCCCATCCGCTGGATCTTCTTCACCTGAAAAGGAATTGGATAGTTAGGTATATTTTTTTTTACCCACCTTGTAATTGTAGATAGAAAATACTCACCTCTTCTTCACTTCCTCCCTCTGTGCCGCGGCTCTGCCGTCACTTCCTCCTTTGCGATGATTCCTGAGAGCTGAACGTCATCACTCCTAGGAATCAATGCGACAGCACCGGCCCCGCTCATCACTTCCGGGGCGACGCCGCATTCCCTGCTAAACAGCTTCTGGGCATGCCCAGAAGCTGTGGAGGAATGCGGCGCCGCACCGGAAGTGACGAGAGGGGCCGGTGCAGGCGCATTCTGGGAGAAGAAGACACGGAAGAGGACGCGGAAGAGGATCGCGCCGGCTTCAGCTGCCCACAAGAGAGATGGCAACGCTGGAGAAGAAATTTTATAAGTGAGTATTTCTTCTTGCCGGTAAGTGCGAACCGGGACAGATCAGAGGCTAGCCATTGTGGAATGTACTAGCCCTGACTGTCCCGGGGGTATGTCTATTGAAAAAACGTTTTTGTGCCCGGAACTCCGCTTTAAGTGTGCACATAAAGTATGTTTGCTTCTAAGTTGAAGTACTGCCTTAAAGATGATTTCTGGTGGTCTCTGCCTGTGAGTACAGGCATTGGGTGCCATAAGCCCCGCCCACACCTGGGTGTCCCCCAATTCTGCTTGCACTCACCAGATACAAATGACTCCTGGCATTTGGAAGTGGGTCAGATAGCTCTCAATGGTGTCTGAAATCCAGACACCTAAATGGATCTTTCCACCAGGTAGAGCTCAATAGGTAACATCATCATACCCGAATCAACATGTCCTTATCTGTGCTCATTGTTCTTTACACTCGCATGCTGTCAGATTGAACACGGGAAAATGGAGACAACAGCCAAACCAAAGCAATTGCAACAACAAACAAATTGATTTAGCACCTAATTCAACACTTTACCACAATAAGAGCTCAGGAGAAGAAGAGAGATAGGTGTGAAAACATATATTAAGCTGGGAAGGTGATAGTGATAATGAAAACTGTGCAAGCTCTGGTTACTAACACATTTGGAAAAAATCGGTTAGGCAATTTTGAAAAGGTGAGTTTAGCAAGTCCAAGTCATGGCCCACAGTAGCGATTCTATCATTGGCAACAAATCATCAGTTACAGACATGCTAAATTTTATCTCACTGCCTCCCATGGCCCATCCTTAGCTGGCTGCTGCCACACCTCCCGCCTTACTCCTACAGCTAATAGTGGTTAGTAGCTATCAACCAACCACATTGTTTAGCCGACTCTGCCGCCAGTGTGTGGAACTTCCTCCTTTGGATCTGGCTGCTGACAGTGCCTTGCCTCCCCCATGCTTCACACATTATGAATTTAAAGAAGGTGTGCCTGAGCATTCGCTTGGGTTTGCCTGCCTGACAGTGGAGAACTTGAAGTGGCCCACATATATTAGTTTGACCATCAGATCTTGATGCAGCAGAAAATACATACAGTGGAGAACCCATGAGCAACATATTATTTTGACCACTCTATAACTTGAGATTCAATTACTTCTGGTAAGCAGGTTTTTCCTTCAGACACAGTGGTGAAGTGTGCTTTCAGTAGTCACGACATCTGGTGTAGGGATCATCTCCGTTTTTTTCCTTTAAGAACTTTCCTTGATTGGACTGTGTTTTTGGCACTGCACCCCTTTGTTTTATATTTAAATATATAAATATATATATATATATATATATATATATATATATATATATATATATACACAGTACAAACTTAAAAAATAAACATACATACATGATATATTTATTATATAAAAATTATATTAAAAATCACAACCTGTTTTAGTAAAACCGACAGACAATATCTACATGTTTTTGCAATAGATAAGTCCAATACCCATGGTTTACAAAGGACTAGAAAACCTGTATAGTAACTTATTACATCAAATTCACTTAAGGCATTTTAGAAAATAGTTTTGAATATCTATTTAAGGAGCTGAGTCATATACTGTATGTAAACACCTCTATTTAGACCAAGTTCGATATACTAAAAAGCACCACTAATGCACACATAACATCATCATCCAATGTTTCTTTCACATACCATTATGCAAATTGAAAATTTGAATAGAGTATTTGTAGGAAGTGGTGAGTACTCTGCAGCAATTCTTTGAATTCTTCTATATCTGTTAATAGAGCTGACTTTATAAAACACTTAAGTGCAATATGCTCGAACAATATTGCTTTTGCTATTGAAAATGTACCTGAGGCATTACTTATCCTCTAATGTTTGCCCCATGCAACATTATATAGTACACACAGTCTGAATGTTTGAAGAGTCTTTGAAAGTAATAGATTCTGTGGGTATATTCAATACATTTTTTTCTTTAAAGATAATTTCACATTAAATAAAAAATATATACATGATCTTTTGAAGTCTAATATTATTATAATATTATTATTATTCTGGGCTCTAGCCCCTATTCCACACCCTTCAACCCAGAACAGTATTTTATTTATTTTTTAATATCTACTTTTTAGAAGTCTTTGAGCCAGCCATATGAAGCACGGGGGGCCCTTGCTCTTTGCCTTTTCTCTGGTGCTGAGAAGTCTTCATGATGCATTGCAGGGCTTTTTTTAATAAGAACGTGGCAGAACTCCAATCCGCCATCACTGTACAGTACAGTGGTAGGAACTCTGTACTGTGTGGAGGGGGTTGGGGGAAAAGGGAAGATGAGGGAGAAAGCTCTGTACTGTGAGGGGGTGCTCTACACGGGGGGTTGAAAGGAGAGCTCTGCAGTGCAAGGATGAGAGGAAAGCTCTGTAATGTGAGAGGAGGGATCTGTACTGGGAGGTGGGGGAGAACTCTTTACTAGAGGGAAGAGGGATGGGGGGAGCCCTGTACTGGAGGGATTGGTTACCCACTCCTGTGCCCTATGTCACACACCCCTGAGTCCTTTGAGATATGCGCTTCTGAGCCCTATAATCTGTTCGTTATGCATTCCTGAATCTTGCGCCTTGTGCGATATGAAGCTCTGAGCCCTAACCACACCAACTAAAAAAAGGTGAAATAAAAAGAAAAGCCATGATTTATGGCTAGAGATCCACTTTAATGAAAATAGGAGTGTTGTTTAAAACAGGATTCCCACTTCTACACATAATTCTCAGGCAAGGGAAAAGTGTAATTGCTCCAAGTACCACTTTTAACCAGTTCCCGACTGCCCACCGCATATATACTGCGGCAGGGCGGCACGGCTGCGCAAAAGCAAGTATATGTACATGATTTTGTGCAGGTGCTGTAGGGGATGCCTGCGCATCACCAGAGCGCTGCTCCCCTTGTGAATGGACACAGCGGGAGCCAATCAGCGAGTCTGGCGGCCACGATGGCTGCCGGGACCCACTGATTGTTCGGAGGAATGATAGAACGGTGGTCTGCTTATGTAAACAAGGCAGGCCGCTGTCCTGTCAGGGAGTAAAAGAGATATCTTGTGTTTCAGCTAAGCTGAAACACAGTTCTCTCTTTTCCTCCAGTGCATCCACTCCCCCCCCACAGTGTTAGAAAGCACTCCCTAGGAGCACACTTAACCCCTTGATTGCCCCTGGTGTTAATCCCTTCCCTGCCAGTGTCATTTATACAGTAACAGCGTATTTTTTTAGCACTGATTCAGAAATGTCCACCACATTGTCGCAGTCCCACTAAAAATCTCTGATCAATACACTTATTAGGATTTTTTTACTATTATTATTTTTTTTTAACTAAATATGTAGCAGAATACATATTGGCCTAAATTGATGAAAAAAATGAATTAAAAAAAAAAATATATTGGGTATGCTTTATAGCAGAAAGTAAAAACATATTGGGTTTTTTTTTTTTTTTTCAAACTTGTGGTTCTTTTTTTGTTTATAGTGCAAAAAATAAAAACTGCAAAGGTGATCAAATACCACCAACAGAAATCTCTATTTGTGGAAAAAAAAGACATACATTTTATTTAGGTAAAGCGTCGCACAACCACCTAATTGTCAGTTAAAGCAGCGCAGTGCCGTATCGCAAAAAATGGCCTGGTCAGTAAAAGGGTAAGACCTTCTGAAGCTGAAGTGATTAAAAGAGAACTCTATCTATGTTACTTTAATTTAACCTTTACGACCTCTGTTAAAGTTTAACACAACCTTTTTGATGCAATGGACATTACTAAGTAGGACAACAAATAATAAACTTACTACCAAATGTGTTGGGTCAATTGTATTTTAATATTTTGTTGGTTTATAGCATTAGAACTGATGTTTTTTAGCCTTGTTTTATTACTATATGTAAAAAACTTTTGATTTTTAAACAAACATTTACAGCTAAACATCTATTTACACAGCTGAGACACATATTAAGGGCATTTCTATCTGCCAAAAGATTTGTATTCCTGTTCATTCAGTCCTGAGAATAACAGGGCATTACCACATTCCATACCATGGATTATTTTCTTAAATGTACATATAACTGGATACTAACATTTATAGGTAAAGTTGATCCAGGGAATATCCGATTGGCTCTTGGGGGATCAGGAAGGAAAGCTGGAGCGATTTGCTGGAGCAAACTGGATCATGCTTTGCTGGGGTTTTTTGCCTTCCTCCTGTGGGTATAAACTGTGGGTATAGGATTGTGTATATAAGATTGTATGATTTTTTTTTCCCTTTTATTGATTGGTCTAGATGGACTTGTGTCTTTTTTTCCAAACAGGCTAACAACATCGCAAGGTCAGATGGATAACACCAGTTTATCTTTTACAGATAAGCAAGACAGTGATATTATCTCCTTGCCCCTAGCCTACTGATTGGACATTAGAGCAAATTCCATAGACTGTGTTCCTGCTGAGGCACCAGTCCCAGCTACTTTATGTGGACATATGTATCACCCTGTACAACAGGTACTCTTTGTTCTATCTTTTCTAAACCTCAAGTACTTCTTGGTCAGTCAACACAGCAATACTGGTAGGCCTGCTTGCCCTGCGGGCTGCTATAGTTGAAGCTACATTTGGCCAGCTATATGCCCTGACATACAGTATAACAATCAGTTGTACCAAAACCTTTGACCATATAGTGTAAATTAAAAGTCATACAGGAAAACATGATCCCCTGTGCAGATTTGGGAACATATGAGCACAAATAATGCCATTTATGGATGTAAAATACATGTTTTAACATATAATTCTACATCTGCTGATAGAAATACCAATCCTGCCCAACAGTTACACAGATTGCAAGTATTTTAGCCAATTTGATTGGAGAGACCCTGCTGATGATGGTAATGAAACTCTTAATTTCTATGTTCTGCAGCTACTTCTTGGTGCTGGGTGAAAAGGTATTTCTGCTACAATCACATGATAAATCTCTGTGTTGCTATAATTATAATAAAAAAAAAAACTTCTAGGAACATTAGTGAGCCAATAACACAATCTAAAGATGTACAGAACACCCCAATACAACAAAGCCCTGCTTGCATTTTTTACCAGTTTTAGAAAATAACGTCTGGCTTCAGATTTGCAATCACCCACAGCTCGAATAGAGTGTCTCCACTCCAGTCCTTGATCAGTGATGGGGACATATGAGCAAACCTAATTATATTTATGTGCATCTATTATTTTTATTTACAATAAAGTAAATAAAGGCTTGAGAAGTAGGTAGAGTTGCCATTTAATCCTACAGTAACCACAAAAACTAAAATATCAGCTTTGAGTTGTCTAGTCCTTTAATAAATAAAGACCATGCTGTTTTTATGGCTTAAAATGACAGTTTTCAATAAACGTATTTTTGGATGTGGTTATCTAGATTCAGTTTATTGATAGTTGGCACAGTTCACCCAACTCTGCTGGCATGAACTATTTACTTCAACAGGACTTATGTTTTATGGTAATAAACATATCTGCCTTCATATTCATCCAGCTAGGTCATACACAAAACATATAGCAGCTTTTCTAGCACAGAAAAAAAATTCCATTGTGTTGACTATTAGCATAAGAGCTGTGCAGTCATTTTGCACACACAATGGATTATGGATCTCCATCCTGTATGCAGCCTATTCTATGCCTTGCCTGTAACAGAAGCCCCTTTCTTCACAGGCTTTACGTGGCGATGGAATATTGAGTGTCTCTGTGTAAGGCTGATGCTGTGAAATGCAAAATATGCTAGAATTTTTCGAGCTGTGATGGAGCATTGTGAAAACGAGTCCCTGTGAAGTGTCAGGAAGGCAAGAACATAATAAAATCTGTCTTGTGAGGTGACAGCAGTCACCCTTTTGACTTCCCTCCAAACTGTTGCTTGGTTGGAAATATCAAGCTATTACTAATGGCTATTAATGTGTACATGCTTCATGTAATTTTATAGTATATTTTTTAATATCTGTAGCTTTAATGAATCTCAATTTAGCAAAGAAACCAATTTAATTTCCTTAATATAATATAATTATAGACCAAATTAACCCCACACTCGTCCTAATTACCTTTAGTTTCATCTGACTAGTCACATAGTTGCCATGCCATTTTATTTTCAGTGAAAAAATGAAGTTGTTAAAGTCTTCTCAAGCAAAGAGAGTTTCTTGTTCATTTGGTATAACGACCGTACCATTCGGAATATGTTTGTGTTGAATATGTCTTTAGTTTCAGCTATAAATGCTAGCCTAATCTTTTAGTCAGGGGGATGCATAGAAAGAATAACTTCTTTAAGATTTTTGTTATCTAAGTGATAAGTTTTCCTACATCGTCCTAAATTAATTCTGACATATTGCTCTTCAAAAGATCACATTGATAGTAGGTATTTTAATGTTGACCTAAAAACCAATTACCAAAATCTCATATAACATTTAACATGTTAATATAATTATAAAACATGGTTTGCATTCTACTTAACTATGTGGCTTTCATTTTTAAAAATATATCTGCTGATCCTACCATAAAGGTTCTAATTCAGTCATTTTCTATTATGGGTTGACAGCTGTCTTCCGGTTGTCCCACTGCATTGTGATCTTTTTTTTGTGGGGTTAAATTGTGGTAGTATGGTTCCTAAATGATGGGTCACTCAAAGCACTGTACTTAACCAAATGTGATATATTGTATAGACTGGCCCTGAAATTAAGCCCATATTAAAATTAATAAATGGTAAAAGGCATGCCACATCTGAACCATAAAATGCACTTTAAGTGAATGGAAAACCTCATGTGCCTATTAAAATAATTGCTTGGTTCTCTTGAAATATTTTATAAAGTATCACTTTACAATATTTTCAATTTCATTCCAGACTTTCAAACAGTTCCATGTTTATAATCTATGCATGGACTAATTTTATAAATTAGGATACTCACTGAGGACAAGCAAGGGGTCATTATTGCTGATCTATTTTGTATTCTACAATCAAACCTGTTCTATCATGACCCCTTCTCTCAAGATATTTTCTTATTCACTTTGTACAAGTCCTGTGTCAAAGAATACTAGCTGTGCTCACGTGCTGTGTGACTCCGTGTCTGTGCACTGCTTGCATATGTGGCTGCCCTTTGCTTGAAAAGCTTAGAGTATGACAAACAGTTTCAACACCTACCTGTGTGTGGTCAGCATCCAACAAATAGCATCATACTAGCATATGTAGCGTAACCTCCCAGGTGTACAATCAGCACGGGCAAATGTTAGACCTTAAACACAGCATTAGGCTAAGTAGATAGCAAAGGGGCTGTAGATAAGATTGCAATAGTCTGAACTTTGGCAAGACAGGGCAGAAAGACTGCAGCTTTTATATGTCATATAAAATCTTTCCAAAATCTGTAAATAAATATGTATTTTTTTCCTAGAGATAACTAGAAAAAAATCAATAAAAAAATCTACTACAACTTTACGACTTTGCGTTCATTTTAGAATATGGCATTTTATACATGCAGGCATTGTAGAAATAAGACTAAAGCTTCCATTTTAAATGTTTAACACTAATATTAATAATGACACATTCATGTATGAAAATACGTGAGTAACCCCCCCTTGACCCCCTCCTACTTACCCTGATTTTCTCCTAGCCCCTCCTACCCCTCCCCCCTCAGGGCCTTAGGCACTCTGGCTCCAATTATACATATTTATTATGGCTGAGTTTCCTTCTTTAGTTATAGTTACTGGTCCATTCATAAGTTCTGACCAAGGCCACTCCTACACCTTGCAATTGACCTCTATGCATAACAGACGAGGCACCGAGATGGCCCTCTTATACATATCTCACTGTTACTTGGTTGTTATATGCTGCCTTTATATTTTTGTGCGACTTGTACCATCACGGCATGTAGTTATTCTTTATGTTGAATGTTCTTGTACTGCATTTCATTTGTCTTCAATAAAATCGTTTGAAAAGAAAGAAAATATGTGAGTAGGGGTATCTCGATACCCAGTGCTGATAGTGACAACAGTTTAACCTGTAAGAGTGGACCTGTAAGAGTGTTCACATCAAGTGAACATTTAAAGTCCCAGGGCTCCACAATACCTCCCTCCCTGCCGCTCTCCCAGGACACTATGGCACTCTTTCAGACACCTAATTCCCCCCATTTTCCCCAGTGCTTCCATACAATACATCCCCCTCTAGCCAGAGCACCTCTTTGCCTACCAACTCATTCCCATCCCCTCTCCCCCTTCTCATTACACTGCAAATTTTCCCAGGCATTTTACTCACAGTATATCACTTACTGTTACCATCATTTACCCTCCACAAACAGTATTTTTCCCCTTGCATCCACCATTTACACTACAGATTTAGATCTCTACCAGCATTTGCCCTTTACCATCCACTTACAATACAACTCTTCCTGTACCCACCATTTACTCTCCACTCACAGTATATCTCTCCTTGCATCCCCCATTTACCCTACATTGACATTACATCTTTCCTGCCTCCAAAAGTTACCCTCCACTCAGGTAATGTCTCCCAGCATTCACCCTTTAGTATCTGTTTACAGTACTTCTCTTCCTGTACCCACCAATTACCTTCCACTCACAATACATCTCTCCAGCATTCACCATTTACCCCCAATATACAGTACATCTCTCTCTGCATCCACCATTTATCCTCTGCTCTCAGTACATCCCTTCCTGCATCCACTATTCTCCACTCTAAGTACATTCTTCACAGCATTCAACAATAATTCCCTGATTACATTAGTTGTTTCACTAACATAACAACCTCTACCACTCCATCAATTCAAACTGCCCCCACACTTCACAATTATGCACTACATTCCACCCAGTTCCATGTCACAAATGTACCTATTGTGGAAATGGCCCACTTTCTTGTCTCTAGACAGAAGTGTGTAGAAATTTGCACTTCTATCCATTTTTAATTGTTGTATGTGTCCCCATTGTGTATATTTCCCTTCACTGCCTGTCTCTGAGTGATGTGACATGATGTGTGTGGAAATCTCTCCATTGTACTAAAAAGGGGGGGAGGGGGGTAATCCACAGTTTAATATACTTTGTAGAAAGCATATTATAGTGGATTAGTACTATTATTGTGCACTGTGCAGCATTGTGACAGGTGTGGTGGTGAGACTGAGCGTTTCTGCAGCAACACTACACACAGTGACAAAAGCACTCTTAATGTATTATAACTGGTGTTGTGATAGACCATCCCCCCCCCCCATTTGCCACATATTGAAGTGGGGTGTTATCTGAGTAAGCTTTTTCAAGTGTATTTGTGTCATGCAACAATATTGCCTAGTTTGCTGAGTGAAGTCTAGTACACAGCGCCAAACTTACTGGCCAATTTTTTGAACTGGTGTGCTACACCAATGCCACATACTGAAGTGGGGTGTTATCTGAGTAAACTTTTTCAAGTGTATTTGTGTCATGCAACAATATTGCCTAGTTTGCTGAGTGAAGTCTAGTACACAGCGCCAAACTTACTGGCCAATTTTTTGAACTGGTGTGCTACACCAACTCTCCCCCCCCCCCAGTGCCACATATTAAAGTGGGTTGTTATCTGAGTAAGATTTTTCAAGTGTATTTGTGTCCTGCAACAATATTGCCTCTTCTGCTGAGTTAAGTCTGGTACACACAGTGCCAAACTCACTAGCCAATTCTTTGAACAACTGGTGTGATAAACCAGTGGTCCCCCAATACCACATATTGAAGTGGGGTGTTATGTGAGTATACTTTCATAAGTGTATTTGTGTCCTGCAACAATATGGCCTCCTCTGCTGAGTTAAGTCTGGTACACACAGTGCCAAACTCACTGGCCAATTTTTTGAACAACTGGTGTGATAAACCAGTGGCCCCCCAATAGCACATATTGACGTGGGGTGTATTTACTTAATATTAGGCGTTTTTGTTGCAGGTGTTTTTTTGGGGCATTTTTTGGGCGTTGTTGGAGGCAGGCATAACATCTGAACTTCTGTATAGGGGTATATATACACACACACTTATATGTATTTATACACATACACACATATAGGTGTGATAGGAGCGTAGCCCTATGCCTGCAAATTATTTCATTAGCGGAAGCATAGGGTTCTGCTACTTTCACACCTATATATGTGTATGTGTATATATAAATACATGTGTGTGTGTATATATACCCCTACACAGAAGTTCAGATGTCATGCCTGCCTCCAAACACGTCCACAAAAAAGCCCTATAAACGCCTGCAACAGAAACGGCCAGGTGTGAAAATAGCGGAGCCACTATCCTGCTCTACTGCAATTTCAATACAAACAATCTTTTTTTTCTGGTTCTGGACATGCTACAGAGCTGAAACTTCACAGGTACACTTTTTAGACACCCCCCCCCCCCCCCAGACACTAAATTCAAAGAAATCTCTTTTTTTTTTCAATAATTTTTTCAATAATTGGCTCTCTATCAAAAATGACAATTTTTAAGAACTTTTTTTGTGTGATTAATAGTCCCTAGGGCATGACCCAGAACCCTAGGCACTTTTTAGGGGCATTTATTGGATTTTAGGGCTTCAAAATGGTGTTTTTTGATTACCGAAGTTCGGGTCCCATTGATTTCAATGGGGTTCTGAAATCCGGGCTGAACTTTCAGGAAGTTCGGGTGTTCTGGTCGAACCAAACTTTTCAAAAGTTCGATCATCCCTACCAAGGACCAGTACTGGGTGGCAACGTACTTAGACCCCCAGTACAAACACAAAATGGCGGAAATGTTACCATAATCACAGAGGGAATGCAGCACTTCCAGGCCTTGCTGCGGGAAATGCTGCATTCTGCTTTTCCGAGCGCTGGCAGAGGAATTTCCAGTCACAGAGAGACAGTTGCGAGTAGCAATCCAACAGCGCCTGCAAGAAGAGGGCAGTTGGAAGATGTCTTGGTCACTTCAGATATGATATCCTTCTTTCAGCCGAACCATCGACAGCTGTACTCCCGATCCAGCATGAGGGAACGCCTAGACCGACAGGGTTCACAGCCGATGTGGACGCTCTGAGGAGTGATGAACCCTTGGACTACTGGGTGGGCAGGCTTGACCTCTGGCCAGAGCTTGCACAATTTGCTCATGACAGTGTAGACTACCTCATATTTATAAAAATGAATTAGGCGTGGATCTCTGAGGAATTCAACACATGTGACCAGTAGACCAGGTTTCATCGAAATTCCTCCACCCTCAAACAATTCCTGGTCCTTGGCTTCGCTACATACAGCGGCATAAAAGTCATTTCACGTCCATTGAATGGCAAATTTTTGGGGCCTTTCAGGGCCGACAATTATTTTTTCTGTGAATGCCTAATGTACCTCCAGCCACCAAATACTAAGTTCTTTGCTGTCAGTTCAAACCATGTGAGCTAATTTTTTGGAGCCTATACAGGCCGACACTTATGGTTCTGTGTACTGTGAACGCCTTCCATGCCTCTAGCCATCAAAAACTATGTTTTTTGCTGTCAGTTCAAACCTTGTGAGCTAATTTTTGCAGCCTATACAGGCCGACACTTACTTCTGTATACTGTGTGAATGCCTAATGTACCTTCAGCCACAGAATACTATGTACTTAGCTGTCAGGTAAACCCATGTGGGCTAATGTTTGGGGCCTGGAATGGGCGACACTTACTTCGGTATACTGTGTGAATGCCTAATGTACCTTCAGCCACAGAATACTACATTCTTAGCTGTCAGGTAAACCCATGTGGGCTATTTTTTGGTGCCTTTTATGGCCGACACTTACTTCTGTTACCTGTGAATGCCTAATGTACCTTCAGCCACAGAATACTACGTTCTTAGCTGTCAGGTATACGCATGTGGGCTAATTTTTGGGGCCTTTTATGGCAGACACTTACTTCTTTATCCTGTGAATGCCTAATTTGTCAGACTGGAAATGAAAAACAATGGGTCTGTAAAGGTTCCACCAAATTGTGGAATGGATGCGGACCCATTTTACAGATGTGTGAATGGACCGTATATGTATTAGACAAAGTATTTACTGGCTGCTGTCAGTTCTGGCTGATTTATGAAAAAATATATATATTTTTTGCTGGAAAAAAAAAAACATTTGGGGCTACTTTTTTCAATTGCAATACTTCTGTTATGACATTGTCCATGTGCTGGGACTAATTGTGCACAGCTAGTACGTCTTTTGTGGCTGCAAATATGACCTAAAGGTTTTTAAAGTTCGCCTCCCATTAAAGTCAATGGGGCCCGCCGCGAACTCGCGGTTAGATGACTTTTGAGAAAATTTGCGGTTGGCGTTCGCGAACCGCCCCTGGCAATGTTCATCCATCACTATAGGAGAGATCACACACACACATCACAGACCCCTACAAACATAAAGACTATACATACTCTTTGACAACCTTAAACAGTTGCTTGCTCTCAGAAACCTAAAGACGTAATTTCCTGCTTATGCTTGTACTTGAAGATTAGAGTGAAGAAGGGCATAGAGGAACATATATGCCTATACAGCCATTATTTCAAGTTGGACCCATTTTTCAGAAGTATTGCTTTTGTTCTTTATATTTTTACCTACAGTGAACTGAACTGTTATACCTTTTAGATTGTGTTTATGATGCCAATTGTGTGACAATAAATTGACACTTTGTTTTTAAGTCAGTCTGGTTATCAATGCTAATCATCCCGAAACGCCTAAAGATACTAAAATATTAGATATCTTCACTATTTTACAGTCACACAGTAAAAAAAAAGGTTTATGAATAGGGATGATCGAACTTTTGAAAAGTTCGGTTCGACCAGAACACCCGAATTTCCCAAAAGTTTGGTTCGGATTTCAGAACCCCATTGAAATCAATGGGACCCGAACTTCGGTAATCAAAAAACAAAATTTTTAAGCCCTAAAACCCAATAAATGCCCCTAAAAAGTGCATAGGGTTCTGGGTCATGCCCCATTAACTATTAATCACACAAAAAAAGTTCTTAAAAATTGTAATTTTTGATAAAAAAGCCAATTATTGAAAAAATTTTAAAAAAAAGAGAGATTTTTTGATTTTTTACTTTGGATTTAGTATCTGGGGGGTCTAAAATGTGTGCATGTGAAGTTTCAGCTCTGTATCATGTCCAGAACCATGAAAAAGAAAAAAAGATAATTTTTCAGTAGGACAGGGATGTGGGTCGGGACCCTCCTTTAACTTTAACACCTATATGATCTTTTTTTCTGGTTCTGGACATGCTACAGAGCTGAAACTACACAGGTACACCTTTTAGACCCCCCAGACACAAAATCACACAAAAAAAAGTTCTTAAAAATTGTCATTTTTGATAAAAAAAGCCAATTATTGAAAAAATTTAAAAAAAAAAGAGAGAGATTTTTTGATTTTTTTGGATTTAGTATCTGGGGGGTCTAAAAAGTGTACATGTGAAGTTTCAGCTCTGTAGCATGTCAAGAACCATGAAAAAAAAGATTGTTTGTATTAGAAAACTTTCAGCACAGGAGTATGGCTCCGCTGCTGTAACACCTTGCCGGTTTAATAGAAGGCATTTTTTTGGGTTCTTTGCAGTCAGGAAAAACATCTGAACTTGTGTATAGTGGTACTGTGCACAAGTTCTGATGTTTTGCCTGCCTCCAAAAACCCCCCAAAAATGCCAGCAAAAACACACCTGGGCATTTTTTTTTTGACGCTAGCATTTTTTTTTGGCATTTTTTGGGGTTCTTTTGAGGCAGGCAAAACATCTGAACTTGTGTATAGTGGTGTATATACACACATCCATATATTTATATACACACCTAGACATATATAGGTGTGATAGTAGCAGAAATATATTACTGTAAATGATTTCATTAGCGCAAGCATATATTTCCGCTACTATCACACCTATATATGTCTAGGTGTGTATATAAATATATGGATGTATGTATATACACCACTATACACAAGTTCAGATGTTTTGCCTGCCTCCAAAACCCCCCAAAAAATGCCAGCAAAAACACACCTGGGCATTTTTTTTTGACGCTAGCGTTTTTTTGGCATTTTTTTGGGTTCTTTTGAGGCAGGCAAAACATCTGAACATGTGTATAGGGGGTATATATACACATATATGTCTGAATGTATACCCCTAGACATATATAGGTGTGATAGTAGCAGAAATATATTACTGTAAATGATTTCATTAGCGCAAGCATTTATTTCTGCTACTATCACACCTATATATGTCTAGGGGTATATATTCAGACATATATGTGTATATATACCCTCTATACACATGTTCAGATGTCATGTCTGACATCAAACATGTCCTCAAAAAAGCACTGGCAGTGGCAGCCCCTGCAGCATAAAAAATGCTTGGCTGGTGAGAAGCCATATGGGTGTGCCGAAGCAATTCAGAGAAATGATCATTTCTCTATAGCGGTCACCCTGCTATGGAAGGGTTTTGTCACCCTTCCATAGCAGTCACTGCCAGTTAACCCTACACTACACTACGGTCCCCTTACACTTAACACTTTCCCTACAGAAACTAAATTTTTGAAGCTAACTAAAGTGTAAAGGAGCACTCTAACTACACTAGATATCCCTTTCCTCACACTAAAAATAGCTAAATGACACTTTTAAAGTAAAATTAACAGAACTGCTTCCACTCTCTTCCATGTCCAGTATAACAATGCTAGGAATTTGGCGGGGGCGATCTTATATACTGGGGGGCGTATTCACTAATGATTGGTCTAGGGACCCCCTAGTCACTCCAATCACATTCCTAGCATTCTCCTGCCACCTCAATTGGCTTTTGCTAATGGTTCTGGTCCAATCACGGGCTTTTAAAGCCCATTTCCTGAAGCATTGCCTTTTGGGCAGTTCTGGTTGCCGAATTACGAACTTTTTGGGGAAAAAGTTCTAAATTTCGGCCGAACCTCGAACACCCAATGTTCGAGCCGAACCGATGGTTGACCCGAACCGTTCGATCATCCCTATTTATGAACAGGAAAACCTTTTAATACAGAAGAGACATACTATGTGCCTGCTGCATTCGATATTTTTACCTGCGTATTTGCATTGTATTTACACGCAGCTTAGTGTAAAATTTCAGCAACTACCAAGATGAATGAATTACAGCGCATGGGAAGGAGTGATGTTATCTTGGCCCAGTCAATAAAAACAACCTAAGATCAGAATCCAGAAGAAGACTGGCCAAAGATCTTGGAGGCCATCAGGGAGCTCCTGGACACCAAAGAGGTGAAGTGGAGGTTATTATATTTCTGATGTAACACTGCGGACAAAACTCAGTGAATGGAGGAAAGGTTTTTGCTTTTTTTAAGCAACAGTATGACCACATTTAAGACAATCTCCTGCTTTATCATTAGGGCCATAAATAATCAAGTGTGCAGCAAGTGAAGATCAGTGGGTCTCATGGGTCTCATGGGTCTGAAAAAAGAACACTGTGGTTTTCAGTTGGACTGTTACAGTAGCACTGGACAATAATGCCTAAACATAAAAATTATAGTGGAAAGTGATTACCCTTTCCTTACACTATATCCTCCACCTCCACAGAACATACCAGAATAGAACTGAATTGCTATAAGGTTTTGTAGGGCTGATAATTGTTCAACAGTTACAAAAAGTTACTCCATAAAGTATACAGCTATTTTAAATGCATTTGACTTTTAGCATCCATAAGATGAAAAGATGGAGAACAATTTTCTGATGGTATTAAAACTGAACTTCAATATGGTGCACCTCCTTAGATATTTTTATGCATTTGTAAATGTACCTTTGCAGTGAAATGGAATATATGCTGGAATGTAGTATTTTTTCTTTATGTTGCAATCCTCTAAATACAAAATAAAAAAAAAAGTCAACTCCAGCTAAACTTTGTTTTAGAGCCTTTTATAGATGTCAGTGTCCATGTTGAGCAGATATTTACTTACTTCTGGTCCCCCCCATGACCCCTTATCATATCCCTGGCATACAGGATTACATAAGGATGTAATCAACTCACTGCATATTAATAAGGCTGTATATTCTGACACAATCAGTGATATTTGGGGGAGTGAAGACTGAGTGTCTTTTGAAGACTAAAATTACATAATTTTTCCAGGATTCTACATTCAGTAACACGCTGAGGTTGATTTACTAATGTTGTTTTACTATACAATATATTGATAATAAAGTGAAATAACATCAACAGAACAACAAAATATGTTTAAAGAAGGTTGTATCCAGCATTCATTTATACTTTTCCAGCCCTCATAACCTCCAGACAAAGGAAGCTAATATCCATATAAAGCAAAGTAATAGTTTTATACATCCATAATAATTCATTGAAATGGCTGCCACCCCATGTAGGATAAAGCTGGTAACAGGCCTCATTGTAAAGAAAACACAAAAGGAAATAGGTAAAAATAATTTGTATTTGTGGCGCGCTTCAGAAGTGAAAATACAAGTGCCTTATAAACTATTGTGAATCTGTATATAATCCTTGAATAAAACTGTGTTCTTATTTAGCTGAAAAATAGTGGGTCACTTAAAATTATACCGTGATTACATATAATACAAAATATAAATAAATAATTAAATGGTTCCAATATGTCTCTATATATATTAAAAAGTGCTGGGTGCTTAAGTTCCAAATAAAATGAATAACTATCCAATTGACTCAATATAAATATTTCTTCAAAATCAATCAAAGGTGCTCTGTGCTTTCTTCAATAAAAAATTAATACAATACTGTGTTTCATAATGTCCATATACATAAATCCAAACGGTAAGGTGCAATGCTATTCAATATCTTCAAAAGTGCTCTCATGCAAAGGAAAAGTGTTGTGACTTTCTACTTCCACCAGGTGTCACATCTAGGTGCTCTGGACTCTCACCTTAATGAGGTGTATATTGCGCCTATTATATACAACTTGGTCTCCGAATCGATAGTTGAGGGTTTTTTTAAAACGTTCCGATGTTCTGTTATGACCACGGGTGTTTCCTGTCTTGTCCGTGTCTGAGGAAGTCACGTGATGTGACGTAACGCGTAGGAGGAGCCGCCAGATTACCGGAAGTGACGTTGGAGATCGGAGCGAAGCGCTCCCAACGCTGTATTTGTATTATCTTGGCATACAAAATACCTGCTAAATGTAAGTGCAACTCTATTTTTATAACAATAAACTGGTTTGATATACTACACCATGATGCCCCTTTGTGCTTACTGAGTCCGAGGTATGATAAGAAGTCAAGGACGCTAGAAAGCATATAACCCCCCAGACACGGACAAGACAGGAAACACCCGTGGTCATAACAGAACATCGGAACGTTTTAAAAAAACCCTCAACTATCGATTCGGAGACCAAGTTGTATATAATAGGCGCAATATACACCTCATTAAGGTGAGAGTCCAGAGCACCTAGATGTGACACCTGGTGGAAGTAGAAAGTCACAACACTTTTCCTTTGCATGAGAGCACTTTTGAAGATATTGAATAGCATTGCACCTTACCGTTTGGATTTATGTATATGGACATTATGAAACACAGTATTGTATTAATTTTTTATTGAAGAAAGCACAGAGCACCTTTGATTGATTTTGAAGAAATATTTATATTGAGTCAATTGGATAGTTATTCATTTTATTTGGAACATAAGCACCCAGCACTTTTTGATATATATAGAGACATATTGGAACCATTTAATTATTTATTTATATTTTGTATTATATGTAATCACGGTATAATTTTAAGTGACCCACTATTTTTCAGCTAAATAAGAACACAGTTTTATTCAAGGATTATATACAGATTCACAATAGTTTATAAGGCACTTGTATTTTCACTTCTGAAGCGCGCCACAAATACAAATTATTTTTACCTATATAAACTGGTTTCTGGTACCAGCACCGTGGGGCTGCAGTAAGAAGGAAAATATACACCACCTCAGATAGCGCAGGAACCACCCATACACAAAAGGAAATAGAACATAATGGTATCAACAACATTCTGGAGCTTCACAAATGCAATAAGTAAAAGGAGAGATCTAAGACATAGAGTTATTAAAGGCAAATAGACTGTTCACTTTGCAATGTGCAGGTGCACTGTGCAAGAGTAGTTGTTCCTGAGTAGGGATGGGTGAATGGTTCAGACCTGAGCATGAGTTCAGGCTAAACATTTACCTCTTTGGTCATTTGCTGAACACCCGAATTTACATGGTGTTTGCCCTGTGCCAAAATAAAAAAAAACGGAGTGGGGCCCCCCAAAATCTATACCAGACCCTTATCCGGGCATGCAGCCTGGTAGGTCAGAGAAGGGGGGCAAGTGAGCAACCCCCCCTCCCCCTGAACAATACAAGACCACATGCCCTCAACATGGAGGGGGATGGGTGAGTGCTTTGGATTTGGGCTGTGGTCGTCAAGGTCTGTGGGCATGAGGCTTATCGGAATCTGAAAGCCCCCTTTTACAAGGCGGTGGCACTGCCCCCTTCTAATGTTACGTGGCATCACATGAGCCCCCCCTGCCCAAAAGCACCCACCACCCATGTTGAGGCCCCCCTTTTTTTCTGAACTGCTAGACTGCATGCCTGGATAAGGGTCTGGTATGGATTGTGGGGGGGGACTCCTCACCATTTTTTAAAAAACATTTTTTCTTTATTTTTTTAAATAGCCGACAGCAATTATACCGCGAGTCATTTTAAATGGGATTTGACTTTTTTTTTTTCCTTTAGAAATGCCATTTTTTCTGCAACATGTTTTATGCATGCTACAGAGATGCCACTTTACAGGCACATTAGGGGACCCCCCTCGCCCCAGGCACTATATTTAAAGGAATTTTTCATTTTTATTGTTGTACTTTAAGCATAATTAAAATCACTGCTCCTACAAAAAAAAAAAAAAACTATAGTTTTTTTTTTGATACATGTCCCCCAAGGCAGTTCCCAGACCCTTTTATGGCAAATTAGTTGCATATACGCCTTCCAAATGGGCCTTTGTAGACCTCAATGGGCTTCGTCGTTTGGGTTAGAACTTTTCCCCTGTTCGGGAGTTCTACTGTGAAACGAACAGAGGGGTGTTAGGCCCATCCCTACTCCTGAGCTTAGTAAATGAGCAAAATCTATGCTGACCTCCATTATCTAATCATATGCAAAGGTAATCTTTACCTCATTTATTAAGCTCTGGAGCAACTGCACTTGCAGAGTACAACTGCACTTTGGAAAGTACACACTTGGTCTACTTGCTTTTAGTAAATCAACCCCATCTCCGGTGTTTTGAGGCTTCAGGGTGAGATAACCAGACCTTCCATTGCTTAGAAAATCTATCTGGTCTGTATTGTTTATAAGCGAACAACATTTCATATTGGCATTTGCTATTCGACCAGCTAATAACAGTGGATAAGTTAAGGGCCTAAGGTGACTTCCATTGACTGGTAAGTGTAGGTTTGGCTGCAAACAACACATAGGCCACCACCACTCTGTGGTGTGGAGAATATATTTCTTAAACAAGGCTCAAAATAGCAATAGCAGGTGTGATATGGATAACATTCCCTGTAAGTGTGAAGATAAAGACAGAAACCAATCTCCAAAAACTTTGAATATTTTTGCAACCCCACAAATGTGAAAAAGATTATTAATTGCATTACAGTTTCTCCAATATAACAGGGAGGCTGCCAGAACACCTTTGGACATTCTATAAGGGGTCATGTACCATCTATGAAATGTTGTTTTCTTTAAATATACCAGTGGTCTATACATGCCAATGCCTTCTTATAATACAAATAGCTTTATGCTATTGTTCTGAGGAGTTTGGATGTAATGATTAGAAATTGCCAGACAGACTGAGGGCATTCAATTGTTTTTGTTGGATTAAAAAAAATGAAAGTGTGTAATCTGATACTGCAGCTATCTACAATGGACTTTAAAAACAATATGTGAGTGGTGGCGCAAGCAGGGGGTGCATTTAAAACAATGGAGTGTCCATCATACAGTCTTTAGAACTACCAGTTCTGTCTATAAGATGAATGGTGCACAGTATCTGAGCTCAGATCCAGCCTGGAGGGGAGTGGAAGTGTTCCCCAAACATGAGGAAATAAGAGAAAGAACTGTAGTGAAGACTGTAGTAAATGTATTGGAAAAAGGAGGAATGAAAGTCACATAATAAAATATGAATATATGCACATAGGGAACTCCAGTGGTCAAAGTCTGCATCGGGCCACCTTCTGGGTCATGTGGTAGCACTGTCATGGCTCTGTGGAAGAGGTTGTGGATGACGGGACCGAGGGCTGAACTGTAGGCTGGACCGCAGCATCTTCTGTGTAGGTGCCACTGGTGTGCTTGCGACCCGTTTTGGAGCATGCGCACTGGGTGATGGCTGTCAGCGTGTGCTCCTTTTTCATCAAAGGTGCCTTATATATGTTAGGTATACAGTGCCATCTAGTGAAGAGAGTGCAAATTACTTTATCAGAAATCCTGCAAACCAACATGCAATGCCAGTGCCATCTAGCAGAGAGAATACAAATCACTCCATCAGGGATACCAACATGCAATGCCAACAAAATACAAATAAAAATAATATATCAAATGTAAGGATGGAGAAATACATGAATACACAAAAACAAAAATACAAGCAAAACAAATTACGAAGTAAGGATTTTTTCTGAAAGTACAAATAAATCGAAGATCAAAACTTACAATGAACAATGAATGGGAATTAGTAAAACAATCCTGCTGTGATATAAAAAAGTGGCAAATATGTGTGTATATATATATATATATATATATATATATGTATATATATATATATATATATATTTCTATAATGAATGGATAACTTCATAGCTGTGGTAAAAACTCTCTAGAAGGCAATCCTAAAGTAAGTAAAGTCTCTATTATTGGATTATAGCGTGAAAGTATATGGACTAAAGATGAGATGATGGGGAGTATTGAATGTGTTTAGTACCCTGAGGGTCCAGGGGTTAGTACCATTTAAAATGGGTATATGCCTGGATACTTAAAAAAAACTAAAGTGACCAGGAAGCAACAACATTTTGCTAAAATAAATGTGTCTCTTAGTTAACATTGTGTGGCAGTGTTGTTTAAAGACACAATGTGGGTGTGTGTTGTTCCTAATGTCTATGATGGAGGATGTGGTAGAGGTGTTTACTTACTACCAGAGAGAACCGCCCACCACCCAATCCATCTAATAAAGTTCCACCATGGGAGAGACAAAGTGAGGCGAAGAAAGGGAGAAAAAAAGCGGTATTGATTATCCAAGTTTTATTAAGGTTTCACTCCCATTTTCCAAGGTAAGGTGGGAACTTTCACTAGTACCTTATATATTAAGGGTATGCTATGCTGAATACTGGATTGGGAGTTGAACAATTTTTCTATTGGATTAAGTTTATTGTTTCCACGTAACGGCTGTGGTAATGTCTGTGCAAACTGTTGTATTTGTGCGTGTCTCCATTTATCTTATGGCATACTCCGCCATTTTTGTTTTAAATCAAAAAGTGAACTAACCCTATCCCCTGTCATCACATCTTGTAACAGTATTAACTCTTTTTTTTCCCATATAACAAAATATGGGTAATCATTTTTCCCAGGCGTAAAGTAATTTGTGTCTACTAATGAAATCAACAGTGAGTTTTGTTCCCAGTGATAGTGCCTACACAGGTTATCCCATATTCTAAAATAATTTCCTGTTAGCGGATTTGTGCTATTTGCTAGATCCCAATATAATTGTGGAATCCAAACTATCGTTCCTAAATCTACTTTACTTTGTGCATAGTCTATTTTAACCCAACGTTTATCCTTATTATTGTAAATCCAGTCTGCTAATCGTGAATTAGTGATCGCCTGATAATACTTTTTAAGATCTGGTAATGCCAGCCCCCCTGCTTTCTTCTCCTTAGCCAGCATTGCATAAGAAATCCTACAGTGTCTGTGTGCCCATATAGATTTTAGTATAATAGTTCTAAGTTTCTTAAAGTATTCCTGGGGGGGAGGCAATTGAGAGCATTTGAAATGTACATAGCACTTTAGGCATGTTGATCAATTTAAATGCATTTATTCTACCTAACCATGAAATAGGCCTATATTTAGGGAATTTAAATGTTCTTTAATTATAATAAGTAACGGAATATAGTTAGTCTATATAGTCCCTTCAGTGATGTTGTTAGTTTAATTCTAAGATATCCCAATTCTTCCTTGCGCCACGCAAAAGTAAACATGGGCTGGATTGCCCATTGCTCTCTTAACGGCTCTCTTAAATAGTTTTTTTACCATGCTTGATGAATGCACAGGTCTTGCACAGTTGTTTTTTACACTGGAACATGCCCTGTAGGGGTATAAAGCACATCCTAAGGGAAGGAACTCTCACACGAGATTTTAATTTTCTTGGTGCAATTTTATTTTTGAGGTTAGGTGCTTTACTGTATGTAACCCGAGGCATGGGGGGAGGACAGTTTTTATTTGAGGGTCTTCCAGCAATATTGGCCAATGTTTTCTAAGAACAGATTCCATTTTCTTATGTTCATGATGGAACCTAGTAATGAACCGGAAAGATTGATCAAACACTTCTCTTTGTTTAGTAGGAGGTGGGTCTGTCAAATAGCAAGTATAGGCTTGGTCAATGAGAGATTCAGGGTAGCCTTTTTTTGTTAGTTTTTTCTTTAGAATGTGGCTTTGCTCTTTATAATCATCCAATCTAGTACAGTTTTGCCTAAGTGGGCAAAACTGTCCTTTTGGGATGCTGTTTGTCCATTTGTTGTAGTGACAACTTTTACAATGTAATAGAGAGTTGCCAGCCGTGGGTTTATAATAATTCTTGGCATGGATTTAATCTTTTACGTAATATAATTCTACATCAATAAAGGCTAATTTTTCGGAATTTAAAACCTGGGTGAATGTTAGTCCATATGGGTTATTATTGCAGTGTTTTACAAAATCACTAATGATGTCACTTGGGCCATCCCAGATGCTTAAAATGTAATCTATATCTGCCATAAAATGTGAGATGTTTGGAGTATGTATTATTGAGCCATATTTGTTGTGACTCCCACAGACCCATGGCTAGGTTAGGGTGCAAAATTTGCTTCCATAGCTGTCCCTTTTACCTGCAGGTAGAATTGGTTATCAAAACTAAAAACATTATGGGTCAGGCAGAATTTGGTACATTCTAAAATAAAGTGGGCCTGCTTCTGACTCATATAGGGGTCATGGGACAGGAAGTGATCTGCTGCTGCCAGGCCAAACTGATGTGGGATGGATGTGTATAACCCAATGCACTGTGCATAAAACATTTTATTTAAGTATTTATTCGTATCAGGTCCAACTTTGTTAAGGATGTAGTTTTATTATTATATGCATTTTTATTATTTTCTATCCTAATTGATTAGCTTATTTTTTATTTTTAATTCTGATTTTCACATGTATTTGAATTTCTTACTATTGGCTATTGGATTTGGTTTTAAATGATGAGTTCACCTTTGAAATATAGTACACGTCCCATCCTTTTTTACGGTTGAAGATGTTCCAGTATCTGCACTGCCGATTCCCCCTTTATGTGACAGCGGGTGAAGGGGTCCTCTCCCCACACCCAGCATCAATAATTTCCTGATTCCTGTGAATGGATAGTCATGTACTCTCAGCCATTGTGGCTGATGGATTGTAATTCTCAATGAACTACCAGGGCACTGAGTGCTCTGGTAGTTCATTGATTCTTCCTGCTCTTAGGTAAACTGCCTGCCCGTATGATGGACAGGCAGACAGCTATCCTGAGTCTGCAGATTATTCTAAGGAGCCTGCAGACCATTGCACCCGCAATCTGCAATTGTTCAAATTTTTTTCAAAAGGTGAACTTAACCTTTATCTCTGACCCTTAGTAGAGGATATTATATTGATATGGAGACTCCCAAAATGCATTGGGTTCTTGTTTCTTTTGTCCCTTGACCCTTACTTGAGTAAAATTGTATCTGGACCTTTCAGCAGTCCTATGGCACTTTAAGTAACATTTGTGAAAAAGAAAAGAATGACATAGGACAGGAGACAGCTGGGCAGTCTGTAACAGTGTAAAACTAGACTAGTTTGTGGCCTGTCAACTCTCCATTTGAAGCAAAATCTCACAGACGGCTGTCTTTTAACGGGCATCAAAAGCCAAAAGACAGTTTGACTGTTTGTAGTGTAAGATGAAGCTACAAGAACAGTTTTGTAAAAAAAAGTATGTAGATAATGACATGCATTGGTGTTGATTTACTAAAGAAGCAAAGACTGTTTACTTAGCAAATGTTCATTGAGCTAAGCAAAATGGCAATGCTCTGTTCACTTCAATCATGCAAACATTCAGCAATAAAAAAATAAAAACATTTCCCCTTCAAATTCCCTTTCACATGAGTGGTTATTCAAAATGAACATAGTTTCACTAAAGTACAAATCCGAACATTTACTCATTTATTAAATCAATCCCATTGTATTTACAACATTCTTGGCTTTCTGGTAAGGATTAGCAGCTCAATCGTGGCCTGTTTCTCTGTGATTGATACTCTATGCAGAGCTGTACGAACTAGAGACAGGGAAAGCAGTGTCTCATATAATAAACTCACTGGACATTTACTTTATAAAGTGTACAGTCTCTACTCTTTTAGTAAAAAAGCCCATTGCCTCAAGTCTCTTGATAAATAAGATATTTTAAAAGTGACAGATCCTCTTAAAACACATATTTTTTTTATTCTAATTTAAATATTAGTCATGTATATTAAACATCACTGACTTGACGTTCCTGGATGTTGGTTCTAAGCATGATTTACAAATTCACGAAAATGGGATTTAATAGAATGTGCTGCTTTAATACATGATTTGCATGGGAAACTGAAAGTATATATGTTAAAAATTAGGCCAATCATTTCTCTATTATAGATGAGCCATCTCTGAATAACAAACTTATTGAAACTATGAATAATGTATTGCAGATTGCAGGCGGAAAATGAAACATGCATGGAAAACTTGGAGCTAGTTGTTGAACAATCAGCTATCAAATTATTACACATTTTTTCAGATTAAAGATGAAGTGGAATAATTGGCTGATAGTAATATGTAGGAGAAAATGGTAGTAGAGGAAGGTAAAGGAATTAATTTAGCACAATTCACTAGGGGGTGGCTAAACCTTCATCTGCCTTACTACAATCTTGAGTTGGGGGTTCCCTGTTTTGTGCTTTAGTTGGAAATGTCTTATTATTTCATTTTGCTTTGTGTTCTGGTATCCCTAAAATAATGACTATATCCCTCCATTTGCCATTCCCTTTCCAAGGAGAACCACTTCTGTATATTCAATATCATACTCCTGCTAAAGAGGATCAAAATAGTCTTCCACATTGGAACGCAATACATGCAGTATAAACACTGATCCTCCAAGGTTGAAGTGGAATAATTGGCTGATACTAATATGTAGAAGAAAATAATAGGAGAGAAAAAATAAAGAATTAATTGAGCTCAAAACACTAGGGGTGACTAAACCTTTACCTGCCTAATTGCAAACCTAAAATGGGTTTTCTAGTAATGTGCTTTATTTGGAAATGGTGCTTACTGTTTTAGTTTGCTTCTAGTGTTCTGGTTTGCCTAAAATGACTATAACCCTCTATTTATAAATTCATTATTCCCTATCCAAAGAGGGTCACTTCTGTATCATCGGGATCAAGAGATAGCTGTTAGAGGGCTTTGTGAGGCTATTTCTGTAAAGAGTGGAGCCACAATAAGAGCATAGTTAAAAAAAAAAAAAAAAATAGCATACCCAAAGAGATAATCAAAAAGGGTTATGCCTTTACAATTATTGTAATTTCTAGCAGGGTTTAATGTTAAGCTATCCCAAAAAAATTTAACTATGTCTTTCCATGCTGATCCTGGGATTCAGTGTACATCCTGCTCTATATACATATTCTTTGAATAACATTTTGAGGGGTACACTCTATTTCGAGGGGCAGAATTGGTAGAAGAGGTGGAGGCATATGTATATGAAAAGTGATCCAAAAGTGAGTTTGAAAGATTATATCTTTAACAAGAACTGTGATGGTACAAAGTCATTAAGGCTGACAGATTGAAATGGCTGGGAAGCAGGGCAACATTATTATGGACAATTTTTATTATCCTGATATTGATTGAGCAATTGAACTGCAAAGGTAACAAAGGTTTTCCATTGTTTTAAATGTATCACAAAACAATTTCATAAAGCAGATGGTGGAAGCCCCAAAGAGAAAAACATGTTCTGTTGGAGCTTTCAGTTTCAAACAACACAGAGCTTATTACAGATGTGTAAGTTAGAGGCAACTTGGATAATAGTGATCATAGTGTAATCACATTTGTTAGAAGTTACAGGAAAGAGAAGCATGTTGATATGACAAGAACCCTAAATTCTAAAAAATGAATTGCAATAAACTGCAAACAATACTGCATAATACTCAATGGGACCAAATATTTGCAACAAAGAGCACACAAGGCAAGAGGTAGTGTTTTAAAAATGAATCGATCCAACACATTAGTCATTGTATGCTATTGGGTATCAAGCATAAAATAACAAAATTAAAACCTATGTGGCTAAATGTTAGTGAAAAAACAAGTAAAAAAAATGCCTTAAAAAATACAAAATGGAATGGACATTCTGGATTTACAAGGAATACATCAAGAAATGCAAGGGATCAATCAGGGTGGTTAAAATAGAATGTGAGAAAC
The DNA here is from genome assembly GCF_965119305.1 of Pelophylax lessonae. Classification (NCBI taxonomy): domain Eukaryota; kingdom Metazoa; phylum Chordata; class Amphibia; order Anura; family Ranidae; genus Pelophylax; species Pelophylax lessonae. The sequence continues at coordinate 265,022,929 of NC_138773.1, read as the reverse complement.
ACAAAGCTTCAGCAAGTAAAAGAAATCCCATTTTTTTTTCAGATATGTCAATAAAGATATAAAGTTTTTAAAGATAAGAAAATGGATTTGATAGTCTTAACACTTATAATAATGATGTTTCACCAAAGATACCACTTTGGTTGACTGAAAATCAGGTTCAAAAGAGCCTAGAGAAACCTAATGTAAACAAATCACCAGATCCTAATGATTTAAATCTGCAAGTCCTTGGGGTACTAAGCTCAGCTATAGCCAAGCTGAATTTATAATCTTTAGAAACACCTCACTGGGGGGGCGGAGCCGGCCAGCGAGAGAGATGGACGCTTAGCAGCACAGGTCCTCGCCAAGCAGTCCGATCGGAGCCAATACAAACGTGGAGGGTCACCGCAGCTCAACTTAATCTACTCCTCACGATGCCTGGAAGTCGCCCGCAGGTCCCGGGGAAGCGTAAGGGGAAAACCAAGCCTGGTAAGCTCCTGAACTTCTTCCATCCGGCGGGCGGGATGCAAAACCAAAATGGCGCCGGCGCTTCTTCCAGCGGCACCTTTGCGGCCTCCTCCTCACACATCCCCTGTAACAGCACAGTCTGGAGGATCGCCGCTGTCACCCACAGAGCCCTCGGCAGCTGGTGATGAGATGCAGGCAATCTCTACCCCTAGATCTGCATGTGCCAGCCCGGCCAAATCAAAAATTAGGCTCCAGCTTCCAGAACATGAGGGGGCCCAGGGGGGAAACATAGATGACACTCTGGTGTTTCATGACACCATATCCTCGTTCCCCAAAACTGGCAAACCTGTCATGGACTCTTTATTAAAAGAAATGATGATGTCTTTAAGAAGCTCAATACATGCTGACATGCTTCAACTTATGTCCCGCTGCAATACAGTAGTCGCAGCTGTAGCGACAGGGTGGATCATGTATAGACCAAAATGGGGGAGTTTGCTGACACCTTTAACAACATGGTGGATGCCCATAATGAACATGAGGACGACATCACCTGGCTTAAAGCAAAGGTCGCAGATCTTGAGGATAGATCTAGACGCAATAACATTAAAATTAGAGGGATCCCTGAGACAGTGAAACCTCATGAGCTGGCTGACTTTCTCACCAACATAATGCAGGAAGCTCTCCCAGATGTCCCCCTGTGCGACATGGCAATTGATCGCATCCACAGGCTGCCTAAGCCGAAGCATATCAATCTCTCCCAGATGTCCCCCTGTGCGACATGGCAATTGATCGCATCCACAGGCTGCCTAAGCCGAAGCATATTGCAGCTTCCCTACCCAGAGACACTATAGCCCGTGTTCATTTCTGCACAGTAAAGGAGAAATTCATGTCCCTGGTGAGGAAAGGCACTGATCTTCCTCCTGCCTTAAACAACCTCTCCTTCTATGCTGATTTATCTGCGCATACAATGAACAGAAGACGCAATCTCTTTACAGTTACCAAACCCCTCAGGAACCATCATATTCCGTACCAATGGAACTACCCAGCTACTTTAGTGGTTACCAGGGGAGACAAGGATTACAGGATTTCCTCGTTGGAGGATGGCCTAGCCTTGTTGAAAAAATGGGGGATACTGGATCCGGACGGAGAGCCAAACCCCTCCCTGGCGGAATGAAATCGGGCTACATATGATGTGGTGACCCTTACAATTCCTACCTCCCAGCGACCATGCTCCAGAGGACATGCTCGGCTACCAATTGTTCTTTATTACCCCCTTTTTAAACGGTTCATACCGTACAGACCCCCTGAGGAGTCGCCTTTTTTTACCCTCTACGTGCCACTAACCGAGGGCACTCTTTCCCTGACTCTCCTTTGTTATTTTTTGTTAGACTCTGCACTTAACCCTGCTCTTTTTTTTCCGGTGATTCGGACACGCCACTTTGACCAGACCTCACGGGCGGCTGCCCCCATCGGCTACTCTTCACCAACCAGCTCATCCGGTGTGCCCAGAACCAGGACTTCCACATCGACGCGATACCAGTAAGTGCCTCTCAGTTACCAGCGCAGACTTTGCTTCACCTCATCCCTCACAATGTAATTTCAAATACTTTCGTTCAATGTCAATGGCCTGAACAGTCCTCATAAAAGACACATGCTCTGGAGAGAGCTCAAAACCTTGAAATGCGAACTGGCAGTTATACAAGAGACCGATTTTATGACTGGCAATCACCCACAAATCTCATCCAAAGATTATCACCAAGTGTACTATGCTAATGGTCCCAAGAAAAAATGTGGTGTAGCAATATTGGTAAGGGAATCCCTGGACTTCACTCTGCTGTCTCAATTTGCGGACCCTGACGGCCGCTTTTTGGTTCTCTCATGCAATATCAACAAAGCCACTTACACCATAGTGGCAGTATATGCCCCTAATACAGGCCAAATTTCTTTCCTGAAAAGGCTCTGGAAGCAAATTCAACCTCTTATTCAGGGCCATGTTCTTCTTTGCGGCGACTTTAATGCTGTCCCCAACTTTCAACTGGACGTTTCACTGAACTATCCAAGACGCTTTCATAGAGCGGATTTGACGAATTTCCTATCTGCTACGGAAATTTACGATGTGTGGCGTTGCCACAACTCGTCGGAAAGAGACTATTCCTTCTACTCTAAAACCCATCATTCCTACTCACAGATAGATCTCTTTCTCACGAACAAATTCTTGCTACAGCGGGTCACTCACATGTCTGTCGGTTCCATTACGTGGTCGGACCACGCCCCTGTTATTATTCAAATCGGGGACGTGCCCTTTACCACAAGGGCCAACAGATGGCGATTTGATGCCAGCCTACTTGACAAATCGGAGATCCGGAAAACTGTGTGTTCTAAACTTGCTGAATTTTTTGCTGAATTTTTTGCACTTAATGAGAATTCAGTAAAATGTCCTTTTGCACTTTATGCGAGGAATATTGATGTCAGAAGGGGCGAGGGAATGGAGGCGTAGAAGACAACAATTGGACAATATCCTTACTTCCATTAAACATGTAGAGCAACTTAATAAATGTAATCCCACTGCAGCTGGCGCGGATCAGCTCTCCAAACTCCAGGCGGAGCTGAGGGTCCTCCTGGTTGGTCAGCACTCCAGAGCACTTCGTAGGCTCAAGGCCTCCCATTACTCTCATGGCAATAAAGTGGGTCGGCTGTTGGCGGCCCAATTGAAAGACAAAATATCGAAGCAAAAAATTCAATACTTAATACATCATGCCACGGGAGAGCGGCTCACCAACCCGAGGGACATAGCAGATGCCTTTAGTCAGTATTATGGTTCGCTATATAATCTACACCTAGACAATTCGACTCCCCAACCAACCCCATCGGACATCCAAACTTTTTTGCCTTCTATTTCCCTCCCGAGCCTAAACCCCTCTCAATTAGCACAACTGAATGCCCCCATCACTGATCAGGAAATTATGAAAGTAATCAGATCCTTGCCGAAGGGGAAGTCTCCGGGACCGGACGGCTTCTCCTCCGAGTACTATGGAGCATCTCGGGACACCTTGGTCCCTTATCTTGGCAGGCTGTTCCTTCAAGCCCTGACTACGGCTACCTTTCCAGCCGAGATGTTGGAGGCCACAGTGGTCACACTGCCAAAACCCGGTAAAGAGCCTAACAAACCGCAAAATTTCCGACCCATCTCATTACTAAATGTGGACTTAAAGGTGTATGCTAGAGTCATTGCCAACCGTATCTCCCAGTGCCTCCCTGACCTCATCAAGTCGGATCAGGTGGGGTTTGTGGCCGGAAGACAGGCTACGGATGCCACCAGGCGACTGGTGGGCCTTATCCACCATGTAGCTGCCTGCGGGATCCCCACTGTGCTCCTGTCATTAGACGCCGAAAAGGCGTTCGACCGGATTCACTGGGGATACCTGCGGTAGGTTTTAGAGAAGTTTGGCTTTGAGGGGGAGATTATCCAGGCCATGATGGCCTTATACACTGTCCTGTCTGCTAGGGTCTTTACAGGAGGTCTGTTCTCTGAAAGTTTTAGCATTACAAATGGCACTCGTCAGGGGTGCCCATTGTCGCCCCTGATATTTGCCATGCTCATGGAACCCTTGGCGGAAAGGATGAGATCCCACCCGGGTGTCATGGGTGTTAACCTGGCAGATTTCCCCCCTCATGTTATCTCACTATTCGCAGATGATGTTATATTGGCCTGCACGAACCCCGAGTAGTCTCTAATGCAGGGCTCAAAATTTAAAGTCCTGAGCTACTAGCCAGGCCTTAAGGGTTACTCGCCACCAGTTGCCCCACCCAACTCCTACCCTGCCCCGCCCCTAATTCCGCCCCTAAACACGCCCTCATAAATATTAATAATAACAACGTTTTCAGTGCCCATCAAGGGTCTGGAACCCCCAAATCACCATCCTAGTACCCACCCCCCCCCCCCAAATTTCACCTCCTAGAACAAATTCTACCTGTCAAATCCTCCCCCCATCAAAATTTTACCCCTAGCACAAAAAACCCCCATTATTCCTACTGGCACAACCCCCCCCCCCAATACCCCTTTTTAACAGCCCCAAGACTTCCTGTTCTGGAAGATGATTACTTCTAGGTGGGATCAATATGGGAGGGGGGTTGTGCTAAGGGGGGGGGACTGTGCTGAGAAGGGGAGGTTGTGCTAGGAGGGGGGGATTGTGCTGAGATGGGGGGGTTGTGCTAGGAGGGGGGGGACTGTGCTGAGATGGGGGGATTGTGCTAGGAGGGGGGATGTGCTGAGATGGGGGGGGCTGTGCTGAGATGGGGGATTGTGCTGAGATGGGGGGGGACTGTGCTGAGATAAGGGGGTTTTGCTAGGAGGGGGGATTGTGCTGAGATGGGGGGATTGTGCTAGGAGGGGGGGGGCTGTGCTGAAATGGGGGGGGGGGGCTGTGCTGAGATGGGGGGTTGTGCTAGGAGGGGGAGGGACTGTGCTGAGATGGGGGGGTTGTGCTAGGAGGGGGGGTTGTGCTGAGATGGGGGGACTGTGCTGAGATAAGGGGGTTTTGCTAGGAGGGGGGATTGTGCTGAGATGGGGGGGTTGTGCTAGGAGGGGGGATTGTGCTGAGATGGGGGGGTTTTGCTAGGAGGGGGGATTGTGCTGAGATGGGGGGGTTGCGCTAGGAGGGGGGATTGTGCTGAGATGGGGGGGTTTTGCTGAGATGGGGGGGTTGTGCTAGGAGGGGGGGATTGTGCTAGGAGGGAGGGGGGATTGTGCTAGGAGGGGGGACTGTGCTGAGATGGGGGGTTTAACTAGGAGGGGGGATTGTGCTGAGATGGGAGGGATTGTGCTGAGATTGGGGGGGTTGTGCTAGGAGGGGGGGGTTGTGCTGAGATGGGGGGGTTGTGCTAGGAGGGAGGGGGGATTGTGCTGAGATGGGGGGGTTGTGCTAGGAGGGAGGGGGGGATTGTGCTGAGATGGGAATTTGGGAGGTGACAGGATAAGATTTGTACCCCAGTCAGTGTAGTTCTCCCTTTCCTCCAGCATGCAGACCTCAGATACAGCACGGCACATCGCTCTGTGATCCTCCTCTTCATATGTCAGAGCGGAGGAGGAGCGGAGGAGAAGCCTATTCCTATTCCTATTGCTTTGCACGGACAGCTGGCGGAAGAGATGCGGCTGCAGAAGCAGAAGGGGAAGAAGATTGCGGCTCAGGAATGACACTGGATGTCAGATGGGACTATACAGAGTTTGTTACCCGCCCCCTTTCCACATTGCTTACTTTGACTCGGAGGAGAGGGGATAACAAACTCTGTATAGTCCGGATCTGACATCCAGTGTCATTCCTGAGCCGCAATCTTCTTCCCCTTCTGCAGCCACATCTCTCCCACCAGCTGTCCATGCAAAGCATTAGGAACTAATTGTCTTCTCCTCCGCTCCACCTCCACTCTGACTCTTTAAGGGGAGAAGTCCCGATCTGACAGGAGTGTGTGAAGCCCGGTGAGAAGACAGAGAGAGCACATCCCGCTCTCTCCTGTCACAGAAACACTCCTGGCAGCGCCCCTCCACCTCCCATGACACAGATGCCCAGGGCAGCCATCCTTCCATCCATCCCACCCTCCCTTGTACCTGCTCTGGGTGAGATGATCGTCTTACCCCCTCCATCAGTCCTGCTGGCCGGATAATGTCAGCGGCGGATCATTCCGCTCAGCTTTAATTGTAATTGCCGCGCGCTCGCCGACATACACAGTCCCGCCTCCTAGCCCGGCTTCTTTGATAGACAGAACACGTCCTGGTTGGCCAGGTGTTCTGTCTATCAAAGAAGCCGGGCTAGGAGACGGAACTGTGTGTCGGCGAGCGCGCGGCAATTACAATTAAAGCTGGTACAGCGGGATGATCCGCCGCTGACATTATCCAATCGTTCGGCGGCTTTCCTCTCCTCTCTTCCCCTGACAGTAGCTCGCCTGACATAATTTTCCACTCGCAAAATGCGAGTAGGCGAGTGGAAAATTTGAGGGCTGCTCTAATACATGTTCGGAGTGTTCTGGGGGAGTTCCAATCAGTCTCTTATTACAAAGTTAATAAGCTTAAATCCAATCTCCTGGGGATACACGTGGGACAGAGCATGCAGACACGAATCCAACAGGTAGTACATTATCAGTGGCAAAAGGAATCATTGGACTATTTGGGTATTAAGCTGACTGGATCACCGGACACTTTATATAGGACCAATTTCTCCCCCCTGCTTCACGCCACGACGCAAGACCTCCTGAGATTGAGGAAATTCTTCCTTTCCTGGTCAGGGAGGAATGCGGCATTTAAAATGCTGATATTACCAAAACTCCTGTATGTGTTCAGGGCCCTCCCTATTACAGTTCCGACTGCCTTCTACAAGGCACTGCAAACCACTGTTAGCAATTACTTATGGTTGGATAAGAGACCCAGGACGTCCCATAAGACACTGACCAAACATGTTAGGGTGGGGGGATTGGGAGTCCCAGATTTGAGAGACTACCACATGGCGGCCATCTTGGCCCAGTCTAAATCCTGGTTTTCCACTGGCAACCTGCCTTTGTGGTGCTCCCTGGAACAGTTCAATGCTCCGCAAGTACAATTGGCTGACCTAGTGTTGTCCACGAATCTAACTAGTAAACGACCATTGGACCCCCATCCTACTATTTCCGCAACATTAATGGCCTGGAAATATTTTTGTGAGAAAGCTTCCAACTCCTCTGACCTCCACCGTACGCCTATCCCACTGTCCACGCTACAGGTATTATCACCAGATTTACGGGTGACTCACTGGGCTAAATATGGCTTATTGTTACTCTCAGACTTAAAATCTCAATTCGGTTACATCCCGTTTTCGGATCTTTGCGCTAAGTTCCCCGACTTTCAGACAGAATACTTGACTTATAAACGTATCCTACACATCGCTCAAACTTTACCCAACACATATATTCATTTCCCTAGGCAAGTTTACGAGTACTGCTTCACTGCTCCCTCATCCACACATGGCATTGGTGTATTCTACAATGCCATGCAGGAACGCATGCACTTTATCAAATCACATCATCAACTGAAATGGGAAAGGGACATGAACAGGACATTTACTGACGCACAGTGGCTAAGAGCATTTAGACTGAACTACTCATTGACTAGGTGTGCTAACTTTAGAGAAGGAGCGATGAAAATACACTTGAGATGGTACAGAACTCCATACATTGTAGCAAAGTTCCATCGCTCTTACTCTAACATGTGCTGGCGAGATTGTGGACAAGTAGGGACACTTTTCCATATGCTCTGGACATGCATGTCTCTGAGGAGTTATCGGTCATCAGTACACAGGCTGATAGCCGAGGTCACAGGTGTCCTGAATAAACTGAATCCTGAGCTGGCACTACTGGGTATTTGGCTGGATTGGTTTCCACCAACTTGCAGAATAGTGGTACAGCATATTCTATATGCTGCGAGATTGGTCATAGCTCGCCACTGGAAGAGCAATGTATCACCATCTCTTCGTGAGGTTGTTCAACTTGTAGATGAATCTCATGAATACGAAAGCATTCTGTCAAGTTCTAACTTGACGTTTCAAAATTTCAAAGCTAGATGGCAGTTGTGGGAGGCCTATAGAGCTTCCTAAGTGAATTATTTTATACTCTAATGCCTCACTTGCCTCTATATAATGTTTTTTTTTCCTTTTTTTATTTTCTCCTACCCCCTCTTTATGTTATCACCCGCCTTACAAAGAGACCTGGGCCTGGTCAGCCCTACGTGGCGCATTATGTTCCCACTTGGGGGCCGCGTGGGATCCGACTAGGCTGGAAGGCCGAGGCGGTCTAAAATATGTTATGTACATTGAAGAGATTTTATTTGCTCAATAGCATGTTGTTGCAATATTTTGGCAATTTCTCAAATAGAAGTATGTACATTTGTGGATGTGAGTTCACATCCAGAGTTGACTGCTGTTATATTCATGGAAGTGACATAATTTCTTACAATGTTTGTATTTACTCTTTTTTCTCTGAAAACCCAATAAAAATTATTTTAAAAAAAAGAAACACCTCACTGACTGGAATGGTACCAACTAGTTGGTGTGGAGTATGTATGCTATACCAGGAAACTACAGACCAATCAGTCTAACATCAATAGTATGTAAGGTATTTGAGGGAATGGTAAGGGTCTCTGTACAGAAATAAAGTATGTCTGTGATAAAGGTATCATAAGTGACAAACAGCATACATTTATAAAAGACTTCTTGTCAGAACAACCTGTTATCATTCTATGAGGAAGTAAATGAGAAATCACATTTGTGGAAGTCCAGTGAATGTAGATTTTCTAGATTATCTGGATTGTGCTAAGGCATTCGGTACTATACCTCATAAATTTTTATTCTATAAAATAAGGGCTGTTGCAGTTGATGAAATTGTATGTACATAGATAGCATGCTTACATGAACAGGTCCAGAGAGTAGTGATAAACGATACATTCTCTGAATGGTCTAAAGTTGGGAGTGTCGAGCCCTAGGGTTCTGTTTTAATGATACAGAGCAGTGGTTGTCAACTTACAAAGTGTAGGAGGCCTCAGCTGTGGCCCCCTGAGAGCACCAAAGGGCCACACATAATATTCAATATATCACAGAAGACTATCGGAGACATCACACATAATAGAGGAGACAATCAGAGACTGCAGATGTGAAACATGGAGGAGACTGGAGACACATCACAGGAGATAGGGAGAGACTGAGACATTCTACATAAAACTGCTAGATCACTGTTACTATAGCCTCTTTACAAATAGATTATTCTATTACTGACTGCTGAGGTCTGCAAATGGCTGCACAGCAAGTACCAAAGGGCCACATGCAACCCTTGGGCCACAGGTTGGGCACCAGGGATAGAGCAGCTGGGATCAAGAACTCAGTTTTAGTACTTTCTGATGATAATAATTTATTCTGAAAAAACACTGGATGTTGCATTATAACAGGAAGATATTGACAAAGTAGGGGATTGGGCAGCTACATTGCAAATGAACCAACCTGGCGTACGGGGTGACTAGCGGTTCCCGGGGGGCAGTGGCCTCTCTTGATGCCGAGAAGGCTTTTGATTCTGTGGAGTGGGAGTACCTGTGGCAGGTGCTGTCCCGCTTTGGCGTCGGGCCGCGCTTTATTGCCTGGGTTCGCCTTCTCTATGAGGCCCCTGTCGCCCGGGTCCGCACAAATGGCCTCCTCTCCCCATCTTTTCGGCTATACAGGGGCACCAGGCAGGGTTGCCCGCTTTCCCCGGGCCTCTTTGCATTGGCTATTGAGCCGCTCGCAATTTTGCTGCGGACGTCGGAGGAGGTGGGGGGTTTGGGGGTAGGCCCGGTGGTGGAGCGGATCTCTCTGTATGCTGATGACACTCTGTTATACTTGAATGACACCGCTGATTCTCTGGTGGCGGCATTGGGTATAATTGATCGCCATGGCGGCTACTCTGGAGTGAGGATCAACTGGTCCAAGTCGAGCCTGCTCCCTATTGATGCTGCGGCGCTTCCTCCTTCCCCCCCTGTGGCTCCGCTGGAATGGGTCTCTCATTTCCGTTACTTGGGGGTCGTCGTGAGGCTTGACCTCTCTTGCTACCTGGCGGACAATCTGGAGCTGGTGTTTCGACAGCTGGTTGCTAAGTGTCAGGTGTGGCGGTCGCTCCCCTTGACCCCTGTGGGACGTATCAACTTATTGAAAATGACCTTTCTCCCCAAATTTTTGTATGTTTTTAGAAATACTCCTGTACCCATCCCGGCGTCCTTTTTTCGTCGCCTGGACAGTGTTGTCTCCTCCTTCATCTGGGCGGGGTCGGCTCCGCGTATTTCTCAGCGGAAATTGCAGATGCCCCTCTCCTCCGGGGGACTGGCCCTGCCTTGTTTTCGGAAGTACTACTGGGCGGCGGTGTTGGTCTCTGTCCGCTGGTGGTTCGCTCAATCCAGGTCCAATCCGGCGGTCAATCTCGAAGCGGCGATTTTGGGCTCCTATGCGGCGTTGACTAACCTAGTGTACAGGGGGGCGGGGGCTGCCCCTCAGGTGACTACTCCTATGCGGACGGTGGTACGGGTGTGGGAGCAGATGCTGGGTGCCACGGGGGAGGCTGGCACGGTCTCGCCTTATACTCCTCTGTGGGGTAACCCTCGGTTGCCTCATTTTCGCTCCATTCCTGATCCAGCCATATGGGCGAAGCATGGAGTGACTATGATACAACATATAATGCCCTCGGGCTCTCTGCTGACCTTCCCGGCCCTGCGGGATAAATTTCACCTCCCGTCGCGTATGTTGTTTCGGTTTTTGCAACTTCGCCATGCAGCCCAGGCTCAGTTTCCAACACCCCCTACGCTTGCTCCCCATGGGGTGGAGCGATTTTTGACCACACGCAATGCTGACAAACTACTGTCCTCTATCTATCTTAGACTTACGTGTGGTCGGCAGGCACAAGAACCTCATCTGCTCCAGCTGTGGCGGCAAGATATCCCTGCGCTGGTGGAGGATGATTGGGATCATTGTATCCCTCATTATATCCCCACGGTAATCTCGGCCAGAGATAGATTTATTCAATTGAAGTTTTTGCATAGGGCATACTACACCCCGCAACGATTGGCTAGAATATACAGCACCCACTCTGACGTATGCACTAAATGCCAGCAGGCGGTAGGTACTTTTCTCCATGTTACCTGGGAATGCCGGCTCCTCCAGGACTACTGGAGGGGCGTTGTATGTGAGCTCAGCGCAGTGCTGCAGGTGCCAGTGCCCTTGGACCCTAGGGTCCTCCTCTTGGGGATGGGGGAACTGGTGACTCAGGCGAAATACTCTAAGCTCCTCTTATTCTTTCTCTGCTTCTATGCCCGAAAGGCATTATTGATGAAATGGAAGGGTGCTGACCCCCCCACGGTTGCACAATGGAGGGCGTTGGTGGATGCTGCTCTGCCCCTCTACAAGCTGACCTATATGGGGCGTCAATGCCCTCAAAAATTTGGGAAGGTGTGGGATGCCTGGATCGCAGCTAGACCTCTGCAGATCTGACCACGTTATGTTGTTTATTGCTTTTAGGGCCCTGGTGGCGAGGCTGCTGCTGTGTGGTTATGGGCCGTGGGGTGCTGTGGAGGCGCTTATGTGTCTCTGCTCCCCTGCGGTTCGGCCTCCTGGAGCTCCCCTCGGCGCCTCCCCCTCCCAGGGGACCAGGGGTCTGGGGGGACTGTGGGCTATTGTGGCCCTGATGTTACTTCCGTATATTGAGATGAAAGCCATTCCATATGTCTGTTTACTTGCTTTATCTATCGCTGATGTGCATTTGATCTCTTTTGATTGATTATGTTTCTTTTTCATTTCCTGTGTATCCATACCTTGTTGGCACTGTTACTTTATTATTTGTTTTAAATCAATAAAACGTTTCTGTTACATTGCAAATGAAGTTCAGTACTGAGAAGTATAAAATTATGCACTTGGGTGACAAAAACACGCATGCAGATTACACATCGATCACCAATCTTCATGAAAGACATTGTTAATATAGAAAGAAACCAAATTAGTAAAGAGGATGAAGGACCTCAGCTATGAAGATCAATTACATAGATTACAGTTGTCACTTTGGAGAAGAGGAGCTTAAGAGGGAATGTGATTACAATGTACAAAAGTATGGTAACTCCAGAAACTGCAATAAACTGACCACTCTAAGGTTCCTGAAAGGGACATGTGGCCATGATTTGAAGTTAGAAACAAGGAGGTTTAATCTTAGAATTTTGAAAAGGTTACTGTTAAAGCAGTTAAAATGTGGAACTCCTACCCCCAGGTAGTGGTACTAATGGTGAGCATTGACAACATGTACATACTTCGTGAAAATATTGGCTTTGTTTGAAGTGAGAAAACACTATTTGTTTGTCTGCAATATAGCATCCAAATGGAAATATTCAGAAGCACCTTTGTATCTTCTTTTCCCCACACTGCCCAATGAGAGGTGCTTATTTGGCAACTGAGGCATACTCATTGGACAGGGGATTGTAGCTGTTTGACCATAGTCCTGAAGACAGGGATAAAAGATCTCTAATAAGATGCACAAGAAGCAATAGACCTTGGTCTGAAAAAAGATCAGAACAACAGATTCTCCTTCATACACTCATGAATATGACTCATTCAAATTTAATTTCATGTTTCTTCTTCATGTAAGCCTCAGTTTAACATCCTGGTAGGATTTTGTATTCCTTTTTTAATTTAAAAATGATGATCAATGTGTTTTAAGCCTAATTTGTACTAGTACTAAATGTTACCAAGCAAAAATCTTAATTAGTAATGCTTGATTATCATTGTGCATACACATTGAACATTGAAGAAACGAGATTCGTGGACTGTTGTTACATAATTGTAAAACAATTTGGTTTTCGTAAGAAAACTTTAAAGTGCAATTTGCTTAATGGTGTGAACACTTGTTAATTTAATTAGATGGTTCAATAAAACTGAATTTTCCATAAGTTTTTTTCTTGTTTCCTGTACTTGAGTTGAAAAACTACATACAGGCTATTTATTTTTTATTTTTATTTTGTGGGGTTTTGTGGAGTTTAAATATGTATCAGTGAATTTTAAAAAAAGTTATTTGTTGTTGAGGTCTGGACTAAGACTTGGCCAAAGTACAATTTTTTTGCCTGTATAATCTGTTGTTGATTCACTCAGCCTCAGCCTAAACAAGGAACAGATTCAAACAAAAAAAGAAGATCAAGCACCCAGGTGATCCGTGGTTGTATAACAAAAAAGAGGGAATCAGAATATACTGCTGCCAATTAGCTGCAGGTGGTTTCACATAAAAATAGGAAAATATATATCAGCGCATGTTTGTATTCCTCTCTTTAGCTAAATAGTATCTTCTGTGTATCTAAAGTGCTAATGCATCACAGTGTCTCATAAAATTACCATAATCATCATGTCTAAAACATTTTTTTTTTAAATACCCACACAAAAAGTGCAAAGTGCAATGTAATCTGTGCAATCAAAAAATATATATGCTCAAAAAGTGCTGTTGCAAAAATGAATACCAAAAATCTCTGTGCAAGACCATCAAAACCAATAAGAATATATATATATATATATATATATATATATATATGAAAAAATATATAGAAACCAAGATTAATTCATCAATAAACTCATAAAAAATTTAAAAACAATATAATTGAAAAAATGATTCTTAAAAAAAATAATTCTAATAAAAAACTTTATAAAGTCCCAAGTGAATATAGAAAGTACAAAAAGTGAACAAAAATATTTCTATCAAATTATGCAATTTCTTCTGTGACAATGCATTCAAGTTACCCAACGTGCTCCTTCCAATGTATCCCCCAAACTGGCTCACCAGGTGGGGAGCTGGTCAAATTATAAACCAGCAACTGCGCCTTTATCCCAATGCCACGAGTGTAAGGTAGAGCTGTGTGATGATGTTCAGCGTCCTGGCCCTGCCCTACTAGTTTCGTCACATGACGTCCTTACAGAGCACCCAGCCATTTAGAAACACCTTTTGCAACTTTTATGTAGCTGAAGTTAACTCTACAATTATACTCAGATCCTCTAAAATTTAATTAGATTGGGAAATGGTTCACATTCATCTTTTTTAGAAGAGCAGGTTTAGGAACTAAATTTAGTTCCTCTGTATAGCCACCTTTAAAGGAAACCTGTAATTCTATTTTTGAATAGAATACTTGAGCCCAATTAATACCTATTCAGGATGCCAGTATCCTAAAGGTCCACATACTTTTCATATCAAATATTTTGAATGTTACATTGTTTGTTCAATAAAGATATTATATTGTAAAATGTTATTCAGGTTATTTCCTAAAATAATACCATCTGTATAGCATTATGATTGAGATCATGATCAAACCAAGTATTATGAAGTATTTTTGCAAAAATTAGGGCTATTCCATATCGGTTCCCAAGTTTTTGTATCAGGCAACTGTAAAACAACTGTACACAGAGTCCAGGGTGTTCCTCTACCACTCTGTCTCAAAATGCTGTCTAAACTCTGTATTAACTTATTCATATGGACTATATTGTCTTTATGGATGTCCCTGCTTTCCCATTGCTTTTGTTTATGTTATTTGCACTCACTTGCTAATATTTAAAAGTGGCCTTTGTACAGCATTATCAAATTGATGCCACCAGCCTTCTGTTCAGTCATAACATTCACTATAATCATGGTTCTTACCTTTAGCAGCCATTGGAACTGCCTATTGATACTTGGCTGCTCTTAGAAAAATATATTTATTTATATGTTTTACCTGAAGGTATGGAAAATGGAAACAACCTAAGCAAGAAACAAATCCAGAAGCAAAGTCAATAAAGGAGTAGAAGAGAAACAATATCAAGAACAAAGGGTATACCTACAGACTCTCTAAACTGGTCATAGCATACCATTTGTCTAAATTAAGAACAAGTAGCAGGAGAACTGTCAGAGTAGTAAGTACACTTTTAGGGACCAGTGCCACCATGGAAAGAAGTTGTCTGGGAATTAACCTTTAAGGTAAAATTCCATGACCTAAACATAAATAATGCTCCCTCCCCCCTTTTAACACCTATTTTGAATAACTTCTGTAAAAAAAGATCTGCGTACTTACCTATTTCCAGGCCAAACCAGTCCAATTACATGATCTCCCCTGTGTCAGCCAGTTATGGATGTGCTTTGCAGACATACTCTGTTTTTTCAGGCAGCACAAAGATTAAACATAATTTTGCTTTATGACTTGATAACAGTGCAGATTAAAAGATGTCTCCCATAAAGCTGCAAGGGAATCAATGGCCTAAGAGCAGAATTTAGTAGTTAAAAATACTTCACATACATATTGCAGTATTTAATTCAACAGAGTAAATAGACTGAATACCACTCTCTTCTGATGTGGCCATTAGTTGTGTAATGATGCTGCTCAGACAAAGAGGGTGCATATCGCACCTGTGTGTCTCCCCATAGTTCGGTCCCACTAAAAAGAAGCTGGTAATGAATGTCATCTGGTATGAATTGTTTTTTTTGTTTACAAACGTTTTTATTAGAAAAATGCAAATGGTTGTACGGAAGTATAACATATGGCAATATCAACATAAGATACTAGCGTATAAGTGTGTTAGAAATTATGGAACAGGGCAATGACTGTACAAAAATTGACACTTTTAGAAAAAAAAAAACAGTGCAAAAAGAGAGCAATGGTGTCAGAGATGTCTATGTTACAGAGCAGAAAAAACATGCCTATCAATATCAACATAAAGATGATGATGCAATTCCGAATAGCTTATGGGGAACATTCAAACACTGTGTGGTGATCGAACCAAGGGGACCGTTTTTTTTTTTCATAATAAGGCAAGAGTGTGAAATATCTTTTAAACTCTGCCTATGGAGTCCATTTGGAGTTTGACTTGGGAGAGAGGTACATATTGAGTTTTCCAGTGTATGGCGATCACCCAATGAACAGCATTTGTAGTGAGGTAATCTCTGTGACTGGAGCAAATAATAGACACTAATATGGGGTAAGGGAGAGTTAAGTATCTGCTATTTTCTGCAAATTGGAGCAATATGTGAGCATTCCCAGAAGAGATGGAGAAATTTCCCAGATGAGTGACAACCCCTAAAACATAGTGGTGACACTGTGAAAAAAATAGAATGGATTTTAACTGGAGTTTGATACCATCTTTTATGGAGATTCAGAGCTGTTTCTATGAAGTTAAGAGACCTTGTACATTTCTTCAAATTGTCAATACAGTCATTCCAGTTCAAGGCACCATGCACTCCAGTAAGCATTCAGATTCCCATTTAACTCTGGAAGGAAGAGAATCAAAGGTGATTTGATTGTTCAGGTGGGTATAGATTTGGCAGAGGAGACCCTTGCCTCTAGGATTGTAAATGCAGATATGCTCGTACATATATGGTCTTGACATTGTGCCAATTTTAACCTGAGTTTTATAAAAAAAATTTGATCTGTAAATAGTGAAATATTTCTTTGTTTGGGGCAAGGTATGTAGCTTGGAAGGTTTGGAAGGAGATAAACTCTGAGTTCTCCACCAGTTTATGTAGAAAGAGAACATCCAAACTTATCCACCAGGTATAATCTAGTGAAGCCCGGAGGGAAGGCTGGATCTCCTAGAAAGGCTGCTTGTGGTGGAGCCTGGGTAGGTAAAGAAAATTTGGCATTATAACTTTTCAAGAGATGGAATGATTAAGCAACTTAGGAATTTAGAGGTTGTAAATTGGAGAGTGAGACTCCCTTAGATTACAGTAGGCCTGGGAGGAAGTAGGGGCAAATTTAATCTGATTCAAATTTTACCCAGGGTACCTTGGAGTTGTTTATGTGCCAGAAGCGCAAACAATAAATGGGAGAGCAGGCACCCCTGTCTAGCATCGTTGCCCACCTTAAAAAAGTCTGAGTTACAGCCTGGGATACGGATTCTTGTTTGTTGGTTGATATATAAAGCTCTAAAGGTGTGGAAGAATTTACCTTGAAAACCGAAGCATTGTAAAATGTCTACTAGACGCTATCACTTGCTTTATGAATATCTAAGTAGAAGAAGGGGAGATCAAGTTCTATTAGCATCTTGGATAATATTAGTGGCCAATCCTATACTTTCAGTAATTTGGTGGTCCAAGATAAAGCCCAATTGATATGGGGAAATTAATGTGGAAATTACCGCTGCCAACCTTTTTGCTAAAAGTCTACTAAAGAATAGATCTTTAGGTCATTGTTTATAACTGAGATAGGATGAAAATTGGAGTGGTCTTTTCCTGGTTTAGGGATTAAGGACATGTTTGTTAATAACGTCTCGCCAGGTAGAAGACCTCCTTCTAAGATGAAGTTGAATAAAGAGATGAATTTAGGGGTCAATTAGCCAAAAAAAATGTTTATAGTATATTGGAGAGTATTTGTCCAGGCCAGGAGTTGACCATGTTTTAAGGGGTTTAATAATATTCCTGACTTCCTCCTCTTTGCAAGATGAATTTAAAGATTCTTGTTGGGATGGAGATAAGGTGGGGAGGGAAATACCAACCATTCACGAAAAGGATTCAGGTAATATGGAGGAGGATGGTGAAGAGAGCAAGTCTGCATAGAAATTTTGAAATATATTAGTTATTTTTAAATTGATGAGATGATGCTATGTGGCCTGATTGGGGAGGAGGGGTTGATTGAGTTTCCTAGCAAACAATTTGAAATGAATGCTATTGAGGAGAAATTTGGCTTCAGACCAGCATGAGAACTTCAACTTTTTTGTGGGAATATGTGAGAGAATTATGGGGTCTTAGGTATGATAATGAGTTTCATATAGTTTCTCCAACTCTAGGGTGAGTGAGAGTATGTTTGATCATCTTACTTTGTTGTGGTCAGGGGCCAATTTAATAACGTGTCCTCATAGTACGGCCTTATGAGCTGTCCATAAAGATGTGACCATAATGCCTGGAGTAGAATTTAGCTTGAAATATTCTTCTATATGCGTGCTAATAATTTTTTGCATGGCAGGGTCAGAAATTGGGAATCCTTGAACCTCCATGAGTAAGGGGTATTAGCAAGGCCTATCATGGAGGTTGTAAAGGCCGCAATGTGGAGGTTAGGGATGATCGAACTTTTGAAAAGTTTGGTTCGGCCAGAACATCCGAACTTCCCGAAAGTTCGGCCCGGATTTCAGAACCCCATTGAAATCAATGGGACCCGAACTTCGGTAATCAAAAAACACCATTTTAAAGCCCTAAAACCCAATAAATGCCCCTAAAAAGTGCCTAGGGTTCTGGGTCATGCCCCAGGGACTATTAATCACACAAAAAAAAAGTTCTTAAAAATTGTCATTTTTGATAGAGAGCCAATTATTGAAAAAATTAAAAAAAAAAAAAAAAAGAGAGAGATTTTGACTTTGGATTTAGTATCCGAGGGGTCTAAAAAGCGTACCTGTGAAGTTTCAGCTCTGTAGCATGTCCAGAACCATAAAAAGGAGATTGTTTGTATTTTGTCACTTATAGAGCAGGGATATGGCTTTTCACACCTTGCCGGTTTAGTAGCAAGCATTTTTTTGGGCATTTTTTGGGGTCTTTTGAGGCAGGCAAAACATCTGAACTTGTGTATAGGGGTATATATAGACACATACTTATATGTATATATACCCATACACATATATAGGTGTGAAAGTAGCAGAACACTATACTTTTGCTAATTATTTCATTAGCGCAAGTATAGTGTTCTGCTCTTTTCACACCTATATATGTGTATGGGTATATATACATATAAGTGCGTGTGTGTATATATATGTGTATATATATACCCCTATACAGAAGTTCAGATGTTTTGCCTGCCTCCAAAGAACCCAAAAAAATGCCCAGAAAATGCCTGCAAGAACAAACCTGGGCATTTTTTTTTGGCGCTGGCATTTTTTTTGGTTCTTTGGAGGCAGGCAAAACATCTGAACTTCTGTATAGGGGTATATATATACACACACACTGATATGTATTTTACACTTACACATATATAGGTGTGTTAGGAGCGTAGCCATATTAGTGCAAATTATTTCATTAGCAAAAGTATAGTGTTGTGCTACTTTCACACCTTCACAATAATAAGAAATCTACCATCATTGTCCTTGTAAACATCTGGTATGAATTTTAAATTGGTAACTCACACAAAAAAGTGTGTGATGTCCCCCAGGAAAAGTAGTTTAGGGGGCCCAAAAAATTCAAGCCTGACTCTTAATCTCAACATGAAGCCTGGCTGCAAGAAAATTGGGGGGGGGGCAAGCCTACTCTTTAACCATACCAGGTCACATGCCCTGCCTCAACATGGGGTAGTACTTTGCAAAGGTACTGTGGGGTGCCTATTGGAATCTGGAAACCCCTTTTAATATTAAGGGGGACCCCTCATATGAGCTGTCATCAGATATATAAGGGAAGGGGCAGGGATAGTGGTGACTTTTTTGACCAAATATAGCCATGGCCATATTTGGTCAATGTCACTGCTATCCCTGCCCTTTTGCTTAAAAGGAGTGGAGATTCCTTGAGACGTCAGGAGTAGGGATAGTAGTAACATCTTTGACCAAATATGGTCATGCCATATTTGGTCAATGTCATTGCCCAAATATGGCCAGTAGCCATATTCGTTGTCCCTTTGCCATCAGAATGTCCAAACAATCAAAGTAAGGGCTAAACCTACTTTCAGAATGAACTGTCAGCTTAATCCAATTATCTGACAGAGACAGTCAAAACTTTCAGTAACTGAATGATGTTTGTGAACTTGAAATTGACAGAAAGAGCTACACCTATCATGCCTTGGCTTCCTAGACACTGTACATAGTGTAAACATAGTTGTAACAACATTGTCTTAAAATATCAAAGAAAAAGGGGCAACGGTGTGCTTAAGGTATAAGGAGAAATATCAAGTCTCGTTTCTACAATTCTCCTTTGTTTTAAAGTTCATCAAAGGCTTATCCAGAGAGAAAATTAATCAAAGCTTCTTAATTATTGACATGAGCATTCCTAGCCCCAACTACAAGAAAAAAACAACACCACTCTAGAAATAGAGACTCTGGAAAAATTATCACTGTTTGAAAGATGGGATTTGTATCCACTACTAGTGGTGACAATGAAGACAAACCAAAAAACCCAAACTCCTTCTGCCTTATTCGCAACAAACCACATCTTATTAGGAGATGACGTGCATTCAAAGAAAAGCCCTTAGTAGCACACAAAAAGTTTCTAAGGAAGAGAATGATATTGTTGTGTTCCTAAAAAAGAAAAACCTACATTACATGGGCAGTATCTGAATGATCCACAAATGATGCGTAGGTTGCGCAGAAGTCGTTTATTCATCTGCATGCAAAATTAATCATGCAGGATCATGCAAACTTGCACACATTCACATTTAATTCTGGTCTTAGGTGACTAAATATCTAATGTGTATATTACGCTGTAAATTTCTGCTGATACATATTTAGCAAGCACTTACAGGTGCTACCCCAGATCATCACAAGCTTAAGACAAAATTAACACTTTTAGCAAAAGTTATACTGGCAAAATTGCATTACACTGTATTACTTACTATATAGATAATAGCTTTCTTTTTCTTTCATAGTACATTAAATGCAACATTAATTCACTAGAGGGTGCTGTGAAGATGGAATAGAAAAAAATAAAGCATATGTTCATTTGAAACATAGGCATATGCAATTGTTTAAGAATGATTCCTCATTGCCTTGTGGAGACAGCAGAGTGAGAGGGAGAGAAAGAAGGGCAGAAACAATATTGTTTAGGAGTGATTAGAGAGAACTTTCCATCATATACAGTTGTGATAAGATCTATGTAGTGCATTTATATACAGTATTTTTTACATACAGCACAATGACATATCCACCCATGTGCCTGCCCAAGAGGAGCTCACAGTTCTTCCTGAAGTTGTATCTATAAGCATTTATTAAGCAATTTAGGCTGAGACCAGTTGACAAACAAATATGTATTTAGACTCAGAGCATAAAATAAGCTAGAGAAAATTCAACAATATGTAAAAACATACAAGCTCCATGCAGATACATTGCCAGTCAGCATCATACCTATAGGACAACAGTGCTGCAGAGCAAGAGTACTAAACTCTTTAAAATCATATTCATTCCACTCATTTCTTTAAACTTAAATGATTTTAGCTATGTATCTGGGGAGAACTGAGCTGGGGGGTGGAAGGGGAGGCATTTGTGACACAGGCCAGTGCTGAAAGGATATATTGGACTAGTAGCCCTGTGTCACTCAGAGGATGACCTGAAGTCATTGACACATGGTGAACATTTTATAGTTAAGATAATATAAAAAAAGATGTGCTCAGCCTCAAAAACATTTAAAGTCAAAAACTGCTGCAATCAAAATTCCTTGAACAGTGGGGAAATGTGAATAGTAAGTATATAATATGCACTGTTATTGACTATTGCCAACTAAAAATGACAACAATGTAACTTTTATGACAATAGAAACAAAAAAATACTCTGAAAAAGGATCTCCAAATATTTAAAACAATAATTTCAGTGTATCAAAAACACCACATTTGACATATGTGCATTGGTTGAAAAAAGTTGCTAAGGACTTGCAGGTGATGAAAAAAATGTGTGCAAAACAAAATTGCCAAATGTATGTGCTCCACAATTCATACATTTGAATACAATGGAAATATCTCCAATCCCACATGCAATTCTACCCCAAATGTTTGTAGTGCAAACAAGATAATTCCAAATTACAAGTGCATAACCACCGTGCTGTGTGGATAAAGTTGGCAGCTTACCAGAAACTATGATTCCACCAAGAGATCATATGCGTACATGTGAGTTCTCCTCTGAAGACAAGTGGTCAGACAGCTTCAGGAAGCAAATCCAGGCTTGTGTTTCTCGTTGATCTCATAAGTCACAGCAAGTGGTATATAAAGTAATATAAGACTCTCATAGTGCATTACTGTATAAAATCTAATTTAATGAATAGAAAGATGCACCTACATCAAAGACATTGAAATCAAGCAATGTGTAGTAAAAGTCTATCACAACTATCTGCAGAACGGTCTACACACATTGGCACGACAATGCTAGCTCTGACCCAATATGTTTCCGCCTCCATTCCCAGTTGATGCCTTCTTAGAGAAAAACTGTCACTGCCAGTCCCACTTTTATGTAGCCATAACGCACTGGTAATATTTATGGAAAACAAAGCCTCTAAATACTGTTTTTTCAGAGCTCTTCAGGCCTGTCATGTGACTCCCGGTCGCACCTCCTCCCCCATCTAAGGGCTACAGTGGGAGGGGCTGAGTAGCCAGCACATGGGTAACGTGACCTCCCTGGCTGACGTAAGAGGGGGAGCTTGGCCCTCCCTCTGTTTCCTGTACATTGGAGAAGGAGGGCGGCCAGGAGTCAAATGACCGGCCTGAAGATCTCTGAAAAAGGGTATTTAGAGGCATAGTTTTCCACAAATATTTACACTGTGTTATAGCTGCATAAAAGAGGGGCCGGCAGTGACAGTTTTTAGAAGGGTTAAAAACACTTTAAGGGAACATTTTGCAAAAGGATGACAGAGAACAAAAAAAAAAACCTCAACAGAAGTTCTGACTTCTACTCTTTCTATTGAAAAATATACAAATTATCTGGGGCTGAATTTGGGCTCTAAATCTAACTGGCTACCCTGGCCACATCCCCACATTTCAAACAAATCTCAATTTTTACACAACAATTTTTTTTTTTCTAAAAAGAAGTTTGCGTTATTTCTTACATATGCGTATAGAAGATACAAGTATGTTACATGCACAGTTTTCTACTTTTTTGGAGTCAAGCTCTGTTTAATATATTCAAAGGAAATATTTCACATATATATTAAAATTGTGGAGATTCTATTTGCATATATACTTCATTGCTTATAATGCATATGTAAAACCCTAGGGAACTGAGATAACGTACTTGTTTGGACCACTTTAATCAAGCTGGCAGATCTGGATGCATATCTATTTTATTTATCTGACTGTCTATATATCTATCTATTCTTTCTTTTTTCTCTGTATGTACATGCACACACACACACACACACACACACACATACAAATGTGCTTCCTGCCTTATCCATCTTCCTAGGTATTCCAGTCATATATGACTCTCCGTGCTGCTGTATTCTCCTCCGAGAATACTGCATGACCACTGCCGTTTTTGAACTACTTTATGCATCTCAATCCATGGTTTCCAAACTATACCCTTGGAGATGCATAACAAAATAGACTGTGAGCAATATCCATGAGTCAATAACTCATTTTCAGTAGATCATCTGCGTTCAAGTAATGATGTCATCTGTATCTGATATACCTGCAGCAGGGGAACCCTGTTAAAATAACATAAAAGAGAATATTTAGTATTATAAATTTGCAATAACATCTCAAATGTTCACAGCTTATCGTCTGTGCTGTGAGATACCTCTGCATGCATGTTTATCTTGTAAAAGTTCAGTTCATTCAGCATTAATGTTTCAGTTATTTGTGGACAGTGGTGGACTGACTACTCCCTCCCATGAGACTTCATAAATGCTCCTAAATTTTCCCATAAGAGTTTAAGGCTTTGGATCACAATTCCTGAAAGTCTCACTCCAATGTATCTGTTAAAGGTGGGCAGGGCTGGCAACCAATCCACAGTTACCAGCATTGCCAGGATATAGGAGAATTTAGTGGCTATCCCAATATGCCAGCTTCAAAAACAAAAATTTTAATATTTGTTGTGGGTAAATAGATCTTATAACAAAGAACTTTACTCGGATTTAAAAAAAAACCACTGGTGGAACAGAAAATAGCACTTTAATAGTATTTAATAAAGAAATACAGTATTAATAATATTTTTTAATAATAATAAAAAATCATCATATATTATTTAATAATAAAAAGGTAAATTATTTCACTGAAAGTGCAACTTAAAGTAGTGACTTTAAAACTACTGACCTCTCATCTGAGGAACATCCAAATATTTTAGCATTTAAGGCTGATATTTAATAGTGACTCATGTATAGAACATTTTCTGCCATTATGCAATAAAGAAAAGCATATGAAACTACACTCTGGCGCTTACTGCCTGTATCTTAAATATGCCAAGATTTTATAAATTATTCATAAAACTTTCTCAGTTTTTTTCCCTGCTGAGCAGAATGTTATATCAATCATGAGTAAACTGGTAGATAATGAGTAATAAACTCTTTCTCCAAACAATGGAATGTAATCTGAACTATTTTAAATATTGGTGGGATCATAACCCTAAGCCGCGCGATGGTAGATCTGGAATACAATTGTCTCTAGGATGCTGTTTGTCACAGACGAAGCTGGTTTGTCATGGCACTTCTAGCAAGAAAAAAAAAATCTGTGCCTCGTATTCTGCAAAAGGATTTGCAAATTCATTATGAGATATACATGTCTTAGTAATAACTGACAGATTAGATTAAACATGCCAGTCAAAGTCATTAAGCTGGTAAAGTGGCATTGTTGGAACTCATATTTAGCAATATGTTCATGCTTTTACGTTTTACTCTGCAAATGCAAATTTGTGAAATATTTTGTGCAAAAAAAACAGGTTAAATTACTGTATAAGGGGAAATTATTTTTATACTATTAATTATGGCTTTCAGCTGTCCTGGTGATCTTTTATCTGCAATGCTTACAAATGCACAGGAGTATGTATAATGGATGTCACACTGAAAAACATATTATAAAAACAGAAAAATATGAAAAATATATAATCTAGATAAAAGTAAGGCCCACATTCACATACATGGGCTTTAAAAGAAGGCACCCAGCAAAGGGCTGAATACACATGATTGCAGTGGCATAAATATTTGAGTAAGAGACCTGGTTCAAATTTTACAGCAGCAAACTCCCACTCCCCATCCCCTAGGTCTCCCCATGTGATTAGTCCCTTGTGAATATGCAGGATGGATGTTCTCAATAACAGAGCTGTTCAGGAAAGCTGCAATCTCCCTTAAAGGCCTCCTGAAAGGGGACCTTTCCTAAAATGTATCACTACGCAAAGGTATTTATTCCTTTTGAATGGCATGGGGATGCATAAGACCCTCTGTCAAGTTTTTTATTGCTATTTAAAGGTTTACGGCTGATGTCCATTTGGCTAGTCTAGAAAAAAAAAAAATTAACATTTAGTATGTCTTATAAAAATACTGACAGAGAGACTAAATAAAGACTTTTCAAATGACTCTGTTCTATAATTAAATGATTAACCACTTTACCACCGGAGGATTTTGCTGTCTTCCGTCCAGACCACTTTTTGTGCTTCGGCACTGTGCGACTTTAACTGACAATTGTGCGGTCATGCAATGTGGTACCCAAACGAAATTTATGTCCTTTTTTCCCACAAACAGAGCTTTCTTTTGGTGGTATTTGATCACCTCTGCGCTTTTTATTTTTTGCGATATTAATAAAAAAAGAGCGAAAATTTTGCAAAAAAATGACATTTTCAACTTTGTCTTTTAAAAAATATCCAATATACTCAATTTATGTCATTTTTTTTTGGCCAAAATATATTTAGCTACATGTCTTTGACAAAAAAAAATTCAATGAGTGTATTTTTATTGGTTTGCGCAAAAGTTATAGCGTCTACAAACTATGGTGTAAATACTGAAATTTTACGCAGCTTTAATTTCTGACTGCCTATCTCAATTCATGAAGTGCTAAAATGGCAGGGCAGTACAAGACCCCCCCAAATTACCACTTTTTGGAAAGTAGACATCCTAAGGAATGTTCTGAGAGGCATGTTGAGCTCATTGAATATTTAATTTTTTTGTCACAGGTGTTTGAAAAATGAATAAAAAAAAATTTTTTTTTTTTTTAACACAAAGTTGTCACTAAAAGATAAATTTCTCACACATGCCATGGGTATATGTGTAATTACACCCCAAAATATATTCTGCTGCTTCTCCTGAGTACAGGGATACCACATATGTGAGACTTTTTGGGAGCCTAGCTGTGTACGGGACCCCGAAAATCAATCTCCATCTTTAGGTTTTCTAATGGCGTAAATTTTTGATTTTACTCCTCACTACCCATCACAGTTTCGGAGGCCCTGAAATTTCAAGATAGCACAAAACCCCCCAAATGACCCCATTTTGCAAAGTAGACACCCCAAGCTATTTGCTGAGAGGCATGGTGAGTCCATGGAATATTTTATATTTTGCCACAAGTTTTGGGAAAATTACAATTTATTTATTTATTTTTTTTTTTAACACAAAGTTGTCACTAAAAGATACATTTCTCACACATGACATGGGTATATGTGGAATGACACCCCAAAATACATTCTGCCGCTTCTCCTCAGTATGGGGATACCCCATGTGTGAGACTTTTTGGAAGCCTAGCTGTGTACGGGACCCCGCAAATGAATCTCCATCTTTAGGTTTTCTAATGGCGTAAATTGTTGATTTCACTCCTGACTACCCATCACAGTTTCAGAGGCCCTGAAATTTCAACATAGCACAAAACCCCCCCAAATGACCCCATTTTGCAACATATTTGTGACACTAAATACAGTGATCAGTAGTTATCTGATATACTGTATATATTAGTGCACTGTTTTATATGGAGTGAAGGGGTTAACTGGGGAAGATCAAGCGGTTAAAAGTTTATTAGGGAATAGGTGGCGGGTGCCCTAACCCTATATGGGCTTAGCGCAAGCGCAAATTAGGGTCACTAGTGACACTAAATACAGTGATCAGTATTTACCTATATACTGTATTTAGTGCACAGAGTAATAGGTAGTGAAGGGGTTAACTGGGGCTGATCAAGGGGTAAAAACTTTATTAGGGGATAGGTGGCGGGTACCCTAACCCTATTTGGGCCTAACGCAGGCGCAAACTACGCTCACAAGTGACACTTATACAGTGATCAGTAAAATATCTGTATACCACTGTATATAGTGTTCACTGTGAGGGGTTTGGGGGTGATCAGGGGGTGATCAGAGGTGATGAAGGGGTTAAATGTGCCTATGTGAGGTGTGTCAGTGTAGTGTTGGTGGAAACTCACGTTTTTGGTGTGTCTCTGTCTCTCTCCTGGAACCGAAAGGACTTCAGGAGGGACAGTGACATCACTTCCCCTGTCTGTGTTTACATTACACAGACAGGGGACAGATTGCCATTGGTGGGGACCGATCTACAGACACTGACCAAAAATCATTGGTCAGTATCTGGTGATTGATCGGTTCCCTACCGAATGCTATCGGTATCGGGACCCGCGGCGCGCGGGAGCGCGCTCTGGAGCCGCGATCGCGCATGACGTTAATACTACGTGGCTGAGCGGTATCGTGCCGCACTGCCGCAGTAGTATTACCGCGCGCGGTCCTAAAGTGGTTAAAAATTTATTTTATCCTCACAAATTACTAAAGTTATGTATAAACCTTAACAAATTAGATCCACTGCATAGCACCATTACCTACATTAAATAAACAACACCAAAAACAGCTTGTATATATAAAATTGTGTGGATCCAATATGGCAGTTATGCGAATGTTTATTATTGTTGTAATAAATTAAGTTTTTAAATTATCAATAAAAACTTCCAATGTGGGTGCTAGTTCTGGGGACAATTGTCTATGATGGAAATTTCTCTTGCTTTGGGAGATTTCCTCTATTGCATCTCTTTTACCAAAAAGCCACAAGCAGGCAGCACAAAACAAGCTCATGGCTGCAGTAGCTCCTTTGCCAGACAAGTCCACATACTTTCCAACTTTTTGAGATGGGAACGATGGACAACTATTAAAAAACGTATGTAGGCATAGGGCACACCCCCTGCCACGCCCTCTTAAAGGAGAATTATACAAAAAATAAAGATTAGTTTAACCCCCAAGTGCTTTTTTTACCACTACAATTCCTTTATACTGGCTTTTGAAATGTACAAATGCAGCAATTTAGAAATTGTATGAAAGGTTTAGCACTGGGAAACACTTTTTGAAAGAAAACAAAAATGCTTTATATATACAACTATATAGATCAGACCAAAATGTGGGACAAATGAGGAGGAAAGAGGAACAGGGGGACTTTGTTCCAAATCAGGAACAGTCCCTCAAAATCAGGGACAGTTGGGAGCTATGTGTCCAAAGACCTCAAATACTTAACCAAATGAAATTTAGTTTGTTAAAGCTGATCTCCATGTTTCATTTAACTTTAAATAGTTTGTTTGGACCAAGTTGGTCCAAATGAACTATTTATTTCAATAACAGTTTCAGCGACTGTGTGCACTGTTTAAACTATTCTAACCTCAGCTAAATACAGTATACAGCTCTGTGTTCCAGCAGCAAGACGAGAACTTCCCATCCCACTCCAGGACAAAATCAAGCTGGGCTGAGCGCTGCTCAGCCATTTACAAGAAGCTTTGTCATCTATGAATGAATACAAAGCTTCCTCTGGTTGGTTAAGGCAGAGCTCATGACTTCATCATTTCTCCTCATCATTTCAGCCTAACTCGATTTTTTGGGGACTGGAACAGGGAGCTCTCATCCCACTGCTGGAACACAGTCCTGTATAGTGCATGTAGCTGAGGCTATATACAATTTATACTGCATACACAACATCTGTAGCTAGTGAAGCAAATAGTTTGTTTGGACCAGCTTGGTCCAAACAAACTATTTAAAGTTAATTAAAACATGGAGATCAACTGTTGTGTATGGTAAATTATGTCCATGGTTTTCTCATAAGATATTGTTTTTTCTTTTTTTGGCTTGCAGTTTTTTGCAGTTGTGCTGATCTCATTCTGCTAATTACTATCTACATAACCAGATTTGGTTGCATTCCATTGCTCTAGACTGACTTCTTAAGAGTGACAATGGTGGACCATACCTAGACAATGTGGCATGGTCTCCATTAGTCTGCAAGAGAGATTAACATGCTAGAGTGATACTAAACACATCCTGTCTAATTTACATTGTCTCTTCTCTTTCTGTATATGGATAATGGCACTGTAATTATTTAAATAAAAAATAATGATCTAAGTACCCTTTTTCCTGATCTAAATACAGCTATCACTTAGCTATTTACCAGCCTGGCTGTAGGCTTCTAGTCCTTTGCTACTGGTCACATGTTGAAAAAAAGCCTTTGGGATACAGAGTTGAAATAAATAATTAATATCAATGCACTGTTTTAAATCATCATACAAATATATATTTGAAATTAATTTATTAGTGTTTTTTGGCAATACCATGGTGTGTGTGGATTTCTGCCAGTCACAGGCTGTGTTACACCTCTCTAACCTGTGTCTTAGAAGAACAGAGAGGTGAACCCTCCATCAAGCAAGATGTAATATCCTTCCCCCATTGTGTTTAGCTAGTTAGTGGGCATGGAGGAGGAGGGAAGAAGTGGGTTGTCATTTACCACTGTGTACATACCCACATGTGTGACTCTATAGTCACATGGGCTGCTCAGATGTGATAGGGAGGAAATGCTGAGAGTAGAAATACACTGAAAACTGATCACTAGCTGTCAAACTGCTCTGTCAAATTCCCAACTGCAGTAGGGACATGGACAGGAGGGAAAGACAGAGAACAGCGAGATAAACCAGTTTTTTTGTAGAATACTGAAAACATATCACATATCAGTGACTGAGTGAGTATGAACAGCGTATAATACACCATGTATTGATAGTTTTAAATGATGTGGGTTTAATGACACTTAAAAGGTTACATGTGATTTGAATGAACGGTTTAGGCTTATTTTAAGAAAAAAATCTATTGCTGTTAACAATAAATTAGGGCGTATTCACACTTTTCCATTATTGTGTTTTACATTAAACTTCATTTGAAATGGCTGCCAGTGTACCAACATGGACAAAAAAATGCATGTGTGTCATGGTGCACTTCCATGCATGTGCATAGGCAGGGCCGCCTTTAAGGCAGGGCAAAAGGAGCACCTGTCCAAGGCCCTGTCAATGTTGAGGGGCCCAACATCCTAACAATAAATCCCTGTCACATAGTGCAGCTTGTATAATTGTGAACACTCGCGCCAAACAATGTGTGTGTAATAATCTATTATTGTGAATAAATTTAGGGAATTGTAGCTGCTACACGCCCACTAGGGGAGACAGTATAACTTATAAATTGAAGATAAAAATCAAAAACACTAGCAGCGCGATATTCCTTTAAAAATAAAGTGCATTCATGTCTGTATACTACTAAACATCACATATAAATATTCCAGTGCATATGATTATATTAAACATATAAAAATAAATAATAATAATAATGATAAATATATATAAAAAATATATATAAATTATAGTGCAATATATAATTTAAGGTGCCTCGGTGCTCTGTGCAACCCAAAAAATTTTCCAGTACAAAAGTCCAACGACTATGTGCTTTATCAACAGCACCCATATGATGTGTCCAAATCATGCAGGGAATTAGTGGTTGTGGGTGTCTCTAAACACTCGTGAAGTGTGGTAAGAGTAAAGGCTTACCAGAATATGGAAAGCAAAGGATCCAGACCTACTAGATAGGTAGAACTAGAAGAAGGGGATTTAAATGTGCCTCTCAAAAACAAAAATCATACAAAGAATATATAAAAGAGTTTTACAAAATGTATTCAATGTAGATCATAAAAATCACATCACGAGGTACACTGTACATCAAATCTATTATAAACATAAATGTATGAATAGAGCAAGGTCATTGCAGTATGGTCAGCCCAAAGGGGCATTATATCAATATATACATCACTGGAACTACGTGTTTTGCTATGAGTGCTTGATTAGGGTCCGGCAATTTTTGCTTGTTTATTATGTATTCGGTCTGACCAGACTACCGAGGTTGAGCAACCCACCCCACCCCCCACACACACCTGTACTCTATTAGTGTCCACTATCAAGTGGATATAGGAGGAGTCCCCTGTAGTGCATTTGCACATCTTTCCCAGCAAGGAGTATTATCTCCAAGGGTTAGAAAGGCTGGATTCATCTCTTTTTCATGGATAGTGTAGGACCCACTGATAATGGGGTACTTTGACGCAGTGGTGGGCTTGAGCACTATATGGCCATATGGTGGGACCAAATCCCCATTTTTATTTATGGATTGTCTTCAAATTTGGTAATTTCTTTTGCATGTGTGCGCTATTCTTCTTTTTTAATATACATGTCTTTTGGTTCATAGCTGCACCAGCTTTAGAAATACATGGGTATGCTCCCCTAAATTTTTTGCTTGTTAATTTTTATAGATGTTCACAATAGATTTAAACAGAAGATCTGAGAACAGACAATACAATAATTATTAAACAAATACAAAACAATTGGATAATAAATATAATAGAAAACTGTCATCAAGGTTATTCACATATTAATTCCCATCTCATATGCATATTTTATTCACAAATATACATTATATTATCGACCATGTATTAATTTTATTTTAATATTTAACAATAAATATAAGCCTATAATAAATTCCAAATACAAGCATTTCATAAGGAAAAGAGATTAGAAATGCAGGGAAAAAAAAAAACAAAAAAGAAAATGGGCCGTAGAGAAAGAAATGGGAGAGAAGAGGAGAGAAGAAAAGGTAAAATAAAATAAAATAGGAAAAAAAAAAAAAAAACCAACACCACCAACCCCACAAAACTAGTGAGAGAAAGGGTCATCAAATAATCCAGGGGGGGGGGGGGGAAATGAGATAGAGACTACCCTTTAGTAGAGATGTCTCGAACTATTCGCCGGCGAACAGTTCCCGGCGAACATCGCTTGTTCGCGTTCGTCTCGGCGGGCGAACATATGCGATGTTCGGCCCGCCCCCTATACATCATCATTGAGCAAACTTTGACCCTGTACCTCACAGTCAGCAGACACAATCCAGCCAATCAGCATACCCTCCCTCCCAGACCCTCCCACATCCTATAAAAAAGAGCAGGGAGAGTGCTGCTGCTGACTTAATAGGGAAATCATTAGCTAGGCCAGTGTTCTATGTTCACTCCTGCTGTAAGGACATCATCCTGACAGCACCCCTAAAAGCCCTTTTTAGGGCTGGTATATCAGTCTGCTTTTATTTATTGTTTTCTATATATACTGTATATACAGACTGTACTGTGTGCACACCACTCATATCGGGTGGCACAGTACCTTGCAGATAAAAAAGTCATTTCATTTTTACCCTTTAATATAATTGCAGTTGCCTGCCAATGTGTCAGGCCCACTGACTTAACTGTGCCCACTGACTGAACTGTGCCCACTGCCAGTGCCCACCACTCATATAGGATGGCACAGCCCCTTGCAGATAAAAAATTCATTTAATTTTACCTCTGTAATATAATTGCAGTTGCCTGCCAGTGAGTGTCAGGTCCACAGACCGTACTGTGCCCACTGCCCACCACTCATATAGGGTGGCACAGCACCTTGCAGATAAAAAAGTAATTAAAATTTTCCTCTGTAATATAATTGCAGTTGCCTGCCAGTGAGTGTCAGGCCCACAGACTGTACTGTGCCCACTGCAAATGGACTGTTTGCGGTTGTTTGCGGTGCGTTAAACGGGGAGTTTGGTCTGTCAGGGTTTGGTCTGTCACTGTGAAGCAGGCATAACCCTTACACTACCTGATCAATAAAACATCATACCTAATCGTATTCACACACTGGATGTTTTAAAGCACGTTATTCCAAACAATTTAGGAATGTTAGGTGATTTATGCCCTTTATGGATTAAAACCCGACTCTGCGTCAACTATGTAATTTTCCATGGGAGTTTTGCCATGGATCCCCCTCCAGAATGCCACAGTCTAGGTGTTAGTCCCCTTGAAACAATTTTTCCATCACTATTGTGGCCAGAAAGAGTCCCTGTGGGTTTTAAAATTTGCCTGCCTATTGAAGTCTATGGCGGTTCACCGAGTTCGCCCGTTCGCGAACATTTGCGGAAGTTCTCGTTCGCCATTCGCGAACATAAAATTTTATGTTCACAACATCTCTACCCTTTAGGTGTGATAATACATTCAAATGAGTCTACTAAAGGGAAAGGGGAGGGGGAGAAAGATGGTAAAAATTGGGGCACAAACTCCCAGACAAATGCCGGAAAAGTAAGGCAGAAATAAAGGACGAAAGTCTGCCATATAGTAAATAAATCAAAAAATATATATAATATAAGTCAAACTTACCCTTAGTGCTTGGCCAAAAGGGGCCTGTATTTATATATGTGATGAATAATGTGTGTTGCTACTAGGTTAAAAACAAACAAGCAAGATAGCCATAGATCCTATGTAATTAAAAATAACGAAAATTAATAAAAAAAGAGAGAGAGACATTATAGTCAAAAAGTGACATAAAAAATGTGTATATATTAATCCAGAAATATCAAGAAAGAGAAAGAACCGATTTGAGTAAACCAAATTTAAGAAAGGAATGAATCCCTGTGGAGGAAAAAGGGTGAGGGAAAGAGGGGGGGGAGGAGGGGGGATGAGGAGAGGGTGGGGAGTGGGGGAGTGGGGGGAGGGAAAGGAGGAGGGAATGGAAGGAGGGGAAGGAGGGGAAGCGATAAAAGAAGAGGGGTAAGCGGTGTAAGTGTTACATGCCAGACAAAAAGTTTATTTAAAAATGTGAAATGAAAAACAGTGTGCATGTGAAGGTAATGGTGTGTGTAAGTACTGCTTAAATATTAACTCACCCCATCTTAGTGGGTCAAGAAAAGTTTAGTATAATATCTATATAGTAAGGTCCAAATGAGCACTCTCACTTACTGTATATATATCAGTGAGGTGAGTAAAGGGTAAAAAATCCCAGCTGAGGAACACAGTGATGATAGAGATGTCCAGCAAACAAGATCCAAACCTGGGGTAAGAACCACCAACAAGGCTACACATAACAGGAGAGGAGGCCACTCTGTATAACGAAATAATAAAATGTCCTCAAATAAATATAAAGACTGAAATGGCAGTTATAAGACAATGATCTGTGAACAAAAAACCAGGCTTACCAATAGTTGGCTGATATTAGGGGTCCTTACTGAGAAGTGGCATGTCCCTCTCCTGACAGAAATGCGTGCACACATTGTTAGTAGTGTTGAGCGAACACGGACTGTATTATTCGTGTTCGTACCGAATAATTGGATTTTTTGTACCCGAACACGGACACGGACACTTTACTGTATGTTCGGGTAAAAATCCGTGTTCGGTCGTTTTATTTCCGGGTTTTGCATGCTTTGGCGCTCTTTTCATGGCGGGCTTTCAACAGCCAATCAACAATCGTTTAACTGGTGTGCCTTAAGCCATCCCAGCCATGCCTGCAAATGTCTTAGTAGCTGTGATTGGCCGTCTGAAGCATGTGACCAAGTCTTTATAAGTTCGAGGCAGCCGCAGCGGCGTCATTATGCTGCTTATATCAGGGACAGAGCACACATCAACGTGCTGGCTGCTGATTAGGGAAAGATAGGCAGGAAAAAACCATTTGTGTCCGGATAGAATTGAGGGACAGGTCAGAGTGTTTAGGCAGGGCGAGTTGTAGGCATTTTAGGGATAGAGTCTGCTGAATTATAGGGTCAGTGTCTTCTACAAACTACAATCGATATTGCTGTGTGGGGGGTGGGGTGAATCTGCACTCAATCCTGATCTACGATCTCTTCTCAATCCTGTTAGGGACAGAGTCTGCTGAATTTTAGGGAAACTGTGTTCTACAAACTACAATCGATATTGCTGTGTGGTGTGGGATTGGAGATAGGCAGGTGTCAGTGATCCACATCCATTTTTCTGTGTGTGAGCTGCAGTGAACACAATCTTTTTGGGCTGCAGTGAACACAATCTTTTTGGGCTGCAGTGAACACAATCTTTTTGGGCTGCAGTGAACACAATCTTTTTGGGCTGCAGTGAACACAATCTTTTTGGGGTGCAGTGAACAAAATCTTTTTGGGGTGCAGTGAACACAATCCTTTTTGGTGTGCAGTGAACACAATCTTTGTGGGGTGCAGTGAACAAAATCCTTTGTGGGGTGCAGTGAACACAATCTTTTTGGGGTGCAGTGAACAAAATCCTTTTTGGGGTGCAGTGAACAACATCCTTTTTGGGGTGCAGTGAACACAATCTTTTTGGGGTGCAGTGAACAAAATCCTTTGTGGGGTGCAGTGAACACAATCTTTTTGGGGTGCAGTGAACACAATCTTTTTGGGGTGGAGTGAACAACATCCTTTTTGGGGTGCAGTGAACAAAATCCTTTTTGGGGTGCAGTGAACAAAATCATTTTTGGGGTGCAGTGAACACAATATTTTTGGGGTGCAGTGAACACAATCTTTGTGGGGTGCAGTGAACACAATCTTTTTGGGGTGGAGTGAACAACATCCTTTTTGGGGTGCAGTGAACAACATCCTTTTTGGGGTGCAGTGAACACAATCTTTTTGGGGTGCAGTGAACACAATCTTTGTGGGGTACAGTGAACAGAATCTTTGTGGGGTGCAGTGAACACAATCTTTGGGGGGTACAGTGAACACAATCTTTTTGGGGTGCAGTGAACACAATCTTTGTGGGGTGCAGTGAACACAATCTTTTTGGGGTGGAGTGAACAAAATCATTTTTGGGGTGCAGTGAACAACATCCTTTTTGGGGTGCAGTGATCAAAATCCTTTTTGGGGTGCAGTGAACACAATCTTTTTGGGGTGCAGTGAACAAAATCCTTTGTGGGGTGCAGTGAACAGAATCTTTGTGGGGTGCAGTGAACACAATCTTTGGGGGGGTACAGTGAACACAATCTTTTTGGGGTGCAGTGAACACAATCTTTGTGGGGTACAGTGAACAGAATCTTTGTGGGGTGCAGTGAACACAATCTTTGGGGGGTACAGTGAACACAATCTTTTTGGGGTGCAGTGAACACAATCTTTGGGGGGTACAGTGAACACAATCTTTTTGGGGTGCAGTGAACACAATCTTTGTGGGGTGCAGTGAACACAATCTTTGGGGGGGTACAGTGAACACAATCTTTTTGGGGTGCAGTGAACAACATCCTTTTAGGGTGCAGTGAACACAATCTTTGTGGGGTGCAGTGAACAACATCCTTTTAGGGTGCAGTGAACACAATCTTTGTGGGGTACAGTGAACAGAATCTTTGTGGGGTGCAGTGAACACAATCTTTGGGGGGTACAGTGAACACAATCTTTGTGAGGTGCAGTGAACACAATCTTTGTGGGGTGCAGTGAACACAATCATTGTGGGGTGCAGTGAACTCAATCTTTGTGGGGTACAGTGAACACAATCTCATACTTCTGAAGATTTGAGGGTGCTGCCTGTTCCATACTCCCCCTACTCCTCATCTAGCCTTTTAGGGGTACAAACAATAGTAATTGGGGCCTAGTGTGGTTGTGTACGTGTGATATACATACACTTTTTTTGGATCATATTTTCTATTCCGCTATTTAATCAAAAACCTTTGGGGATCAGTTAAATTGGGGGATAGTCTGTGTTGGTACGTGTGAGAGAGATCCACCTTTCCAAGTTGTTGGGGTTCATCTCATACTTCTGAAGGTTTGAGGGTGCTGCCTGTTCCATACTCCCCCTACTCCTAGCCTTTTAGGGGTACAAACAATAGTAATTGGGGCCTAGTGTGGTTGTGTACGTGTGATATACATACACTTTTTTTGGATCATATTTTCTATTCCGCTATTTAATCAAAAACCTTTGGGGATCAGTTAAATTGGGGGATAGTCTGTGTTGGTACGTGTGAGAGAGATCCACCTTTCCAAGTTGTTGGGGTTCATCTCATACTTCTGAAGGTTTGAGGGTGCTGCCTGTTCCATACCCCCCCTACTCCTCATCTAGCCTTTTAGGGGTACAAACAATAGTAATTGGGGCCTAGTGTGGTTGTGTACGTGTGATATACATACACTTTTTTTGGATCATATTTTCTATTCCGCTATTTAATCAAAAACCTTTGGGGATCAGTTAAATTGGGGGATAGTCTGTGTTGGTACGTGTGAGAGAGATCCACCTTTCCAAGTTGTTGGGGTTCATCTCATACTTCTGAAGGTTTGAGGGTGCTGCCTGTTCCATACCCCCCCTACTCCTCATCTAGCCTTTTAGGGGTACAAACAATAGTAATTGGGGCCTAGTGTGGTTGTGTACGTGTGATATACATACACTTTTTTTGGATCATATTTTCTATTCCGCTATTTAATCAAAAACCTTTGGGGATCAGTTAAATTGGGGGATAGTCTGTGTTGGTACGTGTGAGAGAGATCCACCTTTCCAAGTTGTTGGGGTTCATCTCATACTTCTGAAGGTTTGAGGGTGCTGCCTGTTCCATACCCCCCCTACTCCTCATCTAGTCTTTTAGGGGTACAAACAATAGTAATTGGGGCCTAGTGTGGTTGTGTACGTGTGATATACATACACTTTTTTTGGATCATATTTTCTATTCCGCTATTTAATCAAAAACCTTTGGGGATCAGTTAAATTGGGGGATAGTCTGTGTTGGTACGTGTGAGAGAGATCCACCTTTCCAAGTTGTTGGGGTTCATCTCATACTTCTGAAGGTTTGAGGGTGCTGCCTGTTCCATACCCCCCCTACTCCTCATCTAGCCTTTTAGGGGTACAAACAATAGTAATTGGGGCCTAGTGTGGTTGTGTACGTGTGATATACATACACTTTTTTTGGATCATATTTTCTATTCCGCTATTTAATCAAAAACCTTTGGGGATCAGTTAAATTGGGGGATAGTCTGTGTTGGTACGTGTGAGAGAGATCCACCTTTCCAAGTTTTTGGGGTTCATCTCATACTTCTGAAGATTTGAGGGTGCTGCCTGTTCCATACCCCCCCTACTCCTCATCTAGCCTTTTAGGGGTACAAACAATAGTAATTGGGGCCTAGTGTGGTTGTGTACGTGTGATATACATACACTTTTTTTGGATCATATTTTCTATTCCGCTATTTAATCAAAAACCTTTGGGGATCAGTTAAATTGGGGAATAGTCTGTGTTGGTACGTGTGAGAGAGATCCACCTTTCCAAGTTGTTGGGGTTCATCTCATACTTCTGAAGGTTTGAGGGTGCTGCCTGTTCCATACTCCCCCTACTCCTAGCCTTTTAGGGGTACAAACAATAGTAATTGGGGCCTAGTGTGGTTGTGTACGTGTGATATACATACACTTTTTTTGGATCATATTTTCTATTCCGCTATTTAATCAAAAACCTTTGGGGATCAGTTAAATTGGGGGATAGTCTGTGTTGGTACGTGTGAGAGAGATCCACCTTTCCAAGTTGTTGGGGTTCATCTCATACTTCTGAAGGTTTGAGGGTGCTGCCTGTTCCATACCCCCCCTACTCCTCATCTAGCCTTTTAGGGGTACAAACAATAGTAATTGGGGCCTAGTGTGGTTGTGTACGTGTGATATACATACACTTTTTTTGGATCATATTTTCTATTCCGCTATTTAATCAAAAACCTTTGGGGATCAGTTAAATTGGGGGATAGTCTGTGTTGGTACGTGTGAGAGAGATCCACCTTTCCAAGTTGTTGGGGTTCATCTCATACTTCTGAAGGTTTGAGGGTGCTGCCTGTTCCATACCCCCCCTACTCCTCATCTAGCCTTTTAGGGGTACAAACAATAGTAATTGGGGCCTAGTGTGGTTGTGTACGTGTGATATACATACACTTTTTTTGGATCATATTTTCTATTCCGCTATTTAATCAAAAACCTTTGGGGATCAGTTAAATTGGGGGATAGTCTGTGTTGGTACGTGTGAGAGAGATCCACCTTTCCAAGTTGTTGGGGTTCATCTCATACTTCTGAAGGTTTGAGGGTGCTGCCTGTTCCATACCCCCCCTACTCCTCATCTAGCCTTTTAGGGGTACAAACAATAGTAATTGGGGCCTAGTGTGGTTGTGTACGTGTGATATACATACACTTTTTTTGGATCATATTTTCTATTCCGCTATTTAATCAAAAACCTTTGGGGATCAGTTAAATTGGGGGATAGTCTGTGTTGGTACGTGTGAGAGAGATCCACCTTTCCAAGTTGTTGGGGTTCATCTCATACTTCTGAAGGTTTGAGGGTGCTGCCTGTTCCATACCCCCCCTACTCCTCATCTAGCCTTTTAGGGGTACAAACAATAGTAATTGGGGCCTAGTGTGGTTGTGTACGTGTGATATACATACACTTTTTTTGGATCATATTTTCTATTCCGCTATTTAATCAAAAACCTTTGGGGATCAGTTAAATTGGGGGATAGTCTGTGTTGGTACGTGTGAGAGAGATCCACCTTTCCAAGTTTTTGGGGTTCATCTCATACTTCTGAAGATTTGAGGGTGCTGCCTGTTCCATACCCCCCCTACTCCTCATCTAGCCTTTTAGGGGTACAAACAATAGTAATTGGGGCCTAGTGTGGTTGTGTACGTGTGATATACATACACTTTTTTTGGATCATATTTTCTATTCCGCTATTTAATCAAAAACCTTTGGGGATCAGTTAAATTGGGGGATAGTCTGTGTTGGTACGTGTGAGAGAGATCCACCTTTCCAAGTTGTTGGGGTTCATCTCATACTTCTGAAGGTTTGAGGGTGCTGCCTGTTCCATACTCCCCCTACTCCTAGCCTTTTAGGGGTACAAACAATAGTAATTGGGGCCTAGTGTGGTTGTGTACGTGTGATATACATACACTTTTTTTGGATCATATTTTCTATTCCGCTATTTAATCAAAAACCTTTGGGGATCAGTTAAATTGGGGGATAGTCTGTGTTGGTACGTGTGAGAGAGATCCACCTTTCCAAGTTGTTGGGGTTCATCTCATACTTCTGAAGGTTTGAGGGTGCTGCCTGTTCCATACCCCCCCTACTCCTCATCTAGCCTTTTAGGGGTACAAACAATAGTAATTGGGGCCTAGTGTGGTTGTGTACGTGTGATATACATACACTTTTTTTGGATCATATTTTCTATTCCGCTATTTAATCAAAAACCTTTGGGGATCAGTTAAATTGGGGGATAGTCTGTGTTGGTACGTGTGAGAGAGATCCACCTTTCCAAGTTGTTGGGGTTCATCTCATACTTCTGAAGGTTTGAGGGTGCTGCCTGTTCCATACCCCCCCTACTCCTCATCTAGCCTTTTAGGGGTACAAACAATAGTAATTGGGGCCTAGTGTGGTTGTGTACGTGTGATATACATACACTTTTTTTGGATCATATTTTCTATTCCGCTATTTAATCAAAAACCTTTGGGGATCAGTTAAATTGGGGGATAGTCTGTGTTGGTACGTGTGAGAGAGATCCACCTTTCCAAGTTGTTGGGGTTCATCTCATACTTCTGAAGGTTTGAGGGTGCTGCCTGTTCCATACCCCCCCTACTCCTCATCTAGCCTTTTAGGGGTACAAACAATAGTAATTGGGGCCTAGTGTGGTTGTGTACGTGTGATATACATACACTTTTTTTGGATCATATTTTCTATTCCGCTATTTAATCAAAAACCTTTGGGGATCAGTTAAATTGGGGGATAGTCTGTGTTGGTACGTGTGAGAGAGATCCACCTTTCCAAGTTGTTGGGGTTCATCTCATACTTCTGAAGGTTTGAGGGTGCTGCCTGTTCCATACCCCCCCTACTCCTCATCTAGCCTTTTAGGGGTACAAACAATAGTAATTGGGGCCTAGTGTGGTTGTGTACGTGTGATATACATACACTTTTTTTGGATCATATTTTCTATTCCGCTATTTAATCAAAAACCTTTGGGGATAAGTTAAATTGGGGGATAGTCTGTGTTGGTACGTGTGAGAGAGATCCACCTTTCCAAGTTGTTGGGGTTCATCTCATACTTCTGAAGGTTTGAGGGTGCTGCCTGTTCCATACCCCCCTACTCCTCATCTAGCCTTTTAGGGGTACAAACAATAGTAATTGGGGCCTAGTGTGGTTGTGTACGTGTGATATACATACACTTTTTTTGGATCATATTTTCTATTCCGCTATTTAATCAAAAACCTTTGGGGATCAGTTAAATTGGGGGATAGTCTGTGTTGGTACGTGTGAGAGAGATCCACCTTTCCAAGTTTTTGGGGTTCATCTCATACTTCTGAAGATTTGAGGGTGCTGCCTGTTCCATACCCCCCCTACTCCTCATCTAGCCTTTTAGGGGTACAAACAATAGTAATTGGGGCCTAGTGTGGTTGTGTACGTGTGATATACATACACTTTTTTTGGATCATATTTTCTATTCCGCTATTTAATCAAAAACCTTTGGGGATCAGTTAAATTGGGGGATAGTCTGTGTTGGTACGTGTGAGAGAGATCCACCTTTCCAAGTTTTTGGGGTTCATCTCATACTTCTGAAGATTTGAGGGTGCTGCCTGTTCCATACCCCCCCTACTCCTCATCTAGCCTTTTAGGGGTACAAACAATAGTAATTGGGGCCTAGTGTGGTTGTGTACGTGTGATATACATACACTTTTTTTGGATCATATTTTCTATTCCGCTATTTAATCAAAAACCTTTGGGGATCAGTTAAATTGGGGGATAGTCTGTGTTGGTACGTGTGAGAGAGATCCACCTTTCCAAGTTGTTGGGGTTCATCTCATACTTCTGAAGGTTTGAGGGTGCTGCCTGTTCCATACTCCCCCTACTCCTAGCCTTTTAGGGGTACAAACAATAGTAATTGGGGCCTAGTGTGGTTGTGTACGTGTGATATACATACACTTTTTTTGGATCATATTTTCTATTCCGCTATTTAATCAAAAACCTTTGGGGATCAGTTAAATTGGGGGATAGTCTGTGTTGGTACGTGTGAGAGAGATCCACCTTTCCAAGTTGTTGGGGTTCATCTCATACTTCTGAAGGTTTGAGGGTGCTGCCTGTTCCATACTCCCCCTACTCCTAGCCTTTTAGGGGTACAAACAATAGTAATTGGGGCCTAGTGTGGTTGTGTACGTGTGATATACATACACTTTTTTTGGATCATATTTTCTATTCCGCTATTTAATCAAAAACCTTTGGGGATCAGTTAAATTGGGGGATAGTCTGTGTTGGTACGTGTGAGAGAGATCCACCTTTCCAAGTTTTTGGGGTTCATCTCATACTTCTGAAGATTTGAGGGTGCTGCCTGTTCCATACCCCCCCTACTCCTCATCTAGCCTTTTAGGGGTACAAATATTAGTAATTGGGGCCTAGTGTGGTTGTGTACGTGTGATATACATACACTTTTTTTGGATCATATTTTCTATTCCGCTATTTAATCAAAAACCTTTGGGGATCAGTTAAATTGGGGGATAGTCTGTGTTGGTACGTGTGAGAGAGATCCACCTTTCCAAGTTGTTGGGGTTCATCTCATACTTCTGAAGGTTTGAGGGTGCTGCCTGTTCCATACTCACCCTACTCCTCATCTAGCCTTTTAGGGGTACAAACAATAGTAATTGGGGCCTAGTGTGGTTGTGTACGTGTGATATACATACACTTTTTTTGGATCATATTTTCTATTCCGCTATTTAATCAAAAACCTTTGGGGATCAGTTAAATTGGGGGATAGTCTGTGTTGGTACGTGTGAGAGAGATCCACCTTTCCAAGTTGTTGGGGTTCATCTCATACTTCTGAAGGTTTGAGGGTGCTGCCTGTTCCATACTCCCTCTACTCCTAGCCTTTTAGGGGTACAAACAATAGTAATTGGGGCCTAGTGTGGTTGTGTACGTGTGATATACATACACTTTTTTTGGATCATATTTTCTATTCCGCTATTTAATCAAAAACCTTTGGGGATCAGTTAAATTGGGGGATAGTCTGTGTTGGTACGTGTGAGAGAGATCCACCTTTCCAAGTTGTTGGGGTTCATCTCATACTTCTGAAGGTTTGAGGGTGCTGCCTGTTCCATACCCTCCCTACTCCTAGCCTTTTAGGGGTACAAACAATAGTAATTGGGGCCTAGTGTGGTTGTGTACGTGTGATATACATACACTTTTTTTGGATCATATTTTCTATTCCGCTATTTAATCAAAAACCTTTGGG
The DNA here is from genome assembly GCF_965119305.1 of Pelophylax lessonae. Lineage (NCBI taxonomy): Eukaryota > Metazoa > Chordata > Amphibia > Anura > Ranidae > Pelophylax > Pelophylax lessonae. The sequence goes on along the minus strand of NC_138773.1, from coordinate 264,980,084 downwards.
GATCAGTTAAATTGGGGGATAGTCTGTGTTGGTACGTGTGAGAGAGATCCACCTTTCCAAGTTGTTGGGGTTCATCTCATACTTCTGAAGGTTTGAGGGTGCTGCCTGTTCCATACTCCCCCTACTCCTCATCTAGCCTTTTAGGGGTACAAACAATAGTAATTGGGGCCCAGTGTGGTTGTGTACGTGTGATATACATACACTTTTTTTGGATCATATTTTCTATTCCGCTATTTAATCAAAAACCTTTGGGGATCAGTTAAATTGGGGGATAGTCTGTGTTGGTACGTGTGAGAGAGATCCACCTTTCCAAGTTGTTGGGGTTCATCTCATACTTCTGAAGGTTTGAGGGTGCTGCCTGTTCCATACCCCCCCTACTCCTCATCTAGCCTTTTAGGGGTACAAACAATAGTAATTGGGGCCTAGTGTGGTTGTGTACGTGTGATATACATACACTTTTTTTGGATCATATTTTCTATTCCGCTATTTAATCAAAAACCTTTGGGGATCAGTTAAATTGGGGGATAGTCTGTGTTGGTACGTGTGAGAGAGATCCACCTTTCCAAGTTGTTGGGGTTCATCTCATACTTCTGAAGGTTTGAGGGTGCTGCCTGTTCCATACTCCCCCTACTCCTCATCTAGCCTTTTAGGGGTACAAACAATAGTAATTGGGGCCTAGTGTGGTTGTGTACGTGTGATATACATACACTTTTTTTGGATCATATTTTCTATTCCGCTATTTAATCAAAAACCTTTGGGGATCAGTTAAATTGGGGGATAGTCTGTGTTGGTACGTGTGAGAGAGATCCACCTTTCCAAGTTGTTGGGGTTCATCTCATACTTCTGAAGGTTTGAGGGTGCTGCCTGTTCCATACTCCCCCTACTCCTCATCTAGCCTTTTAGGGGTACAAACAATAGTAATTGGGGCCCAGTGTGGTTGTGTACGTGTGATATACATACACTTTTTTTGGATCATATTTTCTATTCCGCTATTTAATCAAAAACCTTTGGGGATCAGTTAAATTGGGGGATAGTCTGTGTTGGTACGTGTGAGAGAGATCCACCTTTCCAAGTTGTTGGGGTTCATCTCATACTTCTGAAGGTTTGAGGGTGCTGCCTGTTCCATACCCCCCCTACTCCTCATCTAGCCTTTTAGGGGTACAAACAATAGTAATTGGGGCCTAGTGTGGTTGTGTACGTGTGATATACATACACTTTTTTTGGATCATATTTTCTATTCCGCTATTTAATCAAAAACCTTTGGGGATCAGTTAAATTGGGGGATAGTCTGTGTTGGTACGTGTGAGAGAGATCCACCTTTCCAAGTTGTTGGGGTTCATCTCATACTTCTGAAGGTTTGAGGGTGCTGCCTGTTCCATACTCCCCCTACTCCTCATCTAGCCTTTTAGGGGTACAAACAATAGTAATTGGGGCCTAGTGTGGTTGTGTACGTGTGATATACATACACTTTTTTTGGATCATATTTTCTATTCCGCTATTTAATCAAAAACCTTTGGGGATCAGTTAAATTGGGGGATAGTCTGTGTTGGTACGTGTGAGAGAGATCCACCTTTCCAAGTTGTTGGGGTTCATCTCATACTTCTGAAGGTTTGAGGGTGCTGCCTGTTCCATACTCCCCCTACTCCTAGCCTTTTAGGGGTACAAACAATAGTAATTGGGGCCTAGTGTGGTTGTGTACGTGTGATATACATACACTTTTTTTGGATCATATTTTCTATTCCGCTATTTAATCAAAAACCTTTGGGGATCAGTTAAATTGGGGGATAGTCTGTGTTGGTACGTGTGAGAGAGATCCACCTTTCCAAGTTGTTGGGGTTCATCTCATACTTCTGAAGGTTTGAGGGTGCTGCCTGTTCCATACCCCCCCTACTCCTAGCCTTTTAGGGGTACAAACAATAGTAATTGGGGCCTAGTGTGGTTGTGTACGTGTGATATACATACACTTTTTTTGGATCATATTTTCTATTCCGCTATTTAATCAAAAACCTTTGGGGATCAGTTAAATTGGGGGATAGTCTGTGTTGGTACGTGTGAGAGAGATCCACCTTTCCAAGTTGTTGGGGTTCATCTCATACTTCTGAAGGTTTGAGGGTGCTGCCTGTTCCATACTCCCCCTACTCCTCATCTAGCCTTTTAGGGGTACAAACAATAGTAATTGGGGCCCAGTGTGGTTGTGTACGTGTGATATACATACACTTTTTTTGGATCATATTTTCTATTCCGCTATTTAATCAAAAACCTTTGGGGATCAGTTAAATTGGGGGATAGTCTGTGTTGGTACGTGTGAGAGAGATCCACCTTTCCAAGTTGTTGGGGTTCATCTCATACTTCTGAAGGTTTGAGGGTGCTGCCTGTTCCATACCCCCCCTACTCCTCATCTAGCCTTTTAGGGGTACAAACAATAGTAATTGGGGCCTAGTGTGGTTGTGTACGTGTGATATACATACACTTTTTTTGGATCATATTTTCTATTCCGCTATTTAATCAAAAACCTTTGGGGATCAGTTAAATTGGGGGATAGTCTGTGTTGGTACGTGTGAGAGAGATCCACCTTTCCAAGTTGTTGGGGTTCATCTCATACTTCTGAAGGTTTGAGGGTGCTGCCTGTTCCATACTCCCTCTACTCCTAGCCTTTTAGGGGTACAAACAATAGTAATTGGGGCCTAGTGTGGTTGTGTACGTGTGATATACATACACTTTTTTTGGATCATATTTTCTATTCCGCTATTTAATCAAAAACCTTTGGGGATCAGTTAAATTGGGGGATAGTCTGTGTTGGTACGTGTGAGAGAGATCCACCTTTCCAAGTTGTTGGGGTTCATCTCATACTTCTGAAGGTTTGAGGGTGCTGCCTGTTCCATACCCTCCCTACTCCTAGCCTTTTAGGGGTACAAACAATAGTAATTGGGGCCTAGTGTGGTTGTGTACGTGTGATATACATACACTTTTTTTGGATCATATTTTCTATTCCGCTATTTAATCAAAAACCTTTGGGGATCAGTTAAATTGGGGGATAGTCTGTGTTGGTACGTGTGAGAGAGATCCACCTTTCCAAGTTGTTGGGGTTCATCTCATACTTCTGAAGGTTTGAGGGTGCTGCCTGTTCCATACTCCCCCTACTCCTCATCTAGCCTTTTAGGGGTACAAACAATAGTAATTGGGGCCCAGTGTGGTTGTGTACGTGTGATATACATACACTTTTTTTGGATCATATTTTCTATTCCGCTATTTAATCAAAAACCTTTGGGGATCAGTTAAATTGGGGGATAGTCTGTGTTGGTACGTGTGAGAGAGATCCACCTTTCCAAGTTGTTGGGGTTCATCTCATACTTCTGAAGGTTTGAGGGTGCTGCCTGTTCCATACCCCCCCTACTCCTCATCTAGCCTTTTAGGGGTACAAACAATAGTAATTGGGGCCTAGTGTGGTTGTGTACGTGTGATATACATACACTTTTTTTGGATCATATTTTCTATTCCGCTATTTAATCAAAAACCTTTGGGGATCAGTTAAATTGGGGGATAGTCTGTGTTGGTACGTGTGAGAGAGATCCACCTTTCCAAGTTGTTGGGGTTCATCTCATACTTCTGAAGGTTTGAGGGTGCTGCCTGTTCCATACTCCCCCTACTCCTCATCTAGCCTTTTAGGGGTACAAACAATAGTAATTGGGGCCTAGTGTGGTTGTGTACGTGTGATATACATACACTTTTTTTGGATCATATTTTCTATTCCGCTATTTAATCAAAAACCTTTGGGGATCAGTTAAATTGGGGGATAGTCTGTGTTGGTACGTGTGAGAGAGATCCACCTTTCCAAGTTGTTGGGGTTCATCTCATACTTCTGAAGGTTTGAGGGTGCTGCCTGTTCCATACTCCCCCTACTCCTCATCTAGCCTTTTAGGGGTACAAACAATAGTAATTGGGGCCCAGTGTGGTTGTGTACGTGTGATATACATACACTTTTTTTGGATCATATTTTCTATTCCGCTATTTAATCAAAAACCTTTGGGGATCAGTTAAATTGGGGGATAGTCTGTGTTGGTACGTGTGAGAGAGATCCACCTTTCCAAGTTGTTGGGGTTCATCTCATACTTCTGAAGGTTTGAGGGTGCTGCCTGTTCCATACCCCCCCTACTCCTCATCTAGCCTTTTAGGGGTACAAACAATAGTAATTGGGGCCTAGTGTGGTTGTGTACGTGTGATATACATACACTTTTTTTGGATCATATTTTCTATTCCGCTATTTAATCAAAAACCTTTGGGGATCAGTTAAATTGGGGGATAGTCTGTGTTGGTACGTGTGAGAGAGATCCACCTTTCCAAGTTGTTGGGGTTCATCTCATACTTCTGAAGGTTTGAGGGTGCTGCCTGTTCCATACTCCCCCTACTCCTCATCTAGCCTTTTAGGGGTACAAACAATAGTAATTGGGGCCTAGTGTGGTTGTGTACGTGTGATATACATACACTTTTTTTGGATCATATTTTCTATTCCGCTATTTAATCAAAAACCTTTGGGGATCAGTTAAATTGGGGGATAGTCTGTGTTGGTACGTGTGAGAGAGATCCACCTTTCCAAGTTGTTGGGGTTCATCTCATACTTCTGAAGGTTTGAGGGTGCTGCCTGTTCCATACTCCCCCTACTCCTAGCCTTTTAGGGGTACAAACAATAGTAATTGGGGCCTAGTGTGGTTGTGTACGTGTGATATACATACACTTTTTTTGGATCATATTTTCTATTCCGCTATTTAATCAAAAACCTTTGGGGATCAGTTAAATTGGGGGATAGTCTGTGTTGGTACGTGTGAGAGAGATCCACCTTTCCAAGTTGTTGGGGTTCATCTCATACTTCTGAAGGTTTGAGGGTGCTGCCTGTTCCATACCCCCCCTACTCCTAGCCTTTTAGGGGTACAAACAATAGTAATTGGGGCCTAGTGTGGTTGTGTACGTGTGATATACATACACTTTTTTTGGATCATATTTTCTATTCCGCTATTTAATCAAAAACCTTTGGGGATCAGTTAAATTGGGGGATAGTCTGTGTTGGTACGTGTGAGAGAGATCCACCTTTCCAAGTTGTTGGGGTTCATCTCATACTTCTGAAGGTTTGAGGGTGCTGCCTGTTCCATACTCCCCCTACTCCTCATCTAGCCTTTTAGGGGTACAAACAATAGTAATTGGGGCCCAGTGTGGTTGTGTACGTGTGATATACATACACTTTTTTTGGATCATATTTTCTATTCCGCTATTTAATCAAAAACCTTTGGGGATCAGTTAAATTGGGGGATAGTCTGTGTTGGTACGTGTGAGAGAGATCCACCTTTCCAAGTTGTTGGGGTTCATCTCATACTTCTGAAGGTTTGAGGGTGCTGCCTGTTCCATACCCCCCCTACTCCTCATCTAGCCTTTTAGGGGTACAAACAATAGTAATTGGGGCCTAGTGTGGTTGTGTACGTGTGATATACATACACTTTTTTTGGATCATATTTTCTATTCCGCTATTTAATCAAAAACCTTTGGGGATCAGTTAAATTGGGGGATAGTCTGTGTTGGTACGTGTGAGAGAGATCCACCTTTCCAAGTTTTTGGGGTTCATCTCATACTTCTGAAGATTTGAGGGTGCTGCCTGTTCCATACCCCCCCTACTCCTCATCTAGCCTTTTAGGGGTACAAACAATAGTAATTGGGGCCTAGTGTGGTTGTGTACGTGTGATATACATACACTTTTTTTGGATCATATTTTCTATTCCGCTATTTAATCAAAAACCTTTGGGGATCAGTTAAATTGGGGGATAGTCTGTGTTGGTACGTGTGAGAGAGATCCACCTTTCCAAGTTTTTGGGGTTCATCTCATACTTCTGAAGATTTGAGGGTGCTGCCTGTTCCATACCCCCCCTACTCCTCATCTAGCCTTTTAGGGGTACAAACAATAGTAATTGGGGCCTAGTGTGGTTGTGTACGTGTGATATACATACACTTTTTTTGGATCATATTTTCTATTCCGCTATTTAATCAAAAACCTTTGGGGATCAGTTAAATTGGGGGATAGTCTGTGTTGGTACGTGTGAGAGAGATCCACCTTTCCAAGTTTTTGGGGTTCATCTCATACTTCTGAAGATTTGAGGGTGCTGCCTGTTCCATACTCCTCCTCCTACTGCTCAACCATCCTTTTAGGGGTACAAACAATAGTAGTTGGGGCCTAGTGTGGTGGTGTACGTGCGAGATACATACACTTTCTTTTTGATCATATTTTCTATTCCGCTATTCAATTAAAACCTTTGGGGATCAATTCAATTGCGAGATAGTCTGTGTCGGTACGTGTGAGATCCACCTTTCCAAGTTGTTGGGGTTCATCTCATACTTCTGAAGATTTGAGGGTGCTGCCTGTTCCATACTCCTGCTCCTACTGCTCAACCATCCTTTTAGGGGTACAAACAATAGTAATTGGGGCCTAGTGTGGTTGTGTACGTGCGAGATACATACACTTTTTTTGATCATATTTCCTATTCCGCTATTCAATAAAAACCTTTGAGGATCAATTGAATTGCGGGATAGTCTGTGTCGGTACGTGTGAGATCCACCTTTCCAAGTTTTTGGGGTTCATCTCATACTTCTGAAGATTTGAGGGTGCTGCCTGTTCCATACTCCTCCTCCTACTCCTCATCCATCCTTTTAGGGGTACAAACAATAGTAATTGGGGCCTAGTGTGGTTGTGTACGTGCGAGATACATACACTTTTTTTGATCATATTTCCTATTCCGCTATTCAATAAAAACCTTTGAGGATCAATTGAATTGCGGGATAGTCTGTGTCGGTACGTGTGAGATCCACCTTTCCAAGTTTTTGGGGTTCATCTCATACTTCTGAAGATTTGAGGGTGCTGTCTGTTCCATACTCCTCCTACTCCTCATCCATCCTTTTAGGGGTAGAAACAATAGTAATTGGGGCCTAGTGTGGTTTTGTACGTGCGAGATACATACACTTTTTTGGATCATATTTCCTATTCCGCTATTCAATAAAAACCTTTCTAGGGCAAGATCTTAAATTACAGAAATATGAGGAGACCGTCAAATAAGGGCCGTGGCCTGGGTCGTGGTGCTGCTGGTAGAGCTCCTGTTGCAAGGAGAGGACGTGGTCGATCTGTGCCAGCTACATGCACAAGTGAAACACCTTCCTCAAGTGTGAGTAGGCGACAGAACCTGCATCAGTATTTGGTAGGGCATCAAACGCCCCTAGAAGTGATGAGGCCAGAACAAGTTGAGGCGATAGTAGATTGGTTTGCTGCTGACAGTGCCTCCAGTTCCTTCACATTGTCTCCCACCCAGTCTACTGCAGAAAGGTCAGAGTTGGCACCTGCAGCCAATGTCCAACCGTCTTTCACCTCACCCCCTTGCAAATCAGGCCAGCAGTCTGAGCCCCAAGCCATACAGCAGTCTCTTATTCTTTTTGAGGACTCTGTCAGCAGGGTTTCCCAGGGCCATCCACCTAGCCCTGCCCCAGAAGTGGAAGAGATTGAGTGCAGCGATGCCCAACCACTTATTTCTCAAGATGAGTACATGCAAGGATCATCGCAGCACGTCTCCGATGATGACGAAACGCAGGTGCCAACTGCTGCGGCGTTCAGCATTGTGGAGACCGACAAGGAGGGCAGGGGTGAAGACTGGGTGGAAGATGATGTGGAGGACGATGAGGTCCTCGACCCCACATGGAATGAACGTCATGCAGGTGACCTGAGTAGTTTGGAGGAAGAGGCGGTGGTCGCACAGAGCCACCAGCACAGCAGAAGAGGGAGCAGGGTGCAGAAGCGGAGCGGCCGTGCCCTAGACACTACGCCCGCTACTGCCCAACGCAGCAAGGGAACGAGCGCACCAAAGTCAGCTCAAAGGAGTTCTCTAGCGTGGAAGTTCTTTAGAAAATGTGCTGATGACAGGACACGAGTGGTTTGCACCCTGTGCAATCAGAGCTTGAAGCGAGGCATAAACCTTCTCAACCTGAGCACAACCTGCATGATCAGGCATCTAAGTGCAAAGCACGAGCTGCAGTGGAGTACACACCTTCAAAACCAAGAAACGTCTCTGGCTCATCCTGCTTCCTCTTCTGCTGCAGTCTCGGCCGCTCCAGCCACATCTGTAGTGATACCGGCACCTGCCACCCCGCAAACAGACGATCTGTCAGCAACACCACCACCTGGGTCACCAACAACCATCTCCACAATGTCCCGTGGAAGCGTTCAGCTTTCCATCTCCCAAACACTTGAGAGGAAGAGGAAGTACCCCCCTACCCACCCGCGATCCCTGGCCCTGAATGCCAGCATTTCAAAATTATTGGCCTTTGAAATGCTGTCATTCCGTCTGGTGGAGACGCACAGTTTTAAAAACCTTATGTCGGTGGCTGTCCCACAGTACGTCGTGCCCAGCCGCCACTACTTTTCCAGGCAAGCCATCCCTTCCCTGCACAACCAAGTGGGGGAAAATATCAGGTGTGCACTGCGCAACGCCATCTGTGCCAAGGTCCACCTAACTACGGATACGTGGACCAGTAAGCACGGTCAGGGGCGTTATATCTCCCTAACGGCACACTGGGTAAATGCAGTGGCGGATGGGCCTGAGGCGGATAGCAATTTGGCGCATGTCCTTCCACCACCGAGGATTGCAGGGCGCTTCAGTTTGCCTCCTGTTCCTAACTCCTCCTACTCCGCTTCCTCATCCTCTACCGCCTCCTCATCCGGACAGCGTAACACCTTCACCACCAACTTCAGCACGGCCAGGGGTAAACGACAGCAGGCAGTTTTACAACTTGCCTGTTTGGGGGACAAACCACACACCGCGCAGGAGTTGTGGAGGAGCATGGAACAGCAGACAAATGAGTGGTTGCTGCCAGCGAGCCTCAAGCCCGGCCTGGTGGTGTGCGATAACGGGCGAAATCTCATAGCAGCTCTGGGCCTAGCCGGTTTGACGCACATCCCTTGCCTGGCGCATGTGCTGAATTTGGTGGTGCAGAGGTTCCTTAAAAACTACCCCGATATGTCAGAGCTGCTGCAGAAAGTGCGGGCCGTTTGTGCGCACTTTCGGCGTTCTCACCCTGCTGCTGCTCGCCTGGCAGCGCTGCAGCGTAACTTCGGCCTTCCCGCTCACCGCCTCATATGTGACGTGCCCACAAGGTGGAACTCCACCTTGCACATGCTGGAAAGACTGTGCGAGCAGCAGTAGGCCATAGTGGAGTTTCAGCTGCAGCACGCACGCGTGAGTCGCTCTGCGGAACAGCACCACTTCACCACCAATAACTGGGCCTCCATGCGAGACCTGTGTGCCTTGTTGCGCTGTTTTGAGTACTCCACCAACATGGCCAGTGGCAATGACGCCGTTCTCAGCTTAACTATCCCACTTCTATGCCTCCTTGAAAAAACAATTCGGGCGATGATGGAAGAGGATGTGGCACAGGATGAGGAGGAGGAGGAGGATGAAGAGGTAACATTTCCAAGGCTTTCAGGGCAGTCATTCGCAAGGGGCTCCGAGGGTGGGTTCCTGCACACGCAAACGCCAGGGACGCAATTGTCCAGCAGGGGCACAGTTCTGGAGGATGAGGAGGATGAGGAGGAGGAGGAGCTGGAGGAGGAGATGGAACCATGTTCACAGCAGGGTGGCACCCAGGCCAGCTCATGGCCATCACTGGTGCGTGGCTGGGGGGATACAGAGGACACGGACGATACACCTCCCACAGAGGACAGCCTTTCGTCGCCTCTGGGCAGCCTGGCACACATGAGCGATTACATGCTGCAGTGTCTCCACAACGACCGCCGAGTTGCCCACATTCTAACTTGTGCTGATTACTGGGTGGCCACGCTGCTGGATCCCCGTTACAAGGACAACGTACCGTCCTTAATTCACTCACTGGAGCGCGATCGCAAGATGCGCGAGTACAAGCGCACGCTGGTAGACGCCATGCTGCTGGCATTCCCATCTGACAGCGGGGCCACAGTGGAAGCACAAGGCAGAGGAGGAGGAGGAGGAGGTCGCCAACGCAACCAGGGCACCGCCAGCACCTCAGAAGGCAGGGTTAGCATGGCCGAAATGTGGAAAAGCTTTGTCAGCACGCCACAACAAACAGCAGCACCAGCAGCTCAGATGGAACGTCTTAGCAGGAGGCAGCATTTTACCAACATGGTGGAGCAGTATGTGTGCACACGCCTACATGTAGTGAATGACGGGTCCGCCCCCTTCAACTTCTGGGTCTCCAAATTGGGCACATGGCCTGAGCTTGCCCTTTACGCCTTGGAGGTGCTGGCGTGCCCTGCAGCCAGTGTATTATCTGAACGGGTATTTAGCACGGCTGGGGGCGTTATAACAGACAAGCGCAGCCGCCTGTCCAGAGACAATGTGGACAAGCTCACGTTCATTAAAATGAACCAGGCATGGATCCCACGGGACTTTTCCGTACCTTATGCAGAATAGCAATGGATACCGACCTTTCCCACCCATTGTTCCATTTTTGCTCTTTCTCACTCTTTTGGGGTGTACCCTCATTTAAAATTTTTGAAAAGAAGCAGTGTTGGCTACCTCGTCCTCCTCCTCAGGGCCAGATTAATGTAGGGGCTATTGGAGCTGCAGCTCCAGGCCCCTACCTTTTATATAGGCCCCGGGTTGGCCATATTCACTGTTACCGCTCTTCTGTCACTTGTAAACACAGAAGTCTGGCTTCTATGCTCGCTTCCCCAGGCAGCACCCTCAGAACCTCCCCACACAGCGTGAAGGCCGGACAAGGAGGGACAGTTGGCGATGCATGGATGTGTTTATGGGCTTCAGAGACAGCATCCCATGTTGAATTAGGCATGCATGGCTGCACCCTTCCTCCTCTGGGTGCATGGCAAGGCACGGCCCTTAAGGCCCTTCAAAATCCTCAGCACCAAGCCCATGATGCTGTTAATCCGGCCCTGGTCCTCCTCCACCGCCGCTTCCACCTACACCGCCCATAGGTGTGCGCAGCCTATTGCATTAAGGTGTGCACCCCAAAGTTGAAATACACATGCATGTGTTTGCCAGCAGGGAGAGTAATGTATCGGGGCCATGTACCTGTAGGCAAGGAGAAATAGAGCAGAGCAGGTCCCAGGGAGATCTTTCCCATCTCCTCACTGGCAATGCTATGTGCCCTAGGTGATTAGGGTGTGCCCAGGCACACCCAGCACACCCTGTGCGCACGCCTATGTCACCGCCACATCCACCACCACCTCAACCTCCCTCCTACTCCATATGGGCCTCGTCCTTCAGAGATGAAGAAGAACATTGTTTTATTTTTCTGTTTTTTTTTGTTGTTTTAAGTTATTTCCCTATCCACATTTGTTTGCAGAGCACTTGCCATGCTCTTAATTACGTTTTGCTGCCATTTGCAGCACTCTAGCCCTTTCCTTTGGTGTTTTAGAGCCATTTTAGTGCCTTAAAGTTCGGGTCCCCATTGACTTCAATGGGGTTCGGTGTCCGGGAAAAGTTCGGTAAAAGTCCGGGACACGGACCCGGACTTTTTTTTAAAGTTCGGCCGAACCCATCGAACACGGACATCTAGGTGTCCGCTCAACCCTAATTGTTAGGTCAACGTATTCCAGCATTTATGTGCTAGGAGAGAGCGCCAGTCCCTCCCCTTACGCGTCTCCCGCCCCCCACATCCGCCCGACAAGTGTCCAAGCAGGACATGCGGGAGGATGTTCCTGTATACACGGGCTAACGATCACTTCCGGTATGAGACCCGGAAGTGACGATATGTTAAATACTGCATCACCATGCAAAACTAAAACCGGCACATTATGAGATCCCGGATGTAAGAAAGTACCATAAACCGGAAAACCTTATGTAAGTCGCCAGGTTTAACATATTGTAGTATAAAACAAAACGAATATCAAGGATAGATAAAAAAAAGGAAAAAAAAAATAAATATATATATATGAACTCTAAAACATAATAAAATATAAAACAATAGAATTTAATTTAATTATAAATAATAAATATTAAAATAAATGAATATAAATAATAAAATAAAATTATAATATAAATAAAAGTGAATATGAATAAATATAAATAAATATAAATAATAAAAATAAAAATATCGGAGTGAAAGAATGAAAAAAAAGATAAAGAAATCATATAAAAAGCAAATGACAAATTTACAGATGTGCAATAAGAACATTAAACACTACAGTCTCATATTGAATTTCCATCCATTTATATTATTATACCTTCTAATAAATATCCTATGTATAATTCTTTAAATAGTTGAGGCCCAGAAATACAGGACAATGGAAAACTTGATGTCCTGTCCTCACAAAAAAAAAATAAGGGGAGTAAAAATACATATATAAACAGGCAACATGACCGAAAAAGAAAAATGTCAGATAACAAACAAATGAGCACTGACTACTAAGCCTCCAAAAAAGGAGCAAAGCTTAAATGCTCATTTAACCCTTAAACTCTTTAACATGCATTAAGAGAAAAAATCCAACGTGATTCGCGTTGGAGAAAAGATCCTCCTCTAGGGCCAGGATGAATTCTCTCTAATGTAAAGAATTTGAAGTTGGGACATTTATATCTATGTGTTTGTGCTATATGTCTGGCTATTGGACTTTCCAGGTCCCCGCCCTTGGTGTAGGCTGCATGGTCCCTGTCTGATTCTTTCCCAAAAGTGTAATTTAGTCTTCCCAACATAGAATGCTGGGCACTCACATTTCCATAGGTATACTATGCCAGTAGTTTGGCATGATACAAAATGTCTTGGGATAAATGTGGGCCATTTGGGAGGATTTGTTGTGGTTTTGTAGCAATGTATTTACATTAGTCACATAGTCTACAGGGGAAAGTCCCAAGGGGGAGTTTCTCACTTGGGTCTGTTTTTTTATTTCTCTGATAATGGCTGGCTGTCACTAGGTCTTTAATGGATTTATTTCTCCTAAATGTAATATTGGGTTTAGTATCCACTTAGTTGCTTAAAATCTTATCTTCCGCTAGTAAATGTCTCTTAAATGTTTTGATTGTGAGCATAATCTTGTGATCACTAGTTTTGTTTGAGGTCATTAAAGGCTCTCCTTGAAAAAGGAGAAGGTCCCTGGGGCTATCTTTGGCTTTTTTATAAGCTCTCTTGGTGCTCTTTCTGCTGTATCCTCTTTGTAGGAATCTCGTTTGTAAATTATGCGCTTCTGTTTCAAAGATAGCGTCCTGGGAACAATTTCTATGGATTCTGCAATATTGTCCAACTGGTATACCTTCTATCACATGTTTAGGATGACTGCTATCAGCGTGTAAAAGAGAATTTGTGGCAGTAGGTTTCCTATAGAGTGATGTAGCCAACATGTTGTTGGAATCCCTATAAATCTCAAGGTCCAAGAAAGGAATTCTACAAAGATCATAGACATACGTAAACTGTAAGTTGAATGTATTCGTATTGAGGACCTCAATAAATTCCTTCAGAAGGTCAAGAGGACCCGACCATAGAACAAAGATGTCGTCTATGTATCTTTTCCACACCTCTATGTGACCAAAGAAGTGGGACAAAGACTCTTGAGAGAAGAGCCAACGTTTCCTTACCAGAATATGTGGATCCCTGTTGCCTTATAGCACCAGGGATCATATAGCGTTTAATTTGTTTCCAGCGCCAGGGTACACTCCTATCCAGTCTCCATAATGTCAGGGTCTCCTGTGCATATCAAAGTAGAATAGAAACAGAGGGACTCCTCATAGTGTAGTATTCAGGAAAATTGATCCAATTTTATTTAAAATATAAGCAAGTTAAAATAGCCCTACGGGTATCATGCAGCTGTTGTGCTGCTACATATACAGTTTATATAAGTTTCCCAGCGGTATGCACTATTTACCATGTGTCCGCTTTGTATACCCACTCCTGAAATCAAACAATCTCTTGCTCCAGGAAGTTGGTTCGGCGTGCGTTCCACTGCTAGGATCTGAATCGAGGCAGCGTGTGTGTCAGCTTGACATGTTTCGTCACTACGTTGACGTCTTCGTCTTCGGAAGCTTACTCTTACCTCACTTCACAAGTGTTTGGATATACCCACCACCACTAATCCCCTGCATGATTGGGACACATCATATGGATGCTGTTGGCTAAAGCACATAATCTTTGGACTTTTGTATTAGGTTATTATTTGGGTTGCACAGAGCACTGAGGCACTTTAAATTATATATTGCACTATAATTTATATATATATATATATATATATATATATATATATATATATATATATATATTTATCATTATTATTATTTCTTTTTATATGTTTGATATAATCATATGCACTGGAATATTTATATGTCATATTTAGTAGTATACAGACACTAATGCACTTTATGTTTGAAGGAATTTCGCGCTGCTAGGGTTGTAGATTTTTATCTTCAATTTATAAGTTACATAGTGCAGCTGCAGGGAATCAGTAAGTGGCAGTGTCCAGGGGTTGGAGGAGTGAGGGAGGATCGCTAAAAGGAAGCAATGACATAGGCGGCATGGATGAACAGAAAGCCGGTGGGCGGCAGGAGTTAAATCTGAATGAGAATGTGTGCTTGGCTTTTCATTACCTTTTTCTGCCCCTCTGCTTGCTGTTAACATTACCAGCCCCCCATGTACATATCCCTGGTCAGTCGGTACGGATGAGCAGAGCGGCCAGCTAGTATGTTGTGAGATTAACAATCCGAATGAGCTGGTTTGCCCTGCTGTTTAGAACTTTCACTGCTTTAGCCACTAAATTATCACTGATCTCTGCCTCTCTGCTTGCTTTGCTCATTGACAGAACTGTTTTTAATGTAATCCTGTTTGGCTTCAGTAACCCCATCTTTTCTGTCGCATGTTAATCTCTGCTGCAAGAGAACACTTCTACTCTGGAAAGGGGATTGTTTATTTTTTGTAGCATAATCTATCAACCAATCAGTTAGCAATAATAATAATGTATAGTAACCTCTAGCAACCAATCACTGAGTGGTAATAATATACAGTAATCCCTAGCATCCAATCAGTTTGCAGTAATGATGTGCAGTTGTGTGGAATGTGGTTCCTGCGCTATCTTGGAAGGGTTTCACTAATCTCCCTAATGCTGCTAGTACATTAACTGATACCAAATAAAACAGTTTAAAATTATAGTGTAAAAGGGGGGTTGTACTGCACTTTAGGAATTTGCTCAACCAGAAATTAAGATAAAACTATGGTTATATATTCACTCTTCTCGAATCACAAAGAATAAAAATCCTTTTTTCATAAAAGTAAATAAAACAATATATATATATATATATATATATATCTTGTACTGCGCTTTAGGAATTTGCTCAACCAGATATTCAGATAAAACTATGGTTATATATTCACTCTTCTCAAATCACAAAGGTTAAAATCCTTATTTCATAAAAATTAATAAAACAATATATATATATATATATATATTTCTTCAACAGTGAACTTCTATAATAATCATATCATAAAGTGCTGGTGTGACCTTTTATCTGTATAGAGGGTGAGGGGGGTAGTTTTTGTGCTCCACAGTGACTGGTGTGCTTCAAATAATGTCCGTATCCATATACTGGTGTTTACAAAAGTGCTAGTGTTCCAATTATATTAAATTATAAAGTGCTTATATATTATAAAGTGAACCAGTGCATAATTCAAAAACCACTGTGTATAGTGATATAAATGTTGATGTTCCTTTTCTCATAAAATCAATCGTACAGTGAAACTGAATATCTTATACATAAAAAATAAATATAAAAAAATATAAATAAACAAATGGATAAATAGTAAAAGTGTCCAATAAAGCTTCTTGTGCAAAAATAAACCAATATAGTAATGGTGCTTCTTGGTAAATAAAACTCTTCCTCCACCTTTTAATTCTTCCAAAATTCCCAAATCCTTTCAGTGCAATCACTTCTAGGTGCTCTAAATGCTCACATCAAAGAGGTCAGTAATACGCCTGTATCACTTGACCATTAATGGTTATGGTTACAGTTCCTTTGTCCCAACGCCGTCAATTTACTCCTGGGATGATCCTTATATCTCCTCTTTATTTCCGATCTTCTCTCCTGGGGTTATTTTAGCACCGATCTCCTATGGGGGATTTCCTAGGGTCCTTCCTCGCTTCCTTAATGGTATCCTCTGTGCCTTCAGGCTCATATAAACAATGGGGCCATCATGGTGCAGTATATCAAACTTTTATTAGAATAAAAAATATAGCCAACCTTTTTACTAGGTTGGCTATATTTTTTATTCTAATAAAAGTTTGATATACTGCACCATGATGGCCCCATTGTTTATATGAGCCTGAAGGAGAGTCCAGTGCCAGAAGTTCAGTAAAGTTCGGGTTAAGTTCAGGTCACGAACCCGGACTTTTTTTTCAAGTTTGGCCGAACCCGCCGAATCCAGACAACCAGGTGTTCGCTCAACTATAGTAATGATATGCCGTAACCTTTGGCACCAACCAATCGCAATCGCTGCCTTATCTTCTGCAGTAAGCTGATTTTAAGTTTAACTGCTATTTATTGCATGTGATGAGCTAAATTACATGGTGGGGGGTTGGGGGGGGGGCAAAAAAAATGTCTGCCCAGGGTCCCATCAATGTTAAAGACGGGCCTGTGCATAGGAAATGCATACCTTGGTGTGTCAGGGTGCCATTGAAAATGGACACCTGCGAGGTGCATTGCTCATCAAACTGAATAGCTGTAAATGGACCCTTTGTGTTTATAGAAATCCTGTGCCTCTAATGGTCATGTATATGTAAAAGAAATGTAACATTTCTGAATTAAAAAAAAAAGTTCTGCTTACACAATGTAAAAAGCATTTTCTCTACTCTACTATATGCAAGCTGTAGTGGAAATAAGCTGCTCACACACAACCTCTTTCAAGCTGTCAGCTCCGACGCTGCTTATTAGCCACTCTATCATTTCAAGGAATGAAGGTAAAGTGTAAATCAGTTACATTTAGTAATATCAGCAGCTTCTCATTCTAAAATAGTTTACTTGCTTCTAATGACATCAGAGATCGTCTTTAATACTTGTAGTTTTGTTCATATTGGCTACAGGCAGGTAGTTTCCATGTCATTTCTATTATATATATATATATATATATATATATATATATATATATATATATATATATATATATATATATATATATATATATATATATATCCATCCATACACACATATATAAGTGTAAATCAGTTACATTTAGTAATATCAGCAGCTTCTCATTCTAAAATAGTTTACTTGCTTCTAATGACATCAGAGATCGTCTTTAACACTTGTAGTTTTGTTCATATTGGCTACAGGCAGGTAGTTTCCATGTCATTTCTATTATATATATATATATATATATATATATATATATATATATATATATATATATATATATATATCCATCCATACACACACATATATATATATATACACACACACACGCACACACTCAGGTATATATACAGTATATATACTTATAAAAAAATTATGTAGTATGTCTTCTTTGTATGATTATATAAATAAGTGAAAACTGATAAGCTCCTTGTGGTTCTTTCATAAAGGCAGGTTCTTGTTGGATTGTAGTCTGCACATATTCATGAATCTCTTCAGCAGAATACACTGTTCTCTTGAGGACAGCTCATGAGTGTATCATTGTTTCAATTGAGTATCTTCATTCAAACTAAACTAAACACAGAGAAAGGCGAATGCCTCATTCCTGACTTAATCCGATATCTTGTTAGCATTTTATTTAAGCTCCAGGTGTCATTATTACTTTTAAACTAGATATGTACAAACAAAATGCAAAACAAATTAGGCTGTAGTGCTGCTTATTAGAAATCAAAGCAGCTTTTATTGTGATCTATTTTTTGGATTTTAACACGTGTATAAATAATGTCTTTCTTTGCAGTACCATAGGTTGCTGAGGCTACTGTATGTGTACACATTTTACACAATGTGTTTTAGTATTCTTAAAGTGTTACTAAAGTCTCCAGTTTTTTTTACTTAAAATAAAAAAAAGTTATACTGCCCAAATTTGCCCCAAACCTCCTATTTTGGGGTCCCCCCAAAGGCACTCTTTGCTCCTTCACTTGTGTCTGCCCCCATAACAACCTGCTTGCTATAGGGGCAGACATGCAGTCTGGCTCCTGAGCAGGGCTGTGTGCGCCTATAAACAAACACAGCTTGCCAATGGCTCCCACCATTCCTCTGTGCCTGGGGGAGAAGACAAGCGCTGCTGCAGATGGGCGCTTCACTAATCCATGGATATTGTGCTCAACTAAATGATGCTTCCCTTTCATGTGTGCTCTTCCCCTTTTCACACATATATCTTTTAGTTCCTGTAGCAAAAGAAAGCTACCATGTGCTGCCTTTGGTGTTTATTGGTCTGAAGCATGGGGAAATATGCTGCTCAAAATAATTAAAGGAACACTTTTTAATCAGAATACAGCATCAAGTAATTTAAACTCCTGAAATATTGATCTGGTCAGTTAAATAGCAGAGAGGGTTGTTAATCAGCTTCAACTGCTGTGGTGTTAATGAAATTAACAACAGGTGCACTAGATGGGCAACAATGAGACAACCCCCAAAACAGGGATGGTTTTACGGAGGGAGGCCACTGAATTTTTTTTTACCTACTCATTTTCTCTGACTGCTTTTCACAAGTTTTGCATTTGGCTGGGGTCAGTGTCACTACTGGTAGCATGAGGCGGTACCTGGACCCTATAGAGGTTGCACACACAGTCCAACTTCTCCAGGATGGTACAACAATAAGTGCTCTTACCAGAAGGTTTACTGTGTCTCCCAGCACAGTCTCAGGGGCATGTAGGGGATTCCAGGAGACAGGCAGTTACTCTAGGAGAGCTGGACAGGGCAGTAGAAGGTCCTTAACCCATCAGCAGGACAGGTATCTGCTCCTTTGTGCAAGGAGGAACAGGATGAGTGCTGCCAGAGGCCTACAAAATGACCTCCAGCAGGCCACTGGGGTAAATGTGTCTGACCAAACAATCAGAAACAGACTTCATTAAAGGGTGGCCTAAGGGCCCAATGTCCTCTAGTGGGCCCTGTGCTCACTGCCCAACACCATGGAGCTCAATTGGCATTTTCCGTTAAACACCAGAGTTGGCACAGATGAGAGCAGGTTCACCCTGAGCACATGTGACAGACGTGAAAGGGTCTTGAGAAGCCATGGAGAACATTATGCTGCCTGTAACATCGTTCAGCGCGACCTGTTTGGTGGTGGGTTAGTGTCTGGTCTGGGTAGGCATATTCATGCACAGACCTCTACAGGCTAGACAATGGCATCCTGACTGCCATTAGGAATCAGGATGAAATCCTTGGACCCATTGTCAAATCCTACGCGGGTGTAGTGAGTCCTGGGTTCCTCCTCGCGCATGACAATGCCTGGCCTTATGTGGCGAGAGTATGCAGCCAGTTCCTGGAGGATGAAGGAATTGATACCATTCAATGACCCCCCAGGCTTGCCTGACCTAAATCCAATACAACACCTCTGGGACATTATGTTTCTGTCCATCCGATGCTGCCAGGTTGCACCTAAGTCTTTTTAGGAGTTCAGTGATACCCTGGTCCAGATCTTGGAGAAAATACCCCAAGACACCATCTGTCGTCTCATTAGGAGCATGCCCCAACATTGTCAGGCATGCATAAATGCATGTGGGTACCATTTTAAGTTGCTGCAATGAAATTTCAGCAAAATGGACTAGCCTGCTGCATCATTTTTTCACGTAGATTTTTGTTGTGTCTTTGAGTTCAGTGAGAATTGAACAAGAGAATTGTGTAAGCATAAATCTGCTTTCTGTGCAGACTGGCCACTGGACTCCAAAAATCTCCAGCCAAGAGATGATGCATGATAGTAAAAATAAAGAACTGAGTCTTCTTTCTGTGTCCTACAACTTGCCTTAAAGCCCCGTATAGGCTGGCTGAATGTCAGGAGACAATGGCTGGTTGAAAAAAAAAAAAAAAAGGGCGACATTTGGCCAGTGTGTATGCTGAACCACGCCCAGCTTCTGTCGAACATGCATGCTGAAAAACCAGCATCTGACTGATTCTTGATTAGGGATGATCAAACTTTTCAAAAGTTCGGTTCAGCCAGAACATCCGAACTTCCCGAAAGTTCGGCCCGGATTTCAGAACCCCATTGAAATCAATGGGACCCGAACTTCTGTAATCAAAAAACACCATTTTTAAGCCCTAAAACCCAATAAATGCCCCTAAAAAGTGCCTAGGGTTCTGGGTCATGCCCCATTAACTATTAATCACACAAAAAAAAGTTCTTAAAAATTGTCATTTTTCATAAAAAAGCCAATTATTGAAAAAAAAAAACAAAAAAAGACTTTGGATTTAGTATCTGGGGGGTCTAAAAGGTGTGCATGTGAAGTTTCAGCTCTGTAGCATGTCCAGAACCATGAACAAAAAAAAGATAATTTTTCAGTAGAACAGGGATGTGGGTCGGGACCCTCCTTTAACTTTAACACCTATATGATCTTTTTTTCTGGTTCTGGACATGCTACAGAGCTGAAACTTCACAGGTACACCTTTTAGACCCCCCAGACACAAAATCACACAAAAAAAGTTCTTAAAAATTGTCATTTTTGATAAAAAAGCCAATTATTGAATAAAAATAAAAAAAAAGAGATTTTTTGATTTTTACTTTGGATTTCAGATCTGGGGGGTCTAAAAAGTGTACATGTGAAGTTTCAGCTCTGTAGCATGTCCAGAACCATAAAAAAGATCGTTTTTATTAGAAAACTTTCAGACAGGGGGTTGGCTTCGCTGCTGTAACACCTTGCCGGTTTAATAGAAGGCATTTTTTTGGGTTCTTTGCAGTCAGGAAAAACATCTGAACTTGTGTATAGTGGTGTATATACACACATCCATATATTTATATACACACCTAGACATATATAGGTGTGATAGTAGCAGAAATATATGCTTGCGCTAATGAAATCATTTACAGTAATATATTTCTGCTACTATCACACCTATATATGTCTAGGTGTGTATATAAATATATGTATGTGTGTATATACACCACTATACACAAGTTCAGATGTTTTGCCTGCCTCAAAAGAACCCCAAAAAATGCCAAAAAAAACGCTAGCGTCAAAAAAAATGCCCAGGTGTGTTTTTGCTGGCATTTTTTGGGGGTTTTTGGAGGCAGGCAAAACATCAGAACTTGTGCACAGTACCACTATACACAAGTTCAGATGTTTTGCCTGCCTCAAAAGAACCCCAAAAAATGCCAAAAAAAACGCTAGCGTCAAAAAAAAAAAATGCCCAGGTGTGTTTTTGCTGGCATTTTTTGGGGGGTTTTGGAGGCAGGCAAAACATCAGAAATTGTGCACAGTACCACTATACACAAGTTCAGATGTTTTTCCTGACTGCAAAGAACTCAAAAAAATGTCTTCTATTAAACCGGCAAGGTGTTACAGCAGCGAAGCCAACCTCCTGTGCTGAAAGTTTTCTAATACAAACAATCTTTTATTTTATGGTTCTGGACATGCTACAGAGCTGAAACTTCACATGTACAATTTTTAGACCCCCCAGATCTGAAATCCAAAGTAAAAATCAAAAAATCTCTTTTTCTCTATAGCGGTCACCCTGCTATGGAAGGGTTCGGTCACCCTGCCATAGCAGTCACTGTCAGTTCACCCTACACTACACTACGGTCCCCTGACACTTCACACTTTCCCTACAGAAACTAAATTTTTGAAGCTAACTTAAGTGTAAAGGAGCACTCTAACTACACTAGATATCCCTTTCCTCACACTAAAAATAGCTAAATGACACATTTAAAGTAAAATTAACAGAACTGCTTCCACTCTCTTGCATGTCCAGTATAACAATGCTAGGAATATGGCGGGGGCGATCTTATATACTGGGGGGCGTATTCACTAATGATTGGTCTAGGGACCCCCTAGTCACTCCAATCACATTCCTAGCATTCTCCTGCCCCCTCAATTGGCTTTTGCTAATGGTTCTGGTCCAATCACGGGCTTTTAAAGCCCATTTCCTGAAGCATTGCATTTTGGGCGGTTCTGGTTGCCGAATTCCGAACTTTTTGGGCAAAAAGTTCTAAATTCGGCCAAACCTCGAACACCCAATGTTCGGGCCGAACCAATGGTTGACCCAAACCGTTCGATCATCCCTATTCTTGATCAGCGCTCTCATCCAATGGCAGAGAGCGCTAATTGGAGTGTTCTGGTGGGGGGCCCACCACCCCCGTGTTCTGGTGGGGGGCCCACCACCCCATCAGAACACAACAGCTCAGTGGGGGAGATAGCTGAACTAACCTTGCATGGTTAGTACAGCGGCTCCGACTGCAGCTGACAGTTTTTTTCCGTGCAACCCCTGGGTTTGTACAAAAAAAAAATGAATGGTGTGTACCCAGCTTTAGTTCCATTAATCACATTTTACATTACACTGCAGAGCTGGAGAAACAAAGTAAACAAAGCTGGGCTGATCTATTAATGGAGCTGAAGATCTTCTCTCAAAAAATAGTGTGAATATTCAACTTAACCGCTTGCCGACCGCCGCACAACTACTTACGTCGGCAGTCAGCCCCTCACAGGCAAAGCGACATAGGGCTACGTCGCTAGCCTGTGAGGCTCTTGGGAGCGAGCGCGCACCGCCGTAGGTGCGCTCCCGCGCGGTCACGGACCCCCCTCCTCGCGTGTGCCCGGTGGACCCGATGTCAAAGGACGTCAAATTCGTTTAGGTACAGCGTTGCATGACCGCACAATTGTCTGTTAAAGTCACGCAGTGCCAAATCGCAAAATAGGCCCTGTCCAGGAAGGGGGTAAAATCTTCTGGGGTTTAAGTGGTTAAAGAGGTTGTAAACCCAAAAAAAAATGAAGAAAAAAAAACACTGTGAGACAAGGCATAATGAGCTAGTATGCATTGCATACTAGCTTATTATGTAATACTTACCTTAGAACAACGCCCCCGCAGCAGCCCCCCCACACATTGGTGTAACTGCTGACATTTTCCCCGGAGTTACTTTGCTGTGATTGACCAGAGCCGCGATGACATCACTCCCGTGCATGCACACGGAGGCTCCATTCACGGCACGGGGCTCAGAAGGAATGGCACCCATGGCCGTTCTTCAAAGCGCATGCGCCAGTGACGTCACTGGCTGCATGTCATGTAAATATCTCCTAAACTGCACACGTTAAGGTAAATCTTATTATAGACTTACCTGAAGGTAAATGTTTGCAGAGGAAGTTTACTTCCTCTTTAAGAAACCATCATCATGTAAAAAGCTATTTCCTGTTTTCTTGTTTCATCTGTACATTAGTATGTATTCAAAGTGAACAGAAATGTATTTTTACATGATTGGATATTTGATATGAATATTCACACACTTTATTAAGTGAATATTCCCAACTCTTTTGGCAAATCAGCTTCAATTTGTAAATATTGAGCTTTGGTGCTGCTTTTTCTCTCCCTGACCAAGTGTGTCTTACGATAAATACAGCCCCACAGACATTAAAACATGTTGCAAAAGGAAATACTCAACATTTTATGTTGAAAGGAAAGTAACATTTTTTCCTTACTACAGGCAGCTCATGATAGAAACTGTTTAAGTAGACTGATATGAGAACAAGCTACACAAGGCTATTATACTGCTTGGGAATACACTTTTCTTACATGGCTCTCACGTACTTTTATGTTCCATTTGAAATTGGCTCAAAGTGCACTTTGACTTTTCAAAATCAGCTAGTAAGGTCTGACATGTGGAACTTTGAATCAAAAAAGCCATTTTTTGCTGAATTGTAGAATAAAAGTTTGAAGATAGAATTGCTTTTGTGTAATAAAGATTGGTATAGATTAATATAAAAGGAATATAGTTATAAATAGTGTACTGCCCATGATACATAGTAGACAGAAAATCTTTTTATAATGTGAAGTACAGCAGATACTACGTTATTAGGTAAATAACATCCATTTAGACAGTGGCTTAGTGAACAATACATTTTTATGAAACCCGCCCATCAGGAAGATCTTGGAGATGAAAAGGTCCAAAATTTCAGTATATAGAATTAGGCAAATGATGTGTGAATAAGTGCTAAACAACTACTCATTAAAATGGACTAGAACTCAAAGAGTTAAAAATATTTTTTAAGGAATATAGAAATGTGTCCAAGCAGTACATGAAAAATGTACCATTTGTCTTAATTTACCAGTGCAATTCCTTGACCCAGGCACTTCTGTGCATTGAGCCCTATAACTGTTTATGTGTAATATCATGTAAGATGCTGATTCTCTAGCTGCTAGTCTCACAAGATTAAATGTGAGATGTGGTGATTACTTGGTGGATAGAAAGCTCTACCTGATGATGTGCAGTGCAAGGATCTCCCTGCTTTGATTCATTCAGTTTGTGAGACTGTGCTTTCTGAATATCTCTAAAGATGGGCTGTATACAGAGATCATTGGAAAACAAAACTAGAACTTCCCCATGGTACTTTGGAGGCGGTGAACAGTAAAGTAAAGTATAAAAAATAGAAAGTTTATTGACTATGTAATTCATATAAAAAAAGTGATAGACCCACAATAAAAAAGAGCAATGGATGAAATACACAATACATGTATATAAATGCTACATAATATCCACAAAGGTCGGAACCCTACTGGTTCTCATAGTGAGGAGACCTTAAAAGTGGTAGGGTTCACAGTGGTTCCCAACATGTTCCAGAATATATCATTACTTCTTCATAGGGGGATAGGATGAAAGCATAATAATTCAATAATATATAACATTGCTCACTGGTATGACGCATACACCTGGGTAAGAGCAAATCTCCTCGCACATGAAGCCTCCCAGAGACCAATCAAAGACTGAAACAGTTGAAAAATGGTAAGGAAAAAGTGGCAACAGGGTGCACATCTGAGGCCCACATAAAGGAACTCACAAGGATCAAAAGACTGGGATCAATCCACCTGTAAACCAGTACATTTCCCTTGATGTGGTCATTCAACCTTTAATTGGTCCACGGCTATCTGCTCACCATTCAGATCAAGCACAAAGAGCACTTTTTCAGCAAATTGGACACTTTTGCAATATAACACCATTTGTAATATTTATAGTCACTTTGGACTTTCACTATCACTTATAATTGTTTTGAATATATTTATTGGCTAGTAGTGTTGAGCGAACACGGACTGTATTATTCGTGTTCGTACCGAATAATTGGATTTTTTTTACCCGAACACGGACACGGACACTTTACTGTATGTTCGGGTAAAAATCCGTGTTCGGTCGTTTTATTTCCGGGTTTTGCATGCTTTGGCGCTCTTTTCATGGCGGGCTTTCAACAGCCAATCAACAATCGTTTAACTGGTGTGCCTTAAGCCATCCCAGCCATGCCTGCAAATGTCTTAGTAGCTGTGATTGGCCGTCTGAAGCATGTGACCAAGTCTTTATAAGTTCGAGGCAGCCGCCGCAGCAGCGTCATTCTGCTGCTTAGCTAAGGGACAGAGCACACATCAATGTGCTGGCTGCTGATTAGGGAAAGATAGGCAGGAAAAAACCATTTGTGTCCGGATAGAATTGAGGGACAGGTCGGAGTGTTTAGGCAGGGCGAGTTGTAGGCATTTTAGGGATAGAGTCTGCTGAATTATAGGGTCAGTGTCTTCTACAAACTACAATCGATATTGCTGTGTGGGGGGTGGGGTGAATCTGCACTCAATCCTGATCTACGATCTCTTCTCAATCCTGTTAGGGACAGAGTCTGCTGAATTTTAGGGAAACTGTGTTCTACAAACTACAATCGATATTGCTGTGTGGTGTGGGATTGGAGATAGGCAGGTGTCAGTGATCCACATCCATTTTTCTGTGTGTGAGCTGCAGTGAACACAATCTTTTTGGGCTGCAGTGAACACAATCTTTTTGGGCTGCAGTGAACACAATCTTTTTGGGCTGCAGTGAACACAATCTTTTTGGGCTGCAGTGAACACAATCTTTTTGGGCTGCAGTGAACACAATCTTTTTGGGGTGCAGTGAACAAAATCTTTTTGGGGTGCAGTGAACACAATCCTTTTTGGTGTGCAGTGAACACAATCTTTGTGGGGTGCAGTGAACAAAATCCTTTGTGGGGTGCAGTGAACACAATCGTTTTGGGGTGCAGTGAACAAAATCCTTTTTGGGGTGCAGTGAACAACATCCTTTTTGGGGTGCAGTGAACACAATCTTTTTGGGGTGCAGTGAACAAAATCCTTTGTGGGGTGCAGTGAACACAATCTTTTTGGGGTGCAGTGAACACAATCTTTTTGGGGTGGAGTGAACAACATCCTTTTTGGGGTGCAGTGAACAAAATCCTTTTTGGGGTGCAGTGAACAAAATCATTTTTGGGGTGCAGTGAACACAATCTTTTTGGGGTGCAGTGAACACAATCTTTGTGGGGTGCAGTGAACACAATCTTTTTGGGGTGGAGTGAACAACATCCTTTTTGGGGTGCAGTGAACAACATCCTTTTTGGGGTGCAGTGAACACAATCTTTTTGGGGTGCAGTGAACACAATCTTTGTGGGGTACAGTGAACAGAATCTTTGTGGGGTGCAGTGAACACAATCTTTGGGGGGTACAGTGAACACAATCTTTTTGGGGTGCAGTGAACACAATCTTTGTGGGGTGCAGTGAACACAATCTTTTTGGGGTGGAGTGAACAAAATCATTTTTGGGGTGCAGTGAACAACATCCTTTTTGGGGTGCAGTGATCAAAATCCTTTTTGGGGTGCAGTGAACACAATCTTTTTGGGGTGCAGTGAACAAAATCCTTTGTGGGGTGCAGTAAACAGAATCTTTGTGGGGTGCAGTGAACACAATCTTTGGGGGGGTACAGTGAACACAATCTTTTTGGGGTGCAGTGAACACAATCTTTGTGGGGTACAGTGAACAGAATCTTTGTGGGGTGCAGTGAACACAATCTTTGGGGGGTACAGTGAACACAATCTTTTTGGGGTGCAGTGAACACAATCTTTGGGGGGTACAGTGAACACAATCTTTTTGGGGTGCAGTGAACACAATCTTTGTGGGGTGCAGTGAACACAATCTTTGGGGGGGGTACAGTGAACACAATCTTTTTGGGGTGCAGTGAACAACATCCTTTTAGGGTGCAGTGAACACAATCTTTGTGGGGTGCAGTGAACAACATCCTTTTAGGGTGCAGTGAACACAATCTTTGTGGGGTACAGTGAACAGAATCTTTGTGGGGTGCAGTGAACACAATCTTTGGGGGGTACAGTGAACACAATCTTTGTGAGGTGCAGTGAACACAATCTTTGTGGGGTGCAGTGAACACAATCATTGTGGGGTGCAGTGAACTCAATCTTTGTGGGGTACAGTGAACACAATCTCATACTTCTGAAGATTTGAGGGTGCTGCCTGTTCCATACTCCCCCTACTCCTCATCTAGCCTTTTAGGGGTACAAACAATAGTAATTGGGGCCTAGTGTGGTTGTGTACGTGTGATATACATACACTTTTTTTGGATCATATTTTCTATTCCGCTATTTAATCAAAAACCTTTGGGGATCAGTTAAATTGGGGGATAGTCTGTGTTGGTACGTGTGAGAGAGATCCACCTTTCCAAGTTGTTGGGGTTCATCTCATACTTCTGAAGGTTTGAGGGTGCTGCCTGTTCCATACTCCCCCTACTCCTAGCCTTTTAGGGGTACAAACAATAGTAATTGGGGCCTAGTGTGGTTGTGTACGTGTGATATACATACACTTTTTTTGGATCATATTTTCTATTCCGCTATTTAATCAAAAACCTTTGGGGATCAGTTAAATTGGGGGATAGTCTGTGTTGGTACGTGTGAGAGAGATCCACCTTTCCAAGTTGTTGGGGTTCATCTCATACTTCTGAAGGTTTGAGGGTGCTGCCTGTTCCATACCCCCCCTACTCCTCATCTAGCCTTTTAGGGGTACAAACAATAGTAATTGGGGCCTAGTGTGGTTGTGTACGTGTGATATACATACACTTTTTTTGGATCATATTTTCTATTCCGCTATTTAATCAAAAACCTTTGGGGATCAGTTAAATTGGGGGATAGTCTGTGTTGGTACGTGTGAGAGAGATCCACCTTACCAAGTTGTTGGGGTTAATCTCATACTTCTGAAGGTTTGAGGGTGCTGCCTGTTCCATACTCCCCCTACTCCTCATCTAGCCTTTTAGGGGTACAAACAATAGTAATTGGGGCCCAGTGTGGTTGTGTACGTGTGATATACATACACTTTTTTTGGATCATATTTTCTATTCCGCTATTTAATCAAAAACCTTTGGGGATCAGTTAAATTGGGGGATAGTCTGTGTTGGTACGTGTGAGAGAGATCCACCTTTCCAAATTGTTGTTGGGGTTCATCTCATACTTCTGAAGGTTTGAGGGTGCTGCCTGTTCCATACCCCCCCTACTCCTCATCTAGCCTTTTAGGGGTACAAACAATAGTAATTGGGGCCTAGTGTGGTTGTGTACGTGTGATATACATACACTTTTTTGGGATCATATTTTCTATTCCGCTATTTAATCAAAAACCTTTGGGGATCAGTTAAATTGGGGGATAGTCTGTGTTGGTACGTGTGAGAGAGATCCACCTTTCCAAGTTGTTGGGGTTCATCTCATACTTCTGAAGGTTTGAGGGTGCTGCCTGTTCCATACCCCCCCTACTCCTCATCTAGCCTTTTAGGGGTACAAACAATAGTAATTGGGGCCTAGTGTGGTTGTGTACGTGTGATATACATACACTTTTTTTGGATCATATTTTCTATTCCGCTATTTAATCAAAAACCTTTGGGGATCAGTTAAATTGGGGGATAGTCTGTGTTGGTACGTGTGAGAGAGATCCACCTTTCCAAGTTGTTGGGGTTCATCTCATACTTCTGAAGGTTTGAGGGTGCTGCCTGTTCCATACTCCCCCTACTCCTAGCCTTTTAGGGGTACAAACAATAGTAATTGGGGCCTAGTGTGGTTGTGTACGTGTGATATACATACACTTTTTTTGGATCATATTTTCTATTCCGCTATTTAATCAAAAACCTTTGGGGATCAGTTAAATTGGGGGATAGTCTGTGTTGGTACGTGTGAGAGAGATCCACCTTTCCAAGTTGTTGGGGTTCATCTCATACTTCTGAAGGTTTGAGGGTGCTGCCTGTTCCATACCCCCCCTACTCCTCATCTAGCCTTTTAGGGGTACAAACAATAGTAATTGGGGCCTAGTGTGGTTGTGTACGTGTGATATACATACACTTTTTTTGGATCATATTTTCTATTCCGCTATTTAATCAAAAACCTTTGGGGATCAGTTAAATTGGGGGATAGTCTGTGTTGGTACGTGTGAGAGAGATCCACCTTTCCAAGTTGTTGGGGTTCATCTCATACTTCTGAAGGTTTGAGGGTGCTGCCTGTTCCATACTCCCCCTACTCCTCATCTAGCCTTTTAGGGGTACAAACAATAGTAATTGGGGCCCAGTGTGGTTGTGTACGTGTGATATACATACACTTTTTTTGGATCATATTTTCTATTCCGCTATTTAATCAAAAACCTTTGGGGATCAGTTAAATTGGGGGATAGTCTGTGTTGGTACGTGTGAGAGAGATCCACCTTTCCAAGTTGTTGGGGTTCATCTCATACTTCTGAAGGTTTGAGGGTGCTGCCTGTTCCATACTCCCCCTACTCCTCATCTAGCCTTTTAGGGGTACAAACAATAGTAATTGGGGCCCAGTGTGGTTGTGTACGTGTGATATACATACACTTTTTTTGGATCATATTTTCTATTCCGCTATTTAATCAAAAACCTTTGGGGATCAGTTAAATTGGGGGATAGTCTGTGTTGGTACGTGTGAGAGAGATCCACCTTTCCAAGTTGTTGGGGTTCATCTCATACTTCTGAAGGTTTGAGGGTGCTGCCTGTTCCATACCCCCCCTACTCCTCATCTAGCCTTTTAGGGGTACAAACAATAGTAATTGGGGCCTAGTGTGGTTGTGTACGTGTGATATACATACACTTTTTTTGGATCATATTTTCTATTCCGCTATTTAATCAAAAACCTTTGGGGATCAGTTAAATTGGGGGATAGTCTGTGTTGGTACGTGTGAGAGAGATCCACCTTTCCAAGTTTTTGGGGTTCATCTCATACTTCTGAAGATTTGAGGGTGCTGCCTGTTCCATACTCCTCCTCCTACTGCTCAACCATCCTTTTAGGGGTACAAACAATAGTAGTTGGGGCCTAGTGTGGTGGTGTACGTGCGAGATACATACACTTTCTTTTTGATCATATTTTCTATTCCGCTATTCAATTAAAACCTTTGGGGATCAATTCAATTGCGAGATAGTCTGTGTCGGTACGTGTGAGATCCACCTTTCCAAGTTGTTGGGGTTCATCTCATACTTCTGAAGATTTGAGGGTGCTGCCTGTTCCATACTCCTGCTCCTACTGCTCAACCATCCTTTTAGGGGTACAAACAATAGTAATTGGGGCCTAGTGTGGTTGTGTACGTGCGAGATACATACACTTTTTTTGATCATATTTCCTATTCCGCTATTCAATAAAAACCTTTGAGGATCAATTGAATTGCGGGATAGTCTGTGTCGGTACGTGTGAGATCCACCTTTCCAAGTTTTTGGGGTTCATCTCATACTTCTGAAGATTTGAGGGTGCTGCCTGTTCCATACTCCTCCTCCTACTCCTCATCCATCCTTTTAGGGGTACAAACAATAGTAATTGGGGCCTAGTGTGGTTGTGTACGTGCGAGATACATACACTTTTTTTGATCATATTTCCTATTCCGCTATTCAATAAAAACCTTTGAGGATCAATTGAATTGCGGGATAGTCTGTATCGGTACGTGTGAGATCCACCTTTCCAAGTTTTTGGGGTTCATCTCATACTTCTGAAGATTTGAGGGTGCTGTCTGTTCCATACTCCTCCTACTCCTCATCCATCCTTTTAGGGGTAGAAACAATAGTAATTGGGGCCTAGTGTGGTTTTGTACGTGCGAGATACATACACTTTTTTGGATCATATTTCCTATTCCGCTATTCAATAAAAACCTTTCTAGGGCAAGATCTTAAATTACAGAAATATGAGGAGACCGTCAAATAAGGGCCGTGGCCTGGGTCGTGGTGCTGCTGGTAGAGCTCCTGTTGCAAGGAGAGGACGTGGTCGATCTGTGCCAGCTACACACACAAGTGAAACACCTTCCTCAAGTGTGAGTAGGCGACAGAACCTGCATCAGTATTTGGTAGGGCATCAAACGCCCCTAGAAGTGATGAGGCCAGAACAAGTTGAGGCGATAGTAGATTGGTTTGCTGCTGACAGTGCCTCCAGTTCCTTCACATTGTCTCTCACCCAGTCTACTGCAGAAAGGTCAGAGTTGGCACCTGCAGCCAATGTCCAACCGTCTTTCACCTCACCCCCTTGCAAATCAGGCCAGCAGTCTGAGCCCCAAGCCATACAGCAGTCTCTTATTCTTTTTGAGGACTCTGTCAGCAGGGTTTCCCAGGGCCATCCACCTAGCCCTGCCCCAGAAGTGGAAGAGATTGAGTGCAGCGATGCCCAACCACTTATTTCTCAAGATGAGTACATGCAAGGATCATCGCAGCACGTCTCCGATGATGACGAAACGCAGGTGCCAACTGCTGCGGCGTTCAGCATTGTGGAGACCGACAAGGAGGGCAGGGGTGAAGACTGGGTGGAAGATGATGTGGAGGACGATGAGGTCCTCGACCCCACATGGAATGAACGTCATGCAGGTGACCTGAGTAGTTTGGAGGAAGAGGCGGTGGTCGCACAGAGCCACCAGCACAGCAGAAGAGGGAGCAGGGTGCAGAAGCGGAGCGGCCGTGCCCTAGACACTACGCCCGCTACTGCCCAACGCAGCAAGGGAACGAGCGCACCAAAGTCAGCTCAAAGGAGTTCTCTAGCGTGGAAGTTCTTTAGAAAATGTGCTGATGACAGGACACGAGTGGTTTGCACCCTGTGCAATCAGAGCTTGAAGCGAGGCATAAACCTTCTCAACCTGAGCACAACCTGCATGATCAGGCATCTAAGTGCAAAGCACGAGCTGCAGTGGAGTACACACCTTCAAAACCAAGAAACGTCTCTGGCTCATCCTGCTTCCTCTTCTGCTGCAGTCTCGGCCGCTCCAGCCACATCTGTAGTGATACCGGCACCTGCCACCCCGCAAACAGACGATCTGTCAGCAACACCACCACCTGGGTCACCAACAACCATCTCCACAATGTCCCGTGGAAGCGTTCAGCTTTCCATCTCCCAAACACTTGAGAGGAAGAGGAAGTACCCCCCTACCCACCCGCGATCCCTGGCCCTGAATGCCAGCATTTCAAAATTATTGGCCTTTGAAATGCTGTCATTCCGTCTGGTGGAGACGCACAGTTTTAAAAACCTTATGTCGGTGGCTGTCCCACAGTACGTCGTGCCCAGCCGCCACTACTTTTCCAGGCAAGCCATCCCTTCCCTGCACAACCAAGTGGGGGAAAATATCAGGTGTGCACTGCGCAACGCCATCTGTGCCAAGGTCCACCTAACTACGGATACGTGGACCAGTAAGCACGGTCAGGGGCGTTATATCTCCCTAACGGCACACTGGGTAAATGCAGTGGCGGATGGGCCTGAGGCGGATAGCAATTTGGCGCATGTCCTTCCACCACCGAGGATTGCAGGGCGCTTCAGTTTGCCTCCTGTTCCTAACTCCTCCTACTCCGCTTCCTCATCCTCTACCGCCTCCTCATCCGGACAGCGTAACACCTTCACCACCAACTTCAGCACGGCCAGGGGTAAACGACAGCAGGCAGTTTTACAACTTGCCTGTTTGGGGGACAAACCACACACCGCGCAGGAGTTGTGGAGGAGCATGGAACAGCAGACAAATGAGTGGTTGCTGCCAGCGAGCCTCAAGCCCGGCCTGGTGGTGTGCGATAACGGGCGAAATCTCATAGCAGCTCTGGGCCTAGCCGGTTTGACGCACATCCCTTGCCTGGCGCATGTGCTGAATTTGGTGGTGCAGAGGTTCCTTAAAAACTACCCCGATATGTCAGAGCTGCTGCAGAAAGTGCGGGCCGTTTGTGCGCACTTTCGGCGTTCTCACCCTGCTGCTGCTCGCCTGGCAGCGCTGCAGCGTAACTTCGGCCTTCCCGCTCACCGCCTCATATGTGACGTGCCCACAAGGTGGAACTCCACCTTGCACATGCTGGAAAGACTGTGCGAGCAGCAGCAGGCCATAGTGGAGTTTCAGCTGCAGCACGCACGCGTGAGTCGCTCTGCGGAACAGCACCACTTCACCACCAATAACTGGGCCTCCATGCGAGACCTGTGTGCCTTGTTGCGCTGTTTTGAGTACTCCACCAACATGGCCAGTGGCAATGACGCCGTTCTCAGCTTAACTATCCCACTTCTATGCCTCCTTGAAAAAACAATTCGGGCGATGATGGAAGAGGATGTGGCACAGGATGAGGAGGAGGAGGAGGATGAAGAGGTAACATTTCCAAGGCTTTCAGGGCAGTCATTCGCAAGGGGCTCCGAGGGTGGGTTCCTGCACACGCAAACGCCAGGGACGCAATTGTCCAGCAGGGGCACAGTTCTGGAGGATGAGGAGGATGAGGAGGAGGAGGAGCTGGAGGAGGAGATGGAACCATGTTCACAGCAGGGTGGCACCCAGGCCAGCTCATGGCCATCACTGGTGCGTGGCTGGGGGGATACAGAGGACACGGACGATACACCTCCCACAGAGGACAGCCTTTCGTCGCCTCTGGGCAGCCTGGCACACATGAGCGATTACATGCTGCAGTGTCTCCACAACGACCGCCGAGTTGCCCACATTCTAACTTGTGCTGATTACTGGGTGGCCACGCTGCTGGATCCCCGTTACAAGGACAACGTACCGTCCTTAATTCACTCACTGGAGCGCGATCGCAAGATGCGCGAGTACAAGCGCACGCTGGTAGACGCCATGCTGCTGGCATTCCCATCTGACAGCGGGGCCACAGTGGAAGCACAAGGCAGAGGAGGAGGAGGAGGAGGTCGCCAACGCAACCAGGGCACCGCCAGCACCTCAGAAGGCAGGGTTAGCATGGCCGAAATGTGGAAAAGCTTTGTCAGCACGCCACAACAAACAGCAGCACCAGCAGCTCAGATGGAACGTCTTAGCAGGAGGCAGCATTTTACCAACATGGTGGAGCAGTATGTGTGCACACGCCTACATGTAGTGAATGACGGGTCTGCCCCCTTCAACTTCTGGGTCTCCAAATTGGGCACATGGCCTGAGCTTGCCCTTTACGCCTTGGAGGTGCTGGCGTGCCCTGCAGCCAGTGTATTATCTGAACGGGTATTTAGCACGGCTGGGGGCGTTATAACAGACAAGCGCAGCCGCCTGTCCAGAGACAATGTGGACAAGCTCACGTTCATTAAAATGAACCAGGCATGGATCCCACGGGACTTTTCCGTACCTTATGCAGAATAGCAATGGATACCGACCTTACCCACCCATTGTTCCATTTTTGCTCTTTCTCACTCTTTTGGGGTGTACCCTCATTTAAAATTTTTGAAAAGAAGCAGTGTTGGCTACCTCGTCCTCCTCCTCAGGGCCAGATTAATGTAGGGGCTATTGGAGCTGCAGCTCCAGGCCCCTACCTTTTATATAGGCCCCGGGTTGGCCATATTCACTGTTACCGCTCTTCTGTCACTTGTAAACACAGAAGTCTGGCTTCTATGCTCGCTTCCCCAGGCAGCACCCTCAGAACCTCCCCACACAGCGTGAAGGCCGGACAAGGAGGGACAGTTGGCGATGCATGGATGTGTTTATGGGCTTCAGAGACAGCATCCCATGTTGAATTAGGCATGCATGGCTGCACCCTTCCTCCTCTGGGTGCATGGCAAGGCACGGCCCTTAAGGCCCTTCAAAATCCTCAGCACCAAGCCCATGATGCTGTTAATCCGGCCCTGGTCCTCCTCCACCGCCGCTTCCACCTACACCGCCCATAGGTGTGCGCAGCCTATTGCATTAAGGTGTGCACCCCAAAGTTGAAATACACATGCATGTGTTTGCCAGCAGGGAGAGTAATGTATCGGGGCCATGTACCTGTAGGCAAGGAGAAATAGAGCAGAGCAGGTCCCAGGGAGATCTTTCCCATCTCCTCACTGGCAATGCTATGTGCCCTAGGTGATTAGGGTGTGCCCAGGCACACCCAGCACACCATGTGCGCACGCCTATGTCACCGCCACATCCACCACCACCTCAACCTCCCTCCTACTCCATATGGGCCTCGTCCTTCAGAGATGAAGAAGAACATTGTTTTATTTTTCTGTTTTTTTTTGTTGTTTTAAGTTATTTCCCTATCCACATTTGTTTGCAGAGCACTTGCCATGCTCTTAATTACGTTTTGCTGCCATTTGCAGCACTCTAGCCCTTTCCTTTGGTGTTTTAGAGCCATTTTAGTGCCTTAAAGTTCGGGTCCCCATTGACTTCAATGGGGTTCGGTGTCCGGGAAAAGTTCGGTAAAAGTCCGGGACACGGACCCGGACTTTTTTTTAAAGTTCGGCCGAACCCGTCGAACACGGACATCTAGGTGTCCGCTCAACCCTATTGGCTAGCTATAATGTATTCATTTATATAATGATCATATCTATTTATATATTTTTCACATATTGGAGACATCTTTATGAATTCCTTTATTTTTGTGGTATATATTGAAGAACCATATATATATATTTATATATTTTATTATTTGTCACCACCGCCTATTTATATTTATTCATTTATTTATTCACTCAGGTAATTAAGCACGGTCCCTACCATTTTCATTAAGTGAAAGCTTTTCTAAAGAAAAACATTTTTAAATTTGATTTGAATGAGTTTAGAGAAGATGGCTCTCTGATATTCTTTGGAAGTGCATTTCAACGTTTTGGAGCATAGCAGGAGAAGGCTCTGTCCCCCATCGAGTGTAGGTGAGTACAGGGGACACACACAGCAAACCAGAATTTGAGAAGCAGAGATTAAGAGGGGGGAAGTAAATTGATAAAAGTTCAGAGAGATAATGGAGTGCCAAACCGTGAAGATCCTTTTTAGGTGAGCAAGAGGACCCTAAAGTTTATGCAAAACCTGATGGGTATCCAGTGCAAGGACTCCATGATAGGGGTAATATGATCACTTCTACTAGACCTAGTCTGGACTCTGGCTGCAGAATTTGG
Organism: Pelophylax lessonae; assembly: GCF_965119305.1. Classification (NCBI taxonomy): domain Eukaryota; kingdom Metazoa; phylum Chordata; class Amphibia; order Anura; family Ranidae; genus Pelophylax; species Pelophylax lessonae. Next base: position 264,943,861 of record NC_138773.1, on the reverse strand, counting down.
AACATATTGAAGTCGATTAATAGTGGATTTAGGTTCACCAGTGAGTAGAGCATTTTAGCAGAAGTCGGGAGAACACAAATGTATGGATCAGCTTTTCAGCTACAGTGTATGGCTCAGCCAAGCAATGTTTCTTAAGTGGAAAAAAAATGTTCTGACCACATTTTGTACATATGGATCAAAGGTTAAACTAGCATCAAATATCACCCCTATATATTTCAATTTAGACTGAAGCTCAAGTACAGTGTCATCTATAAATAAACTATTTGGACCAGCCTTACGTAATTCATGGCTTCAGTCTTGTCACAGTTTAATTGAAGGACATTTTTGGCCATCCAACTTTTTATATCACAAATACAGTTAGAAAGGAGAGAAGCGGACAAAGTAGAATCCAGTTTAGTCACCCTGGTGCGATGCGGGAAACCCTGCAATTTATTGCCAGTTCCCGCATCACACCTGAATCGCACCCTGGTTCACGCTGACATCTGCAAATCGCTAGGGGTGTCAATGTGAAGTTAATGACACTTGCAAATCAGTTTGCAGATCACAGTGCGAACTATGAAATGGTACAGGAATTGGATCGCATGGGTGTTAACACTCATGCAATCTGATTCCAGTGCGGACAAAAAGAAAAGGGTTCTGCAACATTTTGGTGCGAATGTAATGTGATTTCAGCCATACAAACTTTATGGCTGATTTTGAATCTCACATACATCGCATGTGATGTGCACAGAAATGCAGTGCAAATCACATGCGATGTCTGTCAGTGTGAACCCAGCCTCAGTGTGGATGTACAGTGGGGATTGAAAGTTTGGGCACCCCAGGTAAAAATTTGTATTAATGCGCATAAAGAAGCCAAGGAAAGATGGAAAAATCTCCAAAAGGCATCAAATTACAGATTAGACATTCTTATAATATGTCAACAAAAGTTAGATTTTATTTCCATCATTGACACTTTCAAAATTACAGAAAACAAAAAAATGGCATCTGCAAAAGTTTGGGCACCCTGCAGAATTTATAGCATGCACTGCCCCCTTTGCAAGGCTGAGACCTGCCAGTGTCATGGATTGTTCTCAATCATCGTCTGGGAAGACCAGGTGATGTCAATCTCAAAGGTTTTAAATGCCCAGGCTCATCTGACCTTGCCCCAACAATCAGCACCATGGGATCTTCTAAGCAGTTGTCTAGAAAACTGAAACTGAAAATAGTTGACGCTCACAAAGCTAGAGAAGGCTATCAGAAGATAGCAAAGGGTGTTCAGATGTCAATATCCTCTGTTCGGAATGTAATTAAGAAATGGCAGTCATCAGGAACAGTGGAAGTTAAAGCAAGATCTGGAAGACCAAGAAAAATATCAGACAGAACAGCTGGCAGGATTGTGAGAAAAACAATTCAAAACCCACGTTTGACTGCATGATCCCTCCAGAAAGATCTGGCAGACACTGGAGTTGTGGTACACTATTCCACTATAAAGAGATACTTGTACAAATATGGTCTTCATGGAAGAGTCATCAGAAGAAAACCTCTTCTACGTCCTCACCACAAAAATCAGCGTTTGAACTTTCCAAATGAACACATGGACAAGCCTGATGCATTTTGGAAACAAGTTCTGTGGACCGATGAGGTTAAAATTGAACTTTTTAGCTGGAATGAGCAAAGGTACATTTGGAGAAGAAGGGGCACAGAATTTAATGAAAAGAACCTCTGTCCAACTGTTAAGCATGGGGGTGGATCAATCATGCTTTGGGGTTGTATTGCAGCCAGTGGCACAGGGAACATCTCACAAGTAGAAGGTAAAATGGATTCAATAAAATTTCAGCAAATTTTGGATGGTAACTTGATGCCATCTGTGAAAAAGCTGAAGTTAAAGAGAGGATGGCTTCTACAAATGGATAATAATCCTAAACACACCTCGAAATCCACGGGGATTACATCAAGAGGCGTAAACTGAAGGTTTTGCCATGGCCTTCACAATTTCCTGACCTCAACATAATTGAAAATCTATGGATAGACCTTAAAAGAGCAGTGCGTGACAGACAGGCCAGAAATCTCAAAGAACTGGAAGACTTTTGTAAGGAAGAATGGGCAAAGATACCTCAAACAAGAATTGAAAGACTCTTGGCTGGCTACAAAAAGTGTTTACAAGCTGTGATACTTGCCAAAGGGGGCAGTACAAGATATTAACACTGCAGGGTGCCCAAACTTTTGCAGACACAATTTTTTTGTTTTCTGTTATTTTGAAAGTGTAAATGATGGAAATAAAATCTAACTTTTGTTGATATATTATAAGAATGTCTAATCTGTAATTTGATGCCTTTTGGAGATTTTTCCATCTTTCCTTGGCTTCTTTATGCACATTAATACAAATTTTTACCTGGGGTGCCCAAACTTTCGATCCCCACTGTATATCCGAATGTCTTGAGCATAGAAGTAATAATTGAGCCCATGTGATCTAAGCAGTTGGCCAAGTGGAAACATGTAGATGCTAAAAAGTAAGGGACCCAAGATTGAGCCCTTAGGAACACCCTACTTGACTGGACCCACTTCAGACTGGAATCCGCCAAGAGAAACAAAGTTACAGCGATCAGTGAGATATGATTTAATCTATTTCAGAGTAAATTCTGACACTTCAAATATGGTTTTAATGCGAGAGAGTAAAGGATTGTGGTCTACAGTATCAAAGGCAGAACTAAGATCCAGTAGAATAGGAATAGTTAGTGAGCCAGAATCAGAAGCTAACAGAAGGTTGTTAGTGACTTTGACCAAGGCACTTTCTGTGCTGTGAAGTTGCCAAAAAAAAAGACTGGGGTTCAAATAAGCTAATTTATTTCAGGTGAATATGTAACTGAGATATCACAGCCTGCTCAAGGATCTTGGCAAGGAAAGGTAAGTTAGATATTGGGCAAAAGTTATTTAAATTGTCCAGAGTCATGTTGGGGTTTTTTTTGGTATTGGGGTGCTGGCAGCAGTTTTGATGATTTTTGGTGAAAAATCGGTGCTAAGAGAGTAATTTATGATATTGAGAATAATGGGGTATAGAGAACTAAAACAGGATTTAAATAACTGGTTGGGAACAGGATTAAGTATGCAGGTGGAAGATTTCACATTAGAGACTAATTTAATTAGGGATGCAATAGTTTAATAGTTTGATCTAGCAGTCTAAATTTTACCCTTATAAACACACTTTTTGAATGAGCGCCACCTTTTTTTTTTTTTTGCAAAAGCTAAACGAGCTGTTTAAGGCATGATGGAATCTGCATAAAGTGGAACTGAACTCAAAAAGGGAATATTTGCTATGTTAAATGTGCCTAAGCAGTACCCAGAAAAATTGGTTATTTTTTGGGAATTCCTTATGGAAGTGAACTTCCTGGTATGTGAGTATGCTTAGGCTCTCATTTGCTTATGGTCTTCTAGTTGTAAATCTGCAATGTGAAATATAAGGCACTGTTGATTGTAACTTCCAATCTTGGAAAAGATAATTTATTGTTTCCTAAAGTGTTCTCAACACCCCCTTCAACCTAAAGTTGTGTTTCTGATACAGTTTGTAAATTTTTGGGTTTGGTGCTACTCTATCTCTAGTGGATTAGGTGGAGGGCTTTTGGTCAGCTTTAGCAGGTTTCCATTCTCATACAAGTCATACAAGCCTATGGGAAAGTTAAAACCCACTCGAAGCATGTCAAATGCAGGTTAGAAGGAGGTTGACTGTTTTACAATTTTACCTGTCAATTCATTCTGAATAATCTGAGAAGCATCTCAAACTTATGTCAGACTCAGATTTCGTCACAAGACCAAAGCTTGTTGACACAGGACATTACCCTACTGTCTTAGGCATTGGCCTATAAATGCATTATAGCAAACATAGCCCTACCTGCAGATAAGAATTATGACTAGTGTTGAGCGAACACGGACTGTATTATTCATGTTCGTACCGAATAATTGGATTTTTGTTACCCGAACACGGACACGGACACTTTACTGTATATTCGGGTAAAAATCCGTGTTCGGTTGTTTTATTTCCGGGTTTTGCATGCTTTGGCGCGCTTTTCATGGCGGGCTTTCAACAGCCAATCAACAAGCGTTTAACTGGTGTGCCTAAGCCATCCCAGCCATGCCTGCAAATGTATCAGTAGCTGTGATTGGCCGTCTGAAGCATGTGACCAAGTCTTTATAAGTTCAAGGCAGCGCCGCAGCGGCGTCATTCTGCTGCTTAGATCAGGGAGAGAGCACACATCAACGTGCTGGCTGCTGATTAGGGACAGACAGGCAGGAAAAAAACATTTGTGTCCGAATAGAATTGAGGGACAGGTCGGAGTGTTTTAGGCAGGGCGAGTTGTAGGCATTTTAGGGAGAGGCTGCTGCTGATTTTTAGGGAAATTGTGTTCTACAAACTACAATCGATATTGCTGTGTGGTGTGGGGTCTGCACTTAGTCCTGATCTACGATCTCTTATCAATCCTGTTAGGGATAGAGTCTGCTGAATTTTAGGGAAAGTGTGTTCTACAAACTACAATCGATATTGCTGTGTGGGGTGGGGTCTGCACTCTGCACTCAGTCCCAATCTACGATCTCTTATCAATCCTGTTAGGGATAGAGTCTGCTGAATTTTAGGGAAAGTGTGTTCTACAAACTACAATCGATATTGCTGTGTGGGGTGGGGTCTGCACTCTGCACTCAGTCCCGATCTACGATCTCTTATCAATCCTGTTAGGGATAGAGTTTGCTGATTTTTAGGGAAAGTGTGTTCTACAAACTACAATCGATATTGCTGTGTGGTGTGGGATAGGAGATAGGCAGGTGTCAGTGATCCACATCCATTTTGCTGTGTGTGGGCTGCAGTGAACACAATCTTTTTGGGGTGCAGTGAACACAATCTTTTTGGGGTGCAGTGAACACAATCTTGGTGCAGTGAACACAATCTTTTTGGGGTGCAGTGAACAAAATACTTTTGGGGTGCAGTGAACACAATCTTTGTGGGGTGCAGTGAACACAATCTTTTTGGGGTGCAGTGAACAAAATCCTTTTGGGTTGCAGTGAACACAATCTTTTTGGGGTGCAGTGAACACAATCTCTGTGAGGTGCAGTGAACAAAATCTTTGTGGGGTGCAGTGAACAAAATCCTTTTGGGGTGCAGTGAACACAATATTTGTGGGGTGCAGTGAACACAATCTTTGTGGGGTGCAGTGAACACAATCTTTTTTGGGTGCAGTGAACACAATCTTTGTGGGGTACAGTGAACACAATCTTTGTGGGGTGCAGTGAACACAATCCTTTGGGGTGCAGTGAACACAATCTTTGTGGGGTGCAGTGAACAAAATCCTTTTGGGGTGCAGTAAACACAATCTTTGTGGGGTACAGTGAACACAATCTTTTTTGGGTGCAGTGAACACAATCTTTGTGGGGTACAGTGAACACAATCTTTGTGGGGTGCAGTGAACACAATCTTTTTGGGGTGCAGTGAACAAAATCCTTTTGGGGTGCAGTGAACACAATCTTTGAGGGGTGCAGTGAACACAATCTTTTTGGGGTGCAGTGAACAAAATCCTTTTGGGGTGCAGTGAACACAATCTTTGTGGGGTACAGTGAACACAATCTCATACTTCTGAAGATTTGAGGGTGCTGCCTGTTCCATACTCCTATTCCTAATTCATCCTTTTAGGGGTACAAACAATAGTAATTGGGGCCTAGTGTGGTTGTGTACGTGTGAGATACATACACTTTTTTTGATCATATTTCCTATTCCGCTATTCAATAAAAACCTTTGGGGATCAATTAAATTGCGGGATAGTCTGTGTCGGTACGTGTGAGATCCACCTTTCCAAGTTTTTGAGGTTCATCTCATACTTCTGAAGATTTGAGGGTGCTTCCTGTTCCATACTCCTCCTACTCCAAGTCCTCATCCATCCTTTTAGGGGTACAAACAATAGTAATTGGGGCCTAGTGTGGTTGTGTACATGTGAGATACATACACTTTTTTTGATCATATTTCCTATTCCGCTATTCAATAAAAACCTTTGGGGATCAATTAAATTGCGGGATAGTCTGTGTCGGTACGTGTGAGATCAACCTTTCCAAGTTTTTGAGGTTCATCTCATACTTCTGAAGATTTGAGGGTGCTGCCTGTTCCATACTCCTCCTACTCCTCATCCATCCTTTTAGGGGTACAAACAATAGTAATTGGGGCCTAGTGTGGTTGTGTACGTGTGAGATACATACACTTTTTTTGATCATATTTCCTATTCCGCTATTCAATAAAAACCTTTGGGGATCAATTAAATTGCGGGATAGTCTGTGTCGGTACGTGTGAGATACACCTTTCCAATTTTTGGGGCGCATCTCATACTGCCGAGGTTTTGAGGGTGCTTCAGTCTGCCTCCTGCCTGCTCCTCCTACTCCTCTTCCTCATCCTGCCTTTAGGGTACAAAAAATTGTAATCGGCGGGGCCTAGTCTGTGTTTGTACGTGTGAGATACACCGTATTATAAAATTTTTCCTATTCCGCTATTCAATAGACACCCTTTTGGAGTGTAAAAAATTAAATTACGGCATAGTCTGTATCGGTACGTGTGAGATACACCTTTTAAATTTGTTTGGCGCATCTCCTTCCCCCGCCAAGGATTGCAGGGCGCTTCAGTTTGCCTCCTGTTCCCAACTCCTCCTACTCCTCTTCCTCATCCTGCCTTTAGTTTACAAAAAATTGTATTCGGGGCCTAGTCTGTGTTTGTACGTGTGAGATACACCGTATTATAAAATTTTTCCTATTCCGCTATTCAATATACACCCTTTTGGAGTGTAAAAAATTTAATTACGGCATAGTCTGTATCGGTACGTGTGAGATACACCTTTTAAATTAGTCTCCTTCCCCTACCAAGGATTGCAGGGCGCTTCAGTTTGCCTCCGGTTCCCAACTCCTCCTACTCCTCTTCCTCATCCTCCCTTTAGGGTAGAAAAAAAATTAATTGGGCCTAGTCTGTGTTTGTACGTGTGAGATATACAGTTTTTTATCCTATTCCGCTATTCAATATACACCCTTTTGGTGTAAAAAACATTAAATTGCGGCATAGTTTGCATATTTGACTGTGAGATACACCCGTGCAATACTGTTGTTGTTTTATTCCGCTATTCAATAAACACCTTTCTAGGGCAAGATCTTAAATTACAGAAATATGAGGAGACCGTCAAATAAGGGCCGTGGCCTGGGTCGTGGTGCTGCTGGTAGAGCTCCTGTTGCAAGGAGAGGACGTGGTCGATCTGTGCCAGCTACACGCACAAGTCAAACACCTTCCTCAAGTGTGAGTAGGCGACAGAATCTGCATCAGTATTTGGTAGGGCATCATACGCCTCTAGAAGTGATGAGGCCAGAACACGTAGAGGCGATAGTAGATTGGTTTGCTGCTGACAGTGCCTCCAGTTCCTTCACATTGTCTCCCACCCAGTCTACTGCAGAAAGGTCAGAGTTGGCACCTGCAGCCGATGTCCAACCGTCTTTCACCTCACCCCCTTGCAAATCAGGCAAGCAGTCTGAGTCCCAAGCCATACAGCAGTCTCTTCTTCTTTTTGAGGACTCTGTCAGCAGGGTTTCCCAGGGCCATCCACCTAGCCCTGCCCCAGAAGTGGAAGAGATTGAGTCCAGCGATGCCCAACCACTTATTTCTCAAGATGAGTACATGCAAGGACCATCGCAGCACGTCTCCGATGATGACGAAACGTAGGTGCCAACTGCTGCGGCGTTCAGCATTGTGGAGACTGACAAGGAGGGCAGGGGTGAAGACTGGGTGAAAGATGATGTGGAGGACGATGAGGTCCTTGACCCCACATGGAATGAACGTCATGCAGGTGACCTGAGTAGTTTGGAGGAAGAGGCGGTGGTCGCACAGAGCCACCAGCACAGCAGAAGAGAGAGCAGGGTGCAGAAGCGGAGCGGCCGTGCCCTAGACACTACGCCTGCTACTGCCCAACGCAGCAAGGGAACGAGCGCACCAAAGTCAGCTCAAAGGAGTTCTCTAGCGTGGAAGTTCTTTAGAAAATGTGCTGATGACCCTGTGCAATCAGAGCCTGAAGCGAGGCATAAACCTTCTCAACCTGAGCACAACCTGCATGATCAGGCATCTAAGTGCAAAGCACGAGCTGCAGTGGAGTACACACCTTCAAAACCAAGAAACGTCTCTGGCTCATCCTGCTTCCTCTTCTGCTGCAGTCTCGGCCGCTCCAGCCACTTCTGTAGTGATACCGGCACCTGCCACCCCGCAAACAGACGATCTGTCAGCAACACCACCACCTGGGTCACCAACAACCATCTCCACAATGTCCCGTGGAAGCGTTCAGCTTTCCATCTCCCAAACACTTGAAAGGAAGAGGAAGTACCCCCCTACCCACCCGCTATCCCTGGCCCTGAATGCCAGCATTTCAAAATTATTGGCCTTTGAAATGCTGTCATTCCCTCTGGTGGAGACGCACAGTTTTAAAAACCTTATGTCGGTGGCTGTCCCACAGTACGTCGTGCCCAGCCGCCACTACTTTTCCAGGCAAGCAATCCCTTCCCTGCTCAACCAAGTGGGAGAAAAAATCAAGTGTGCACTGCGCAACGCCATCTGTGCCAAGGTCCACCTAACTACCGATACGTGGACCAGTAAGCACGGTCAGGGGCGTTATATCTCCCTAACGGCACACTGGGTAAATGCAGTGGCAGATGGGCCTGAGGCGGATAGCAATTTGGCGCATGTCCTTCCACCACCGAGGATTGCAGGGCACTTCAGTTTGCCTCCTGTTCCTAACTCCTCCTACTCCGCTTCCTCATCCTCTACCGCCTCCTCATCCGGACAGCGTAACACCTTCACCACCAACTTCAGCACGGCCAGGGGTAAACGACAGCAGGCAGTTTTACAACTTGCCTGTTTGGGGGACAAACCACACACCGCGCAGGAGTTGTGGAGGAGCATGGAACAGCTGACAAATGAATGGTTGCTGCCAGCGAGCCTCAAGCCCAGCCTGGTGGTGTGCGATAACGGGCGAAATCTCATAGCAGCTCTGGGCCTAGCCGATTTGACGCACATCCCTTGCCTGGCGCATGTGCTGAATTTGGTGGTGCAGAGGTTCCTTAAAAACTACCCCGATATGTCGGAGCTGCTGCAGAAAGTGTGGGCCGTCTGTGCGCACTTTCGGCGTTCTCACCCTGCTGTTGCTCGCCTGTCAGCGCTGCAGCGTAACTTTGGCCTTCCCGCTCACCGCCTCATATGTGACGTGCCCACAAGGTGGAACTCCACCTTGCACATGCTGCAAAGACTGTGCGAGCAGCAGCAGGCCATAGTGGAGTTTCAGCTGCAGCACGCACGCGTGAGTCGCTCTGCGGAACAGCACCACTTCACCACCAATAACTGGGCCTCCATGCGAGACCTGTGTGCCTTGTTGCGCTGTTTTGAGTACACCACCAACATGGCCAGTGCCGATGACGCCGTTCTCAGCTTAACTATCCCACTTCTATGCCTCCTTGAAAAAACAATTCGGGCGATGATGGAAGAGGATGTGGCACAGGATGAGGAGGAGGAGGAGGATGAAGAGGTAACATTTCCAAGGCTTTCAGGGCAGTCATTCGCAAGGGGCTCCGAGGGTGGGTTCCTGCACACACAAACACCAGGGACACAATTGTCCAGCAGGGGCACAGTTCTGGAGGATGAGGAGGATGAGGAGGAGGAGGAGCTGGAGGAGGAGATGGAACCATGTTCACAGCAGGGTGGCACCCAGGCCAGCTCATGGCCATCACTGGTGCGTGGCTGGGGGGATACAGAGGACACGGACGATACACCTCTCACAGAGGACAGCCTTTCGTTGCCTCTGGGCAGCCTAGCACACATGAGCGATTACATGCTGCAGTGTCTCCACAACGACCGCCGAGTTGCCCACATTCTAACTTGTGCTGATTACTGGGTGGCCACGCTGCTGGATCCCCGTTACAAGGACAAAGTACCGTCCTTAATTCACTCACTGGAGCGCGATCGCAAGATGCGCGAGTACAAGCGCACGCTGGTAGACGCGATGCTGCTGGCATTCCCATCTGACAGCGGGGCCACAGTGGAAGCACAAGGCAGAGGAGGAGGAGGAGGAGGTCGCCAACGCAACCAGGGCACCGCCAGCACCTCAGAAGGCAGGGTTAGCATGGCCAAAATGTGGAAAAGCTTTGTCAGCACGCCACAACAAACAGCAGCACCAGCAGCTCAGATGGAATGTCTTAGCAGGAGGCAGCCTTTTACCAACATGGTGGAGCAGTATGTGTGCACACGCCTAGACGTACTGAATGACGGGTCTGCCCCCTTCAACTTCTGGGTCTCCAAATTGGGCACATAGCCTGAGCTTGCCCTTTTCGCCTTGGAGGTGCTGGCGTGCCCTGCAGCCAGTGTATTATCTGAACGGGTATTTAGCACGGCTGGGGGGCGTTATCACAGACAAGCGCAGCCGCCTGTCCAGAGACAATGTGGACAAGCTCACGTTCATTAAAATGAACCAGGCATGGATCCCACGGGACTTTTCCGTACCTTGTGCAGAATAGCAATGGATACCGACCTTACCCACCCATTGTACCATTTTTGCTCTTTCTCACTCTTTTGGGGTGTACCCTCATTTAAAATTTGTGAAAAGAAGCAGTGTTGGCTACCTCGTCCTCCTCCTCAGGGCCAGATTAACGTAGGGGCTATTGGAGCTGGAGCTCCAGGCCCCTACCTTTTATATAGGCCCCGGGTTGGCCATATTCACTGTTACCGCTCTTCTGTCACTTGTAAACACAGAAGTCTGGCTTCTATGCTCGCTTCCCCAGGCAGCACCCTCAGAACCTCCCCACACAGCGCGAAGGCCGGACAAGGAGGGACAGTTGCCGATGCATGGATGTGTTTATGGGCTTCAGAGACAGCATCCCATGTTGAATTAGGCATGCATGGCTGCACCCTTCCTCCTCTGGGTGCATGCCAAGGCACGGCCCTTAAGGCCCTTCAAAATCCTCAGCACCAAGCCCATGATGCTCTTAATCCGGCCCTGGTCCTCCTCCTCCGCCGCTTCCACCTACACCGCCCATAGGTGTGCGCAGCCTATTGCATTAGGGTGTGCACCCCAAAGTTTAAATACACATGCATGTGTTTGCCTACATGTACATGGCCCCGATACATTACTCTCCCTGCTGGCAAAGAGAAATAGAGCAGAGCAGGTCCGAGGGAGATCTTTCCCATCTCCTCACTGGCAAACAGAGTGATAATGCTATGTGCCCTTGGTGATTAGGGTGTGCCCAGGCACACCCGGAACACCCTGTGCGCACGCCTATGACACCGCCACATCCACCACCACCTCAACCTCCCTCCTACTCCATATGGGCCTCGTCCTTCAGAGATGAAAAACATTGTTTTATTTTTCTGTTTTTTTTGTTGTTTTAAGTTATTTCCATATCCACATTTGTTTGCAGAGCACTTGCCATGCTCTTAATTACGTTTTGCTGCCATTTGCAGCACTCTAGCCCTTTCCTTTGGTGTTTTAGAGCCATTTTAGTGCCTGAAAGTTCGGGTCCCCATTGACTTCAATGGGGTTCGGTGTCCGGGAAAAGTTCGGCAAAAGTCCGGGAAACGGACCCGGACTTTTTTTTAAAGTTCGGCCGAACCCGTCGAACACGGACATCCAGGTGTCCGCTCAACTCTAATTATGACCATAAAAATATGGAACAAGTAAATAAAAATGTAAAAATCACATAAAAATTATTTCAGAAAAAATTATACAATAAGCGCAAAAGCAATTTACTCTAAAAAAATGTAAGGCAATTCATTTTAAAACCTCTTTTTAAAGAATTACAGTTTATTATCCTGAGTGTGTTATTTTAAATGTAATAGTTGTAAAAGAAGAAGCTACAAAAAAAGAATCTTCTTTTCACTTTTATTTTTCAGTGTTATTTAATGTCAGCTATTAGGTGCTTAATGATTAAATCCAGCCGTACAAAGCTATTTTTTCTACTTAGTTTTCAAATTTAAAAATACTGCTGATAAAACAAAACACTCAGCCAAGCTTAGAAAATTCCTCTAATGTTTGTTAAGACAACAGAGTTTGCAAGTCTTGCACAACATTATGCACAATTAAGTTTAAATGCAGATAATATAAATATTGTTTGGACATTATAATGAGTCTAGCTGTAGACAGCCAAGCATAATAGATTTATTAAAGAAATATACAGTTGGCTTTTTTTTTTTTAATGTGATACACACTCTTTTGGTTCACAGTAGAAATGTAAACAATTACAGCAATAATAATAAATGTACATATTTATATTCTTACTTTTAAAACCAAAAATATCTATCTCGTTCAATTTTAAGTCCTACAAAAATGTGATGATTTATCAATGTCACAGGTATATTGCATTAATGCCATTGCATAATAGAATAAAGAAAGTTAATTTGCTTGTTCTTGCTTCAGGATATAGGCAAAATAGATTTATGCTACAAAATATATTATTACAAAATGCAGATGTTGTTTTAACATCAAATACACTATAGTGCATCTTGACCAAAGTATATCTGGAAGGAAGTCTGTTGGATAAGGCTATAAATAATACCTTGATTTTACAGAGGAAGTAAAACATGAAAGAATGAAAGGGGGAAGATATGTTTTTTTTTTTAAAGTTAACAATGCATAAAACTTGAATTAGCTGAAGTTAAAATCTAATATTAGTGCCTAAACCTTAATGACCAAAGATCATTGAAGTTTAGATGCCCAGACCAGCAGCTTTAGCATGAATCAGTTAATATGAGTTCAACTCTCTAACCATTTGCTTACCTACATCATTTTTACTTATGGATACATAAGTCATATGTTTGGCTTACTATTTAAAAAAATAAACTACTAATGTTTTTTTTTTTTTTTTTTAATTAGCTGAAAAATAGATACAAGTGAACAATATGTATTTTTTTTTTTTTGCAGTTTGTAATCTAAAATTAAATTATATTGTTTTTAATTATTTTACATACTAAAATGCTAAATTCTATTTCTCTGTCAAATGGTAGAGAGGTACAGTGCCATCTGTAAGCAAATTTTGAGTGATCACAATGATAAGCTTTCATGGTGATCACACGATTGAGACAATGTGGTGACAAATTTAGAAGCACTCACAGCTGCATGTTTCTACTTCTCAGATGCAAAACATATTAACATTCAAATGGCTCGGAAAGGTATAGATCAGGGGTAGCAATCTCAGCACTCTAGCTGGGATTTGTGAAACTACAAATCCCATCATGACTATGTCTCTGTAAGCCTTACCTGTAACTGTCAGAGTGTTGTAATGTCTGATGGGATATGTAGTTTCACTACCACTGGAGTGCCAAGGTTGCCTACCACTGCTATAGATTGCTGATACCAAGTGGTTTAAGACAATGTTTTCATTTTCACATTTCAAACTTCTTCACTTTTACAGTTATTTTTAAATTTGTTTCACAATTAAAATTTTTCTTTACTGTGTTTTTCTAGTTCCAATGACTACTACAAATGTTTGTGGTTGTGTGATGAGATACCATGCCATCTGACATGAAACACTTACTTTGAGGCTACCGCAACAGGTGAAGGAGCAACGGGGAAGAACTGGGAAGATAAGTATAAGTGTGCTGGAGAAGTGGGTGGGTGGGTGGGTGGTTGAGCTTTAAGGTTGAACATAATATGTATTAACAAAATTTCAGATGATTACATAAACAGGCATTCAAAAAGAATGAGTTCAAATACAGATGAAGACTATTAGTAAAACAGTAAGTAAATTGTAATATGAAACTTCTCAATAATGGGGTCAATATCCATAACAAGGCACTGTTCGTGAGAATAAACACAGTCATGGGCTTGCAGAAGACAATTTATATATTACAAATAATTATTGCAGTGAAATGGGCAAAGGTGCTTACTTTAGCAATGATACTAACAAAGAAAAGCTGCTCAGGTGACACAGAGCATTCCGGTGAGAGTCGGATCCGTCATCCAAATACTTCACAGCCAAACTGAGAAATTGACCGCACTCAGGAATTGATGAAAATCAAAGTGTTTAATTCCTCATCAAAAATTGATACAGACAGTACATCACAGGGACAGACAGTACATCACAGGGACATGCGACTTTCTTTAGCACTGCCCAGAAGTGCATATATTTAGTGCAAGATCAGGAGACCCATAAATTACCAATTCATAATAATATTTATGGAAAAGAGGACAGTATAACCAAAGGTAAGGAAAAGAAGAGGTGGAAAAAAGAAAGAAGGAGTGGAGAGTTCTCTTGGCTTTTAGAAAATAAATAAAAAATAAATTAAAATAATGGCGGTAAGGGTTTACTGACCTATTCTGTTTAATTTCTCAGATGAAGAATAATGCATCCAAATACACCAGAAGTTGATACATTTTTCCCACATATCAAGCTACCTAGCCTGCATCTCCTCCATTAAGAATTATGTCATTAATTGCGTTCACCTATGAAGATAAGGATGGGGAAGATGTACTTTTCCAATGTCTAGAGATTAACTGTCAAGCTGCGGAGAGGAAAAATCTAAGCAGACTAGACTTCTGGGGTTTAACTGTGCCCAGGAAGATAGACAACAGAGCTATGAATGGGGAAGGGGTGAGGGGCTCATCATAGATCTCTGTTTAAATCTGGAAGATCTGTAACCAAAAAGGGCATATACAGTCACACTCCCACCAGAGATGCATGTAAGTTCCCCTCCCTATGTGACCCCACCAGCATCTGTCCGTGGCTGTTGTAAATATCCAGTTGATAGTGACTACTTAATGGTCACACCTGGATAGGAGTTTATAGTTTTTCTCTTGAGTGTAACCTGAGATAGAGAATTAATGGGTAAAAAGAAATGCAGTGTGCCAATCTCCGGCTGGAACCTCAAGCCCCAGCTCCCTGGACCTCAATTTAGTGAAAGAAGGCAGCGTACTGTGGATGTGAACCAATATTGATTGTTATATTGCTGATAACGCTCAGAATCGATCAGGGGTCTATGAATTACACCCTGGGCATATAATGACTTTCAATAGGCTGACGAAAAAAAAATTGTCAGCCAGTTTAATGAAGAGAATGTGATATCAGGGTGATCTACGAAGGACCCAAGAGACATATGCACATAAGAACAAGCTGTAGTCCTTGAGGATCTATCGTACGACTAACTTTAACACCTCTCTCTTGTGCGGGAGGGCTGGATTGTCAAATAATGAGGTTAGTGGGCCTGGGTCGGAGAAAACTGAGAAACTGAGAAACTCTCGCTCGTACGATACCAGACTTGGAGCAACGCCACTCTCAGAGGGGAGGGAGTAGCTAAGGATTTAAATGAGTCACTGTAGCCTCATAACAGAACTTGAAGGTCTATAGGAGACATATCCTGCTCCACTATAGTAGAAGCTTTAGTCAGAGGGTGAGGGAACCATTCCAGCAGGTGAGATACGATAGCTAAGGTATGATATATTTCAAAATCTGGCAGACCTGTCTCGCCCTCGATTTAGGATCACAAAGAAGTTTATGCTTTATTCTGGGGTGGCCGCTGCACCAGGTAAATCGAATTGCCAGGAAGTATAGATCATGAAAAAAGATGGAAGGGAGTGCAATTGGTAAAGCCTGAAATAAGTAAAGAAGTTTGGGGAGTATATCCATCTTCAATATATTATTTTTGGCCGAACCAGGAAGCACGATTGTCTTGCCATGATTCAATCAACTGCCTAATTTTCATCAAGGAGTGGGCTGGATGTATAAATCTTGTATATACGCCAGGATGGAAGTACCTAAATAGGTAGTGGCTCTGGATTGCCAGCGGAATTTAAAGTTCGATTGAAGAGTGTATAGAGAATTGTACAGTAGAGAGATATTTAGGGCCTCCGTTTTGGTGAGGTTGAGCTAAATAGACCGAATGTATGTATTTCCGCTAAAAATCGATGGGAAACTGAAATGTGGTTGAGTAACATATAGAAGAAGATCATCCCACCGTAAAGGGATAATTTACAGTGTGCTGACGGTGTATGTATATCATTAATGGAAGGGTTGGACCTAATAGCCTGGGCTAGATGTTCTATAAAAATGGTGTAAAGTAAGGGCGATAAGGGGCAATCCTGTCGGGTACCGTTTGTTATAGAGAATTTTTAAGAGTGAACCCCATTAACCATTGCCACAGCAGGGGCTGAGTATAGGGACATAATGCAGGAAAAGCATTCTGGGGCCTAAACCTATCTGAATAAATGTCTGATGGTGAAAAGACCAACTGACCCTGTCAAAGGCCTTTTCCAAATTGCGAGAATTGAGAGAAGGCAAGCTGGAATGTGGTTACGTTGGGCATATGCTATGAGGTGAAGCGTTTTGGTGGCATTGTCCCTGGCTTCACATCCAGGGACAAACCCCACTTGGTCCCTGTGAATAATAGAGAGGAGTAAGGGGGAAAGACAGTTCGCAATAATTTTAGAAAATAATTTTAAATCTACATTCAGCAAAGAGATTGGCCTAAAATTACTACAAATGGAGGGATCTTACCACGGTTTAGGGATGACTGCTATCTGAGATTGTAGGAGGAGAGGAGAAGGGAGATGGGAATCATCAATGGACTCGAATGCTTTGAATAAAAGGGGGGCCAAGAGGGTGCAACGTTTTTATAGAAATGGAGAGAGGACCCGACAGAGCCAAGGCTCTTACTGTGCTTGAGACCTTTACTTTAATGACCTACAAGGACTCTATGTCCATTAGAGGAGAATCAAGTTCCTTTACATCAGGCACTAGGATAGTGAGTAGAGCTGTTTCGTAAACGTAGGTATGTGCATCCTCAGTGGCCGAGGAAGAGGGAGCTGTCGGGGGGAGACAAATTGTAAGGAGAAGAGTAATATGTTCGAAAGTTCTCAGCTATTTCTGAAAAGGCGTATACTCTTTGGTGTTTGAGGGAGAGAGGATATAGGGAATTGATGAACGGCATTGTCTAGGGTGAAAAGTTGAGAATGAAGGCTGTTTCCCCAAAAACAGTCTCCAGGAGAAAGGGAAAAAGGATCACAAAGAATTTGGACTTTCTCAGTACCTTGAGTTCAAAAGTTATAAAATAGATAGGTTTTATTAGATACAAAGGATTTTTAAAAGCAAATGATCAATAGTTTGTTCACAAGACAAATCATATAGAAATATGAAGCTGAGTCTAACAAAATCCAACTAATACTTAGTGCTCTCAGAAAGGGATGTAGGGAATCCACACTGGGCGCAAACTCCTCTACATGTTTTGCAGTTGTAATCTGCTTCTTCAGGAGAATTACTGTAGGAACACTCTGAAATGCAATAACAGAATATGGAAAGTATATATGGAGCAAAATATGCAATATAGGGGTCAATAGAAAAATTACAGTACAAAAAAGAAAAAATAGGGGGGAGGGGGTAGGGGAGAGAAAGTGAGGAAATTGATGCTTACCATACAAGACACATATACTGCCTAAGTTAGACAGTGGATCAGCCAATAAACTCCTCAACGGTGGACAGGGGGGACTGTGGTAGGTGAATATTTAGATATTTGATAACATGCTATAAAGATGTAAAAATATATACAAGCTATTTAGTATATATACAGAGGTATGGGAAAGAAACTGGGGGTAAGGAAGAAAAAAATGGGGGGGAGGGGAAAAGGAAAAAAGAAAAGGGAAGGAAAAAGGGGAGAATGGGGAAGGGAGGGGGCGGGAAAGAGGGGGGAAATGAAGGAAGAAGGAGGGGAGGGGGGAGAAAGGGGGGGAAGGGGAAGGGGAAAGGGAAAGGGCCAGGGTTTACCTTCTATTTAACTAGTTGAGTACTGACCTGGTAATGTAAAAGGAAGTAAATCAACAGCAGCCAGGGGGAAGAAAGAGACAGAAGGTATTGATGTTTGCCGGGAGTATAGGGGGCGATTAAACCTGCTCCCATAGATTGATCCCAAGGATACGTGATGGTCACTGACCGGTTAATAGTCCTCAGTTAAGTAGTGCTCTGTATTTTCCTAAAAGGGATGATAAAGGTAGATCTCCATCATGTGAAAAATATAGTTTTTTTCAGAATTGTCGCTCTTTTTATGTTTATAGCACAAAAAATAAAAATTACACAAGTGATCAAATACCACCAAAAGAAAGCTCTATTTGTGGGAAAAAAAAGGATATCAATTTTATTTGGGCACGACCACGCAATTGTCCGTTAAAGTAACACAGTGCGAATCGCAAAAAAAGGCCTGCTCATTAAGGGGGCAAATTCTTCCGGTCCAGAAGTGGTTAACATTCATACATTTAGGATTGGGTTGTGTTGGGTTTTTAGGAATTAATGTGTGTGTGTGTATGTTTGTGTATGTATATATAACCCAAATATTATTTTTAGTTCAGGATAGCGTAGGGAAGGGCTTAGTCAGCTGTTTTTTTTATGTTTGTTCTCTATCAGGTAGATTTTCTTTAAATTATTGTCCCATAGATGAACCGGGAGGTGAACATAAATCTCTACAGAGTTAGGTTAATTTTTAAAATATTTTTTTCTTTCCAAGGTGTGTTAGCATCACATCAAATAGCTACACATGGGTTACTGAAAATCATATATTCACTCTATTGATTACCTTAACAAATAATGGGGGGAGGGGGAAGTAATGAGACTGAAAAAAAAGTAAAAAAAGGGGAAAAAATAAGAAATACAACAAATATAATAATAAATAATAAAAAGTAAATAGGAATAATAACATATTAATTGCAGAGATGCCATGGTAATAGCAACTAGATATATATGTATAGAAAATAATTAATTACATAATTGCCTTGGTAGTAGCAACTAGATAGATAGATATAAAAAAATAGTTAAATTCCAATATATACACATGGGGGGGGGGGTGTTGGGACTTTACATGAGGCAGTTGACAAAAGAAAAGATAATTAATAATGACATATTTTTTAGATAATTGCATTGGTAATACCAGTTACATACATATACATAAATATAAAAAATTCATATATGTACATGGATAAGGGACATTTCATACCACAACTACACACTCCAGTAATCAGTATATCATAAACCATACACATTCATAATACATAAAATACAGTAATTCATGATGACAAAAAATGTAAAATGTATAAAACATTGTAAAAAAGAAGAACAGCTGCGTCTTGGAAAGCTCAATGCGTTTTATGGTAAAAGACCACTTCCTCAGAGGCAGAGGCAGCATTGTATCTATAAATAGATGTAGGTAACAATATAAGCAATAACTTCGACATCAAAAGGAAATGAAGCCACATAAGAACGGACAAGAATAATCAATCCTATCTACTTACACAAAATTACAATATCATATGATAATGCCAGAACCGGGCCACTGGAATAGTCTAGACAGGTGGAGTGATCCCCGTAGAACCCGGGCGCCTACCAAGGTATATAAACACGTGAAATCTCCATTTTTCTTTTTTTTTCCTTTATCTATTGATTACCTTACTTATATATTTTTTAAATAAATGTTTGTCATGACTGATTTATATTTCCACATAAGACACAACCAGTGACAGCTACCACTAAAATACTATTTTTGTTTAAAAGAATAAAAATAAATGAAAGACACCTGCATGCATAACAACTTCCATAATAGGGGCGATTCTGGAATGCACATTTAAATGAATACCTTTACATTTGAACAAAAAAAATTCTGTAGTGGTGGTTTAGTGTGCTTTGGTGTTTAACTCATAAGCTGTTTTAAAGGACAAACATGCCTACCTTTGTATAGTTGTCCTATAATAAGTTCCTCCCACCCCCTGAGTGCTGGCCTAATGGTTTTCAGCCCCAGTTCAGCCTAAAGCCATTCAACCTTTTCTTGAAATGGCTAGTTCATATTGTGCATGCATACTGTGGACCCATGCATTCCTTTGAGAAAGCCATACTCCTTTGGGTCTCAAGTGGCAACATTTGGATGAAAAGGACCGTGGTGTGCACAAGCTGTATAAACTAGCCATTTTCAGGAAACATGATGTGCGTCTTTAAGTGGAACCACTCAGTAAAGATCTTTGGATAGAGGCTGAAGGTGAGTTTTCCTAGAGGGAGGCACTCAGGGGGTGAGAAAAACTTATTATAGGGTAACTATGAAAAAGTACATTAGTACTTTAATATAAGAAATGTTTTAGTCTGCTTCATTTGAATGAAATCTTTGAGAAGACCAAAAATATGCCAATAAACTACAGTATCTCACAAAAGTACACCCCTCACATTTTTGTAAATATTTTATACTATCTTTTCATATGACAACACTGAAGAAATTACACTTTGCTACAATGTAAAGTAGTGAGTGTATAGCTTGTATAACAGTGTAAATTAGCTGTCCCCTCAAAATAACTCAACATACAGCCATTAATGCCTAAACCGCTGGAAACAAAAGTGAGTACACCCCTAAGTGAAAATGTCCAAATTGGGCCCAATTAGCCATTTTCCCTCCCCGATGTCATGTGACTCATTAGTGTTGCAAGGTCTCAGGTGTGAATGGGGAGCAGGTGTGTTCAATTTGGTGTTTATCACTCTCATTCTCTCACACTGGTTACTGGAATTTCAACATGGCACCTTATGACAAAGAACTCTCTGAGGATCTAAAAAAAAAGAATTGTTGCTCCATATAAAGATGGCCTAGACTATAAGAAGCTGCAGCACAGTGGCCAAGAACATACAGTGGTTTAACAGGACAGGTTCCACTCAGAACAGGTTTCACCATGGTCAATCAAAGAAGTTGAATGCACTTGCTCAGCGTCATATCCAGAGGTTGTCTTTGGAAAATAAAATGTATGAGTGCTGCTAGCATTGCTGCAGAGGTTGAAAGGGTTGTGGATCAGCTTGTCAGTGCTCAGACCATACGCCGCACGCTGCATCAAATTGATCTGCACGGCTATTGTCCCAGAAGAAAGCCTCTTCTAAAGGTGATGCACAAGAAAGCCCGCAAACAGTTTGCTGAAGACAAGCAGACTAAGGAAATGGATTACTGAAACAATGTCCTGTGGTCTGATGAGACCAAGATAAACTTATTTGGTTCAGACGGTGTCAAGCATGTGTGGTGGCAACCAGGTAAGGCGTACAAAGACAACTGTGTCTTCCCTACAGTCAAGCATGGTGGTGGGAGTGTCATGGTATGGGGCTACAATGGGGCTGCCGGCACTGGGGAGCTACAGTTCATTGAGGGAACCATGAATGCCAACATGTACTGTGACATACTGCAGCAGAGCATGATCCCCTCCCTTCAGAGACTGGGCCGCAGGGCAGTGTTCCAACATGATAACAATCCCAAACACACCTCCAAGATGACCACTGCCTTGCTAAAGAAGCTAAGGGTAAAGGTGATGGACTGTCCAAGCATATCTCCAGACCTAAACGCTATTGAGCATCTGTAGGGCATCCTCAAATGGAAGGTGGAGGAGCGCAAGGTCTCTAACATCCACCAGTTCTGTGATTTCATCACGGAGGAGTGGAAGAGGACTCCAGTGACAACCTGTGAAGCTCTGGTGAACTCCATGCCCAAGAGGGTTAAGGAAGTGCTGGAAAATAATGGTGGTCACACAAAATAAAATTTACACTGTTATACAAGCTGTACACTCACTAATTTACATTGTAGAAAAGTGTAATTTCTTCAGTGTTGTCACATGAAAAGATATAGTAAAATATTTACAAAAATTTGAGGGGTGGACTCGCTTTTGTGAGATACTGTATATTAAAACCAAACGGCTCCTCTTTTTTGCATGTTTTCCATACACCACAGCAGTCAAATGTTTTCCCACCTCATACTGAATGAATAGGAGATCAATATGTTTATTGGCCTTGCTTCAATTGGTTATTAAATAGTATATACTGTATATGTAATTGTATGTGTAAACATTTGAGACAATACTTTTTTTGTATCAGTGAAACCTACACAGAAAAAATATTTTTCTCTGTTACCTGAAAATGCATACTTTTCTGGAACCTAAAAAGTATTGTTAATTATCTAAAAACATCAAAAACAAACTTATAAAGCTGGAAACTGGAATACAATTTTTGAGAACACATATTAAAGATTACAGAATTCTTTTGCTTCAAAGAACTAGCAAGACCTGCCCTGAATCTCCTTTCACTGTAATTCAAAGTATTTTCCAGTTTGATCTGTCATTTCCAGTTTGAATTCTTTATGCCACCCTCACCCAATAACAGACCTAAAGTTTTCTTGGCTAATGTCTACTGGAATATTTGTTTGACATGACCAACAGCAAAAAAAGCCAGTGAAACAAAGAAGCAATATTTACTGACAGTTTATATAGTGATAAACACTTGGACTTAGGCCTTGAGAGTCAGCAGGTCCAAATGAACTCTGAATTTTAGTTTTAATGAAACTCTGACATGTGGTAGCAAATGGTGGCTGCTCTACCCCTACAGTGATGTCTGACATGTCTCCTAACTAGGGATGATCGAACTTTTGAAAAGTTTGGTTCGGCCAGAACATCCGAACTTCCCGAAAGTTCGGCCCGGATTTCAGAACCCCATTGAAATCCATGGGACCCGAACTTCGGTAATCAAAAAACACAATTTTTAAGCCCTAAAACCCAATAAATGCCCCTAAAAAGTGCCTAGGGTTCTGGGTCATGCCCCATTAACTATTAATCACACAAAAAAAGTTCTTAAAAATTGTCATTTTTGATAAAAAAGCCAATTATTGAAAAAAAAGAGAGATTTTTTGATTTTGACTTTGGATTTAGTATCTGGGGGTCTAAAAGGTGTACATGTGAAGTTTCAGCTCTGTAGCATGTCCAGAACCATGAAAAAAAAAAGATAATTTTTCAGTAGAACAGGGATGTGGGACCCTCCTTTAACACCTATATGATCTTTTTTCTGGTTCTGGACATGCTACAGAGCTGAAACTTCACAGGTACACCTTTTAGACCCCCCAGACACAAAATCACACAAAAAAAGTTCTTAAAAATTGTCATTTTTGATAAAAAAAGCCAATTGTTGAAAAATTAAAAAAAAACAAAAGAGATTTTTTGATTTTTACTTTGGATTTAGTATCTGGGGGGGTCTAAAAAGTGTACATGTGAAGTTTCAGCTCTGTAGCATGTCCAGAACCATAAAAAAAAAAAGATCGTTTGTATTAGAAAACTTTCAGCACAGGAGGTTGGCTTCGCTGCTGTAACACCTTGCCGGTTTAATAGAAGGCATTTTTTTGGGTTCTTTGCAGTCAGGAAAAACATCTGAACTTGTGTATAGTGGTTCTGTGCACAAGTTCTGATGTTTTGCCTGCCTCCAAAACCCCCCAAAAAATGCCAGCAAAAACACACCTGGGCATCTTTTTTTTGACGCTAGCGTTTTTTTGGCATTTTTTGGGGTTCTTTTGAGGCAGGCAAAACATCTGAACTTGTGTATAGTGGTATATATACACACATAATTATATGTATATAGACACCTAGCCATATATAGGTGTGATAGTAGCAGAAATATATTACTGTAAATGATTTCATTAGCGCAAGCATATATTTCTGCTACTATCACACCTATATATGTCTAGGTGTGTATATAAATATATGGATCAAAAACAAAGGGGTTCCCCTGTGGGTGGGACTTTAAAGGCACTGATATTTCAGAAATTACACATAGGTAAGAATACAAAAATGTAGCTTTATTGAAATTGTTTATACAAAATATATAAAAGATAAAAGCAGAGGCAAGCAAAATTATACATCACATTACAGGGTTGAACATCCACCATAGGACCCCCATGTAAACACCCGACGCGTTTCGGAGAAACACTCCTTCTTCAGGGGTGCCTTGGGAGGGTGGTCTGTAAACAATCAGTGTAGATGTACATATTATACATAATTGCAAAGTCAATCTGGCAAGAAGAAATCATAATCAAGTCAAAAAAGTTGCACTTACATGTTTCACTGTAATGGTTGAAGAAAGAGTGCCTGCCTGCAAGGCTAAAAACAGAACATCGACAATGCCAGCGTGGGTCTATGGTAAGCCGATTAAATTCGATGGAGTTGGCTTCATACAGAAGGAGAATTTTTTAATTTGTAGAATTGAAATTAAATCAAGGTTGCTTGCTACCAGACGACTATGTGGGTCTGGGTGGGGACAGCTGAGATCCCAAAAAGGAGGCAATCCTGCTGGGCAAAAAGCCGAAATAGAGAAGAAAAAAGGAAAAGAAGTATATGGTAAATAGTGTGTCATGTGAACAAGTCAGGGGACACACAAGACACCTAGGGGTTAATCTCACCAGAGAGCTGCTACCCATATAAGAGCTACAGGCTCTCTGAGGTGAGGGAATCACCCTGGAGGCTCCAATGCTCATAGATATATAATGTAGATTAATTATTGAGTAATTTAATAAAGAGAGGGGGGGGGGGGGGTTTAGTTCTTTTTTCTCTAAATGAACATTGTAACTACTTAAGAGCAGAGGAGCCAACAAAAATGGAGATCCCAAAAACAACAGTCAAAAAAGGGTAAAATATGTTTAAGAAGTATAGAAATACCTTTTCAAATCCAATCTTGGCAGAATGAATGCAATGTCAGGATAGATGTTGCTCCACGCTCGGCAAAGGAACATATGAGTCCGACGCCGAGCGTGGAGTATAAATGAGGAGTTGCTAATCAGCTGAGAGCAGTCTCAGCTGGGCGGCTATTGCGTCCAGCTGACTGCCAAAGGGATCTCCCGGGTCACATGGGCCAGCGCCGCCCCCAGCCGGAAGGAGTCCGGCGGAAGTGATGGCAAGTCAACACCGCCGGAAATGATCCGGCGGAAGTGACGTCGGCCCATGCGTCCCACCGACACGGTACAGACTTCCGCCAACGTTGAATACGTCAGGCGGAGTCCATTGGGCATGCGCAATGGGAATGTCCCATGAGCCAGGTGTGCAGGGCTGCTGCCCCCATTGGCGAACGCCACGAATGGCGTTCGCCTTACCGTGCCGGGCTGTACCCATAGCAATCGCAGAAGGTAGTTATTTTCTGCGCAACAAACTTGATAAGAATAAAAAATCATGTCAAAAGTGTATGTTATCTGTATACCAAAGGCAACATATTGGTTCAAAATACATCTCTGTATGGATTTATAGCCATTTAAACAGAGAAAGAAAGAAGAAAAAAATTGGCAACCATAATTGCAACCCAAGGGCAAGTCGATGTTCATGTGTACAAAGCAAGACAAATGCTTAATACAATAATGTAATCACAAAGGCTAACTGTAGGAAAAGAAAAAGAAAAAGGGGAAGGGGGGAGGGAAAAAGGAAAGAGGGGAAAGGGAAAGAAACTAATAAATAAATAAAATGGGTATACAAGCAGCATATTTCTATACAAGGAGTCTATTGTAACAAAGACAGAGCCGGGGATTTCCTCCAAGAGGCACGTGCTAGATCGAGATGTGTTCCCCAGGAGGCATAAGAGAGATTATTTATCTCTCCATGCCTCCTGAGGTGAATCCCTCAAGAAATGGCTTGAACGAAATCATCTCGTTCAAGCCAGGAGGTTCTGTTGCCCTCAGGCGGTAAATCCACCGCAGTTCAAGTTGGAGGAGGGTCTTATTCCAATCCCCTCCTCTTGGACTGGGGTGGACTCTATCCAGGATCAGAAACTTTATTTTTGGAAAAATCCCTGCATGAACTAAACTGGTATGTCGGCCTAGTGGGAGATCCGGATTGCAAGTTTGCATGCTTTTTATGTGTCTGTTAGCCCTTTTGGTGAAATCTAGTTTTGTTTTGCCAACATAAAAACAGCCGCACCCACAGAGGAGTAAGTAAACCACCCCGTGGGTGCGGCAGTTGGCAAAGTGCTGGGGTATAAATGTTTGCCCATTCGGTAGAATGGGATTCTTTTTGGTCAGCATAAATTTGCAATATTTACAGGCACCGCATATAAAGGTGCCTTTGGCCTTGCAGGGATCTCTCCCATTTTGAGCTGTGTATTCGCTACGTACCAATTGATCTTTTAGAGCGGGAGCTTTTTTGAAAGTAATTTGGGGAGCAGGTGGAACATGTTTGCCCACGATGGGATCGAGGGACAACAGGTGCCAATACTTCCCCACGATTCTCCTGACCTCAGTATGTTGTTCTGAATATTTCATGATTACTCTCAGTGTTTGGTCAACTGGTCTGGCTGTGTTTGTGGCTATTAATGAGGTTCTATCTTTCATCAGGGCCTTTCTATAAGCCTTCTTTAAGGTGGTAGGGGGGTATCCTCTAGTCAAAAGTCTCTGTCTCAAATCGTCAGCTGCCTTCTGGAAACTGATGAGGTCTTTACAATTGCGTCTAGCGCGAAGGTACTGTCCGTATGGAATAGATTGCACCAATGTAGATGGATGAAAGCTAGAGGCATGGAGGATGGTGTTACCAGCAGTGGGCTTACGATAAAGCCCACTGTGGAGAACACCATCCTCCCCCCTAGTCACTGTGACATCAAGAAACGTGACACAAGAAATGTCATATTGCATTGTAAAAGTTAAGTTAAAGTCGTTTTTGTTAATTCGGTCCATAAATGCATTCAAAAGTTCAGGGGGTCCATGCCAAAGCATGAACACGTCATCGATGTATCGGACCCACAATCTGATGTGGTCCGTGTACATCGAGAGCATGTCATCATTCAGAAGAGCTTGTTCCCACTCCCCCAGGTACAGATTGGCGTAGGATGGGGCACAACATGTGCCCATCGCTACGCCCTGCACCTGGAGGTAGTGGGAACCATCGAATGTAAAGACATTGTGAGATAATATGAACTGTAACATGGACAGAATAAACTCTCCGTACGCATCCAAAATTTGGTTTTCTATTAGTGTGTGTCTAATTGCCGAAAGGCCACGATCGTGAGGAATAGAGCTATAAAGTGCCTCAACGTCAATTGTGACTAGGAGACACTCATCTGGAATCCATATGTTTTCAATTCTTTGTAAAAAGTGTATCGTGTCGCGTACATGGGATGGTAGTTGTGTGACCAGTGGTTTCAAGAAAGAGTCAATAAGCCTGCTAGCGTTATCTGTTATAGAGCCTCGCCCCGAAATAATGGGGCGCCCTGGTGGATTAGTGGCGTCCTTATGTATTTTGGGGAGGGCATAAAAGGTCGGGGTAATTGGAAAGGTTGTGCGTATGAATTCCCATGTATGTTTGGGAATGACTTCGTTCAAATAAGCAGTATCAACCAATTTGTAAAACTCGAGCTGATACTTATTGTTGATATCAGCTGGAATTTTACGATACCAGTTATGATTCTTCAGAATCTTTTGGCACATAGTCACATAGTGAACATTGTTCATAATCACCACGTTGCCCCCCTTGTCAGCCTGCTTAATAGTAATCGAGTGGTTGGTTTTTAGGCTTTTAATGGCCTGTCTTTGATTGAATGTTATATTTGTTTTTGTAGGTTTTTTGATGTTGAGTTTATCAACATCTTTAGTTACCAAGCTGACAAAGGCGGCAACGTGGGGATTGGAGATGCACGGAAATTTATCTGATTTTTTCCTCAATTTAAGATTATCTTTTTTATGTATGGATTTTTCGGAATCTAAATCTGTCAAAAGAGAGGGCAAGTCGACTCTGTCAATGAGATCCTCATTTTCCTCCAAGAGAGAGATTAGTGTTTCTAATATAGGGTCTTTGTCAGAACGTGTAGTCTTGGATGAATTCTCTTTGTCGAAAAGAATTTTAAAATTCAATTTCCGAGCAAAGAGATTTATGTCTTTGATAAGGTCAAATTTGTCTAGCTTTCTACTCGGGCAAAAGCTTAGACCTTTTTTGAGAACATCAATCTCATCTTGAGACAAACGGTAATCTGAAAGGTTAATGACTGAAAGATCAGTGTGTGAAGTTTTAGAAGTAGGTGCCTCTGGGGGGGGTGAGGGGGGTGGTGCTACGGTTGAATTTAAAGGGGAGTGGTGGGAGTGAAGGTTGGTGCTTGTGCATGAATAAGCTCTAAAAAAGTGGTGTCTTGCAAATTAATTGTGGAAGCTAATGAAACAGTTGCTGAATTCAAATTGGAAAGTGATGTTTTGGTGTTAGATTTTGTGCCTTCTTGAGGTGTGTCAGCGTTGTAATCTGATCTCTGTGTCGTGGGTTTGAATAAAGATATGTTTGATCCTGTGTCGTGTAGAACGTTTGTTTTTTTAGAAGATTGTTTTAGGTCATGTTCATCATGATAAGCCCGTTTCGTTGTTTTTGATTTGGGCATGTTTGAGGGACCATTTCTGGATGCATTTTTGGAAGGAAGTTGAGAGATAGGGAAATGTTGTTCCTTCTGTGTAGGTGGAAAATAAGGAAATTTATTTATATTCCATCTGTATGCTTTGTTTTGATCAAATGCAATAGTGTCACGTACTAGTTTTTGTTGTTTTTTTATAAGAATATTGCGGTTGAAAACCTCTAAGTGGTCTTTAAGCTGTTTTTCTTTAGTTGAAAACAGTTTGTGAGATTTGTATTTCTGGAGCTTTTGACAGAGATTGGTGACCTCAGTATCTAGCTTGGAGGCGCGAGTGGTATATTCAGTAATGAGAAGAGTCATCAGAGTGGCTGAACATTCACTTAAAGTGTGCTCCCAATTGGTTTTGAACTCTGGACTAAGGTCCTCAAGGAGAGGAAATACCTGTATCCTGAGGCCAATTGGGTTAGTCTTATTTTTGATGTAGTCCTTAAAAGACTTTACATGCCAAAAATAAGCAGACTTTTTTTCAAGGGTTTTGGATAACTGAAAAAATAGTGTCGATAAATCAGCTTCTACATACTCTTTGTTTCCGAAATCTTGTAAGTATCCAGCCATCAATGACTCCCACTCATC
Source organism: Pelophylax lessonae (assembly GCF_965119305.1). NCBI lineage: Eukaryota > Metazoa > Chordata > Amphibia > Anura > Ranidae > Pelophylax > Pelophylax lessonae. The sequence continues at coordinate 264,915,106 of NC_138773.1, read as the reverse complement.
GCCTACATACACAGACATATCTGTACACCAAATTTAAGTGTTTGCTGCAAAAAGATAGAGAGATAAATATATGGACCAAGACAAAGACAAAGCAAAGAAAAAGGGGATTGGAATAGGAAAAGATTGTGTGATTACACAAAATGTTACAAAATCTAGACAAAACTAGACCAATATTATGGTCAAAATACAAGAAATTCAAAAAATTGTAGTTTTAGTTAGGATTGGGACAACGCCACATGAACTGAGGCGGGGAATGGTATTTGCTACCTAAATCAAATTGTACATATGTAGTTCATGTGGAGTGGTCCCTAGCGTGCCACATCCCGGGTACAGAATCAAAAACAAAGGGGTTCCCCTGTGGGTGGGACTTTAAAGGCACTGATATTTCAGAAATTACACATAGGTAAGAATACAAAAATGTAGCTTTATTGAAATTGTTTATACAAAATATATAAAAGATAAAAGCAGAGGCAAGCAAAATTATACATCACATTACAGGGTTGAACATCCACCATAGGACCCCCATGTAAACACCCGACGCGTTTCGGAGAAACACTCCTTCTTCAGGGGTGCCTTGGGAGGGTGGTCTGTAAACAATCAGTGTAGATGTACATATTATACATAATTGCAAAGTCAATCTGGCAAGAAGAAATCATAATCAAGTCAAAAAAGTTGCACTTACATGTTTCACTGTAATGGTTGAAGAAAGAGTGCCTGCCTGCAAGGCTAAAAACAGAACATCGACAATGCCAGCGTGGGTCTATGGTAAGCCGATTAAATTCGATGGAGTTGGCTTCATACAGAAGGAGAATTTTTTAATTTGTAGAATTGAAATTAAATCAAGGTTGCTTGCTACCAGACGACTATGTGGGTCTGGGTGGGGACAGCTGAGATCCCAAAAAGGAGGCAATCCTGCTGGGCAAAAAGCCGAAATAGAGAAGAAAAAAGGAAAAGAAGTATATAGTAAATAGTGTGTCATGTGAACAAGTCAGGGGACACACAAGACACCTAGGGGTTAATCTCACCAGAGAGCTGCTACCCATATAAGAGCTACAGGCTCTCTGAGGTGAGGGAATCACCCTGGAGGCTCCAATGCTCATAGATATATAATGTAGATTAATTATTGAGTAATTTAATAAAGAGAGGGGGGGGGGGGTTTAGTTCTTTTTTCTCTAAATGAACATTGTAACTACTTAAGAGCAGAGGAGCCAACAAAAATGGAGATCCCAAAAACAACAGTCAAAAAAGGGTAAAATATGTTTAAGAAGTATAGAAATACCTTTTCAAATCCAATCTTGGCAGAATGAATGCAATGTCAGGATAGATGTTGCTCCACGCTCGGCAAAGGAACATATGAGTCCGACGCCGAGCGTGGAGTATAAATGAGGAGTTGCTAATCAGCTGAGAGCAGTCTCAGCTGGGCGGCTATTGCATCCAGCTGACTGCCAAAGGGATCTCCCGGGTCACATGGGCCAGCGCCGCCCCCAGCCGGAAGGAGTCCGGCGGAAGTGATGGCAAGTCAACACCGCCGGAAATGATCCGGCGGAAGTGACGTCGGCCCATGCGTCCCACCGACACGGTACAGACTTCCGCCAACGTTGAATACGTCAGGCGGAGTCCATTGGGCATGCGCAATGGGAATGTCCCATGAGCCAGGTGTGCAGGGCTGCTGCCCCCATTGGCGAACGCCACGAATGGCGTTCGCCTTACCGTGCCGGGCTGTACCCATAGCAATCGCAGAAGGTAGTTATTTTCTGCGCAACAAACTTGATAAGAATAAAAAATCATGTCAAAAGTGTATGTTATCTGTATACCAAAGGCAACATATTGGTTCAAAATACATCTCTGTATGGATTTATAGCCATTTAAACAGAGAAAGAAAGAAGAAAAAAATTGGCAACCATAATTGCAACCCAAGGGCAAGTCGATGTTCATGTGTACAAAGCAAGACAAATGCTTAATACAATAATGTAATCACAAAGGCTAACTGTAGGAAAAGAAAAAGAAAAAGGGGAAGGGGGGAGGGAAAAAGGAAAGAGGGGAAAGGGAAAGAAACTAATAAATAAATAAAATGGGTATACAAGCAGCATATTTCTATACAAGGAGTCTATTGTAACAAAGACAGAGCCGGGGATTTCCTCCAAGAGGCACGTGCTAGATCGAGATGTGTTCCCCAGGAGGCATAAGAGAGATTATTTATCTCTCCATGCCTCCTGAGGTGAATCCCTCAAGAAATGGCTTGAACGAAATCATCTCGTTCAAGCCAGGAGGTTCTGTTGCCCTCAGGCGGTAAATCCACCGCAGTTCAAGTTGGAGGAGGGTCTTATTCCAATCCCCTCCTCTTGGACTGGGGTGGACTCTATCCAGGATCAGAAACTTTATTTTTGGAAAAATCCCTGCATGAACTAAACTGGTATGTCGGCCTAGTGGGAGATCCGGATTGCAAGTTTGCATGCTTTTTATGTGTCTGTTAGCCCTTTTGGTGAAATCTAGTTTTGTTTTGCCAACATAAAAACAGCCGCACCCACAGAGGAGTAAGTAAACCACCCCGTGGGTGCGGCAGTTGGCAAAGTGCTGGGGTATAAATGTTTGCCCATTCGGTAGAATGGGATTCTTTTTGGTCAGCATAAATTTGCAATATTTACAGGCACCGCATATAAAGGTGCCTTTGGCCTTGCAGGGATCTCTCCCATTTTGAGCTGTGTATTCGCTACGTACCAATTGATCTTTTAGAGCGGGAGCTTTTTTGAAAGTAATTTGGGGAGCAGGTGGAACATGTTTGCCCACGATGGGATCGAGGGACAACAGGTGCCAATACTTCCCCACGATTCTCCTGACCTCAGTATGTTGTTCTGAATATTTCATGATTACTCTCAGTGTTTGGTCAACTGGTCTGGCTGTGTTTGTGGCTATTAATGAGGTTCTATCTTTCATCAGGGCCTTTCTATAAGCCTTCTTTAAGGTGGTAGGGGGGTATCCTCTAGTCAAAAGTCTCTGTCTCAAATCGTCAGCTGCCTTCTGGAAACTGATGAGGTCTTTACAATTGCGTCTAGCGCGAAGGTACTGTCCGTATGGAATAGATTGCACCAATGTAGATGGATGAAAGCTAGAGGCATGGAGGATGGTGTTACCAGCAGTGGGCTTACGATAAAGCCCACTGTGGAGAACACCATCCTCCCCCCTAGTCACTGTGACATCAAGAAACGTGACACAAGAAATGTCATATTGCATTGTAAAAGTTAAGTTAAAGTCGTTTTTGTTAATTCGGTCCATAAATGCATTCAAAAGTTCAGGGGGTCCATGCCAAAGCATGAACACGTCATCGATGTATCGGACCCACAATCTGATGTGGTCCGTGTACATCGAGAGCATGTCATCATTCAGAAGAGCTTGTTCCCACTCCCCCAGGTACAGATTGGCGTAGGATGGGGCACAACATGTGCCCATCGCTACGCCCTGCACCTGGAGGTAGTGGGAACCATCGAATGTAAAGACATTGTGAGATAATATGAACTGTAACATGGACAGAATAAACTCTCCGTACGCATCCAAAATTTGGTTTTCTATTAGTGTGTGTCTAATTGCCGAAAGGCCACGATCGTGAGGAATAGAGCTATAAAGTGCCTCAACGTCAATTGTGACTAGGAGACACTCATCTGGAATCCATATGTTTTCAATTCTTTGTAAAAAGTGTATCGTGTCGCGTACATGGGATGGTAGTTGTGTGACCAGTGGTTTCAAGAAAGAGTCAATAAGCCTGCTAGCGTTATCTGTTATAGAGCCTCGCCCCGAAATAATGGGGCGCCCTGGTGGATTAGTGGCGTCCTTATGTATTTTGGGGAGGGCATAAAAGGTCGGGGTAATTGGAAAGGTTGTGCGTATGAATTCCCATGTATGTTTGGGAATGACTTCGTTCAAATAAGCAGTATCAACCAATTTGTAAAACTCGAGCTGATACTTATTGTTGATATCAGCTGGAATTTTACGATACCAGTTATGATTCTTCAGAATCTTTTGGCACATAGTCACATAGTGAACATTGTTCATAATCACCACGTTGCCCCCCTTGTCAGCCTGCTTAATAGTAATCGAGTGGTTGGTTTTTAGGCTTTTAATGGCCTGTCTTTGATTGAATGTTATATTTGTTTTTGTAGGTTTTTTGATGTTGAGTTTATCAACATCTTTAGTTACCAAGCTGACAAAGGCGGCAACGTGGGGATTGGAGATGCACGGAAATTTATCTGATTTTTTCCTCAATTTAAGATTATCTTTTTTATGTATGGATTTTTCGGAATCTAAATCTGTCAAAAGAGAGGGCAAGTCGACTCTGTCAATGAGATCCTCATTTTCCTCCAAGAGAGAGATTAGTGTTTCTAATATAGGGTCTTTGTCAGAACGTGTAGTCTTGGATGAATTCTCTTTGTCGAAAAGAATTTTAAAATTCAATTTCCGAGCAAAGAGATTTATGTCTTTGATAAGGTCAAATTTGTCTAGCTTTCTACTCGGGCAAAAGCTTAGACCTTTTTTGAGAACATCAATCTCATCTTGAGACAAACGGTAATCTGAAAGGTTAATGACTGAAAGATCAGTGTGTGAAGTTTTAGAAGTAGGTGCCTCTGGGGGGGGTGAGGGGGGTGGTGCTACGGTTGAATTTAAAGGGGAGTGGTGGGAGTGAAGGTTGGTGCTTGTGCATGAATAAGCTCTAAAAAAGTGGTGTCTTGCAAATTAATTGTGGAAGCTAATGAAACAGGTGCTGAATTCAAATTGGAAAGTGATGTTTTGGTGTTAGATTTTGTGCCTTCTTGAGGTGTGTCAGCGTTGTAATCTGATCTCTGTGTCGTGGGTTTGAATAAAGATATGTTTGATCCTGTGTCGTGTAGAACGTTTGTTTTTTTAGAAGATTGTTTTAGGTCATGTTCATCATGATAAGCCCGTTTCGTTGTTTTTGATTTGGGCATGTTTGAGGGACCATTTCTGGATGCATTTTTGGAAGGAAGTTGAGAGATAGGGAAATGTTGTTCCTTCTGTGTAGGTGGAAAATAAGGAAATTTATTTATATTCCATCTGTATGCTTTGTTTTGATCAAATGCAATAGTGTCACGTACTAGTTTTTGTTGTTTTTTTATAAGAATATTGCGGTTGAAAACCTCTAAGTGGTCTTTAAGCTGTTTTTCTTTAGTTGAAAACAGTTTGTGAGATTTGTATTTCTGGAGCTTTTGACAGAGATTGGTGACCTCAGTATCTAGCTTGGAGGCGCGAGTGGTATATTCAGTAATGAGAAGAGTCATCAGAGTGGCTGAACATTCACTTAAAGTGTGCTCCCAATTGGTTTTGAACTCTGGACTAAGGTCCTCAAGGAGAGGAAATACCTGTATCCTGAGGCCAATTGGGTTAGTCTTATTTTTGATGTAGTCCTTAAAAGACTTTACATGCCAAAAATAAGCAGACTTTTTTTCAAGGGTTTTGGATAACTGAAAAAATAGTGTCGATAAATCAGCTTCTACATACTCTTTGTTTCCGAAATCTTGTAAGTATCCAGCCATCAATGACTCCCACTCATCGCCTACATACACAGACATATCTGTACACCAAATTTAAGTGTTTGCTGCAAAAAGATAGAGAGATAAATATATGGACCAAGACAAAGACAAAGCAAAGAAAAAGGGGATTGGAATAGGAAAAGATTGTGTGATTACACAAAATGTTACAAAATCTAGACAAAACTAGACCAATATTATGGTCAAAATACAAGAAATTCAAAAAATTGTAGTTTTAGTTAGGATTGGGACAACGCCACATGAACTGAGGCGGGGAATGGTATTTGCTACCTAAATCAAATTGTACATATGTAGTTCATGTGGAGTGGTCCCTAGCGTGCCACATCCCGGGTACAGAATCAAAAACAAAGGGGTTCACCTGTGGGTGGGACTTTAAAGGCACTGATATTTCAGAAATTACACATAGGTAAGAATACAAAAATGTAGCTTTATTGAAATTGTTTATACAAAATATATAAAAGATAAAAGCAGAGGCAAGCAAAATTATACATCACATTACAGGGTTGAACATCCACCATAGGACCCCCATGTAAACACCCGACGCGTTTCGGAGAAACACTCCTTCTTCAGGGGTGCCTTGGGAGGGTGGTCTGTAAACAATCAGTGTAGATGTACATATTATACATAATTGCAAAGTCAATCTGGCAAGAAGAAATCATAATCAAGTCAAAAAAGTTGCACTTACATGTTTCACTGTAATGGTTGAAGAAAGAGTGCCTGCCTGCAAGGCTAAAAACAGAACATCGACAATGCCAGCGTGGGTCTATGGTAAGCCGATTAAATTCGATGGAGTTGGCTTCATACAGAAGGAGAATTTTTTAATTTGTAGAATTGAAATTAAATCAAGGTTGCTTGCTACCAGACGACTATGTGGGTCTGGGTGGGGACAGCTGAGATCCCAAAAAGGAGGCAATCCTGCTGGGCAAAAAGCCGAAATAGAGAAGAAAAAAGGAAAAGAAGTATATGGTAAATAGTGTGTCATGTGAACAAGTCAGGGGACACACAAGACACCTAGGGGTTAATCTCACCAGAGAGCTGCTACCCATATAAGAGCTACAGGCTCTCTGAGGTGAGGGAATCACCCTGGAGGCTCCAATGCTCATAGATATATAATGTAGATTAATTATTGAGTAATTTAATAAAGAGAGGGGGGGGGGGGTTTAGTTCTTTTTTCTCTAAATGAACATTGTAACTACTTAAGAGCAGAGGAGCCAACAAAAATGGAGATCCCAAAAACAACAGTCAAAAAAGGGTAAAATATGTTTAAGAAGTATAGAAATACCTTTTCAAATCCAATCTTGGCAGAATGAATGCAATGTCAGGATAGATGTTGCTCCACGCTCGGCAAAGGAACATATGAGTCCGACGCCGAGCGTGGAGTATAAATGAGGAGTTGCTAATCAGCTGAGAGCAGTCTCAGCTGGGCGAGGAGTGACTAGGGGGGAGGATGGTGTTCTCCACAGTGGGCTTTATCGTAAGCCCACTGCTGGTAACACCATCCTCCATGCCTCTAGCTTTCATCCATCTACATTGGTGCAATCTATTCCATACGGACAGTACCTTCGCGCTAGACGCAATTGTAAAGACCTCATCAGTTTCCAGAAGGCAGCTGACGATTTGAGACAGAGACTTTTGACTAGAGGATACCCCCCTACCACCTTAAAGAAGGCTTATAGAAAGGCCCTGATGAAAGATAGAACCTCATTAATAGCCACAAACACAGCCAGACCAGTTGACCAAACACTGAGAGTAATCATGAAATATTCAGAACAACATACTGAGGTCAGGAGAATCGTGGGGAAGTATTGGCACCTGTTGTCCCTCGATCCCATCGTGGGCAAACATGTTCCACCTGCTCCCCAAATTACTTTCAAAAAAGCTCCCGCTCTAAAAGATCAATTGGTACGTAGCGAATACACAGCTCAAAATGGGAGAGATCCCTGCAAGGCCAAAGGCACCTTTATATGCGGTGCCTGTAAATATTGCAAATTTATGCTGACCAAAAAGAATCCCATTCTACCGAATGGGCAAACATTTATACCCCAGCACTTTGCCAACTGCCGCACCCACGGGGTGGTTTACTTACTCCTCTGTGGGTGCGGCTGTTTTTATGTTGGCAAAACAAAACTAGATTTCACCAAAAGGGCTAACAGACACATAAAAAGCATGCAAACTTGCAATCCGGATCTCCCACTAGGCCGACATACCAGTTTAGTTCATGCAGGGATTTTTCCAAAAATAAAGTTTCTGATCCTGGATAGAGTCCACCCCAGTCCAAGAGGAGGGGATTGGAATAAGACCCTCCTCCAACTTGAACTGCGGTGGATTTACCGCCTGAGGGCAACAGAACCTCCTGGCTTGAACGAGATGATTTCGTTCAAGCCATTTCTTGAGGGATTCACCTCAGGAGGCATGGAGAGATAAATAATCTCTCTTATGCCTCCTGGGGAACACATCTCGATCTAGCACGTGCCTCTTGGAGGAAATCCCCGGCTCTGTCTTTGTTACAATAGACTCCTTGTATAGAAATATGCTGCTTGTATACCCATTTTATTTATTTATTAGTTTCTTTCCCTTTCCCCTCTTTCCTTTTTCCCTCCCCCCTTCCCCTTTTTCTTTTTCTTTTCCTACAGTTAGCCTTTGTGATTACATTATTGTATTAAGCATTTGTCTTGCTTTGTACACATGAACATCGACTTGCCCTTGGGTTGCAATTATGGTTGCCAATTTTTTTCTTCTTTCTTTCTCTGTTTAAATGGCTATAAATCCATACAGAGATGTATTTTGAACCAATATGTTGCCTTTGGTATACAGATAACATACACTTTTGACATGATTTTTTATTCTTATCAAGTTTGTTGCGCAGAAAATAACTACCTTCTGCGATTGCTATGGGTACAGCCCGGCACGGTAAGGCGAACGCCATTCGTGGCGTTCGCCAATGGGGGCAGCAGCCCTGCACACCTGGCTCATGGGACATTCCCATTGCGCATGCCCAATGGACTCCGCCTGACGTATTCAACGTTGGCGGAAGTCTGTACCGTGTCGGTGGGACGCATGGGCCGACGTCACTTCCGCCGGATCATTTCCGGCGGTGTTGACTTGCCATCACTTCCGCCGGACTCCTTCCGGCTGGGGGCGGCGCTGGCCCATGTGACCCGGGAGATCCCTTTGGCAGTCAGCTGGACGCAATAGCCGCCCAGCTGAGACTGCTCTCAGCTGATTAGCAACTCCTCATTTATACTCCACGCTCGGCGTCGGACTCATATGTTCCTTTGCCGAGCGTGGAGCAACATCTATCCTGACATTGCATTCATTCTGCCAAGATTGGATTTGAAAAGGTATTTCTATACTTCTTAAACATATTTTACCCTTTTTTGACTGTTGTTTTTGGGATCTCCATTTTTGTTGGCTCCTCTGCTCTTAAGTAGTTACAATGTTCATTTAGAGAAAAAAGAACTAAACCCCCCCCCCCCCCTCTCTTTATTAAATTACTCAATAATTAATCTACATTATATATCTATGAGCATTGGAGCCTCCAGGGTGATTCCCTCACCTCAGAGAGCCTGTAGCTCTTATATGGGTAGCAGCTCTCTGGTGAGATTAACCCCTAGGTGTCTTGTGTGTCCCCTGACTTGTTCACATGACACACTATTTACCATATACTTCTTTTCCTTTTTTCTTCTCTATTTCGGCTTTTTGCCCAGCAGGATTGCCTCCTTTTTGGGATCTCAGCTGTCCCCACCCAGACCCACATAGTCGTCTGGTAGCAAGCAACCTTGATTTAATTTCAATTCTACAAATTAAAAAATTCTCCTTCTGTATGAAGCCAACTCCATCGAATTTAATCGGCTTACCATAGACCCACGCTGGCATTGTCGATGTTCTGTTTTTAGCCTTGCAGGCAGGCACTCTTTCTTCAACCATTACAGTGAAACATGTAAGTGCAACTTTTTTGACTTGATTATGATTTCTTCTTGCCAGATTGACTTTGCAATTATGTATAATATGTACATCTACACTGATTGTTTACAGACCACCCTCCCAAGGCACCCCTGAAGAAGGAGTGTTTCTCCGAAACGCGTCGGGTGTTTACATGGGGGTCCTATGGTGGATGTTCAACCCTGTAATGTGATGTATAATTTTGCTTGCCTCTGCTTTTATCTTTTATATATTTTGTATAAACAATTTCAATAAAGCTACATTTTTGTATTCTTACCTATGTGTAATTTCTGAAATATCAGTGCCTTTAAAGTCCCACCCACAGGTGAACCCCTTTGTTTTTGATTCTGTACCCGGGATGTGGCACGCTAGGGACCACTCCACATGAACTACATATGTACAATAAATATATGGATGTGTGTATATACACCACTATACACAAGTTCAGATGTTTTGCCTGCCTCCACAACCCCCCAAAAAATGCCAGCAAAAACACACCTGGGCATTTTTTTTTTTGACGCTAGCGTTTTTTTGGCATTTTTTTGGGTTCTTTTGAGGCAGGCAAAACATCTGAACTTGTGTATAGTGGTATATATATACACACATAATTATATGTATATAGACACCTAGCCATATATAGGTGTGATAGTAGCAGAAATATATTACTGTAAATCATTTAATTAGCGCAAGCATTTATTTCTGCTACTATCACACCTATATATGTCTAGGGGTATATATACAGACATATATGTGTATATATACCCCCTATACACATGTTCAGATGTCATGTCTGACATCAAACATGTCCTCAAAAAAGCACTGGCAGTGGCAGCCCCTGCAGCATAAAAAATGCTTGGCTGGTGAGAAGCCATATTCCAGTTCCGAAGCAATTCAGAGGAATGATCATTTCTCTATAGCGGTCACCCTGCTATGGAAGGGTTTTGTCACCCTGCCATAGCAGTCACTGCCAGTTAACCCTACACTACACTACGGTCCCCTTACACTTAACACTTTCCCTACAGAAACTAAATTTTTGAAGCTAACTTAAGTGTAAAGGAGCACTCTAACTACACTAGATATCCCTTTCCTCACACTAATAAATAGCTAAATGACACTTTTAAAGTAAAATTAACAGAACTGCTTCCACTCTCTTCCATGTCCAGTATAACAATGCTAGGAATATGGCGGGGGCGATCTTATATACTGGGGGGCGTATTCACTAATGATTGGTCTAGGGACCCCCTAGTCACTCCAATCACATTCCTAGCATTCTCCTGTCCCCTCAATTGGCTTTTGCTAATGGTTCTGGTCCAATCACGGACTTTTAAAGCCCATTTCCTGAAGCATTGCATTTTGGTCGGTTCTGGTTGCCGAATTCCGAACTTTTTGGGCAAAAAGTTCTAAATTCGGCCGAACCTCGAACACCCAATGTTCGGACCGAACCGATGGTCGACCCGAACCGTTCGATCATCCCTACTCCTAACTGCCTAAGGAAAAAGTAGGGTGAGAGGCTATGCAAGAAAAACATGGAAGCCAACAAAAGCCATCAGGTACCAGAAATTTGGGAAACTTTTCAGGGTGAAGTGTATGTCCATTGTGAATTGTATGCTTTAATTTTGGAATAGTTAAGAACCCCAGTCACATTTTAATGATATTCACAGCTCTGTTAAAGAGACATTACTTTCTAAATCTGGTTATGGATACATTGAAATGTGGCACTTTTAACAGGGACCAGCAAATTTCGATCCAACTATGGTTGTTTCCATTCAAGAGGTGTTAATCTAGAGATTGACTCCTCTCAAGTGGGACTGTTGGAAAATTTGTGTTCAATCAATATATGCAGCCATGTACTGGTTGCATCGCTAATCAGTGTATTTTGACAGCAGAGGAGTGCTGCTGTCAGAACACTTAAGCGCAGTTCGGAGGATTTCCCTATCCATCTTAATTGTGTGGATTGGAGATTCCATTCTCTCAAATGATCCATCTATCATCAGGGAAATGTCCAAAGATGGAAAAAAATACTTTCCTGTAGTAGAATAAGAGCAGACTGGAACCCCTGTTTCTCTCAATTCTTCTCTGATGTAAGAATTGTCCCTAGAACCTAAGTGAGTGGAAAACTCTCTAAAGGAGTCCCAGGTGGCAGAAAAACCTGATGAGGTTCTAATTTATATTTCATTCTATCCAAGAGTAAAGAAGAATTGTTTTTGCTTGAAATTCACTTTATTAGGATAATGAATTCTTGTTGGGTTGTAAAATTAACTAAAAATTAAAACAAAGACACACTTTGCATTGTTCTGCATTAACAAATTGGCCCCTGTGCCAATAGATCACTTGTGATGTCTCAGATTCAGGGAAAAACTACGAAGATTTAAATGTAAAAACTGCTAATTACAGCTGGGCTGACAAAATCTTTCTATTTTATTTTAGGCCTCTTTGTACTTACCACTTTGAAGAGTAATTCCTGTATTTAGCACACTAATGAAAAACATATGTCTTCTCATAAGAGAATAATGCACTTGTAATTTGGCTGAGACAATTACCGCAAACTCGAACAGATCAGTTTTTTTTTTTTTTTTCCAGCAGAGCTGCCCTTAAGTAATGTGTGAATTTAAACATACATACTATAATTCTAAATCTGTTTTTTACCTACTTAATGGAATGTACAATTATATTACATGCCAGAAGCAAAAAAATATACAACCTAACCTAGTAATTGAATGCAGTAACAGCAGGATACAAACATTTTCAGATGATTGTTGGAATTTATTTTGTTTTTTTATACTACAGTTAGAAAGTTGGCTTCTGTAGTAGAAACAATTATATGTCTTAAATTTGACTCCATTTAGGTTTTCGAGAAAAAAATGTGAGTCATTCCGTTACCAAACTACACACACCAGGCATACTATATACATTCCTATATCAAACAAAACAAGATTCATTTATTCTTTGTTTGTTTTTCAGAGCACAGAAGCTGGTTCATAGAAGATTCTATAAGGAAGAATAGCCCTTATAGACAATTAGAGATTTAGCAAAGCATATTAACTAAAGAGATGGCAGATATATAAATGTGACCTTTCAAATAAGCTTATTCCTGGGTAAAACACATAGTTACTGCACATAGTTAGTGAGGTTGAAAAAAGACACCAGTCCATCCAGCTCAACCTATGTTGAGCGTGTTTGCTGGTAATAGTACATCGTATACCCCTGTATGTTGTGGTCGTTAAGGTGCTCATCTAATAGTTTTTTGAAACTATTGATGCTCCCTGTTGATACCACTGCTTGAGGAATTCCACCATCTGTTTTAGCGATTTTCTATCACCTCACTAATTCGCTTAATGATAAATCTAATAAGTGATTACAACCTTTTGTCTATAAAGGAATCTAGCCAATGCTGTTGCGGCTGTTACCAATGAAATCAATAACGAATGATAACTGCTAAAAAATAAAGATCTAATTTAATTTTACAGAAAAGAAACTTTAGATTAATCAATTATCAATATTAAAATATAATGTAGATGATAATATCTTAAAAGCAGTGAGGTTACAAATACAGTGCAGCCAATGGACAAAGAAAGTTACAGTGAAAGGTACACAAAACAAAAGAGTTACATTACACAGAAAAACCTTACATTCCCATTGTGTTCAGAGATAAAAAGTTCAATGCTTGTAGTCTTTCCTCATAGCTGAAGTCCTCCATTCCCCTAATTATCTTTGTTGCCCTTCTCTGGACTCTCTCCAGTTCCAGCACATCCTTTCTTAGGACCAGTGCCCAGAATTGGACGGCATACTCGAGATGCGGCCTGACCAGAGTCTTGTAGAGTGGGAGAATTATCGTTTTATCTCTGGAGTGAATCCCCTTTTTTATACATGCCAATATTCTGTTGGCTTTGCTTGCAGCAGCTTGGCATTGCATGCCATTGATGAGCTTGTTGTCTACTAGGACCCCCAGGTCCTTTTCCATCTTAGATTCCCCCAGAGGTTCTCCCCCTGGAAAGTAACTTGTGTTCGTATTTCTGGCACCCAAATACATTAGCTTACATTTTTCAACATTAAACCTCATTTGCCATTTAGTTGCCCACCCCATTATTTTGTTTAGGTCTTTTTGTAAGGTTTCCATGTCCTGTGTAGAAGTTATTGCCCTGCTTAGCTTAGTATCGTCCGCACATACTGAGATTGTGCTGGTTATCTCATCCACTAGATTGTTTATGAATAAATTGAACAGGATTGGACCCAGGACAGATCCTTGGGGAACCCCACTTTACACACCAGACCAATCCGATTACTCCCCATTTATCACCACCCTCTGGACTCACCCTTGGAGCCAGTTTTCAATCCAGGTACTCATCCTATGGTCCATACCTACATATCTTAGTATGTACAGTAAGCGTTTGTGGGGAACTGTATCAAATGCCTTTGCAAAGTCCAGATACACTACATCTACAGGCTTTCCTTTATCTAGATCGCAGCTCACTTCTTCATAGAAGGTTAATAGAAAAGAATGATTCTTCATGAATCCATGCTGATTGCTACCGTTTTTATGACTAAAATCTTGTATATAGTCCCTTATCACCCCCTCCAATAGCTTGCAGAGTATTGATATTAGGCTAATCGGCCTGTAGTTCCCAGGGATATATCTCTGCCCTTTTTTAAATATTGGTGCCACATTGGCTTTTCTCCAATCAGCTGGTACAATTCCCGTCAGTAAACTGTCCATAAAAATTAGGAACAATGGTCTGGCTATCACCTGGCTGAGTTCCTCAAGGACCCTCTGGTGTACGCCATCTGGTCCTGGTGACCTATTTACGTTTTTCATGTCTAGTTCTGAGTCTGTCTTCTGTTAACCATGAGGGTGCTTCCTGTGATGTGTTATTAACATTAACATTACAGTCTAGGTTACTGTATCCCCCCAATTCTTTTGTGAAGACTGAGGAGAAGAATTTATTTAGAACCTCTGCCTTCTCTCTGTCCTTTATAGCCAGATTCCCTTCATCATCCTTTATGGGGTCAATATGTTCTGGCCTCACTTCCTTACTATTTATATACTTAAAGAATTTTTTTTTTTACTCTCTTCCTATGTACCTTTCTTGTCCTATCTTAGCTGCCTTGATTGCGCTCTTACGTTTCTTATTGCATTATTTGTAATGCTGGAATGCTGCCAATGACCCATCAGTTTGCATTTCTTGAAGGCCTTTTCTTTTGTTTTTATATGCTGCATTTTTACATTAGAATTTAGCCACGCGGGGTATATTTTAGCCCTTTTAAACATATTCCCTGTCAGAATGCACTGGCCAATACCCTATTAAGTATGTTCTTAAAACACTCCCATTTTTCTTCAGTGTTCTTTGTTCCCAGGATTCTATCCCATTTAATATCGTCTAGCATAAAGCACAGTTTAGGGAAGTTGGCTCTTTTGAAGTTCAGTGTGTTTGTATTACCCCTATGCTTCCTATTTCTGTGATGTATACTGAAACTAATTGACCTGTGGTCATTGTTTCCTAAGTTTCACCCTTAATTTCTACATCTGCAATCAGGTCTGTATTATTCATAATCAGTAGGTCTACTAACGCATTGTTTCCCGTTAGTACGTTCACCATCTGACCCATGAAATTGTCCTGTAAAACATTTAGGAAATGGTGAGCCTTAGACGAATGTGCGGTTCCTTCTGCCCTTAATTTCTACATCTGCAATCAGGTCTGTATTATTCATAATCAGTAGGTCTAGTAACGCATTGTTTCCCGTTAGTGCGTTCACCATCTGACCCATGAAATTGTCCTGTAAAACATTTAGGAAATGTTGAGCCTTAGACGAATGTGCGGTTCCTTCTGCCAGTCTATATATGGATAATTAAAATCCCCCATCCTTGCTGCCATTCCAAGTTGTGATAGGAGGTCTGCCTTGCCCTCTTCCCTCTGGTTAGGTGACCTATAGCATATGCCCAATATTACTTTCCCCTCAGTATCTTCCTTTTGAAGCTCTACCCATAGAGATTCCACCTCCTTCCTAGCTCCATTAGTGATATCCTCACTCATATTCACTTGCACATAGTTCTTGAGATACAGGCATACCCTCCCCCTTTTTTTACCCTCCCTATCCCTGCGATAAAGGGAATATCCCTGAATGGTTGCCAGCCAATCATGAGAGCTGTCAAACCAAGTTTCTGAAATTTACACAAAATCAAAATCCTCCTCATTCATTAGCAGCTCCAGTTCTCCCATCTTGTTAGCCAAACTTCTAGCATTAATATACAAACCTCGTAATTTTGTTTGGTCGCATACTATACCCTTGTTAGATATATTGAGACTGCATTTTTGATTTGTCAACTTGCCTACCTTGGGTTTTGGATTTCTAGTCTCCCTACGGCTAATGCCCCCGATATTGCCTGCCAAACCTTATTACCTGCTGGCTAGCTCTACATCTGGACCCCCCCCCCCTTCATCACCTAGTTTAAAAGATCGGATGATCGAGGAATTCATACATGCCACAAGATGTGCACCGAGTCACATCTCCACACCTGCCAGGCATCGTACCCACTAATCTAATGTGGATTGGGAATTTAACTCTGTCTGATTAACTGTTAACTAGCTTCCTGTCTCTAATTTCTCAGCCCACAGTTACTCTTCAGTCACACACAGTTTCCCAGCAGTATTCAACACTACTCATTTACTCAACACTACTCAGTTATGCCGCAGTACTCGACAATACACAGGTACTCAACAATACACAGGTACTCGACAATACTCAATTACCTGCAATACTTCAACAATACTCAGTTACTTAACCCTTTACTCAACATTACTCAGTAACTCAACAATACCCAGTACTCAACAATACTTAACAATACTCAGTTACTCAACTATACTCAACACTCCTCAGTTACACAACACTTAGTTGCTCAACAGTACTCAACAATACACAGGTACTCAAGAATAATCAGTTACTCAATACTACTCAACAATACACAGGTACGCAACAATACACAGGTACTCAACAATACACAACACCCCCCCCCCTTTTTTTTCTGCTCATGTTTTTCTGATGCTTGTCCAATTTTCTCTCTCTCTCTCAGACCTTGTTGTTATGCATTGTCGTACTGATATTTTTCATTTTTTTTTGTTTGTATTATTATATTTGATGTATACTGATACATATTGTTGTCTGTCTTAGATATCATGATACTTTGCAAATCTTTGTGATATGTACACACACTGGTTGGATCCTGAAGAAGCTATGTCAGCAAAACGCGTTGATCCAACAGCAGATTAAATTGTATACACTTAGATCTTTGGATTTGCTATGCAAATGTGTCATTAATACTTAATAAATATGGACTGAGATACAAGTGACGAATCACCACCCACAATCACCCAGCGCTTAAGCACTCTCAATGTGCAATGTACAAATAAAACAAATAATATGGGAAAAACTGCTGCCTAAACATATACCATAAAAACATAAATGCATATCACCTCAATAAATATCAAGAATCATATCCACAAGCAGCGCTAAACACATGATATAACATATCATGAAATACAAGTCCAATGAATGTTCATAGGGAAAGTAAAAAAGTCTCAGCGGGATCAGTCACCAGTGCTGGAGTCGGAAAGAAAACTCAATCCCTTCACCTCACCACGTGAACCTCTCCCCAGGGAAACGCACTTACCAGAAGCTGGCAAGAAAACAGCCCAAAATAAGACTCCAAATGCCTAGTTCATCCGGACCGCAATCTCTCATAGATCCACTTGCATACAGATGTATGCGATTGTTCACCTGTATGTGTTGCGCTCGAGCATAGTGCATGGGAAGAAATTGAAGGGGCACATAGAGCAGTATTGCCAATAAACAGGTTTATTAATACCCAGCCCCCCTCCACAAATGCACTTACAATCACAAACAATAAAAACAGAGTAGATAGATACATATAAAGGGCAGCATTGGACGCATTAAGGAGCCTACCGGGCCTCCGTCGCGCTCGTCAGCGTCCAGAAGTCCACGGGTATTGCCGAGTCTCCCGCTTGGCGTCCTGCTGTCTAGGTGACCGCGTTGCTCACGCCCTTACCGGTTTCGTCATACCAAGACTTCTACAGAGGATGCCCTCCGTAGAAGTCTTGGTATGACAAAACCGGTAAGGGCGTGAGCAACGCGGTCACCTAGACAGCAGGACGCCAGGCGGGAGACTCGGCAATACCCGTGGACTTCCAGACGCTGACGAGCGCGACGGAGGCCCGGTAGGCTCACACTACCCCCTCCTCAGCCAGCGTCCCCACTACACACAGTCAGTCAGTCTTTTCTGTTACAGTCTTTTCTATATATGGCTCTCTGTTCCTGCTCAGCTGCCCCTGTGAACGTACATTTGTCAGCAGCTTATTTCAGTCAGTCTGCTTCTCACTGCTCCCACCGCTTCCCTGTCACGTTCCTCCTCCGGTCCGCAGTTTTCACTTACCTGCCACCTCTCACCTATTAACCTGTCACCTCACGGTCTCCCGGTCCCGCTGTCACTCCTGTTCTGCCATCTCAATGGTCCGGGCCTGCCGCCGCACTTGATCTCCGGATCACCCGCCGCCGCTCTTGGTCCCCCGGGTCACCCATCGCTGCCTCTCACGGTTTCAGTGGGGGTCCAGTCCGCAGCTCCGCAGCACCCAACAAACACTTCCTGCTTCTCACAAAAATGTAACAGCACCACCTGCTGGCAGGTCACATGGACACCAGGCAGGTGGAGCGTAATAATATGATCAATCAACTTTTGAAGTGGAAGGCTAGCAAATGGACACTGTTTCTTGTAAACTGAGATAGGAAATAAAGGCAGAATATCAGTTAGCATTTAAACTAAGTCCACAGAATAGTAAAGAAAGTGTACAAATGACAAGATCATACCCAGCCAGATTCCATACAATCTGCAACCCTATTCACAACTAAAAGTATCCAAAGTAAAAAGTAAAAGTATCCAAAGTCCATGCAAATGATGACCTTCTGTCACTAGTTCACAATTTCAAGCCTCAGTCAATTTGCTTTCATTAAAGGGTTATTCCACTTTCTTGGGAATTATAGAACAAAAAATATAATATAGCATATAGAATTGCTAAATAAGTCATATTGTATTGTAATGTTATTAAAAATTACCTTTTCTTTTCAATCTGCAATGCTGTAATTTTCTTGAAAATTCGATGTATTATGGCAACCTGGAGGCCTTTTGTACACAGCTGATGTACAGAACTCCTCTAGAAATGTTACTTCCTGCTTGTGTAATTAACTCACTCATTTCCCCAGAAGCCTGCATTAAGATACAAGTCAGATTTTAGGTATTATCTGCAGCAAAATTTTTATTTTTGATAAGGATTTTTTACTTCCAAAGCCATTCACAACTCTGCCCCAAGCTACATCACCAATCTTGTCTCATAATATCACCCAAACCGTTCTCTCCGCTCCTCTCAAGACCTCCTACTCTCAAGCTCCCTTGTCTCCTCCTCTCATGCTCTTCTCCAGGATTTCTCCAGGGCCTCTCCCATCCTCTGGAACGCTCTACCTCAACCTGTACGGCTATCTCCTATTCTAGCTGCTTTCAGGCGATCCCTGAAAACTCATCTCTTCAGGGAAGCCTATCACACCTCCAACTAATCTTCCAGCAGCTCTTTCCCTACTGTTATAACCTCTTGTATCCCCTGCCCCACCCTATTAGATTGTAAGCTTTTCTGAGCAGGACCCTCTTAATCCTCTTGTATTTTATTGTATTGTAACTGTATTGTCTCCCTCTAACATTGTAAAGCGCTGCATAAACTGCTGGCGCTATAGAAATCCTGAATAATAATAATAATAATAATAATAATAATAATAATAATAATAATAATGTCAACCCTGCAACCTTCCTCATTATAATACTGCAATTCCCAGAGGGGATTGCCTTCTTTTTCTCAACAAGTGGAGTTACTCTTTAAGTGTACATGACAGGAGCACTTTTGAAACAAAATCTGCAGTTTTAATCATAAATAATATTAAAGCTCTGAGTCATATTCCAATATCATGTTCATATTAAGATGTTATCTGTAGCAGTATATTTTATATCATCAAACTTTTTTTTTTTTTATGTGTTGTGAACTTGGGAAAAAAGGCAGCAATTGATGATGCAACTTATTTCATTGTATGCTATATAGAAATTCCATCTGTTTTTTTTTTTTTATTTTATTTTACACTATAATGAGCAGAATCTCAGAAAATATTGTGTACCAATAACATATATTAACTAATAATTCACTTTTAGATGTAACAGGAAAGAGCAGGTGTATGCCTGAAGCAAATCTTCACATAGATTGTTGAAAAATGTGATTAAACTTTCGTACATTTCCTCTGGTGTTGTATCAGAGGCAAATGTTTCGCAATCTAGGTTATTTATTAATATGCAGCCTATAAACACTAATGCAATTTTGTTTTTCAATTCTTACACAGAAATGAAAATGAGAACGCAATTCACCCACAGCAATACCTTGGTGTAGAAAAGTAAGGCTGATAGAGAGATTACCTTATAGCCCCAAAATAGAATTGTTTCTTTTATTGTATTGTTGAAGATTTTATTATTGTTAAACTAAAAATGTGTTTATCATGTATATTGAACAAAATATCCACCACTGGAAACAAAGAAAACAGATCATCTGCTGTAACAGTAATCTGCACTACATAGCTCTGCAATTTTTCTTTGCATTCATAAACTCAAATCTAATAACTTCATAATATGTTGGCAATACAGCATTTACATTACAGGCTTCATGTACTGAATAACAATAGTTAAAAGTGTAACTCTCCCTGATGGGCAAAATAAAAACCTAGAATTAGAATTAGGCTATATCACCAAATATACATATTTTGCTGAGTGTTTCTGTGATCCTCCTAAAGTAAGCCAGGCTACAAAGAAATTACAGGTTCACTTAATACCTGACATCACAAGGAGTTTATACTTCCATGTGCTCCTCTACTACCTCCATCTGTCACTGGAGCTTGTCCAAAAACCCAATATTTAGAGCCAATATTCAATGCTTAGGCAATCAGGTGCCAGGCATGAGCACAGTCACCTGGGAAAAAAAGTAGTTTGCACAGCCCTGAGCATATTGCATGCATACATTGTGGCATCAAGTCCCTTTTTAGGGTGTCAGGCTGTGACTTAACAATCTCAGTGCATCATAATGCATGTTTTGATGCATGAAAACATGTTGCATTAAGGTACTGCACATTCTGAATGGGCCCTTGGAGTTTGTAATGTTTAATTGCATCTAGAACTTGTACTTTCTTCCTTGTCCGGCCACATACACATCTCACCACAACCACATCAAGTTTTCTCCCTTTCTATGCAGGCAGAATGAAAGGTGTGGGGGGGGGGGCACAATAGTGACCTCTACATATGGGACATGGTACTAACTCAAATGGGCAGTTTACATTTAATTCGATTTTTTTTAAATATAATCTTCTGCAAAGTTCTGCAGCTTATCGGGGTACCCAACAGACCTATTAGATTAAAGAAGACATTTAACAAATGGCAGACAAATGGCAGCAGATGAGAAAAGAAAACTCTCCTGTGTTGGCTCTCGCTATGGAATTTTTGCTGCATCAGATGATGGAGCGGGACTCTGCTCCTAATGGGGATGCCTGGATGCACTTATGCCTTTCCTGCCTTCTTCTGCTTTCCTCTCCGCAGTTCCACTTTCCACTTCTCAGCTTCCTTTGTGTACTGTGGTCCCTCCACTATGGCCTTCCCCTTCACTTCCTCCCATTTCAGCTTTTCCTCCACCTCTATAATGTGTCCCCTTCTTCATCCTTGGTTGGCCACTCCTCTGCTCCTTCTATAGTGACCTCATAGCCTCTCCCACCGGTCTCTGTTCCTGGCCCAGAGCTTGTGAGTGGTGCTGGAGCATACGCAGAGAAGACTAGCTGTCAGCAGTTGAAGAAACAGAAGCTTGTGCATTGGATCGAATCCCGGGGGCCTCCACAGCCCTTCACTTCTCACTTCTGTTTTTTTTACTAGTTCCCTCAAGGAATGCTGAGAATTTGCAGCTTAACTCTTTACTTCCCTCAGCTGCTCAGTCTCTTATAGAAAATGTGCATATTCCCTCTCGGTCTGCTACATCTTTGTCAATTGACAAAAATGTGCCTGCTGTTTCTTCTCCTTTAACTAATTTACCAGATGCCCTGACATTTTCCATGCCTGAGTCAGAAGAGCTACGCTGGTCTGTGGAACCACTTGAATCTGGGACAGCTGTGTCACAGATAACTCCTGGTGGTAAGTCTGACCAATTGCATTCATTATTGCATTGGTTGAATTCCTTTACTTCTTTAGTGGACAATTTTAAACACTGTCATTCTATGGTTATCCCTACATTTTCTGTACTATTGCAAGCTTTGAATGATACAACTGTTTATGTTACTCCTGTTTTCGATATACAGTAGGTGCAGTTTTGCCCCTTTGTGACTCCAATACCAACTCCTTCTCTGGCTCCTATTTCTTCAGTTCCAGAGAGCTGTCTTAAGCAGACCATGGTGTGTGAAATTTCCCCCTTGTGGTTTCACTTTTCTACAACAGTTCAGGAGAGGATTTGGAGAGGCAATTATATTGACCTCCTTTCCCTCCTCCTTTCTGTTAAGGATAACCGATTAGATAAAAAAGATTCAGATACATCTTATGACGATAGGTGTAAATCAGCTCTGCTCCCTTTTAACAATTGGGTGCAAGCCTTATGTATTTTTGCTAGCGTTATGGGCGAAAAGCTTCCTGATTTAAATCATTCTAAAGGCATATAAAAACTTCCCAGGTTTAACATACTTCTTTAAATTAATTTTGAAAGGAGTTATCTGTTCACAAATACTTTATATGGGGAGTCAAGGATGTGGATTTATAGTTGAGCCTTCTGATTCCAAGAAAACACCCATTGCCTCCTAAGCCTTCCCAGTCGGCCCCCTTTAAAAAAAGGGTTATGTTTTAGTTTTATTGAGGGCAATTTATAAACATGAATGTGCCACTTGATCTGGTGCTCATCCAGCTTTTCCTTGTTTCAAAAAATTAACTTTTGCATCTACGTGCCATGCTAAAGATTATTTTCGCTCTGGCAAAAACTTCAGTGAAGTTAGCCGCAATGTTGCCAATGCCATTTCTCAAAATCTGGCCAGACGATCACGCAGCGGATCTATTAGTTAAATGTTTTTTCTTTGGTTTTCTGTTGTCAAAATGTTCTGGATATGGCTGCTTTTGTTTTTATAACTTGCCCTCTGTTTGTTGTTTTCCTGACATTGTTTGGCAAAAATGTTTGAAAAAAGTTCATTAAGGCAGGGTTGCAGGCCCCTTTGCCAACCCCACATTGTGAATTGTAGGGTTTCACCTCTCGGTTTGATACCTAAAAAAATAACCTAACAACTACCCTTTAATCCATCACTTGTCCTTTGCTTCTGGATCATCACTACATTATGATATCGATCCTGTTTAAAGTTTTGTATCTTATGCATCATTTGATGACACAGTGGTTAAAATCCACCAACTTGGTAGATTCGCTTTGCCAATGATAAGGGCGGATATTAAGTCCGTATTTTGTTTCTTGCCGATCCATTTTTCTGCATACAGTTCTTTGGGTTTTTATTTTTAACAAGGTCTATTACTTTGACAAATGCCTGTAGGTACTTTGAGGCCTGTGTTTTTGGAATCAACTGTGTCTTTCAAGGTTGGATCTAATAATGTACTGCATTATGCAGATGACTTCTTATTCATGGGTCCTGCTGATTCTCCGAATTGCCTCTGATTGATCACTGAATTTCTCATACTTTGCAGATGGTTCAGTGTTACTCTTGCTGCAAAAATATCAGTTTGGACAACTTACCTCAAATTTCTAGGTGTTACCATCGATACGACTAAGATGGAAGTTCGACTTCTTTCTGCCAAAATACACTGTTTGGTCTCTTTTATCCTTTCAAAACCTAAGGTGACAGTAAGTACTTTTCAATCTTTATTAGGTTTGCTAGCTTTTGCTACTCAAATTATTCCAGTTCAGGTTTTCTCTAAAAGATTATATAAAGCAATTGCTTTTTTAAATCTTCTTACCATTTTGTATGGATCATTTCTCATTCGGTGGTCGATTTACTAGTATGGGATGAATTTTTATCTTCACACAATGGATGACCATTCATCCTTTTGTAATTCCTCTGCTATTTCTTTATTAACGGATGTTGCTGGGGTTTTGGTTGTGGTGCCTTCTGGCTTCTGGTCAGCAGATTCTTGGCCTAGATCGTGGATTGAGAGAGGTTTGACTAGTGTTATGTTGAGCCTTGAAATAAAGGACATCTACGCCAATCAGGTTTGCATTCGTCTCTATATGTTTACTTAGAGTATACACCATATAGTGGGTCTCACATCTTCCAACAGATATGAGACACAGATTACATTTAGTTACAGAGTTTTTAAAGGAAAATTTAACATGTCATTCTATGGCGGCCACAAACCCAAGTTACAGATTACACAAGATTTCACAATACAGTCTTTGCTGACCATAATACATTCCTTGCGGTCTATCCTAATTACACATACGGTCATCTTGACCCCACAATGGCGTTGAGTGAAAGGTTAGTCTGACAATTAAAAAAGATTGAATATGTAAGGGGAATAACATCTTACGCAAAAAGGGGCTTTTTACATAAACATCTTTTTCCGGGAATCATATATTTTTGGCAGAACATTTCATATCATCTGGGAACAACTGGGACACAGTAATATGTACCACACCAACTAGAATTCTAAACATTATCAGAATATATTCTTTAGTATTAAAAGGGAACTCTTGACTATATAACAATATGCTCTTCATATATTTTCATATATTGACAGTCCCTCCTGTGTTTAGAATTCTTTGGTATTCATTTCCCTTGAATCTCAAACTTCTTCTGTGTCGTTACGTTGAATTCCAGGTATGCGGGCAACCATTTGACGAGCAGTTTTCATTCGAGACCTTGTGGGCTCAAAGGAACCAGTATTAGTACAATAATTAGAAGTAATTTTTAAGCAGCATTTGCATAGCATTGTACACATTTGATTATGAGGATTATCAACATTATAATTCCAACAATATACAGGATACCATGCAATATACCTGCGAACCACCCACCAATACCAGTAAACCAGTTGCTAGGGTTTAGCCAGGAGAGCCAGCTTCTCCCAACCACCCTCAATCCAATTTTGGTATGTTCTTTGCGAAAATCCAGTTTTAATCGCTGCGCTCTTTCTACATGTGAAATGATGGCATCTTCAGCTTTTGTATCATTTCCTATGTAGTTGCAGCATGCTGTTCCCACTATGGTACACATTCCACCCTGACTGGCAGTAAGGTAATCCAACACCAGCCGGTGTTGCAAAACCTCCTTTTTAATCATTTTTAATTCAGTGGCCATTAATATGAAGTTCCTGTCATACAAAGCAGTAATATTATCCTTCAGATCAGCTAAATCTATAAAGAAACTGAAAGCCTTTTTAATACAACACCTATTTACCCAAGGTATGTAAAATAATGGTTTTATTTCTTTATTATGGGATTCAATATCTGTATCATCATCATCTTCATCTGGGCCTGTGTCTTTGGTTGTATTACGTGGGGGTATTTCAAGGTTAGTTTCTCTTTCAGCGTCAGCTTCAGAATCTTCATTCTTACCGGTATCATCTTCTACTTGTCTAGGGACAATTTGCTCAGTAAGGTCTCTTTTAAAGAAATGGGCAGGGATTTTATGCAGTTGTGTCTCTTTGAAATTCATTGTCACTCATATACAATGTTGCAGGCACAACTCTTCCAAAATAACAAACTCCCATGGAATTCAATGGAATACACAAAAGAATTATGGAAGGGTTCTCCCAACTTAGCATGTAGATCTCTCTTCAGCCGTTCCTCAGATTAGGTTCCGTGCTAATGTGTAATTTTTCAGTCATTACAGTAGCATTTAGGGAAAAAGTATCACGTATCTTACCCTTTGTTTTCATATGGGTCCATTCGTACATCATGACTGTGATCCACACCAAAGCTCCTCCACTCAGGATAATACCCCAGAGAAGCATATCTGCTCTAGGTGTTAGGAGATACATTCTGTAGTCTTCTGGCTCGAGCACGAGTCAATGGTGGAGATGACCTGGAAAGCAAAGGTACAGAACAGTCCTGGCCAGCAGCAGACTGGCTTGCATATTCTTTCAATGTTACCGTTTTCTTACAATGTGAACAATGCACCCAATACTTGTAGTCTTTTAGCTTTACAACCGTGGGAGACACAAGAATAATCTGAAATGGTCCTTTCCACTTAGGGGACAAAGTGGTCCTGGGTGTGTGATTCTTGATGTACACCCAATCTCCAGAATTTAGTCCATGAGTCCTTTCACTTAGGTCCACTGGTTGTCCTGCTTTAGAAAAAGTATCAGAAAACACGTTTGCCAAATTGCGTACATAGTCTATCATAGCGTCTTGACCATTTATCAAAGTCACTGTTTCTGATGTTACAGAAGCTGTAGGAAGTCTTTTAGGCGGACGCCCAAACAATATATCAAAAGGTGATAATCCATGTTTCTCCTTAGGGGTAGTCCTGATGGTTGCTAGGGCTATGGGCAATGCTTCTACCATGTACTTTTTTCATTAGTAGTTATCTTGGCCAGATACCTTTTTAGGGTTTGATTACTGCGTTCCACCACCCCACTAGCCTGTGGTCTATAAGGTGTGTGTAACTGTTGTTTCAGTCCCAAGATATCTACTACCTCTGCCATCAGTTTGTTATCAAGGTGTGTACCTCTGTCTGAAGAGATCACAGCTCCTATACCAAACCTTTGGATCAACTCTCTAGTAAGACACTTGACTACTGTTCTGGCATCATTATTCGCGGTTGGGTAAGCCTCCACCCAGCCCGAAAACTGGTCCACGCAAACCAAAAGATACCTGAATCGGCCACAAGGAGGCATATGTTGAGAAGTCAATCTGCACAATTTGAAACGGCTCCTCAGTACACGGAATGTGTTTCATAGGAGTAGGCACTGGCTTACCTATGTTATGCATTTGGCACACAGCACATGCACTAACCTATTTAGCAGCATATATAGAAAAACCTGGGGCCCACCACTGTTTGTTCACCTTCCGACACATCCCTCCTGTTGAGACATGGCAAGGCCCATGGCTCAAAGTAAACAATGAAGGAAATAGAGTTGGGGGAGCAATCAGATTGTCTTTCAACCTCCACAGACCATCTTGTCCACAAACAGCTCGTTTTGTAGGCCAAGTTGATCAGTGAGGTGAATTCTCTTGTAGAGCCAAAAGAACATTGAGGTCTACCTGAAGATCGGTGACCAAAAATGTAGGGAATACAGGTGGCTGGTAAGAATGAATAGCCTCTTTGGCATATTTATCAGCTAAAGCATTTCCCATGGACACATGATCATCAGACCTAGTGTGTGCTTTGCATTTGATCACTGCTATTTTAAGAGGTAACTGGACTGCAGACAACAGTCTGACAATTAACTCTTTGTGCTGAATGGGTGTTCCTGTTGCTGTCAGGTAGCCCCTTTCCTGCCATAATTGTGCAAAACTGTGCAATATACCTACAGCATAGGCAGAATCACTGTAGATATTAACAGAGTCGCCCTCTCCCAACTCCAATGCAACACAGAGGGCAGTTAATTCTGCGGCCTGTGCTGACTTGGAATTTAGCAGAATTTCAGTATGCAGTAGTCGGCTCTCACCGTTTACTACCGCACAAGCAGCTAAGGTCAGACCATCTGGTCTCCTTAGGGATGACCCATCCACAAACAAGTCTGCTCATGCAGGCAGGCTAGCAATGGGTTCATCTTGGAGATCAGAGCTGGGTTTTGTTATCTCATCAATAGAAGCAGCACAGTCATGTATCAGGTAATCAGAGTCTTCAATCTCCTCACTGTCAGCTTCTGGTAACTTGCATATTCATTATTTTAGTCTTTTCTTTCCTTTCTATTTTTTTCAACACTTCGTAAGCTATCTGAGCTATGTCAACCAACTCAGGGACAGGTTTAATTCTCCCCCCCCCCCCTCTGTGCGGAGCTCTATTTCTTCTCTAATCTCAGACAACAATCCACTTACAAAAACATTTATCACTTCAGGTCGTTTCATGTCATCTTCACTTTCAGTCGCCAAATCAGTGTGCTTCTGTATAGCATCTTTAAATCTATTCCTATAGTCCAACACATCCTCACCTTTCTTCTGAACAGCATCCAATAACATTTGCATATCCTGTCCTTTATCAAACATGCTTGTTACCCACTCCTTTAGAATTTCATTCAACCTATCAATCTTTGTTTCATATGTATTTTGGCCATCTGCTTCTACCTTCAATATCCCTTGTTCATGCGCACCCTTATTTCGTGCAAATGTGTTCCATACATCCACATATTTTTCAGGTACTGCACAACCAATCAAAATCCACATGTCTGTATATGTAGCTTGCTGAGTTTTCTCCATCCACATCAACCTTTTGTACCATTTCTTAGGACATTTGGCAATGTTTGGGAGATCTTCTACAATTGCCCTAATTTCTTGGGGTTTCCAAGGGACATAAACTTTCCCTATCCTTGCTGTATACTGACCTCCATCACCTACTTCACCTCGTAGAGCCACTTCTCTTAAGGGCATTTGTCCTACTGGTTTCTCTTTTAATTCAGATTTGTAATATTCCCTCCGCTTTTGCCTAAGTTCTGTAGTATCCTGGAGTCCCGGCTGAATGGCTTTTGCCCTCTGTCTGGTCATTGCTGGTGAGGAAACCAAAGCTGAAGGGGGTGCTGGTTTATTTATCTTTATAAAACTGGCTAGAGCGCCAGGGCTTGACAACGCATATTGCCAGCTTTGTCCCTTCGAAACAACCAATGCTCCTGTACTATACCTACGCTCAGAAGACCGCTACTAAGACGTCTGTCCCTCATTTCTCTTTGGGGGGTTTCCTCTGTCCTGTCACTAGTGGTTCTATCATACCTAAGTACATCCTGCATAGCAGGTATATCCTCAACTCTATGCTCCAGAACAGGAGCAGATGCACCTGCAGAGACCACTGTTAGTTCCCTCCTTAGTAGCACATAGGGAGAAGCCCAGGCATTAGGCAATTCCTTTTCCTCATCTATTTGTAAAGCAGCTTTTTCTGAACACATTTTATAGGGGGGCAGTTTTACCTCTTTTCTAGCTGCTTCCTCCCAAGCTGCTAAGCATTCAATCCCCCCACAATCAGACATTTTAAAAAACCATTTAGAAGGATCTTCCTTATACGCCTTTTTAGTAATTTTACACCATTTTACATGGTGTTTGAGAGCACTTGGATCCCCACTTACCATCATCTTAATGATAGGTGCACTGGGAGGCAATTTAGCAACATTTAGTCAAGTTTTTTTTGCTATTTTTAATAATTTCTTAGCTCTAGTTTTTGTGAGCCCTAAGTCATTCATGATTGGCAAAATATTCTTACCAAATAAGTTTCACATAATTTGTTATTTTTCTTGTTACTCCTTCCAGAAATTACAATATTTGGAGTTCCGGGACTAAGAACCCCTACTTCTTATCGTTACGGCTGTGTACCAGCAGCCCAGTACATTAATTGAGGTATCTCACTTGTTCTATGCTCAGAAAGACATCTCTGACTCTTTCTCTGACTCCCTAATCCAAAGAACACTCAGCAGGTCACAGGCACTTGTGGCTTAGGGCAGTCTTGCCCTAATACCACCCCCCTTGTTATTCAACAACTTATACACACTTCAGAAAATAGTGGTACCTGCTTATATACATCCCTTAATAAAAGTTTACATAAAGTTATATCTGCATGCACAATTTATATCTGGTAACATATAATAAGTGTCAGTAATCATACACAGACAGAATGCAAAATAAACTCAAAGGAAACGTGTTACCTTCTGTAGCTGAAATCCCCACCTGGCACCTCACCACCATACAGAAAGGACAGTATCAATATGAGAAAAAAAAATGTTTCTCACCTGAGGCCTTTTTGCTGCCATCCCTCCTTTTGCGGAATGATAGCCGCTGGTGGAGATGCAGTCAAGAAGACACGATTCGGGGTCACCAATGTTATGTTGAGCCTTGAAATTAAGGACATCTACGCCAATCAGGTTTGCATTCGTCTCTATATGTTTACTTAGAATATACACCATATAGTGGGTCTCACATCTTCCAACAGATATGTGACACAGATTACATTTAGTTACAGAGTTTTTATAGGGAAATTTAACATGTCATTCTGTGGCGGCCACAAACCCAAGTTACAGATTACACAAGATTTCACAATACAGTATTTGCTGACCATAATACATTACTTGCGTTCTATCCTAATTATACATACGGTCACCTTGACCACACAATGGTGTCGAGTGAAAGGTTAGTATGACAATTAAAAAAGATTGAAATTTGTAAGGGGAATAATATCTCACGCAAAGAGGGGCTTTTTACATAAACATCTCTTTCCGGGAATCTTATCATATTTTTGGCAGAACATTTCATATCATCTGGAAACAACTGGGACACAGTAATATGTAGCACACCAACTAGAATTCTAAACATTAGCAGAATATATTCTTTAGTATTAAAAGGGAACTCTTGACTATATAACGATATGCTCTTCATATGTTTTCATATCTTGACACTAGAAATATAGTCCTACTTGAAATCTTTCCTAATTTGGTTGCATTAGAGCTCTGAGATGATCAACTTTGTGACTCCCATCTTTTGTTACATTCCTTGTTTCATTTCAAGTCCTTGCTTGCTTTTGGCTGTTTTCCAATGCTTTGTTTTCAATATCTTGCTGTTAGTTTTTGGATTAAAGTTAAATATACAGTATCCCTGGTCATACTAACATTGTCACTGATCCTTTGGCACATTTTCATGTGGATTAATTCTGCGAATTTGTATCGGATGCGGACCTTCTTGGTTCTCCATGTTCGGAAACATTTATAGTCCATAGTTTGTTATCGTTGACTGCGGCTATTGGGAATTCTTTTGCTCCCTCCATGTGGGTGAATTACAACGCCAATTGGCCTTTGTGGTCTTCCTTTCTACGCTCTTTTTGTTTAGCACTTCAGTCGTTCTCTGAACGCTTGGTCCCCTGTTGTTTTTTGAGTCTTTGGTGCAGCATTCTTTTTCTTACTCCCAATTGGTTGTACCTTTTGGCAGGTATTTTCTCTGTGAAAAAAGCACTTAAAGGATATCTTAGGCAATATTTTCACTCAGATAATCAAGTTCTGATTACATCATCCATTTTATAATGCTTTGCTGATTGCCTCTACATATGCTTGTTTTTAGGATGCGGAAGCTCTTCTTTTTCAAGTTTCATTTACCCTCGGTTTTTCGGAGCATTACGTATTATTGAATTGTTGCCTTGTTGCTACTTACCTTCGCTTTCAACATCGTCATTTGCAATACCTTTGCCACCTTGAATTGGGACATTTACACATCACTGCTCATTCATTTGTATTAGCGCTGCGACTGAGGCTGTCAGGTTGGGTATGTCAATGTCAGCTATAAAAGGTTTGTGTGGTTGGAAATCAGATTGCTTGCGGACTCATATTAGGCCTAATTTATGTTTCTCTGATTTTTAGGTTCCCTGCACCCTGCACCATTTTAGCTTGGCCTGCATTCGTTCGTTTATTGGGCCAAGCTTCAGGATTCCCTTTGAGTTTATAGAATGAATTTAGATCTTGACAGTACCACTTTTCAAGTTTGTTGCCGATGAGGTATGTCTTTGTTTGACCTGCGTCTTTCCTAGCCGCCTCCTGCGATAATTATCTTACATTTGTCTGGTAATGACTTAGGTTTACATAAGACTGTAGATCTTATTTCTGAAATTATGGTGGATCTCTTACAGCTTCATGTGGTTCTGCCTGCAACTGTTTTGGTTTTCTCCAAGATTGTTCCTCGGTTAAATTGGTTTATTAATTCAGAACTTACACATCTGGATCAACTTCATAAATGAGTAAACAGAACTATAGCAAAGTTAATGCCTTCTATTGAGGGTCTATTCTTTCATAACATTGACCTGGAAGATGGATTACCTGGTTTTTATCGCTCTGATTAGATATATCAAATAATATTTTGAACCTTGACTTTCAAACTTGTGTGGAGTTGGCCATGGCCCGGGTGGGACGCCAGGCTCGTTTGAGTTGAGCCTGGAGTTTGGGGACAGTTGTTTGTATTGATTTATTAGTTATTGGTTTGAGCTTTAATAGCTGAACAAATTGGTATCTGTATAAACATGTACTTATTTGGTGGTCTGGTTAAGAATAAATATAGTTATTGTTATAAATAAATAATTATTATTGGTAAATTGTATTTATGATGCCAATAATAAAGGGCTGCGGCCATTCATACCACAAATGTGGGAACATCTTTGTTCAAAATGTATATATTAGAAGCAATATTTGAGGTAGGTCCATGGTCCCACTGAAGAGCTGAAGAGAAAAGAGCAGTCCATGCAACACCATGAAGAAGTGATTGAAAAGCATATCAGGCAATGAAGTCACTGAATAGTCTTTGACGTAAAGTAAATCAATCATTAGGAATTGAGTCAGGTGAAAAAGTTCTCCATAAATGCAACCACGGATATTATACTAAAGCCAACAAACCAGATACTTTTATAGCCCTAGCCCTTCTTAATCTAGATCATTACAATAAACCAACTTGTCTCAAACTATCCAAAAACATTTACGGTACATATGGAATCCTCTAAAAGTGCTCTCTGAATTTGGTAAGCATCTAGGACAGCTTTAGAATGCTGAGGGGCACTTTGATTCTTTGTGAGCAGATGCACTTCTCTCCCATATTAAACTTCCATCCCATTCCGACTCATTAGAGCTTCTCATCTCTTCAGATGGGGCAATCCATGCAATAAAAGCCCTAAAACCCAATAAAAGGC
Source organism: Pelophylax lessonae (assembly GCF_965119305.1). Lineage (NCBI taxonomy): Eukaryota > Metazoa > Chordata > Amphibia > Anura > Ranidae > Pelophylax > Pelophylax lessonae. Next base: position 264,882,692 of record NC_138773.1, on the reverse strand, counting down.
CAGGTCCTGTTGGTTTGACAGCTACCTATTATAAACGCTTTTATAAATTACTGGCTCCAGTTTTAACTAACGCCTTTAACTCTCTCCTTGGACAGTGGTTCTTTTGCCTGACAACCCTGCCTGCCATCGTTATTACTATGATGCCCAGCCCAACACTGATGATACCACGTGATCTAACCATAAGTCCACATCCCTCCTCAACCTAGATATTAAGCTTTTGGCCAAAATCCTTGCATCTGATCCCAACCCCCTTATTGGGTCCATGGTCCTTAAAGAAATAACCAGGCAGGGTTTATACTCCTGAGTAAGGCTAGTGACAATTTGCATAAGGCAGCCCTCATAATTAATGCAGCACATACAATACCTGACAGAGAGCAACTTGTCTCCTATCCCTAGACATTAAGAAAGTTTTCAGCACATTCTCTTGGCCATGCCTTCAGTATATCTTGCAACACTGGAGTTTTGGTCCCCACTTTTTACAATGGGTAACCTCCCTTTATAACCACCCTAATGCATACATGGAATATGCTGGTATCGTTTAGATTCCTTTTCGATTGCTAGGGGAAATAGACAGGAATGCCCCCTCTCCCCCTCTTCTTTGCCCTCGCCATTGAACCATTGACACAGCTGATAAGCACTGACCATAATATCAGGGGAGTCAAGGTGGGGGGAGTACAAACCACAAAGCACACACCTTGCTTTTTTGCTGATTATTTGTCCTTTTCTTAACATCTGAACCTAATCTTCTCTGTGAACTAGATGGCTTTACCAAACTATCAGGATTGATGGTTACCCTCAAAAACCTCTGTATACTAGATGGCTTTACCAAACCATCAGGATTGATGATTACCCTCAAAAACCATAAGTGCCTATCATTTCTCTGCTCCCACCTGAACTACAGAACATCGCATACGAGAGGCCATTCTATTAATATGGACATCACACTCTTTTCCATACCTGGAAACCAAACTTTCCAATACACTTTGCTTACCAATTGGTCTTCTCTTTTGATCCCTTGGATGGGGGGGATCTAAGGGATGACAAAAAATAATCTTAAATATAATAATTCTGCATAGTAAATAAAGTGGTAGCTTAGCCCAAGCCATAAGTGAGATTGCGGAGATCGCATGTAATTCGGAGCGCACTGCTCCTAAATTACATACGATCTCACGTGCGGTGCAAATTTCAGCCTTACACTTTGTATGGCTGAATTCGCACCGCATCCGTACTAAACTTGCACATGAGGCTTTTTTTTTATCCGCAGCAGAATCGGATCGCATTGTGGTTCACACTAGTGCGATCCGATTCTGTGCAAACTTGCAGATCGCACTGCGATATGCGATTGCAACTAGGGGTGTCGTTAACTTTTAATTGACACCCCCTGCATATCGCATATGGCAGTGTGAACTGCCAGAGGTGCGGATGGGATGCGGGATCACGCTACATATTCGAAGCGCTCCCGCATCGCACAAATGTGAATCGGCACTTAAAGTGGTCTTCAGTATATAAATGAAATAAATTATTCTCAAAATATTTAGAAATAGTCTGTTGGATAGTTACGCCTAGATATCTAAACTTAGTAACAACCTTAAGCGGGCAAGAGCTGGGAACATGTGTAGCAGCATTAGGTTTTAACGGGAACATTCTTTACCAGTTCACCTTAAACCAAGAGAATTTTTCAAATTCCATAATAACATGAAAGGGTTTGGAAAGGGAGGACTGAGGATAACATAGGTACAGTAAATAAGTAGTTTGTTCGCATAAAGGGATACTTTTTCCTTTAGGCTGTTAACTACAAGGCCCTAAATGTTAGAATCTGCTCTCCACTGTGCTGTCAGTGGTTCTTTGGCCTGGGCAAACAGGAGGGATGACAAAGGGCAACCCTGCCATATGCAGCGGCTGTAATATAATTGTTAACATGTATGTGGGTACTAGGTTTAGAATACAGAAACTGCACTCAGCGAGGAAAGGAAGGATCATACCCAAACTTAGCCAAAACCTATTGTAAATAGGACCATTCAATGGAGTCAAATGCCTTATGAGCGTCTAAAGCAACAACAAGTCTGGAGCCCATATGGTCATGTATAGCCTGTATATATGTAAAAAGTCTACAAAGATTAATGGAAGTGGAACGCCTAGGAATAAAGCCCATCTTATCCGAGCCAACCGAGTTGATAACTATATTATTGAGTGTACGGGCAAAGACTTTTGCCAGAATTGTGATATCTGAATTTATTTAGGAGTTAGGCATATATGAGGCACAAAATAAATGGTCCTTATGGGGTTTTGGGATAAGCACAATGGGAGCTTCAGACATAGATGGGGAAGAACGCCCCTCCTCAAATGCATATGTATAGAGTAAGAAAGGAATAAGGAGCTCCTTATACTGGATGTTCCATTCAATAGGAAAGCTGTCCAACGCCAGCATTTTTTCCAGGTGAAGAAGAGGATAGCCACTTCAATCTCATCAGGCAGGAAAGAACTCAGCGCTCAAGAAGTGGAAGGAACCTTTGAAATACAGTGTACCCGGCCATAATTTGGTGGCACAACATATGATATCAGACCTAAGTAAAGGGCAATAGAGGAGATCTGTGTGTCAGATTAATTACATTCAGATGCTTATACATGACCAATACTTTTAGCACAATGGGTTGTGAATACCAGTTAAAAATGTAATACCAGTTAAAATATGGTCTTAAAATAAGTTCATATTGCAGCACTGGGGGAAGCCAGTGTAGAGAAGCTAGAAGCAGACTCTGTGGATAGACAAGGAAAAAAGACATACTGTAGCACCTCTAAGTGCAGTATGTATGGAACAATTTAATAGTAGTAGTACAAGGTCAGCTACTCACAAGAGGGTTAAAAAACAGCGTGTTGTAAATTGTGGCAGTCCAACTCTGTGGGGCCCGAGAGGGTCCAGCCAGTGGCTCGTACGGGTGGTGTCCAGCACTGGCAGCTCGATCTGAGCAGGGGAGATGGCTTTGCGTTCGGAGCATGCTTGCTCCTTTTTTTTCAGGCCATACAAGGAGCCATCTTTGTTGTGGTTTATGTGTGCTGGGATTTGGAAGTCCACGGCCAGACACACAGGCCACAAAAGGGGCACCCTGACTAACATGTTACATATACAAAGCACAGATATACAATGTCATACATTATATAATTGTAAAAGCATGATGGATAATCTATACTCTATTAAATTATTAAAAAATATTAGCATAAATAAAAATAGAATTGATAATAAATTTGAGCAGGGACAATAAGATTGGCATCACCAGCAGTAGGATTTGCTAACTATGTAAACTGATATGCATCATATCTATATCTATACACACATAAATAAAAAATTAAAATATTAAAAAATAAATATATATATATATATATATATATATATATATATATATATATATATATATATATATATATACAGTGCCTTGCGAAAGTATTCGGCCCCCTTGAACTTTGCAACCTTTTGCCACATTTCAGACTTCAAACATAAAGATATAAAACTATAATTTATTGTGAAGAATCAACAACAAGTGGGACACAATCATGAAGTGGAATGGAATTTATTGGATATTTCAAACTTTGTTAACAAATAAAAAACTGAAAAATTGGGCGTGCAAAATTATTCAGCCCCTTTACTTTCAGTGCAGCAAACTCTCTCCAGAAGTTCAGTGAGGATCTCTGAATGATCCAATGTTGACCTAAATGACTAATGATGATAAATAGAATCCACCTGTGTGTAATCAAGTCTCCGTATAAATGCACCTGCACTGTGATAGTCTCAGAGGTCCGTTTAAATCGCAGAGAGCATCATGAAGAACAAGGAACACACCAGGCAGGTCCGAGATACTGTTGTGGAGAAGTTTAAAGCTGGATTTGGATACAAAAAAATTCTCAAGCTTTAAACATCCCAAGGAGCACTGTGCAAGCGATAATATTGAAATGGAAGGAGTATCAGACCACTGCAAATCTACGAAGACCTGGCCGTACCTCTAAACTTTCAGCTCCTACAGGGAGAAGACTCATCAGAGATGCAGCCAAGAGGCCCATGATCACTCTGGATGAACTGCAGAGATCTACTGCTGAGGTGGAAGACTCTGTCCATAGGACAACAATCAGTTGTATACTGCACAAATCTGGCCTTTATGGAAGAGTGGCAAGAAGAAAGCCATTTCTTAAAGATATACATAAAAAGTGTCGTTTAAAGTTTGCCACAAGCCACCTGGGAGACACACCAAACATGTGGAAGAAGGTGCTCTGGTCAGATGAAACCAAAATTGAACTTTTTGGCAACAATGCAAAACGTTATGTTTGGCGTAAAAGCAACACACCATCCCCACTGTCAAACATGGTGGTGGCAGCATAATGGTTTGGGCCTGCTTTTCTTCAGCAGGGACAGGGAAGATGGTTAAAATTGATGGGAAGATGGATGGAGCCAAATACAGGACCATTCTGGAAGAAAACCTGATGGAGTCTGCAAAAGACCTGAGACTGGGACGGAGATTTGTCTTCCAACAAGACAATGATCCAAAACATAAAGCAAAATCTACAATGGAATGGTTCCGAAATAAACATATCCAGGTGTTAGAATGGCCAAGTCAAAGTCCAGACCTGAATCCAATCGAGAATCTGTGGAAAGAGCTGAAAACTGCTGTTCACAAATGCTCTCCATCCAACCTCACTGAGCTCGAGCTGTTTTGCAACGAGGAATGGGCAAAAATTTCAGTCTCTCGATGTGCAAAACTGATAGAGACATACCCCAAGCGATTTACAGCTGTAATCACAGCAAAAGGTGGCACTACAAAGTATTAACTAAGAGGGCTAAATAATTTTGCACGCCCAATTTTTCAGTTTTTTATTTGTTAAAAAAGTTTGAAATATCCAATAAATTTCGTTCCACTTCATGATTGTGTCCCACTTGTTGTTGATTCTTCACAAAAAATTACAGTTTTATATCTTTATGTTTGAAGCCTGAAATGTGGCAAAAGGTTGCAAAGTTCAAGGCACTGTATACAGTATCTCACAAAAGTGAGTACACCCCCCCACATTTTTCTAAATATTTTATTTTATCATTTCATATGACAACACTGAAGAAATGACACATTGCTACAATGTAAAGTAGTGAGTGTACAGCTTGTATAACAGTGTAAATTTGCTGTCCCCTCAAAATAACTCAACACACAGCCATTCATGTCTAAAATGCTGGCAACAAAAGTGAGTACAACCCTAAGGTAAAATGTCCAAATTGGGCCCAATTAGCCATTGTCTCTCCCAGGTGTCATGTAAATCGTTTTTTTTTTACAATGTCCCAGGTGTGAATGGGGAGCAGGTGTATTAAATTTGGTGTTATCGCTCTCACTCTCTCATACTGGTCACTGGACGTTCAACATGGCACCTCATGGCAAAGAACTCTCTGAGGATCTATAAAAAGAGTTGTTGCTTTACATAAAGATGGCCTAGGCTATATGAAGATTGCCAAGACCCTAAAACTGAGCTGTAGCATGGTGGCCAAGACCATACAGCAGTTTAACAGGACAGGTTCCACTCAGAACAGGCCTCGCCCCCTGGTCGACCAAAGACGCTGAGTGCACATGCTCATCATCATATCCAGAGGTTGTCTTTGGGAAATAGAGGTATGAGTGCTGGCAGCATTGTTGTAGAGGTTGAAGGGGGGGGGTCAGCCTGTCAGTGCTCAGACCATATGCTGCACACTGCAGCATCTTGTCTCGGGCTTTGTGCTGGCTCCACCCTGCTGATGAAGTTACCGGTGTGATGTAACGCATACGGGGGTGGAGCCTGCATCCCAGCTGAGTTAGAAGAGATTATTGCAGCCCACACTGGTTAAGTGCCCGTTCATGTGAGTTGTATTTTATGTGTCCTCATTAACTATACAGAGAGCACTAGGAGTGTCCCTTTGTTTTATATGCACTACTATTGATCGCGTCCCGCTCCCTTGAGCTCCTAAGCAGAGGATGGAGGAAATAGAACACTGATGGTTTCAGCTGGAGATTCCTGTCAGAGATCCTGCATCCTTTATACTTGGAGGAGGAAGGAGATGTATGGCAATATTGTATGCTAAAGCTTGTCTGACTCATTGTGATTGATGGGTCAGGCATTAAGGTGAGCTGCTATTGTGCACATTATTACACGGATCACCAGAGTGTGAAGTAAGCACCAGCACTTTATATTTATTCAGCACTGAAGATCTATTTATTCGTTCATTTATTCATATCTATTGATATCTAATATAGATTATTTGATAATTTATCGGACTTTATTGGAGCACTATTTCACTATATGCACTTTATTTATTCACTATCTAATTATTTATTTATTTATGTTGTTTATGATCATTGATTGATTGGCGCTGCATTTTTTTTTATTTGAGATATATATGTGTATGTATATATATATATATGTATATATAGAATAGATAGATAGATAGATAGATAGATAGATAGATAGATAGATAGATAGATAGATAGATAGATAGATAGATAGATAGATAGATAGATAGATAGATAGATAGATAGATAGATAGATAGATAGATAGATAGATAGATAGATAGATAGATAGATAGATAGATAGATAGATAGATAGATAGATAGATAGATAGATAGATAGATAGATAGATAGATAGATAGATGTATAGAAAAAATAAGCCGCGCTGCGTGATGTGGGTAAACAAAATTAATGTCCAAACAAAAAACAATGTCCCAAATATCAACTTGATTGACGCTGAAAACATAGATCACACTCCACGGTCTCTATAGGAAATGTGCTTACCAGACAGCCACTAAAAATCTGCAAGATTCATATGCTGAGATGTAGTCACAGATCTGGGAGATGGGAGTTGTCAGAGTCCTCAGCGAATAATGTGAATAATATGCAAAAGAGAAAAACCTTGCATAGTGTGATACCGTAAATTATATAAATTCCACCACCAATAAGGAATCCCTATCAATAATCAATTGTGCAGCAGCTCACCAAATGAATAATGAGCAAACGTGAATAGCCCAGTGTAAAGGGAATGAATGTAGAAACAAACCACCACCAATTGCGAAGCCTCTTAACGAAAGATAGGTCAAATGAGCAGATAGGTAATCCAGATAGCCAAGATACCAGAAACGTCACTCAAAAGCCCTGTGGGCCTCTTACCAGATGACAAATAATCCAAGCAGTATATCTATTAGCGCTTTCCCATCATGCGTGAAGCTCCAGGACCATCAGCATCAAAGGTGTTAACTGTAAACTCAGTACCAGGATGTAGAACCAGCCCGAGTGAAAGAGAGAGCGCCAATAGTGTAATAAAATAATGACTAATTTATTGATTAAAAAGAAGAACACTCACAAACATTGTATATATATATACAATGTATATATGTATATATATATATACGGTATATACTGTATATATACATTTTAATATTATTATTTTTTTTTATTTATGTGTGTATAGATATAACTATGTATGTATTTATGCATGTCAGTTTACATAGTTAGCAAATTCTACTGCTGGTAATGGCAATCTTATAGTCCCTATTTGAATTTATTATTAATCAATTTTTATTTTTTTAATTTTATACTATTATTTTTGATTAATTTAATAGAGCTTAGCTTGTTCATCATGCTTTTACAATTATATAATGTATGACATCTCATATATCTTTGTATATGTAACATATTAGTCAGGGTGTCCGTTTAGTGGCCTGTGTTTAGGTGTAGACTTCTGATTCCCAGCACACATAAACCACAACCAAGATCTATGGCCTGAAGAAAGAGGGCACATGCTCCAAACGCAAAGCTGCCTTCCCCGCTCATTACCCGAAAGTGACGTCATCCCTGAGCCTCCAGCGTTCTCCTCTGCCCAGACCGAGCTGCCAGTGCTGGACACCACCCGTACGAGCCACTGGCTGGTCCCCCAGGTAAGCAAGCACAGGGGGACTCCCCTCGGGCCCCACAGAGAGGGACTACCATGATTTACAACGTGCTGTTTTTTAACCCTCTTGTGAGTAGCTGACCTAGTACTACCACTATTAAATTGCTGCATACGTACTGCATTTAGAGGCGCTGTGTCTTTTATCCTTGTCTGTCCACACTTCAATTTTATCAGCTGTCAATGGGGCTTTTAGGGCAGAAACCTGGGTGGGGGAGAGTTTAGGTAGGGTGAAGTTAAATAAATATTTATCCGATTCAACAACAGTATAATGCACTCTCATGGTATAAAGATCTGTATAGAAGTCCATAAATACCTGTACCACTTCAGTAGTTTAAATGACCAGTTTACCTACAGAATTAATAATTCAAGGGATACTACAAGGCTGGTAGTCGGGTTTAGACAAGTGGGCTAGGAGAGTAAAGCAGCTTCTTTTGGGTATGTTTCAGGAAAACAAGGTTTAGTTGCCGAGCTTTGTCCTTCCATTTAGCATATAGGTGCCAGGACATGGTCAGTAGAATAATCATGTTCTGCAGGACCGAGATCTTCTCTTGTCAGTTTGTTTAGATCTGAATGCCTTCTGGGCTGCATTATTGGGCCAGGGCAAATAAGCCCTGCATAGTCACTTTAAAAGCACCCCAAGTAATGGGAATCAAGGCACTATGCATATTAGTCAACCAATAGGAGTTCATCTAAGTCTGGCACCCATCCGCAACCAAAGGATCCACAAGCTACAAAGGACTCAATCTCCGCAATTTATAATTACGAGAGGCCCCCAGAGCCAAATCTAATATTGAGGGAGATATAGCTCTGAAGAGATACTTGATATCTAGCACACAGCTCAACATTTTAGAAGACAGTAAACATAAATCAATCCATGATAGAGTTTTATTGGTTTCAGAATGACAGGGATATTTCTAATGCTCTGCATATATTCATCTCCAGGCATCCACCAAGTAAAAATTTTCAAGACATAAATGAAGAGGGGTAGGGGATTATGTAGAACACCCAAATGTATTGAGAGAGTTGTTTAAGACTGTATTAAAGTCTCTTACGATCAATAATGGGCCCTCAGCTACTTCCAGAATTAGACTCATAGAACGTTCAAACAGGGTCTTTGTAAATGGGATAGGAATATATATTTTTACTAAGGTAAAGGGTTTACCACCAAATTCCAACACTAAAATCACAAAACTGGCACAAGGGGCAGTTTTCAGGTGTTTGGCAGAGATAGGGGCTGTTATATTCCCTTGCATAGGTGAGCTACGTGGATTCATATGTCGAGGCAATTTTCGCTCTTTTAAGAGCCAGGACCCTAGAACCATGTAAATGCATCTCTTGAAGAAGGATGACATTGGGAGCAAAACATGAGATTTATTAAAAAACCAAAGAGTGCTTATTTTGGAATTAAGCCACCTAATATTCAATGAAAGAAAATGTAAAGCACTCATAGGGAACTAGAAAATGGCATGAGATGTAGAATAACGCAAAAACAGACACCCATGATGTCCAGGAGGACTCCCTTCTGTAGGCAACAAATCAGCCAAAGAGGACCTCCAAACGGGCTCTAACCCCAAGTGGGATACATGAAGCATTGACAGATGTAGTTGTGCAAAAGTATCATTGATATGACAATATGTAGCAGTATAAATGAAAACATAAAAAAAAAAAGCCTATAAGCAAACATAACAAAAGATCCAAGTCCCAACTATTCTGGCCCCCCAAATCAAACTTTTAAGAACTTAATCCCTAAACCAGAAAAAATATGTGGGGATAAGGTGGAATAGTCCGTTGGATTGGATGTAAGCATTAAGTGACAAAAAGTTGAACAAACTATAAGAGACAACCGTGTCCCTTGACTTGACAGTGAGTTGAGTATCCAAACAGGATCCAGTGATGAAATCTGCAGAGAACAGCAAAGTCAGCAGAAATAACAAGGACATAGTGATGCGGCCCACAAAAATAGTAAGGTTTGCCAAACAGTACAAAGTCCTGTAAAGCGCCAAAAGAAAAAGTAGCAGACAACCAAATAAGTATAGCAAACAATAGGTTTAAGATGGGGTGCGTTTATCAGGGCAACGCAGAGACATATGGCCCAAGGTGTCTATACAATGCATGGCATCTTTAGGATCTATGAAGAAGTGGGTCTTACCTTGATGGATAACCCATAATCTAGATAGAGCATACTATAACTGATGTGCTTATTTCTGAGTCATCATTTTACTGAGAGGAAGCCAACATGTTTTTGTGTGGCAGCCCAAAATCAGTAAAGATGATGATGAAATTGCCATTATTATTATTATTTTTTTTTCCATAAATGTTTTATTGTGAATAGAAAAGCAGGTTACAATACAAAAAGTGCAGGAAAACCTTAACATAATGTTATCACAAGTAAAACAAACATTATCGAAGAAAAACAGCAAATCAGTTTGAATCAGCTTACATTATAGTCGCGGACAGTGTCCATCTAGCCCAATGGGTCTATCTGTCCAGGACACCTCCTACTCTACTTCAGGTACAGTGGTGATCGAAAGTTTGGGCACCCCAGGTAAAAAATTGTGTTAATGTGCATAAAGAAGCCAAGGAGAGATGGAAAAATCTCCAAAAGGCATCAAATTACAGATTAGACATTCTTATAATATGTCAACAAAAGTTAGATTTTATTTCCATCATTGACACTTTTAAAATTACAGAAAACAAAAAAATGGCGTCTGACAAAGTTTGGGCACCCTGCAGAATTTATAGCATGCACTGCCCCCTTTGCAAGGCTGAGACCTGCCAGTGTCATGGATTGTTTTCAATCATCATCTGGGGAGACCAGGTGACGTCAATCTCAAAGGTTTTAAATGCCCAGACTCGTCTGACCCTGCCCCAACAATCAGCACCATGGGATCTTCTAAGCAGTTGTCTAGAAAACTGAAACTGAAAATAGTAGACGCTCACAAAGCTGGAGAAGGCTATAAGAAGATAGCAAAGCGTTTTCAGATGTCAATATCCTCTGTTCAGAATGTAATTAGGAAATGGCAGTTATCAGGAACAGTGGAAGTTAAAGCAAGATCTGGAAGACCAAGAAAAATATCAGACAGAACAGCTTGCAGGATTGTGAGAAAAACAATTCAAAACCCACATTTGACTGCACGTTCCCTCCAGAAAGATCTGGCAGACACTGGAGTTGTGGTACACTATTCCACTATAAAGAGATACTTGTACAAATATGGTCTTCATGGAAGAGTCATCAGAAGAAAACCTCTTCTACGGCCTCACCACAAAAATCAGCGTTTGAACTTTGCAAATGAACATATAGACAAGCCTGATGCATTTTGGAAACAAGTTCTGCGGACCGATGAGGTTAAAATTGAACTTTTTTGCGGAATGAGCAAAGGTACGTTTGGAGAAGAAGGGGCACAGAATTAAATGAAAAGAACCTCTGTCCAACTGTTAAGCATGGGGGGGGGGGTGGGGGGGATCAATCATGCTTTGGGGTTGTATTGCAGCCTGTGGCACAGGGAACATCTCACGAATAGAAGGAAAAATGGATTCAATAAAATTTTAGCAAATTTTGGATGGTAACTTGATGCCATTTGTGAAAAAACTGAAGTTAAAGAGAGGATGGCTTCTACAAATGGATAATGATCCTAAACACACCTCGAAATCCATGGGGGATTACATCAAGAGGCATAAACTGAAGGTTTTGCCATGGCCTTCCCAATCTCCTGACCTCAACATAATTAAAAATCTATGGATAGACCTTAAAAGAGCAGTGCGTGGCAGACAGCCCAGAAATCTCAAAGAACTGGAAGAACTTTGTAAGGAAGAATGGGCAAAGATACCTCAAACAAGAATTGAAAGACTCTTGGCTGGCTACAAAAAGTGTTTACAAGCTGTGATACTTGCCAAAGGGGGCAGTACAAGATATTATTAACTCTGCAGGGTGCCCAAACTTTTGCAGACGCCATTTTTTTGTTTTCTGTTATTTTGAAAGTGTTAATGATGGAGGCCCATTTTCTCCTCCAAGTGTCGACGTGTGGGTTTTTTTTTTTGGGGGGGTGGGGGTGTCAAGACGGTGGGCTTAGCTCCAGTTTTTAAACTCATTAGTAGTTTTGAAGTGCAACCAGGGGGACCATGTGATAGATAATTTGTGGATTCTGTCACAAGAGGTGTGGATTAATTCCTCCATTTCTTCGGTTTTGTTTATTCTAGCAAATCATTCTGGTATGGTTGGGACTCGGGTCGATTTCCAGTGAATAGGGATACCTTTTCATGCTGCATTTATCATATGCATCGCGAGGGATCTGTTATATTCCTTTTTGGAAAGGGAAGTATGATGCAATAGGTATTGCGCAGGTGAGTAATCAAGAGGGTATGTCGTCACTGAAGTCTTGATATCATGCACTGTTTTCCAGAATGTCTGGAGTAGATCGCACCCCCACCATATGTGGAGGATAGTGCCCGAGTCCCGTGCACATCTTCAGCATTTATCGGGACATGTTGGATTGAATTTATGTATAAGGAATGGGGTTCTGTAACATCTCGTTTGAATCTTATAAGCGTTCTCCTGAACTGCCACATTCATGGAACCCTTATGTACGTATTTGTTTATTCTGTCCCATTCGGCATGCGAGATGTCAAATTGGAGTTCAGATTCCCAGGCCTGTTTGGCTTTATTTGGTGTTAGGGGTAGCCCTGCCTGTAAAATCGAGTATATCAATGAGATTAAATGGCGTTGTGGAGTTTTTTTTTATTACACAGTGTTTCAAAAGGGGTAAGTGGTCTGGACCAGGCTTTATTAATTGGATTGCAGTTAAGAAAACGATTAATTTGTCTAAAGGACCGGATGGGGAACGTTTTGGTCAGAGATTTCGATTCAAGTTGGGTTAGTGTGAGAAGTTTTTCTCCGGCAGTGAACTGATAAGCAAGCACCTCTCTGTGGGGCTATTCATTCCCCAGGAATGTATCCAACATGCCTGGGGTGAAGTCCATGTTCCCTCAGAGCGAGGTTAATGGACCCGGTACAGAGGAGAGGGAAGATGTCCTGCACGCAATGTGAAAACATTTTAATGTTGGATTAATGAGGGGGTGGACCTGGGTTTGCCTAATTTGTTGTTGAGGGGGTAGCCACAGCAAAAGATGCAGTTTTGTGTGCAATTGGGCATTCTCTAGGGCTACCCATGATTTAGTTCATGCATGAGTTGCCCAGTCCACTAATCTGCTTAAGTGACATGCCTGATAGTATCTGTATAGGCCTGGGAGACCAAGGCCCCCCTTTTGTTTGGGGAGTGTGAGTCGTGTGTATTTAATCCTTGGAGGTGTATGTTTCTGTATGAAAGCAGAGCAGGCCTTCTTGTATGTTGTACAGAAGATATTGGGGATATAATTTTGGATTGTTTGCATGAGGTACAGTATCTTCGGAAGTATGATCATTTAATGGGAGCTGAGCGCCCAAACCAGGAAATGTTTAGTCCCGACCAGTTCAGGGGATCCACCTGTATTTTATGAAGTGGTGTTTCAAAGTTTTTATCATTAAGGTCCTCAAGTTTAGAGGGAATCTGGATACCCAAATAGGAAATTTTGTCTGTTTTCCAAATGAAGGGGAAATTTTCTTTGCATAGTGTTCTAACTTTTGTTGGAAGGGAAATATTGAGCGCATAGAATTTAGTGTAATTTATCTTTAGGTTGGATATATCTTTAAAGTGATTTAGATCCTGGAGGAGGTTTGGGAGTGAAATTTGCGGTTTAGTGAGAAAGAACAAAAGGTCATCCGCGAAGGCAGCGATTTTATGTTCGGTATTGTTTACTGTGACTCCTGTTATATCTGGATTTTGTCTAATTTTGTTTAACAGGGATTCCAATGTCAAGACATAAATCAGTGGAGAGAGCGGGCATCCCTGGCAAGTTCCATTGCCTATGTTGAAGGCGTCTGACAGGTGGCCATTGACCCGATTGTGATTAGAGTACAGAGCTAGGATGCTCAAAATCATGTGAGGGGGTAACCCGATAGCTTTTAGGATCTCCCCCATGTAATCCCAGGCAACCCTGTCGAACGCCTTTTCGGCATCCAGAGAGAGGAAAAATCCCTGCTCTGCCCTGGAGGATAGCCAGTGGTGGAGGTTGAGGGCTTTTATGGTGTTTTCGCACGCCTCTCTTCCAGGAATAAAACCAACCTGATTCAGTGCTATCAGGTCAGTAAGAAATTGGTTGAGCCTATTTGCCAGTATTTTAGCGTACAGCTTAAGATCAACGTTTAAGAGTGATATTGGCCTATAATTCTAAACACATGTTGTGTCTTTGACCTCTTTAGGGATTACTGGGACGTGTGCTTCTAGAAAGCTATTAGGGAGGGAGGGGGATGTTGGGATTGCGTTCATAGTAGCCAATAGTCTAGGAGAGAGGATCTCATAAAAGCATTTATAATATTGAAGAGGCAGGCCATCAGGCCCTGGGCTTTTCCCCGCCTTCATCTGCTTAAGTGCCCTTTCAAGCTCTTCCAGAGTGATTGCCTTGTCCAGTGCTTTGGCTTTTTGCTGCGAGATTGGGTTTTGGCCGTATAGTGTTAGGAAATCTTTAATGAGGTTGGATCGGTTCCTAGTCAAGGAGGAGCTGCTCTGATGTGTCCGAATGTTATACAATGAGAGGTAATATTGTTTAAATTGCTGGGCAATCTGATCATTATGGACCAGGGTTTTGGTACCCTTGCCTTGTAGGTTGTGGATCTGTAGAGTGGATCTGGTTGTTTGGACAGCTTGAGCCAAGAGTCGACCACTCTTGTTGCCAGATTCATAGAACAGTTTTTGTTTTAATATGTATCTCCATTTAGTTTGCTTGCCCAACTCTTCCAACAACAGTGACCTGGTAAGAATCAGTTCCTGTAAGGTGTCTAGTGCCTGTGAACATTTTTGCAATGTTTTTTCTAAGATTTTGATTTGGTTCAGTAAAGCCGTTGTTTTTTTTCTGTCTTATTTTTTCATGTATGTGGAGAATGATATAAAGTCACCCCTCACCACACACTTGTGTGCCTCCCATATCGAAAGGGGACCCACCTCCGCGGTAGTGTTTTCTTGAAAAAACATTTTGAGGTTGGAGGAAAAGCATTGTACCTCAAGCGGATCTTTGAGAAGCGAGGGGTTGAGTCTCCAAATTTGTGATCCTAATTGTTTTTCTGGGAATATCAGGGTCAAAGTTATTAGGTTGTGCTCCAAAATAACCATCTGCTCTTTAGAGGCCTTGTGGAGGAACTGGAGGTCCCTTTGGGACAAAAGTAAATAATCTAATCTTAAGTATTTATTGTGAGGGTTGGAGAAGAATGTGTAGTCTCTGTCGTTAGGAGGAATTGCCATTATACGTCAGATGCCCTTGCTCTCTGGCCATGTGAAGTACTGTTTCCTTATCCAGAAAGTGCAGTAGATGGATTAGGAGTGGTCGAGGAAGTGCACCAGCAACAGACGCAATGGCAACCCGTGGGCATATTTAATGCCAAATATAGGTGATGTTGTGATCCCAAATGTATTGGTGAGCCATTTTTCAATGAAGGATTCCAGATGTTTGCCCTCTGAGTCCACAGAAAAGCTCAGCAGCCTCAAATGATTTCACAACAGGCAATCCCACAAATCAATAAGCTTCTCCATGGTTGTTTCAGTACAGTCACCTCACTGGCGATCAAGGGGCTGCATTGTATCTTCCAGGTCACTGTTGCATTGTTCAGCATTAGATACACGATGCCTGATATTGTGCACATCTTGTTTAAAAAAAGACAAATCCACCTTTACGGAGTCAATTTGTGCTGTAAAGGATGCCTGGCAGTGTTAGATTGGCTCCATAATCTGAGACAGGGTGGGTTCTGCACAAGCAGCTGAAGTATTAATACTGGCAGAATAAATTCCCTCAGATGGGGATGACAGGCCTGCAGGGCAGAGAAAGCTGTCAGAACAGCAGGATCACCAGAGGATACAGATATCTAAACTGAGTTTTGAACAGCCGTTGCTCACATCCCGGAAGTCGGCCATGCCTCCCCTAAATGTTCAACATTTGTTCAAAAGTGAGTATACCTCTCACATTTTTGTAAATATTTTATCATATTTTTCATGTGACAACACTGAAGAAATTACACGTAGCTACAATGTAAAGTAGTGAGTTGATAGCTTATATAACAGTTTAAATTTTCTGTCCCCTCAAAATAACTCAAAACACAGCCATTAATGTCTAAATTTCTGGCAACAAAAGTGAGTGCCCCCCTAAGTTAAAATATCCAAATTTGGCCCAAAGTGTCAACATTTTGTGTGGCCACCATTATTTTCCAGCACTGGCTTAACCCTCTTGGGCATGGAGTTCACCAGAGCTTCACAGGTTACCACTGGAGCCCTCTTCCACTCCTTCATGACGACATCACTGAGGTGGTTGGATGTTAGAGACCTTGCGATCCTCCACCTTCCATTTGAAGATGCCCCACAGATGCTAAATAGGGTTAGGTCTGGAGACATGCTTGGAGGTGTATTTGGATCTTGGAGGTGTATTTGGGGTTGTTAGCATGTTGTAATACTGCCCTGCGGTCCAGTCTCCGAAGGGAGGGGATCATGGTCTGCTTCAGTATGTCACAGTACATGTTGGCATTCATGGTTCTCTCAATGAACTGTAGCTCCCCAGTGTCGGCAGCACTCATGCAGCCCCAGACCATGACACTCCCACCACCATGCTTGACTGTAGGCAAGACACACTTGTCTTTGTACTCCTCACCTGGTTGTCGCCACACATGCTTGACACCATCTGAACCAAATAAGTTTATCTTGGTCTCATCAGACCACAGGACATGGTTCCAGTAATCCATGTCCTTAGTCTGCTTGTCTTCAGCAAACTGTTTGTGGGCTTTCTTGTGCATCATCTTTAGAAGAGACTTCCGATAGCCATACAGACCAATTTGATGCAGTGTGCGGCGTATAGTCTGAGCACTGACAGGCTAACCGCCACCCCTTCAATCTCTGCAGCAATGCTGGTATTACTTCCAAAGACAACCTCTGGATATGACGCTGAGCATGTGCACTCAACTTCTTTGGTCGACCATGGCGAGGCCTGTTCTGAGTGGAACCTATAAACTGCTGTATGGTCTTTGCCACGGTGTTGCAGCTCAGTTTCAGGGTCTTGGCAATCTTCTTATAGCCTAGGCCATCTTTATGTGGAGCAGCGATTCTTTGTTTCAGATCTCCAGAGAGTTCTTTGCCATGAGGTACCATGTTAAACTTCCAGTGACCAGTATGAGAGAGTGAGAGCGATAACACCAAATTGAATACACCTGCTCCCCATTCACACCTGGGACATTGTAAAAAATAATGAGTCACATGACACCTGGGAGAGACAATGGCTAATTGGGCCCAATTTGGACATTTTACCTTAGGGGTATACTCACTTTTGTTGCCAGCGGTTTAGACTCTATAGGCTGTGTGTTGAGTTTTTTTGAAAAGACAGCAAATGTACACTGTTATACAAGCTGTACACTCACTATTGTACATTGTAGCAGAGTGTCATTTCTTCAGTGTTGTCACATGAAAAGATATAATAACATTTTCACAAAAATGTGAGGGGTGTACTCACTTTTGTGAGATACTACTATATATATATATATATATATATATAGAATCAATGCATTTACTGTCAGATCAATACTTACTTCAGATCTGTTACCAAACCATTATGACAACAGCTTTGCATTAACATTTCATTGCAGTGGCTAATGTGTCTATGAAAAGCTTCACATAGAGTATATCAAAATTGCTTTGTTTTCTGATATATGCTTTGTTTATAGCCTGCAGTTTGTCGTCAACGATGTCCTCAAAATGTGATGTTGTTATAGACCAGGAAGAAAAAACAAAGAGGGAGAGAAATACAGAGGGAAAGAAAAAAGTATTGGAAAGCATTAAAAAAGAGAAATGAAAACCAAAAAAGTGAGATTAGGAAAGTTTGCACCGCTTTTCTAAAACCAAATCTAAGTAAATCCATCTAGAATATAAATGAAAAATGCAATAGCTTGACTTGAATATGATTCATTGCTTATATTACACCATCTTTATTCCCTTATCCCAAGCAGAAAAAAATAAAATAGGAGTTGGAGTTTCGTACAGCAAAAAAATATTTTGCCACTTTCTTTCTGTTTTACCGTTAACTGCAATATTATGATTTTTTCTGCACTTGAATGCAAATGTAATTATAATATATTAAATTATTATTAGTAGTATTATATAGGATTTATTTAGCGCCTACAGTTTGTGCAGCACTTTACTACGTGAGGTCAGACAGTACAGTTTACAATACAATGGAATACGGGAAGAACCAGAGAGCCCTGCTTGTTAGAGCTTACATTAGCATTGTAAAAAAAACAATTAATATCACTATTGGCTTAAAAGCAGATTATGTCAATCAAATTGTAATCTTTATAATGTTTTAAATTATTTTGTACTACAAATAAAAGATACAAAACTAGATTTTCTTCTTCTATACAATTCATTTAGTATGCATTTTTCTTGTTTTTTTATTTTTGTTTTTGTTTTTTTTTTTGTCATAGTGGTTGAAGCTATTTTTAAACTAATTATGCTGTACTGTGCGTGATAATGATGATCTTGAATTATGGTAATAATCCACTGAAATTATTACAGTAATTTTGATAGTTTATACTCCTACGTGAGCTATTTCCCTTTGTTAGATATTGCAATGTAACTGTAAAATAAAGATATGGTATTTAATTAAATGATATCATTTTTTTGATGAGTATCATAGTGAAAAATGTATATGCAGTTTTCTGATATTTTTTTACTATTTCTTTTCACATTATAGTTAAGAAGAGGATCGTCTTTGTTAATACAGGCTACTGCTAGAGATCTTCTTGTCAACTGGTCAAGATTTAAATTGTTTTTAAAAGAAAAAGGAGGGATTTTTCTTGGTGACAACTTTGACTAAGGCATAAAAAGAATCACCTTCCTATATTTTAAATCAGAATATTTCTCAAGAAATTGAACACTAAACTTTCTACAATTTGCATTTGTAAAATGGAATTCTGAGGCAGCAGGCTCAATATATAAATACAGTCCAGATGGAATAAATTACTGTGGGAAAAAAAATGATTCAGTGACTGGTGCAAATGCAGTAGTGGCAGGACATGTCAAGATGAAAACAGAAGGAGTTTGTTCACAATAATCTCCAGGCTATATAAGCAGTTTTGGTAAGTTATGGTAGTATTATTTTTTGCATGGAAAGGGACCCAATATTGTTTTTACTGTCAGGGACATTCTTTAGCTTATGTCCTCATCTAAAATTCTATTCTTTATTAGTGTTGGGCGAACAGTTTAAGCCGAGCAAAAGTTTGGCCCAAACATTGGCTGTTCACCTATTGGTGAACACCTGAATTGGCAGGGCATTCAACCACTTGTTTTGGCCCTCTGAATGCCCCACAATGCACTGCATGCCACACAGTCCATACTAAGTCCAGATTGGCTGAAGCAATGAAGGCTTTGCCCAATCAGGGCACAGAGCACTGTCAGAGCCATGATTTGAGAAAGTCATGATGACTTAGCCAATCATGGCTCATTGCTCATAGACCCACCCCACACTATTAACCACTTCAATACAGGGCACTTTCATCCCCTTCCTCCCCAGGCCAATTTTCAGCTTTTAGCGCTGTTGCATTTTGAATGACAATTGCACGGTCATGCAACACTGTATCTAAACCAAATTTATGTCATTTTTCCCCACAAATTGAGCTTTCTTTTGGTGGTATTTATCACTGCAAGGTTCTTTCTTTTTTGCTACACAAATAAAAAAAGAACGAAAAGTTTAAAAAAAAGTTTTTTGTTTATGTTATAAAATTTTGTAAATATATACGTTTTTTCCCGCACTGATGAGCACTAATGAGACTGCACTGACAGGCACTGATGAGGAG
Organism: Pelophylax lessonae; assembly: GCF_965119305.1. NCBI lineage: Eukaryota > Metazoa > Chordata > Amphibia > Anura > Ranidae > Pelophylax > Pelophylax lessonae. The sequence goes on along the minus strand of NC_138773.1, from coordinate 264,862,835 downwards.
GCACTGATGGGGTGGCAGTGATGGAGTGGCACTGATGATGAGGCACTAATATGCAGCACTGATGGGCACTGATAGGCAGCACTGATGGGCACTGATAGGTAGCACTGACATGCAGCATTGGTGGGCAATGATAGGTGGCACTGATAGGCGGCACTGAGGGGCACTTATAGGCGGCACTGATGGGGACTGATAGGTGGCACTGATGGGCACTGATGGACACTGATAGGCGGCACTGATGAGCACTGAAGGGCACTAATAGGCACTGATATGCGACACTGATGAGCACTGATATGCGGAAATAATGGGCACTGGTGGGCAGCACTGATAGATGGCAATGATGGGCACTGGTGGGCGGTACTGATAGATGGCAATCATGGGCAGCTCTGATAAGGAGGGCACTGAAAGGGTCCCTGAGCCCTGATTGACATCCCTGGTGGCCATGGGTGGGCAATCCCTCTTGGCTCTAGTGGCATCCCCCAAGGGTCTGCACTGGTAATCAATGCTCTGATTACCAGCACAGACCCCCCCTGTCAGGAGAGCTGCCATTCAGCTCTCCTCTACTTGTGCCTGTCAGTCACGAACTGGGGAAAGGCGATCAACGGCACTTCCTATTTACTATGTGACCAGCTGTCATTGTACACAGCTGGTCACATGGTAAAGAGCCTACTTCATTAGGCTCTTTACCGGGATTAGAGATGCTGTGTGTCAGAGTGACACACCGCACCACCTATCGCGCTCTGCGCCCCCCCGGGGGGGTGTGCAAAGCGGTCTATATTGCTGGTCGTCATATGACGGCCAGTCAGGATAGAGCAACCACTTCCCAGCTGTCATTTTACTATATGGCGGGCAGGAAGTGGTTAAAGGTTCTTTTGCTGAGGAGCCATTTGCATTGTGATGCTGGAGTAGAGATAAAAAAAAGCACTGCTCTGTTCATTGCTACTAGTGAGTTAGTGTTCTATAGTGTGGTATTGTGATTCTATGGTGAGTGTAGTGTGTCAGTGGAGTGTGAATGTAGTGATAGAGCAGTGTAAAGTGTCTGTGCATTTTTACTGTATTGTAGTGTATGTGTACTGCATCCTTGCAGTTTTACTGTAGTGTCAGTGCAGTGCATCCGTGCAGTTTTACTGTAGTATATTGAAGTGTGTCAGTGTAGTGTGTCAGGACAGTATTACTGCAGTATATTGTGGTGTATTAGTGCAGTTTTACTGCAGTATATTAGAGTGCATTAGTGCAGTTTTACTGCAGTATATTGTAGTGCACCAGTGCAGTTTTACTGAAGTATATTGAAGTGCGTCAGTGCAGTTTTACTGCAGTATATTGTAGTGCAGCAGTGCAGTTTTACTGCAGTATATTGCAGTGTGTTAGTGGAGTGTGTCTGTGTACTGCAGTGTTTTACACCGCATTACATAATATTTAATGATGTATACAGTGCTGCCCCTCTTTTCTTTTTGGTTGCTATGTGTTTTTCTTTTTTCTTTTTTTGTCCCATTCCTGCCCCTTTTTTAAAATTGTGAGCCACAGTTTTTCTAACTGTGGCGCTGTTGTTCCTCCCCCTTTTTTTTAAATCGTTTTGACATTTCTGTCAGTGGCAGTCCTTAAGGTAAAGTGCACCAAACACCACTTTCCATTGATTACAGTGCATCCAATTACACATTTCCCCGTCTCTATTACATTTTTGGTAATAAGACCCCCCCCCCCATCGTGTCTAGGAGGCCAACAAGGAGACTTTCCCTTGCCACTGTGAGGGGGCCAGCATGTGTAAATAGGCAAATTTGAACATGGTACGTCCTCAGGCAGGGCACCATTTTTTTTGTTTAGTGATGTTGACCATGCTATCCATCCTCATCCTCCTCATTCTCATCACCCATCCTCATCCTCCTCATTCTTCATCAACCAAACGGAGACTAGTGTGCAGTCTACTGCAGCTGCCAGAGCATTATTTAAAGACAGCATCAGCCACCTGCTCTTGTTGGTTCTGAGGTTGAGGAAGATAGGAACATGAGCCTACCGAGAGGGGAGAACACTGGTAATTGACAAATTGGCAGTCATGTCCCCCCATTCGCAGAGTTTTGCCAAGTTGACTCCAGTGATGATGAGGATAAAGGGGATGATGATGATGATGAGGTTCTTGACATGACTTGGGTGCTGGATAGAGCAGAGGAGTAAAGTGAGTGTGAGGCATTTCAAAAAACGTCAATATTAAAACGTGTGATTTCCCTGCCTCTAAATCAAGGTAAAATAATAACTAGAAAGTGACTAAAAAATGACTAAATTGGTAAGTTTTCTAAATTGTAAGCTCTAATGAGCAGGCCCTTCTGATTCCTACTGAATTAAAGTGTATTGTATTTGTACCGTCTACCCTCAGGTTGTAAAGCGCTGCTATATAAATTGCCAGTGCAAACTAAATCCATAAACAAACATGTAATGCAAAAAAGGGTACTGCAATAAACATTATCGCTTGTGCAATCAAAAAAGTCTCTATTTGATAAGGTGCTTCAAAGGGATGACACCACGGTATATATATATATGAAACACTTACCTATTTAGTAATTTTTTTGTCACTTTCTAGTTATTATTTTTACATTGATTTAGAGGCAGCGCAATCACACATTTTAATTATGATTTATTGCAGATGTGGGAACACATTTGGTGATTGCAGCAGCCCCACCCTGTAATTATATAGACATATGAGTAGCGCTAGTTATTAACCACACAAAGACATAAGAACATAAAAGTTCATATAAAATGTGTATAATGCAGGTTGTAAGGGATGCAGATTAATGGATCAGTAGAGTCTTCACCCAGGTGCTTGATAGGATATAAACGTGACAGACCCAGCCACCACACACTGACTCTTGCCGAATGGCTAAAGAAGTACAGCAGTAAGCAGTTAAGGGACCGCTAAGACCCCTTCACAGGCACCAGGCACCCCAGGGACATCCACTGTATATAATGTAGAAATATAAAAAGCATAATAAACACAAGCCCCTGACATCGTTCCTCTGGTGATAACCAAGAACATGGCTGACTATCGACTTCCGGGTGTGACATAGATGATTCTTGGCTAGCTCCTTCCGGCACGTTTCTTCATTATAACGTCTTCAGGGGGCCTGAAGATGGCGTAATGACGAAATGCGTCGGAAGGAGCTAGCCAAACGTCACCTACGTCACACCCCGAAGTCGATGGTCGGCCATGTTCTTGGTTATCACCAGAGGAACACTGTCCAGAGCTTGTGTTTACTTATGCTTTTTATATTTCTACATTTGGTGAGTGCATGCCTTAATTTTTATCAATAAAATTAATCGAGGATACTGTATTATGGGCCTGTTTCCTTTTGGTGTCTCCCCTTATTTATGAGGTTGTTGGTCCACCAAGATACCACAAGAGGATCAGGCCTTTTCATTTTATGTGGATTTCCGTAATCAAGTTAAGAGGTTGGAGGCGGGGATTATATACAGTTGATGTCCCTGGGGTGCCTGTGAAGGGGGTCTTAGCGGTACCTTAACTGCTTACTGCTGTACGTCTTTAGCCATTCGGTAAGAGTCAGTGTGTGGTGGCTGGGTCTGTCACGTTTATATCCTATCAAGCACCTGGGTGAAGAATCTACTGATCCATTAATCTGCATCCCTTACAACCTGCATTATTATACAAATTTTATATGGACTTTTATGTTCTTATGTCTTTGTGTGGTTAATAACTCGCGCTACTCATATGTCTATATAAATCCTCCTAAACTATCCAGTGTTTTTAAGTTACCTGCTGGTGTCCTATAGGGGCGCGGGGTGTTTTGTTGTTTTTGTCCACCCTGTAATTACTTAATTCGATCAATAGGTGGCAGTGCGCTACTACCACATTTATACACAACCCCAATGAGGCAGAAATCATGGAAGAGTAGAGAGCTGCCACCCTATTGCATCACATTGTGAAGCTGTTATCTCCCGACCCACTTTCCACAGCTCAGCTGTCTGGGACTTTTTAAACACATGTGCAGACGGTCACACTGTTGCAATTTGCAAACTTTGTAAAACACCAGCCATATGGGTACCACATGCTTAACAAGGCATGTAACCTCTCACCACACATTTGCAAGAGTGCCTGAAAGCCACACAAAAGGGACGAAATTCTTCTCCTCCTCACTCTTCACCTTTCAGGTCTACCTCCCCTAAATCTCATGACTTCTCAGCAGCCTCCACTGACAGAAATGATGGTATAGCAAAGGGTGTCACAGGTCCTTGCAGCACATCTGCCAGCAGCACACCACCAGCTGTAGAGTATAACAGGCACATTTCTCTGCCCCAGCTGCTGCAGCAAAAAATAAATACAGTCACTGACACCCACATGCCCAGCATCTAAATTCAAGCTTGTCCAAACTACTAGCTTTACAACTTCTGTCTATCCATCTGGTGGATTCTGCCCCCCTCCATGAATTTGCAGAATATGCTGTACCACAAAGGCAGGTTCCCAGTTGATATTTATCGGTATGTAAGGCCTTTCCAGCTATGTACCACCACGTGGAAAGCAATATTGTAGTATTATTGGGCAAGACAGTAAGCCACAAGGTCCACCTTACTGCTGACTCATGGTCCAGCAAGCATGGACAGGGACAATATAATTGGTTCATAGCACACTGGTTAACTCTGCTTGCAACTAGTAAGGATGCAGGACAGGACTCAGTGCTGAAGTTTGTTTTGCCGTCACAACTCCATACAGCTGATGGTGATGATGCAAGATTTTTCAGCTCCACCCCCTCCTCCTCCTCCATGCTATCATCTGCTGACTTGTCCTATGAACCACCAGTATCCCATAAGTGTACAAGGGGCTATTCAATAAGTAAGGATAAAAGATGCCATACAGTGCTTCAGCTGGTCTATCTAGGGATCAGGAGCAACATCGGAACAGAGATTCTTTCAGCCCAGAGGTGGTTCACGCCATGCCACGCCAGTTTGAGCAAGGAATGGTGGAGTGTGATAATAGCACTAACCTCCTTTCTGCCCTTCGACAGGGAAAGTTAACATATGTTGAACAAAAACAGAAAAAATTCCCAGCTCAATTCATCAACCAGTTTGCTTTCAACCAAATTATCCTGTGTAACAGTATGCGTTAAAAACAGGTGTTTTGTTAGCACACATTTGCAGACGCATCTGTAAGCTGTAGGTACACTTCACAGCACCCTGTATTACCTGCAGTCCTAACTCCTGTAAATGCATGAGAGTCTTCACAGTGGAAGCCCTCTAATAGATAGATAGGGGGCAGGTGAGCCTGAAGATAGCCCAACCCTCCTAAAAGGCGCTTGGGGCACAGTGGACGCCCAGCCCATAGTACAATGGCAACAAAGGCATCCAGTGTGTCCACTCACCAGTATGCATCAACAACAAACAAAATGGCCCCTGCCTCCACCTATGGGGCCTTCATAGCAAAGAGCACATAGAAGGGCAATGCATGCAAGACAAAAATAGAAAAGTAATATGGTGGTGGGGGCAGGGGCCATTTTATTTGTTGTTGATGTATGCTAGTGAGTGGATACACTGGATGCCTTTGCTGCCATTGTGCTATGAGCTGGGTGTCCACTGTTCCCCCAAGTGCCTTTTAGGAGGGTTTGGCTACCTCCAGGCTCACCTTCCTCCTATCTATCCATTAGAGTGCATGTGCTTCAACTGTGGAGACTCTCATACATTTATGAGAGTCTCCTACATCTTAAACCCCTATTTTTAACGCATGCTGTTAGACAGGTTAACTCGTTTAGTAGGCAAACTGGTTGGTGAATTGAGCTGGGAATTTTTTCAGTTTTTGTCTTGCATGTGTTGCCCTTCCATGTGCTCTTTGCTATGAAGGCCAGTTATAGGTGGGGGCAGGGGTAATTTTGTTTGAAAGTTAACACATGTGCCATGCCTGGCACATGTCCCTAATTCGGTGGTGCAGCATTTCTTAAACAGGTACCCAGGGTTGGAAGATCTTCTTAAGCAGACCAATAGAGTCTGTAGCATTTTCAGTCACACACAGCCAGTGCTTGGTTGGCTGAAATTTAGTGGGAATTCCACATACCCATAAACTGCCTGATTTGTGACATGCTCACCAGGTGGAACTCAACTTTGGCAATGCTGCAGTGACTGCACATGCAGCAGAGGGCCATCAATGAGTACCTGTGTCACTATGGCACAACAGTTTACAGGATGGCTCAGCTTTTTCCCCCACATCAATGACTGCTTATAAAGGATGCATGCACTGCACTGTCAACATTTGAGTATGCAATAAGAATGGTGAGCCGTGACAATGCATGCATCAGTGACACAATCCCTGTTGTGTTCCTGCTGGAGCAGAGTGTGCATGACATTATGAATAGGACATTCGAGGCAGAGAAGCAGGAGGAAGAGGAGGACTATCTTTTCTCTCAAGGCCCGCTTTATGCAGACACCATTTTTGTGACGGCACAGAACACACAAGAAGAGAGGAAGGAGGAGGATTCTGGCAGTTTTGGAGGCATTGAAGAAGAGGAAGACATATTTTAAGCCTTAAGAGATGGTTTTACGTCCCCAGACCCTTAGGGGTAGTATGCGGCTGGGATTAGGCAGTTCCAGATACTGTAATCCTCAGTGACCACGAGGACTTTGCTTCTAATACCTCCACAAACGTGCAATGCATTGGCTCCCTTATTCTTTAAAGCTTGCAAAAGGACCAAAGAATTTTTGGCATTAGGGAAAAGGATCATTATCTGTTGGCAACCCTCCTTGACCACCAATACAAGGGCAAAGTCTCTGAACTCATCCCCATCTCCACCGAGGGAGCAGAGGATGAACTATCTTGAGGACACCTTAAAGGGGAGTTTACGTAACTCCTTTCCAGACTCTGGTAAGTTATTGTCTCATGGAAAATCTAGTTTTTAGGCTTCTGTTGGTCAAAGGAGGAGCGGTGGAGAAGATGACCACCTCAGTGATGCATTTCTATTTTTTTAGGGTTGTCAGCTTCCACATCCTATCGGCAGTGTTTGCATCATATGGTGGAAAATTATCTAGGGGCGATAACAGACACGTCTAGCTTTCCAGTAGATGATACACTGGGTTACTGGGTCATGAGAATAGACCACTGGCCAGAACTTACCAAGTATGCAATTGAGCTGCTGGGCTGCCCTGCATCCAACGAGCTTTCCAAACAGGCATTCAGTGCTGCCGGAGGTTTTGTAACAGATAAATGAGCGTGTCTGTCCACAGACTCTCTTGACTGGCTAACGAGCAGCTATCAAGTCCCTGATGCCGACTTCGCCGACCAAGTGTTTTTGGGATGTGGAATCTCTGTGAGACTGTCTAGGCTACCTAGTTTTGTAGGTGTTAATTTTATCTGGAAGACATTTTTGGTATAGGTTTCATGGGCACAATTAACACCCAGGAACCAATTTTTCCACACCTGTTTGACAGGTGCAGATAGTTTCAATTTTTTACAGCAAAGCCAGTTCTTGCTTTCATCAACAATACCTCCATAGGTGTCAAAGTCTTACCTTGCCTTCCTGTTGGTAGCCATCTTGGACATGTGCAGACTGCTGTCTCTTATAAACCCTGTTTGCATCATCACTTGCCTGATGCCTGGGCATCACTCAGTGATGATGTTGCACACCTGACTATATATACAGTATCACCTGATGGCTTGCAGTCCTAGCCCTTGTGTTTGTGCTCCAAGGTACATGTCTGCTAGCAGTCTTCTATTCCCCATGTTCCTCCCTGCATGACCTGGCTTGGCTGATGACTTTCCTGGCTCTCAATCCCACATCAGCAGACAATCCCACATTGGCAGAATACCTGCTACTGGATTCAACCCCGACTTTGATGACTACCCGCTTTTAGACTCGATCCCGGCTTGGATAACTATCCGCTACTGAACTTAACCCCAGCTGTTCCTGATTTTGCTCCTCCGTCTTGCTGTGCGTTTATTGTTGTTGCCCTAATAAACTGCTTTATTTTACTTGCATCTTTGTGTGGTCTGGTTTCCTTGCACTCTGACACTAGCTTTACGGTGTAAAGGCACCACCAACACCCAAAGCCCAATTTTTCCGCACCTGTTACTTCTATCCAAAGTCTGCGAAACAGACACCAGATTTTATCCAAATAATCTCTCATTTTGTTTGGAATGCTCTAAATTGTGGCGTCATCATACGGACTGGCTCCCCAAGCTGTTGTTTACAAAATAAAGAAAGCTTGTAGGGAGAATTTCATATTTTTTTCTTTATAAATGTGTCAGGAACCATGGATCAGACTGAAGTAGAAAATGCAGTAAAATCACACCTTTAATGTAATGGTAAAAAATGGTACAGAAGAGTAACCTTATTAAAGCATAAGCCAGAGGTCGGAAGCCAAAATGGGAAGTCAGGTTAGCCAGTGATCAGGAAACCAGAAATTAGTGTAGTTGGAGACAGAGGAATAGGATCAGGAACCAGAGGGGACGTCAGCTGGGAAAAGTCTTTCACAGGAACCCAGCAGGAAAGGAATGAACAGGCAGCTTAAATAGCCAGAAGGGGCTGGCAGTAGGCAGGAATACAGAGCAGATAATGATAACCAGGTGAGCCACTGAGGAAACAAAGGGTGATGACAATTAACAGACACCTGAGCAGCCTGAGCACAGAGAAATGTCAATTTTGCTGTAGCAGGTGCTATACATGGTACAGATGTGCCACTTTACAGGCAGACTAAGGGACCCCCTCAGGCATTATATTGTACAAGGTGTACCTGTTTTTTCTGTAGCCTTCTCTTCTCTACAGCTGTACAAAGTACAGTGTTTACATGGCTTTTCTGAGCTTTTAGAAAGCAGGGGGTTGGGAGCTGATGTTATACTTTGAAGAGCTCATTGTGAAGAGCTGTGAGAGCTTTTTGGATGGAAGGGACACCCCCCTTCCCATAGCACGCAGGAACAGAGCTGAGGCTGTCAGTCACAGGCTGTGTGCTGGAGCTTCCTCCCCTGTAATCTTTTTTCTCTTGGTGTCAGGAAAACTTTTTAGAGAGGACTCCTGCTGATAGCTGATAGAGAAAAGAGGCAGTAGAGAAAAGTGCTCTGGATTGAGAAAAGTACACACTATAAAGAGATTTGCTTTGTTCATATGTCAAAGGTTTACAATCACTTTAAACCAGAACAATAAAGGATATTTAAAGCAGAAACTTTTTTCTGCTCACTATATCTAAATTTTAAGGGGGAGCCCCATGCAAAAGACAAGAAAAAAAGCATTGGGTTCCCCAAAAATCCACACCAAACCGTTATCTAAGCATGCAGCCTGGCCAGAAAAGGTGCAATGAACATGTGCCCACCATACCAGGCCACATGCCTTCAGTATGGAGGGGTCTCTTCCCCTCAACCCTCACCTGTTGGCTGTGGGGATCTATGGACAGGGGTACCCTTTAATAAAATGGGGGCAGCAAAATACCAATTACCCATGTGAATACGTAATTGGGTATGTGCACACACAAAAAGTATAGAGTAAATAGATTCAAGTCCTTTATTGAAAAAACAAAAAACAAAATCCATTGTCAATTATGTCACCTAGTGATGTAAATTCACATCAATCATGAAAAAAAAAAAAAAAACACAAACAGACAGACACATATATGCCACCACTGGCTGATTTGAACGACTTCAACTAGGGAAAATACGCTAAAATTAAACAAAGGGTTGGGGTCTCCCAGATGGTATTGACCAAGTATAGGCATGTTGCTATATTTTGTCAGTGATGTCACGCTATCCCCACCCCATTAATAATGTGGCTATGAATTCCCAGCCAGTAAATGAATTGGGCAAGTTAATTGTCATTGATTGCCAAAGACATAGTGGGTGCTTGTAGAAATACCATTACTATAAATGAAGTTTCGCTCCTGCCAAGCAGGCTAAAAGTCAGGCATTTTGACAAATGCCTGAACAGCCTAAGTGCAGCCTGAACTTGTGTTCAGACTGCACCTTAAGCTTACTTGTGAGGTTCGTCCTCTGAATGTTAGGGTCAGTTTAAATGGTACCGCCTATTTTTTTTAGGGCTGGATTAAGTGTTAGGGCTATAAAAACCAGGTATAGGTTATTTAGGGTGATTTGGGAACACTTTCATATATATTTTTTTCTTCCCACCCAAATACCTTATCCTAGGAAGGAGGAGAGAGTCTCTCACCCACTCAAATGAAAAATAAAGTACAAAGATGTTAATGAAACCACAGCAAAATAACTGATAAAAAAACGTTAAATAAATGGTATGTAAAAATAAAGATTTCATTTATCTTTACTACATGTCGCAGGTATGCACATAGGAACATTTGAACAAGGCAATTTGTCTCCATGAATATTTTCAATAGCTCTGGTTAGAACCTTGACTGTAAATATTAGGTTCACAAATACAAAATGTACTTTTCAAATTTACTTACATTAAATGCATTCCAAATGCTGCTCTTCCAAGTGACCTTTTATTTTGTTTACATCAATAGCTTAGCAGAGTCGGCATCACTTACCATAGATTGTTATGAACACACTGCTCAAAAATAAGGCCAGATCCAAAAGTGTTTACAATTTTACCTGTTGGTGCAGTGTACAATATGTGATACGCTAAACAATTGATGTGTGATGCCAATTTTAATATAAAGAGTCAAAACAATTTCACATACACTTTGAAAAGCAACTATATAAAATTAAAAATAACTAGTGTATAAACTGGGCCCCGGCTAACCCTGTAAATATTAATCCCTATATTGGCAATCCTTGCTGCCCCTTCCACTTCCCTGTGCAATGTACACAGTGCAAATGAACAATAAACAACCAAAGGTGAGCGCTAGGTGCTAATGTAACCCAGGGTGATTTACAGGCAGTTTACTTTTTGAAGGTCCCACTAAAATATATGTAATATGATGGTTAAGGTTTATTTTAGTGCTCACCTTTGGTTGTTAACTATAAAATATGGCATACTGTGTTGCATTAAATTACATATTTAAAAGTGGGCGGTTTTGTCAAATAAACAATGCAATTAATAGTTACCATTTTTTGTTTAGCTGTAGATTTGTCTTGTTTTCAAATAAAACATTTTTTATTTTAGATATTGTTTTGTTGCACTGTTTAGCTTTGTCATACTCACCTGAATGAAGTTAAAAAAACACACAGGCATTAGAAATCTGAACACTTGACCTTAAAGATAAAATACAGACAGTACATTCTAAAATAAGTGCTCCCAGACCAGACAGATAGTTTTTAATTTCGGAACCAGCACAAAAAAAACCCCCAAAAAACAGTGTACTATTTTTTCATGTACAACTAGAACAGTTTCTTGCATGAACTTTCCATACAAGCAGTTTATTCATGCCCTACATGGGAAAGCACTACATCAGCTAACTGCTATCAGCTCCCATCCTGTAATAATGAGGGACTTCTTAAGCCTCTCAATTCACAGAAGTGTATTTGGCAGATAGAATATATGTTAGTTAAGAAGTAAAAGTACATATTTGAAATGTCTTTGGACATTGTGAATGTGCTCAGGGGAGCTGTTCCTTTTTCAATAGGAAGAGGCTCTTCCTTTTCATAACCCGGAGGAATTTTAAAGAGACCTTGTGGCAATATGCAGAATGCACAGCATAGATTCTTCTTCAAATCTCTCACAGACGGGCTGTGCTCCACCCACACATTTGTGTGCTGAGATCACTATTCATTCACATGGAAAGGCCTTCCACTGCCAGGATGACGACTATTATGTGGCATCAGTCTGAATTCATAGTAAGGATCTCAACAGAGCTGGGGCACTAATGAGTCTAGGATGTCTAATAAGTCTTAGAAGTAGTAACGGGGGAAGATGTCTGATACTAAATGAAATAACTGTACAAAGAGTATACTTGTCCTTTAGGTAAGTTAGCTATTTAGTGAGATGCAAACCTTGCACTCCTATTTATTATTTTTAATTAAAACACTACACAAAACCTGAACTGTGGGATCAGCAATCCCATTTAACACATAGTGCTTAAAAAAAAAATCAGATCTCTACAGTGAGAATTGTGTTTGTGGACAAGTCCGTTCAGTGGCAAATATGTACCTTCGTAACACATCTGAATATGAGTTTCCAGACTCACGCTTGACAGATTTGTCAAATTTCTCCAAGAGGGTAGTGATCCTGGGGACCTACATGTGGTGTTGGATGTCGTGTGGGGTGCTTCACACCTGTCCTATTATTTTCCTAGACATTTTAAGACTTGCCTCAGTGAAGAAAGTGTTATTGATGCATGGCACTACCAACACAGTGACATTAGAGATTAAAAAATGTAATCATCAGCACATCAGTTGTATTCCATATGCCTCCGTAGAGGCAGTTTTTTCAACTGCTATAAAACCCATGTTTCTCTTGGACCATGCCTTGATAATGATTACCATCAGGATAGGCCAAAATTCACAGAAACCTTGGCACTGCTGACCAAATAAAGACTTTTTACAAGATGAGAAACTGCAAGCTGATTTGGAAGCAAAACTGTCTTTCTTTTTTTCAACAATCTCAATGTCTTATGCATTGCCCATGATTATACGGGATGTGCATAAGTGTGTCATCAGGCGTTAACTAATAAAGATCGGGGCCACACACAAGAAAGAATGATCAGAGACTCTTTCTGACTTAATATCTCAAATATAGTCCCTGGGAGCTACCTATAAAAAACTGTGGAAGCAGTAAAGGTAGTAGAGCTTTGTTCATTACAAGATCAGGTCAATACCTTACTCTTGGATAAGTTAAATGCTGTTTTCCCAACACTGGGTTTTACAAGTTTGGGAATAAATAGGGACACTTCTATTCTTTCTGTAATTTAAGAGAGGATCATATAGATCAATACCTTATAGAGGCAGGACTATCACATGAGGCTTGAGATACTATGGAAGATCCCATACAGGTTACAAAACTTGAGGGGGTTATCAAAGGGGTGCCAACAGGAAAAGACCCTGGACCAGATGGTCTCACTCTTTTTTACTATAAAACTTTCAAGCAGAAACTGTCACCTTGGTTCTTAAAGGCTTTCAACCCCATACTGCAAGGTTACCCTTTACCTAGAGACATGGTAAAGCACACATAATTGATTTAGTCAAAAAAGACAAGGACTCATCCATTTTTACCAGCTACAGACTAATATTGCTTTTAAATACTGACCTAAAACATTTTAACCACATGCCTTCTTTTTCATTTATCTAGCATGATACATCATGATCAAGCTGGGTTCTTGCCCATCAGAGAGGCCAGAGACAATACTTGTAGGGTACTGAACTTTATTCATCTTGCCAATACTAAGTCTCTCCCGCTGCTGCTCTTCTCGGCCAAACGCAGAGAAAGCCTTTAATAGAGTAACTTGGAGCTTTCTGAAAAAGCACTTATTAACATTGGTTTGGGTAAGAATATGCTCCAATGGATTATTGCATTATATGTGCACCCAGTTGCAGCAGTTAAGGTCAAAGTGATCATTTCAGCAGATATTACTCTATCAAACAATACTAGACAAGGCTGCCTGCTCTCACTGCTCCTTTTTTATACTGACGCTTGAGTCCTTATTGAGACATATCCAAGCAAATCTTGACATACTGGGTGTATGGAGATGAGGTGAGAGGAACACAACATGAAGTTACTGTATATGCAGAAGGCCGATTGTTTTTTATCTTTATACCAGATACAACCATTGCTAATCTCCTAAAAGAGACTGAGGTTTATTTAAAACTTTCTAATTATTAAATTCCCTGAACTAAATCAGAAAACCTTAAATATAAACATTCCCCACACTAAAATGCAAACATTAGAAATTAACTTCCATTTCAAATGGGCAAGAGGGAAACATATCATATCTTGGGGTTTATCTTACTTCAAGACTTGAAGATGCCTTCAAGGCAAACTGTCTCCCCCTGTTAGGTACAATTTGTAGAAATGGAAAAGTGTAAAATGGAAAAATTTCTTCCCCTCCCATGCAAGGATAGTGCATTATCATGGTAAACAAAACAATGAAAATGGAAGATTTGATAATGTCTTTATTGTATCAAGGAGAAAGGTTTTGCAGGACATGGTGCATTTGGATGCAGTTCCAACTCTCTCCTAAATATAACAATATCCTAGGAACAGCACCTTAGGACTGGATATAACTCGATCTGCCTAATCAGGTGAGATTTTCTGGGGCTTTTGTTTTTTTGCTGGTTAGAGTAAATAAGGGGAAAAAAAGATTAAATCGGGGTAGAACAGTACATTTACAGCAGGAAAAATGACATGGAAGAACCATCATACATAAGGATACAATCCATTGTTTAGTTTACTTTGAGTGAAAAGGTCTAAGTAAAGTATGATGAAATAATCTCCCTACTAGCTGTTGTGACAGATGTCAGTATGAGTCTCATATTATGATGATATGACCGAACATTAATTATTGTAAAGTTGAACCTGACTGTCTTGACTAAATAAAGAGTTATAGCAAAAAAATTCCAAATTTCACAAACCACAAGTCATATATCACAATGCATCACAAGTTGATTTATATACAGTAGCACATGTAAATAGAGACACATTTAAAACCATGGTAAGCTTTAAAAAATCCAGCAATGCTCATAAGTCCCACCCTTGAAGTATAATAATGTGCAATGTGTAATATTGTGTTCTGTAATATCCACCCTATTAGTAAATAAAGAATAGAGGTGGGCGAACGGTTCGGCCCGAGCATGAGTTCTGGCAGAACATTCGCTTGTTCGGCCATTTGCTGAACACCTGAATTTGCAGGGTGTTCGCCAGGTGTTTGCCCAGGTGAACACTCTGCAATGCTGGACCCGGATTGGGCAAAGCTTTGCCCAATCAGTGTGCAGTATGAGCTGGTGGTTAAGGAGAGGGGCCGAAAGCCCTTTCGGTTTGCAATACCTTTTGTACGTTCGATCAACTCAAGAGTATACATAAACTCCCTATCTCAGAAGTCAATCACTATAATGTTATAAAATAATTCTTTCAGTCTCAATACTCTTTGTCGCTACACCCCCTTATACTCCATTTAAAAACATTTGTTGCTCCTTCCCCAGGGGTAAGGGCTTAATTTCAATGTTATATGACCACTTCAACAGCTTCCCCTCACCTGACAAACATAAATATATGATTAAGTGGGAGGAGGACTTGGGGAGTACATTTTCTATCCTTGAGTGGAGAGGTATTATAAGCAATTTACGCAAATGTACATGCTCTAATGCTAGTAGGGAATCTCCCCTTAAACTGTTCACTAGGTGGTATTTGACTCCTTCCCTGATACATACTTTCTACGACTCGGTATCTCCCCTATGTTTCAGAGGTTGTTCAGAGGAGGGTACCCTCCTACACCTATTCTGGAATTGCACTCACCTACAGTCCATTTGGTATAGGGTTAAACAGGTGCTTCCGTTCATAGCTGACCCAGGCGTTACCCTTTCCCCAAAAATGTGCCTTCTCTACTCACGTGTCCCTGGGGTTCCTATTCAGAAGTCTAGACTATTTCACACCTTAATGTCCTCCATTCAGTGGATGATCGCCCTAAATTGGAGATCTGATACTTTTTCCTGGTCTCAAGTCTTATCCAGAATGGATAGCATCAGGCTCTCAGAGAAAGTATTCCATTCCCTGCACTGTTCTCTGCCAGTTTACCATGCTAAATGGTATCCATGGAATCTTGCCAATTAATAGATTTGTCTGGGAAATCTCATGTTATGTTGTCTGGTATGATGATTATGTACACTGTCACTGCTCTCCTGTTCTGCTTAACTTGTATGACATGT
This sequence comes from Pelophylax lessonae, assembly GCF_965119305.1. Taxonomy (NCBI): domain Eukaryota; kingdom Metazoa; phylum Chordata; class Amphibia; order Anura; family Ranidae; genus Pelophylax; species Pelophylax lessonae. The sequence continues at coordinate 264,847,102 of NC_138773.1, read as the reverse complement.
TCAAAGTTATTTATGGTTTGCTCCATTGTAATGTCGAGATACATGTGTGAAAGGCATTCACCTTTTTGGTCTCTCTTTCTCTAGCATCTGCTCCTGTATATTGCATTGTATTTGTTATGATCTGTTTTTTTTCTTTTGTGTATGACTTTCTAATAAAAATCTTTTGTAAACAAAAAAAGGAGAGGGGCCGGGAAGCCGGCCGTGCCATCTTTAACAACCGATGAGTCATCAGCTGTCAATGGGTTTCCCAGCTAACAGCTGAAAAAAAAAGTGCTGGTTAAAAGAAAAAAAAAACGCCTTTAAATATAGGGCATGGGGGTCCCCTTAATGTGCCTGCGGCACATCTGTAGCATGCATTAAACATGCTACAGCAAAAATGACATTTATAAATCCAATTTAAAATGACCGCAGTTACTCCCAGCTATTCATTTTTTATAGAAATGTTATTTTTGCTGTAGCAAGATCTATACATGCTACAGATGCACCACTTTACAGGCACATTAGGGGAACCCCCAGGCACAATATTTGAAGGAATTTTTTATTTTTATGGTTTCACTTTAGGCATCAATAAAATCACTGCTCCTGAAAAAATGATTGTTTTTACAATTCTTTTTTTTTTAATTGATCCATGTCCCCCAGGGTTGTACCTAGACCCCCATGCTGCTTTTATGGCCAATTACTTGCATATAAGTCTACAAAATAGGAACCTTTGATTTTTCCTGTTCGGCTCCCATACACTTCAATGGGATTCGCCATTCAGGTTAGAACATTTCCCGTTTGGGAGTTCTGCTGTTCAGCCCATCCCTAATAAAGAATGTATGTATGACCTAACTGAACAAGCAATATTCCCTAAGCAAAGGTCTATCCTTTTCATATACCTGTGACCTATGTCTCAATATAGACAGAAGGGCTGTAGGAAGGTAGGAGGATAAATGGGTGGCAGCCATATCACCCAGAAACTACATGTTCAGCTCTTATATCAAATGATCATGAAGTACGGAGACATTTAGCGCTGTAATACTGAATTATATCTTTTTGGAAAAATGGCATAAAAAAGACAATGAATGACTATGACAATTGACATGATGGTTTGAGGAGCAATAAAGATGTAAGGGGAGGACAGAAAAGATGTTATATTTTTTATTTGAAATCTCCCTTTTAAATTTATGAATTTCCCCTGCAATAAAGCGACAGGCATACCATAATAAATAATAATTATGGTTATGTTATAATCACAACCCCCTTTGTAATTACTACATCTGTTTTATTAATGGCACAGAAAAATCATTTTTCTGAAAAGATTGGAAGATGTTCTATTTCTACTGCATGTCTCGTAAAACATATCTAATTTCTCCTACAATCTTTTTTGATTGATTTATGGCAGAACTACAGAACTACTGTAGCCAATGTAATATCTTTATTATTAATATATTCCTGTCAAGGCTATAGCATATTTAAATGTTGATTAACTTTAATCAACAGGATATTATTAAAAAGAAAAAACTTAAATAAATGATCACATTTTTTTTTTTTTTACATTTTTTTTTATTCTGACCATTAGTTGTGTAAATCAAGCTAAATGATAGTGACCTATTTATTTTCAGGTCTATTGTATGTTAGATATACAAGTAGTCAGTGATATTCAGCTAGTGATGCAGAGGCAACATGCAGTCCTTATGGCCTAATAATGTAGTCTCCAAGTCTACCCAAACAATGTTGTAATTGAGAGTTAAAATGGCCATTTACCCCAGCCCCACAAGACCAATGATCATTTCATAAATTGATAAAAGCATCCCTTTAAAGCGTATCTAAAGTCAAAATGTTTTAATCATTTTATATAAAGTAGGAAGTAGTTAAAAGTCCTTTTGCCTTTTTCCTTGACATCTGTGTCACAGTGGAGAGATTTCCCTTCAGTTCACTGACACAAAAGGGTGGATTTTTTTTAAAAGCAAATAGACTGTGCACTTTGCAAAGTGCAGTGTCACTTTGCAAGTACAGTGCTTAGTAAATGACACGTAGATTTGCTTCAGTGCTTAGTATATGACATGAAGGTCTACTGACTACCATCATCCAATCAAATAGAAATGCTGTTTTTCTTTCATTTTCCTTGCCAGACATTGGGTATTTTTTGCAAAATGAAACTTTACTTAATTTACTAAGCTCTGGAGGAACCACACTTGCAGAGTGCAACTGCACTTTGCAAAGTGCACAGTCTATTTGTCTTTAGTAAATCAAAAATTAATAAAAAAAATCCAAAATCTCTCTAAAGTGAGAAATGACATCTTAGACAGCTGTCATTTGAACAAAAGTCCTCATTGGAAGATACCCCCTCCCATTGCTATTTTTGGATTTACATCATTTTCAGTAACAGTGACACTGGTCATTGGGATAAAAAAAAAAAAAAAATAGAATCTCCCTAATGGAGACACAGACAGCAATAAAAACTTGATAGAGGTTCTAACGCTTCCAAAATCTAGGAACAAAAGTTTTGACTTTAAATGCCTTAGCATCGCTTTTAAGAAACACTATATCTACTTATGTGTCTGTATTCACAGTAGACAAACTCAATGATGAAAAAAAAGAGTAATTTCCTTTTTCTTAGGTCCCAGGATTACAGCAACACATCATATTTAGCTAGTGATATTGTCAAAATACCATTTCTATGAGCCTCAAGTTAGCATGCAGTATTTTGCCCATTTATTTAATTTTCTAAGCACAATTACTATTTTATTGTGTTTTTTTGAAGAATCTCAGGGTCACACATAGGTCTACAATATCTAAAAGGCTGACCACTGTTATAATAATCAATACACAACATTTGTGTATATTTCAAACAGACCCCTATGATGTGTAGGGCCTTATTAATTTGGAAACAGGATATATTACCAACCTTACAAAATACACACAAATCTTAATAAAGATAAAAAAAACAAGGGCAAACCCTATTTTTCTCTCCCTTTCACTTTTTCAAAAATAATTTGCAAAATGACAGGTGCACTTTAACATTTCCATAGCTATTACCATCAGAGAAAAAAGTTATTAGTAGTCAGATCTAAACTGCCTGTGCCTAGAATATACTAATACCAAAATTAAGATCAATGGATAACTTGTTAACTTTCAGAACAAAGTGACCCATGTGAGACAGTTACACTGCAGGCTAATTAATCATTTAAAAAGAGAAAAATATCCACAGCAATGCAAAAATGGACTGATTTTAAATGCAATACAAACACATCCAACCCAAGATCTAAAGAAGTGAAAAGATTTGAAAGCTATTACCATTTCAGCAGCTCATCTCTTTTCAGGCATCCCCTTCCATAGACATGTTCAAATTTAAAACTACAAAGTACAGACAGAGAGGGACCATCAATTTGCCACATACTTGTAATGGATAAGAAACCAAAATAAGTCAAACTAAATTATGGGAGTAAATGACCTGCTAGGAAGTATAATACTAAATTCAAAGAACAGTTAAGAATTTTCTTTGATCTTTTTAGCTTCACAGAGTGAAATTTAAAATCTGTATTTAATATTTGATTGCATATGCCAGTTTAATTTCTAACATCACAAATCATTTTAAATTGTGGTATACTTTAAGTTGATATTTCTTTGAAAGGCTTACTTGCTCATTTAGCACTTATGCTATGACTCTTTAAAATATGCTGACATATTTAGAGAGCTGGAATCAACATATAAAGAAAATTTTCAAATCTTGATTTCAAGCTTTAAAAAATACACAATTATCTAACTTTTGATAATCATACTGTTTGTGTTTAGTGAGAAAATCTTTTTGTACATTAAAAGAAGTTCTCCAATAGTGAGAAAATATTTTTGTACATTGAAAGAAGATCTCCAGAAGCAGAAGATATATCTTCTATATAGGAGTGATTGTAACTTAACCAAAATCATGCTGTCATTTTACTCACATGACCACCCTCTCTGCAAAACAATGCTAACTGTTTTTAGAAATTAAATTGCTCCACCAGTAACAGAGGTGGAGAAAAACTCAAACCTAATACATTCCTGTCTGGCTTCTCCTCCTCCTCCCCCTCCTCCTCCTCCTCGAGGCTCTAGGTACTTCCCTAAGACCAGCAAGAACTCATACCAAAATACATGAAACCTGACATCCATTGATTCTCTGGAGACATGAATCTCTGCTTCAACCACTAGGTGGTGCTGATCTAAAGTGCCATCAGGAAAGAAAAATACATCCTAGAAATGCAGGGATTTTGGGATTCATATAACTGTCTTCCTCTCTCTAGGGGACACTTATAGCAGGTATGCATAGTAACATAGTTAGTTTAAAAAAGACACAAGTCCATCTAGCTCGACCAATAAAAAAAAAAAAATAAAAAAACACAACAATCCTATATACACAATGCTATACCCACAGTTAATCCAGAGGAAGGCGAAAAACCCCAGCAAGGCATGATGCAATTAGCTACAGCAGGGGAAAGAATTCCTTCCTGATCCCCCATAGTGGAAGTCCTTGCTAGATCTAACTAATCTTAACTACTTCAGCTCTGGAAGGTTTTACCCCCTTAATGACCAGGCCATTTTTTGCGATTTGGCACTGCGTTACTTTAACAATTGCACGGTCGTGCAAAGCTGTACCCAAATACAATTGATGTCCTTTTTTTCTCACAAATAGAGCTTTCTTTTGGTGGTATTTGATCTCTGTGTTTTTTAGATTTTGCGCTATAAACAAAAAAGAGCAGCAATTTTGAAAAAAAAAAAAAAAGTATTTTTTACTTTCTGCTATAAAACATTCCTAATACAATTTTTAAAAAATCTCCTTTTTTTTATCAGTTTAGGCCAATTTGTATTCTGCTACATATTTTTGGTAAAGAAAAATCCCAAAAAAGCATATTTTATTTGGTTTGTGCAAAAGTTATCGCGTTTACAAACTATGGGATTGATTTTTGGACTTTTTATTTAATTTTTGTTGTTTTTATTAGCAATGATGGCGATCAGCAATTTTTAGCGGAACTGCGACATTGCGGAGGACAGATCAGACCCCTAACTGACATTTTTGAAAATTTTTGGGGACTAGTGACAATAATACAGTATTCAGTGCTAAATAATATGCACTGTTACTATATAAATGACACTGGCAGGGAAGGGGTTAATACTGGGGATGATCAAGATGATAAATGTAAGCCTAAATGTGCTTGCTAACTGAGGGGGGGGGGGTCTCTGTGACAGGCACACAGAGATTGGTGCTTCAGCTTAGCTGAAACACACAATCTCACTGTGCCTTTCTGACAGGAGAGCCACCTGCATTGTTTACATAGGCAGGTGGCGCTCCTGTCAGTTTCTATGAAGTTCGCCGGGAGGCCGGCTGCAATCGAGCCTGCTCCTTCTGTGGTCTGTCTCCCGCGGTGTCTAATCACAGCGGGAGCAGGGCTCTGGCGGCGCGCGCCCGCCGCCAAGACTGCATGCACATAATCACGTAGATCTACATGATAATGCGCAGCTGAGCTGCCCTGCTGCAGTAAACCTGTGTGGGGCAGCCGGAAAGTGGTTAAAATGACTCCTCCACCAACTTCTATTCTAACTACCCTGTAGAAGGAGGATGCTTATACTTACTTATTCTCAGGGCACTCTGGTCTATTCAGGTGATCATCACCCAGCAACCAGCTTCAGAGGAGAGGAGGGACAGTCTACAATGGATGCCCCATAGTAAGCATATGGGTGATTTCACCGCCCAGGGATTCCATCCATTGTTAGCTCTCTACTCTCCCCTAAAGCCAGCAGCTGGGTAGATCATGTGATCGAACCAGAGCGCACTGACAATAGGTAAGTATAAGCATTTTTCTTCTACCGGGTAGTTAGAATAGAAGTTAGAAGGTGAGTGAGAGCAGTTTAAGGCTTAGTTATATCTAGCCTGGAATTCTATTTTAAGGACTTAAAAAGATCCTAACAAGTACAAAAATGTCAATTAAAATATATTTGCAAATACTTTGACCACTGGCATGCAAATGTACATTTTTTTTTGCCAAATCTGAGCTTCTTTTTAGGATTGTATCAGATAATAACATTATGGCTTAGACTCACTTCAGGGGATTTATCTTGTACATAATTATTTCCTTTAAAGGGACTTTCTACTTAATTGCAAAAATATTTTGCCACCAGCTAAATTGTTTCATGTAGTAGGCTAAAATTACCCTTAGTCATCTATTTTCATGAAGCAAGGGAAGAGGTTCACTAGCAACAACTAATAGAAGCTAAGCCAATCACACAATATTAGGAAAAGAAGATCCATGAAATAGTACCTTTATTATTTTATTTTATTTTGTATATATATATATATATATATATATATATACACACATGACAAAGGCTTCATGTTAATAAAGTTAGTACAAAAAAATAAATCAAAGGAGCAAACTAAAAACTGTGTGTGTGTATATATATATATATATATATATATATATATATATATACCTACAATCCCTACAATCACTACATGACAGCCAGGTAATCTATTTTCACAAAAAAGGTTTAACCACTTGCCGACCAGTCACGTTGTCTGTACTGCGGCAAAGTGGCTCGTTATCGTCTGGGGACGTAGACCTACGTCACCAGACATTCCCCTCTCTCGCCGGAGGCTCGCTCCTGCTGTATTCAGTTACAGCGGGAGTCGGGCCAGGGGAGGAGCGGCGGTGATCACCGCTGCTCTTCCCCGGTCGTTGGGGATCTAGTGTGGAAATTCGCCCGCTTGTGTAAACAAAGTGGGAGGATCTCCTATGTGACAGGAAGGGTCAGATTGCAGGGTTCAGCATAGCTGAACCTGCGATCTGTCCCTGTGTCACTCATTTCCCTCCCCCCACACATGTCAGTAAGCACCAGGCATACATTAACCCCTCCCGCTCCAATAAAAATTAACCCCTTCCCTGCCAGTGTCATTTTTACAGTAACAGTGCATATGTATAGCACTGATTACTGTAGTAATGTCACTGGTACCCCCAAAAGTGTCAAAAATGTCAGTCAGGGTTCCGATCTGTCCACCGAAATGTCGCAGTCCCGCAAAAAAAAACGCAGATCGCCGCCATTCCTCGTTAAAAAAAAAAAAACACCAAAAATGACAGAAATCTTTCCCTTAGTTAGTAAACGCAATAACTTTTGCGCAAACCAACCAAATACGTTTATTGTGGTTTTTTTTGCCAAAAATATGTAGCAGAAAACAAATTTGCCTAAAATGATAAAAAAATTTGATTTTTACATTTTTTGGGGGGGATTTCATATAAAAACATTTGAAAAATATTGTTGTTTTTTCAAAATTGTCACTCTTTTTTTGTTTATAGCGCAAAAAGTAAAAATTTCACAGGTGATCAAATACTACCAAAAGAAAGCTCTATTTGTGGGAAAAAAAAAGACATAAATTTAATTTGGGTACAGCGTTGCACGACTGCGCAATTGTCCATTAAAGTAATGCAGTGCCGAATCGCAAAATATGGCCTGGTCAGTAATGAGGTAAAACATTCCGGTCATAAAGCGGTTAAAAATACGCTCATTGAGAATTTTTTTGTCAAAGACATGTAGCTAAATACATTTTGGCCTAAATATATGACAAACATTGAATATATTGGATATTTTTTAACTGTCAAAGTAGAAAAATATTGTTATTCTTTCAAAATTGTCGTTTTTTTAATTAATATCGCAAAAAATGGAAATCGCACAGGTGATCAAATACCACCAAAAGAAAGCTCTGTTTGTGGGAAAAAAAGGACGTAAATTTTGTTTGGGTACCGCATAATTGTTAGTTAAAGTCGCACAGTGCCGAATCGCAAAAAGTGGTCTGGACGTAACACAGCAAAATCCTCTGGTGGTAAAGTGGTTAAAATCACATTATGGAGACAATATTTTTTACGCAAAGAAAGTGGTAATTTTGTTTCCAAAATAGTAATATACAGGTGAATCGCATAAAGTTAGAATATCATCAAAAAGTTAATTTATTTCAGTAATTTAATTTAAAAGTGAAAATTCTATGTTTTATATAGTTGCATTACACACAGAGGTATATATTTCAAGCATTTCTTTCTTTTAATTTTGATGATTATGGCTTACAGCTAATGAAAACCCCAAATTTGGTATCTCAGAAAATTAGAATATTTTTAATACAGAAATTTTGGCCTACTGAAAAATATGTCCATGCACAGTATAGCATGCACTCAATACTTGGTCGGGGCTCCTTTTGCATGAATTACTGCATCAGTGCGGCGTGGCATGGAGGCAATCAGCCTGTGGCATTGCTAACGTGTTATAGAAGCCCAGGTTGCTTTGATAGTGGCTTTCAGCTTATCTGCATTGTTGGGTCTGGTGTCTCTCATCTTCCTCTTGACAATAGCTCACAGATTCTCTGGGGTTTAGGTCAGGCGAGTTTGCTGGCCAATCAAGCACAGTGATCCCATGATCATTAAACCAGGTATTGGTACTATTGGCAGTGTGGGCAGGTGCCAAGTCCTGCTGGAAAATTAAACCTGCATTTGCAAAAAAGCTGCTCTGCAGAGGGAAGCATGAAGTGCTCTAGAATGTCCTGGTAGAGGGCTGTGCTGACTTTGGACTTTATAAAACACAGTGGACCAACACCAGCAGATGACATGGCTCTCCCCATAATCACGGACTGTGGAGAATGTTTAATTTGGAAATCAAGATCCGAGAGTTTGGAGGAAGAGTGGAGAGGAACAGAATTCAAGTTGCATGAGGTCCAGTGTGAAATTTCCACAGTCATTGAAGATTTGGGGAGCCATGTCATCTGCTGGTGTTGGTCCACTGTGTTTTATCAAGTCCAAAGTCAGCGCAGCCCTCTACCAGGAAATTCTAGAGCAGTTCATGTTTCTCTCTGCTGACCAGCTTTATGGAGATGCTGATTTCATTTTCCAGCAGGACTTGCACACTGCCAAAAGTACCAATACTTAGTTTAATGATCATGGTATCACTGTGCTTGATTGGCCAGCAAACTCGCCTGACCTAAACCCTATAGAGAATAAGTGAGCTATTGTCAAGAGAAAGATGAGAGACACCAGACTCAACAATGCAGACGAGCTGAAGGCCACTATCAAAGAAACCTGGGCTTTCTCAGCAGTGCCACAGTCTGATCGCCTCCATGCCATGCCGCATTGAAGCAGTAATTTATGCAAAAGGAGCCCCGGCCAAGTATTGAGTGCATACTATACTGTACATGAACAGACTTTTTAGTAAGCCAACATTTCTGTATTAAAAATCTTTTTTTTTTTTTTTTTATTGGTTTTATGTAATATTCAAATTTTCTGAGATACTGAATTTTGGGTTTTTACTAGCTATAAGCCATAATCATAAAAATTAAAAGAAAGAAATGCTTGAAATATATCACTCCGTGTGTAAAGCATCTATATAACATATATGAGTTTCACTTTTTGAATTGAATTACTGAAACAAATTAAATTTTTGATGATATTATAATTTTTTTTAGATGTACCTGTAATGATGACATGTGCCCACTTTATTAAAGTAGTATTAAAGGTTAGCTTTAAAAAAAAAAAAGTCATACTTACCTGCTCTGCACAATAGATCCTCTTCTTCTCAGGTCCCCCGCCGGCAGTCTTGGCTCCTCCCTCTTGATCAGTGCCCCCAATAGCAAGCTGCTTGCTATGGTGGCACTTTGGCGCACTCGCTCCTATGCCCTGCTCTATGTGTTTATAAGACGCTCTCTCCTCATTGGCTCACTGTAGTTGACAGCAGTGGGAGCCAAAAGCTCCCACTGCTGTCTCAGCCAATGAGGAGAGGGAGTCCCTTGACTGCTGAGGCTCTCATGCACATCGCTGGATTGAGAGGGGTCTCAGGTGAGTATTAGAATATAGAATGCATGAAGGTAAAAAACCTTTAACCGTTATAATCGCTTTAAGTGTGATGTGTGAGTTTGAATGATAGACTTACTTTAATTATGCACAGGAAAGGTTGTCAAGCAAACATTTGTACCTGGTTTGTTAGATAGCTTGGCTGTGGCTGTGCACCTGAATACAGAAACCCTTGAGAAAAAAAGCCTAAAAAGAGAATAAAAAAAAAAAAAAGTTCTTGTGGAACATGCCTTTGACATATGGCCTGCATATTATTGGTGTAGAGGTTCCTGGATTAGGAAAAGTAAACATGTAGCCGAATAGAGGCTAATTCGTGATAAGGCTTGGTTCAGAGGTAGGTTAAAGCATATTTAAACCCGAGAGAAAAAAAAATTATATATATTGCAGTTTACTGATCTTTCCATGTCGTAGCTTCATTAGTTTTCATTTTTCAAGCTTTAAGAACATTTTTAGAAAGTGTAGAAAATACTTGTTGATTTTGTAAGATGCAGTGGAAGCAAAACCAATGTTATCTTTCTTTTGTAAAAGACTTATCCGATCAACCTCCATGTAATAGAAATTAACAAAGGCAAACGTGTTTGAAGTCCAGCCTTGGTGGCAACCATGGCTCCCTTCTATACTACATTTTGTTTTCAGATTTAGATACACTTTATTGTTATTCTTTTGGTGTTTAGCATTTTATAGGTTATATTTAGGAGAGAACAAAGAGTTAAGGGTACATTTATGGTGCTAGGCCTAGGGCTGAAAGGATAATTGCTAAGAGTTAAAAGAAAAGAAGAGAAAAGTCTCCTGTCCTGCCAAGTAGATGTAAACAGCTTGGAAACTTACCCATACTGCCCCACTCTGTCTTCCAGCTCTCTGCAGGGCCAATTTCTATCCTTTGATCTAAACTAGTGATGGGCCGAACAACCCCCAGAACATGAAAAAAGTTCTGACCCAAGCCACGAACCCTGTTAAAGTCTATTGGACCCGAACTTTAAAAATCTATAGTCCCCATTTTGACGGCTTATATGCAAAGTATTGACCATAAAAAGGGAATGGGGGCCCGGGTACTGTCCTAGGGGACATGTATCAATGTAAATACCTATAAAAGTGCTGCACCAGAAATACTTAATCAATATATAAACAGGTGATATTGATGGTGTAATAAATATCAAAAGAGTCTAGAATAAAGTCCATAAGTGTCCAAATAAAGGTGAAAAGAAGAAACTTCCAACAAGGTAGTAAAAAAACCAAGGTGGTAAGAAAATCATAAAAATTTCTTCACAAACACTGCAGTGCATATATCCCACCACCGGCTAGATTGGTCTCTCACCTCAGCCACAGACCCATAAAGGGTCAGAAATTGCATATATCAGCTGTAGCAGCCTGGGGATTATCCTCTCCTAGCTCTCTTCGACAGCCCAACATAGATCACTCAGGTGGGGATGGATGAACTGCAATCAAACTCAGAAATCAGTGTATATATAAAACAAAGGGGACATATATAGTGCTGTCCGTCTGAATACCAATGTCTTTATTAGATATAGTAAAAGGTACTCACATTTAGCGGCACTCAGCGGTGCATGCAATGCAGACAAATACACATGCAGCTGGGACAAAGGGAAAGTACAACGTAAGGTATGCAGGCTCCGCCCCCTATACGTGTTACGTCAGAGCTAACCAATAGCCTTCGACTTCTTCATTGTATCAATGTAAACACTTTTCTTTAAAAATATAATTTTTCAAGGAGCAGTGATTTAAATGATGCTTAATATGAAACAATAAAAATGTAAAGACTCCTTCAAATATAGTGCCTGGGAGGTCCCCTTAGTCTGTCTATAAAGTGGTGCATCTGTACCATGTATAAAATCTGCCGCAGCAAAATTGACATATAGTATATAAAGAAAAAAATGGCTTCAGGACTTAGAAGGCACTGTGCAGCATGCAATGCATTGTGGGGCGCTCAGCAGGATGTGCCCCGCAAATTCTGGTGTTCACCGAACAAACTTATGCTCGGTTTGAACTGCTCACCAACACTACACTTAACCCAAGACCTCTGTTGCATCTGACGGTAACTCTTTTTATTGTGCCACTTCAGATTATGGACAGCATCCTGCCTGATTCCTTGGACAACCTTACTTTATATCTTGTTTCTGAAGAACCTTCCTTATTGTCAGATTATTATGCTCTTTTTCTTTTTTTTTATGCTCTTCTCCAGCCAATATCTTGCTCCTTGTTTTCCTGTTGCAGTCAGTATCTTTGCTACCACTCTTTATAGACCTTTGAATTGTTAGTTGTCTCACTGTTGCTCGACATTCCCTTTTTAAGTATATCTTTATTTTTTTGTACATTTTTTTGGAGAATGGGTAGGGGTACGATGTACCCGACATCCATTCACATGGGGTGGTGGGATCTGGGGGCCCCCTTGTTAAAGGGGGCTTCCAGGTCCCGATAAGTCCCTTACCCGCAGACCCCCACAACCACAGCCCAGGGTTGTCAGGAAGAGACCCTTGTCCCCATCACCATGGGGACAAGGTGCTTTAGGGGGCCCCCCAAAGCGCCCTCCCCATGTTGAGGGTAAGTGGCCTGGTGTGGTTCAGGAGGGGGGGTGCTCACTCTCCCCCCCCTTATCCTGTCCAGCCAGGCTGCTTCCTCAGATAAGGGTCTAATATGGATTTTTCAGTTTTTTTATCTGTATTTTTTTATCTGTATTGCCTTACACTACACTGCACTGCTTGATATATATCCTGCAATAACTGATATATATATATATATATATATATATATATATATATATATATATATATACTACACTGCCTGATCTATTACTAGATACAATGCACAATCCACTAACTACCTGCCTATTCTCACTCCTATCTCTCCTAACACACTATGCACTATGCACGCTGCCATATAAGCAGCAGCTTTATATAGTGTGGGACGTGAACTTAGCCCCTGAATGATGATTGGCTAAAGGCACCTTGCTTTTGGCCAATCATTGACATTGTTCTGTGATTGGCCAAAGCATACAGGTCATGTGCATGCTTTGGTCAATCATCAGACAATCAGTAATTTATTCACTGCACCAGCGCAGTGCATTATGGGGCGCTCATCAGAGGGCAAACTTCCACGAATGCTCGATGTTCGTACACTGTTCTGTATATTACATACTTTTGACTGTGAAACTCTGCATACTATAGTGTATTTTGTACACACATTGCTACATTGAAGCATACAGAGTAGTGATGATTATGTAACATATAGCCTTACATTAACCACCCATTGCTCACCTCTGCACCTCTCTTCCATGACTCACCTCTACAACTCCTGTCCACACCTTATCTTATCCGCTAGCACAACTAGGACCCTCTGTCCACAGGTATCCTCTGCACCTCTCCATCTACAGATCATGTCTGCATTCACAGCCCACTGCTCATCTTTTGAATCCCATGTCTACAGCTCACATCTGTGTCCCTATCCACAGCTCACCTCTTTGTTTCCATCCACACCTCACGTTTACATTCCCTGTCCACAGCTCTCCTCTGGTGGACAGCTTACCTCTGGCCTCCTGTGCAAATATCCCCTCTGAAGCTATTCTATGTCTTATCTCTGCCACATTCTACATCTCACTTCTGCACTCCCTTCACAGCTCACCTCTGGACACCCTATCCACAACACACCTTTGTACTCCCTATCCAAAATTCCCTGTGTCCCCTGTTCACAACTCAGCTCTGCACTCCTCCTCTACAACTTATCTCTGCCCTCCTACAACATGTAATTTTGACACTCCTTTCTACATCCCTCACTATTGCACCCCACTCCATCCACAGCTCTCACCTCAGCAACCAACCTCCACACAGCCACAGGTCTCACCTCGGCACCTAGCATCACCCCCATTCACAGCTCTCACCTCTGCACACAGCAACCAACCCTACCTATCTACAAGTCTCACCTCTGCACTCAGCACCCAGCCCTACCCATCTACAGTTCTCACCTCTGCACTCAGCACCCAGCTCCACCCCTCTAGTTCTTACCTCTGCACTCAGCCCTAACTTCCACCGATCTGCAGTTCTCACCTTTGTGTCCTGGATGCCAGCTTTAGCAATGCTCCTGCCCCCGAGGTCCCAGGGGAGCTCTGCAGGGAGGTTATTAGCAGGATGAAAAGAAGTAGGAGCACCTAGCCGTGCACAGCATCTGAAGCAGCCTGGGGAGTACACAACTGAAACTTGGGGTTGCTTAGATGGGCTGCCTAGATCTGACCTAGCTTTCTTTAATTAGGTAAGATTTTCATCTTTTCAGCTCTGGATCACATACATAGCTATCAGTATTGGCACATGTTGTCTGTGGATGTGGAGGATTGGGAGAGCCATCACTCAAGCAGACCTAGTGGTTGGTTGGAGGATTGTGGGGGACACTGTTTAATTAGACCTAGTGGTTCAATGAATTTGCCTTAAAGTAGATAAATAACATTTAGTTTGTTAAAGTACAGTGTTATATAAACAACTGCATTTTTAAATAGAATACTTTTTTACAGCTTTTTAAAACTTCTAGCTTGATCTTAGTGCTACTGGTCCTCTGCAGCCACATCTGGTGTGCATGCATTGACTCCTGCAAAAAGCTGCCTGGAATTTCTGAGAGAAAGTTAACTGATGTTGACAACATGCTTATACTGTGCATTAAACCACCATTTGTAGTCTCCATTGGCAGCCAATATGACATGGTGACACAAAAGCACAACTAACAGAAAGGGACAAAGCATTTTCACCTCATCGCAAAGTTTGCCCCAGCGAGGACAACTAGGTTTTATTTCCATGAGAACTAGTGGCCAGGATTGACTATAATTTACCATCAGTCACTGAAGATCCTCTGGCCCAAACCATGTGAATTTTTTTTAATGAAAAATAGTGTAATGTCCAATCAAAAATATGTAATTATAAACAATATATCAAAAACTATGAATAATGGTACAGTGCCTTGCGAAAGTATTCGCCCCCCTTAAACTTTGCGACCTTTTGCCACATTTCAGGCTTCAAACATAAAGATATAAAAATGTATTTTTTTGTGAAGAAACAACAACAAGTGGGACACAATCATGAAGTGGAACGAAATTTATTGGATATTTCAAACTTTGTTAACAAATAAAAAACTGAAAAATTGGGCGTGCAAAATTATTCAGCCCCTTTACTTTCAATGTTGACCTAAATGACTAATGATGATAAATAGAATCCACCTGTGTGTAATCAAGTCTCCGTTTAAATGCACCTGCACTGTGATAGTCTCAGAGGTCCGTTTAAAGCGCAGAGAGCATCATGAACAACAAGGAACACACCAGGCAGGTCTGAGATACTGTTGTGGAGAAGTTTAATGCTGTATTTGGATACAAAAAGATTTCCCAAGCTTTAAACATCCCAAGGAGCACTGTGCAAGCGATAATATTGAAATGGAAGGAGTATCAGACCACTGCAAATCTACGAAGACCTGGCCGTCCCTCTAAACTTTCAGCTCATACAAGGAGAAGACTGATCAGAGATGCAGCCAAGAGGCCCATGATCACTCTGGATGAGCTGCAGAGATCTACAGTGGGAAACTCTGTCCATAGGACAACAATCAGTCGTATACTGCACAAATCTGGCCATTATGGAAGAGTGGCAAGAAGAAAGCCATTTCTTAAAGATATCCATAAAAAGTGTTGTTTAAAGTTTGCCACAAGCCACCTGGGAGAAACACCAAACATGTGGAAGAAGGTGCTCTGGTCAGATGAAACCAAAATCAAACTTTTTGGCAACAATGCAAAACGTTATGTTTGGCGTAAAAGCAACACAGCTCATCACCCTGAACACACCATCCCCACTGTCAAACATGGTGGTGGCAGCATCATGGTTTGGGCCTGCTTTTCTTCAGCAGGGACAGGGAAGATGGTTAAAATTGATGGGAAGATGGATGGAGCCAAATACAGGACCATTCTGGAAGAAAACCTGATGGAGTCTGCAAAAGACCTGAGACTGGGACGGAGATTTGTCTTCCAACAAGACAATGATCCAAAACATAAAGCAAAATCTTCAATGGAATGGTTCACAAATAAACATATCCAGGTGTTAGAATGGCCAAGTCAAAGTCCAGACCTGAATCCAATCGAGAATCTGTGGAAAGAACTGAAAACTGCTGTTCACAAACGCTCTCCATCCAACCTCACTGAGATCGAGCTCTTTTGCAAGGAGGAATGGGCAAAAATTTCAGGCTCTCGATGTGGAAAACTGATAAAGACACACCCCAAGCGACTTACAGCTGTGATCGCAGCAAAAGGTGGCTCTACAAAGTATTAACTTAAGGGGGCTGAATAATTTTGCACGCCCAATTTTTCAGTTATTTATTTGTTAACAAAGTTTGAAATATCCAATACATTTCGTTCCACTTCATGATTGTGTCCCACTTGTTGTTGATTCTTCACAAAAAATGACAGTTTTATATCTTTATGTTTGAAGCCTGAAATGTGGCAAAAGGTCACAAAGTTCAAGGGGGCCGAATACTTTTGCAAGGCACTGTATGTTATTTCTTTAAATTAGGTGGTTTGTGCTATGAAACATATAGTGCTATTTTTTTAAAGGGTAAGTTCACCTCTCATAACATGTTACATGTTACACCCATATACTGTATATACCCCCCCCCCCCCCGACTCCCCAATATGAGAGCTAGTAGGGACCTAGCTGTCACAATTTTAAAAAAACGTGGCCAAACGGGGCTCAGCCTGCCCAGCCACGTCACTTATCCACGGTATTCTTTGAATAGAAAACTACTAGGTCTGGCAGCCTGAGCAGCTGTCGGCTTGTAGTTTTCAATGAAAGTGCTGTTGTAGTTTATTCCCTCTTCCTATTAAATTGTATCTGCTTGCCCTTATGGGATTTACGGGCACACAGATACACTGATAGATCTGCAGGAGACTTGCATGGCACCAGCGATCTGCTGATCGTTGGTGCAATGCTCTAGATGTTCCAGAAACAAAAGATAATACATTTTATTTACCTGCAAAAAAATGTGCATTTATTATTTTTTGATGATGATAAATAATAATAACTGATTTTGTATAAAGTGTAATGTGTGCTATGAAACAAAATCCACCAAAGTGTCTTGTGCAGTAAATAATTCAGTAAAGTGCATAAAATCAAGAATCCATATAGTAAATATCCATGCAGTTCATATATAAATCAATGTAGTTCATATGTAAAAGTCCATCTGATGATCCACCATCGATATTAAATGGTATAACACAACTTGCAAGTTTAAGACCACCACAATAGAAGAGGGGCTGCTTACCCCTTCCCCACTTGTTCTAAAACTAAAAAAAGGTTTTGTACAGAGATAAACTTTAAAGTAAAACATAAATCTAGCCTGTAACCATAACATCAAGAACCTTAATATCAACATCAATAAATAAGAGTTAAGCATCTCCATCAAATACAATCTCTTACTGAATATTGAATTTTGGCTGGAATAGTCTCTTAACATTAGAAAAACATTTACAGAATGGAATATACTGTAAATACATCTTTTTTTTCAAGTCTCGATTGCTAAAGAAAAATAAATGTAAATAAAAGTACTCAGGCTTCGTACATTTTAAAGTAATAGCCTTTTATCCTAATGCATATCAAAGCTGTACTGAAGAACAGATATATACCACAATATCTTTGTTGGAATTCTTTGTTGTCTTTTTTCCATTGTACATTCTAAACTACTGTTCTTTTTCTGTGATATTGTACTAACATAATGTTTTTTATGCTTTCTTATATCAATTAAATATGCATCCATTGCCCAAGGGCCATTTAGGAAGAAGTAACTTTTGACTTTCAGTGGCTTAATTGGGTATATCCTGCATTTAATGCTTTTTAGACATTTTTAATAGTTCTGACTGGTTGACATAGAGTTACCAATTTAAGCCTTATTTGTATTCTGAAGCAGTATACAGTTATTTTATCCTGCACCGATTAACAACCACTCATGGCATTAGCTAGTCATTTGTTCTAGTAGGGCGAGAAAAAAAATGAAGCGTTGTGGGCTTATGGAATCTTCAATTAGTTGTAAGCAAAAGATTTTATACAGAATGCAAAAGCCAGCAAGCAAAAAAAAACTCTTAAATTAATTTGAAGATGCCTAGACTTGGAGAATGGTTGGCTTTAACGGGGGCTATGCAAATGAGTCCAATTTAGCATCTTGTATTGAGCTGGAAACTATTGCTAAATGATCAGGATAGCCAGTCACAGATATTAAAATGAATTATATCTAATCTGAATTTTAGTCACGCTACATTAACTAATAGAAAGTTATTAACATTTCAAGAGAAAAAAAGCTTTTGCCTGCAAAATTAACAGTGGCTGGGATGTGACCTGTGAGCCATGCGGTGTGATCACTGTAATGACAGTGTAATGGCATATTTACATTAAAATCTCCGCAGCTAATATGTGATTCAGAATTGGACGTTAAGTCGAGGATTATTTAGTCTGGCCTGTTGGCCTTTCTCTAAGTAGTTTTTTTTTACTTCAATACAAATCTGAAACTTTTCATTTCATGACTATTTATGTGACTGGTTACTATGGCTATTTTTTAGCCTGTTCGTATTGCATCTAGTTCTCCCATTTTTTTTCCTCCTTTCTTTTCATTTCCATCTCCTCTTTGTTGAGTAGTGTTATAATTTTTTTATGTCATTAGAAATTGCTAGCTAGGAGCTCTTTATATAGAAGCAAATACAATAATTGTTATCCAACTAAGTACAAGCTTATGAAGATTATTGTTTATCTTTTATTTATAAAAGCTTTTTTATTAAAATGTTTTACATCTTTAATTGTTGTCCAAAAGTTGTTGCTTAGTGATTGCATGTGACACACTCGCCAACATTTTATTAAGAGAACCAGTCATTTTGTAGTACATAAAATGCTGCTGCAAAAAAAAAGAAGAAAAGATACATTGGCACATGAGGAGTTGGTAGATGGAATCTCAGTGGCTTATATCAAAAAGTAATTATTTTTTTATTTTTTTATTTGTTTGATTTTGTTCAATATAACAAAAATGTGTTAAGTGCCACAACGTTCCTTACGTCTTATGTACTTCTACTTTCTCCATCATATCATCCCCCAAAGTTGTCTTTTGTACCACTTGTGCATTGCATGTTTATTGTAAGCTCCCCCAGAAATGGCTCTCCTAATGCTCTTTTATCAAATTGTATTGTAACTGTTTTATCACCCTTATTTTTGTAAAGTGGTGCATACGTTGTTGGCACTATAAAAATTCTGAATGATAGTAATAATAATAATAAGAAGAAAAATCATAATAAAAAAAAGTGATAAGACAAGAGAAAAAGTAATGAAGCAAAAAAGATAATAAAAGTAACATTTATATTGTTCTTACAAGGAAACCATCCAATTAAATAATGAAATTATCTTGTTTAATATTGTTAAATTACATTACAATGGTTTACATTAAAATCAGATAAAAAAAAAAAGGGTAAATTTAAAAAAAGACATTTTTTGGTAATAGTAATTGATATTAAAATAAATTATTATGTTTTAGTTACTTTATGCATTTCTTTCTTGAAAGCAACAATGTTAAGTGTAGATCTTTTTTCCTTTACTGTATTCACATTTCAATTATATAATCACTTTCTTTTACCTATAGTTGTTTTACAAATATTATCTAAAGCAGTGGCCAGCTTAGTGCCAAGAAACATGTTATTTTGATCAATCCAAGAAATAAAGAAACCATGCCTTCTGTTTTGCTTATAGTCAAAAGCTCTTGATTCAATGATTTGATGATTAAAGGGCTCTCCTGACTCCCTATAGCTATTTTTTCTGTTTACTACTCTCTAATAATTTTAGAGAAAAATTGGAGAAAAAAATGTAATTTATTAGTTGAAAAATCTAACCTTTCCTAACAATTATATCTAATGTCTGGTACCAAACATAGTTTTTCTTTTTGTTTTTCTGTTTGTATGTTTTTTAGATAAAGTGGGGGAGCATCAGCACCTCTGTCATGTTTTATTGTTATCTGCACCCATTGTCACTTTTTCCTGTGTGGTTGCCAGGATAGAAACGTTGAAGAAGAACTTCCCAACTGCCACACAGACAGCAATAAAAAACTGGAAACCATATAAAACATATAGTAGCACTGGCTTAAATGGTCAATGTGCAATGCTCCTTCAGACTCACAACTTTTAAGTTCAGAAAACAGAAATAAACTGTATATATATATATATATATATATATATATATATATATCACAAATTTTGGATCTAGCATACCCTTCATCTGGGCTAATTACCAGCATGTGATAAATAATAGAAACAAGCTTACCCTGGTCAACCAAGTATGGATGTGAAAAAAATCTGACAAGTCCTGTGTAGTCGTGGGGGAGAAATACAGCAGACAGCTATAAGAAACCTGGCAGAGGTTCTACATCTTCATTTACAGTTTAAAGAGAATGTTGGTCTATATACATACCTTACCTCTATCTTTTACATTGCAGGGCATGACATCACTATACTCAGGGCTGGATAATTATAGGGGCTATTGGAGCTGCATCACCAGGCCCCTATCATAATATAGGCCCTGGCCGGCCAGGTCCATTATCACACTATTTTCTGTCACTTGTGGCTTTCAGGGGTGGTGTACTGACAGTCTAGCTCTACATTCAGTGTAACCGTCCAACACAGTGTCAGTGAGAGAGCAGAGCTGTCAGATTGGAGCTCTGATGTCGGGGAAGGGCGGGCTGAGATGTGGAGCTTCTCCTCCCTTCCATCCACAGCCAGTCAGCAGGCAGTATAACACTCCTCCCCCGCCCCTCTCCAGCCCTCCACATTTGACTGGGAGCACCAGGGAGGTAGATGCAAGGCAAGAAGGTATGACAACAATTAGAGCAATGTCACATGTAATGCTGGTGGGCTGCAGTGTGTTCCAGATATCTGTGTATTCAGGCATCGTGCAGGTTACCGATCAGCCTCCTTTCCCCTCACTGCTTATGGTTTTATCTTCCTGAGCTGTACATTGCCTGATACACTGATAAGAAGAAGCTGCAGCAACACCAGGAACACATGACTGTTAACCATTTCAGCTTCCATTCAGCTAGTTTGAGCTCTGTGTGTACTGCATGGGTTTTTATTTTATTTTGGAGCATTTACTGTTGGCTCAGGTTAGAAGCTTCACAAACCCATTACATGTTTGCTGAACTCCACTAATCTTGAGCAGTTAACTGTTTGTAAGACAGTTTTTATTTTGGAAATTGGATGTTATTTTGGAAATTGGATGTGCTGCTATCTTCTGTCACTTTTACTGACTTGATCTTGCACAGCTGGTTTAAATAAAGTGGAGCAGCCCTGCGATACCATACACTTTTACACTGGGTTCAGCCATAAACTCAGTCCCTGACCATCTCTTGAATCAACCATGTCTCTCTGACCATCTCCTGTACCATGTCTGCAGTCTCTGACCATCTCCTGTACCATGTCTGCAATCTCTAATCATCTCATGTACCATGTCTGCACTCTTTGATCATCTCCTGTACCTTGTCTGCACTCTCTGACCATCTCCTGTACCATGTCTGCAATCTCTGATCATCTCCTGTACCATGTCTGCACTCTCTGACCATCTCCTGTACCATGTCCGCACTCTCTGACCATCTCCTGTACCATGTCTGCACTCTCTGACCATATCCTGTACCATGTCTGCACTCTCTGACCATCTCCTGTACCATGTCTGCACTCTCTGATCATCTCTTGTACCATGTCTGCACTCTCTGACCATCTCCTGTACCATGTCTGCACTCTCTGATCATCTCTTGTACCATGTCTGCACTCTCTGATCATCTCCTGTACCATGTCTGCAGTCTCTGACCATCTCCTCTATCATGTCTGCAGTCTCTCACCATCTCCTGTAGTGTCTCTCTGGTGTGTGAGTGATGTG
The DNA here is from genome assembly GCF_965119305.1 of Pelophylax lessonae. Taxonomy (NCBI): domain Eukaryota; kingdom Metazoa; phylum Chordata; class Amphibia; order Anura; family Ranidae; genus Pelophylax; species Pelophylax lessonae. The sequence goes on along the minus strand of NC_138773.1, from coordinate 264,825,339 downwards.
AGGTGTATATGTTTTATACAGGCTGCGTGTGAGGGACATTACACAGACCCACCCGCACACAGAAAATAATATTCACCCATATACTAACAAAATATAATACACACAAAACAATTACATGTATACTGTCATTACATATGGAAGAAAAAAAAATTGGTAATAGCCCTGCCCTCTGCACGTAGCCTCTTCCTGAACCCTGCACGTAGCCTCCTCCTGAACCCTGCACCCTGCACGTAGCCTCCTCCTGAACCCTGCATGTAGCCTCCTCCTGAACCCTGCGCGTAGCACCAGCATACAGGGGGCACACTAACCACCAATATACAGGGCCACTGGTTACCAGTCCACAGGGGACATAACAAATCAAGTAAAACAACTACCATGCATCTAAAAAAAACTCAAAAGCAATAAGAGAATCTTGTTAGCTGGTTCCCTCATCTAACATGCAACAATAAAAAGCAAAAAATGCAGCACTGTCCTACACTTCATCTGTATAATTCTACAAATGGACTTGTGCAATGGTAAAACCTATACATGAATATCCTGTTAAAATCAACCAATGCATTACAATATAGTAGTGAAGGTGTCACCCTCTCTGCAAAAACATTTTGAGAAATTGCAGAGATTTAATGTGCAAATAATGGTGAACCCCCCCCCTATATAATCATAATAAAATGTGCAATTTATGTTGTTTTATATGTATGATATTTTACATTTTATTACGATTATATATACATATATAGGGAAGGGGGGGGGGGGTTCACCACTATTTGCACATTGCAGCTCTGCAGTATTTCTTACCTTTTGCAGAGAGGGTGACACCATCACCCCTGCCCGGATTGGATTTGAATTTAGCCACCCCATCCTTCCCTTTTTTTTCTCTATCTTATCTTCTTAACATTTGGTAGTCCTATCCCAAAAAATTCTAAACAGTATCTTTATCTTTTTTTTCTATCTCAATAACATCTATATCATACAATCATTCCATAAACACATACACTGCAGATATCATTTCAAGAAAATATGCTTATAAAATGGTTTACCATTTGCCCAAAAAAAAAAAATGTCCCCGGATTTCGTTTTAAGAATCTGGTCACCTTATTCAGGGCGGACACAGAGAGAAAGCTGCCAAGGCACAGATGTGTTATGGGTATCAGAGAGGGCTTTCTGGCTGAGACCCAGCCTGGTGATCAAATGCAGACGCCCCCTGCTGGACGATCTCACTGCCGCTGCCCTGTGAAGAAGGGGCAGAGCCACAAATGGACTGTGTGGGAGGCTGAGACTGGCTGCTTCTGAAATAAGGGGGGGGGTCTGTTCGTGCAAAGGTAAGGGCAGTGGGAAAGCAGGGCTTAAAGCTGAAGCAGCAAAATGCAGAGCTTAGCTGTTGAGAGAGGGTTAGGAAGTGGCTGCAGACTGCAGAGATGTGTGAGAGAAGGGTGCAGAGTGAGCTTTGGATGTGGGGGCAGAAGTGTTCTCTCTGCATAGCAAACCTCTGAATCTTTCACTCTGTGCCTAACACCCTCCTGTGTATTATGCTGTCCTGAACCCAGCGCTCTGTGCATTACGTTGCCCTGAACCCAGCGCTCTATGTATTATGCTGTCCTGAACCCAGCGCTCTGTGTATTACGCTGTCCTGAACCCAGCGTTCTGTGTATTATGCTGTCCTGAACCCAGCGCTCTGTATATTACGCTGTCCTGAACCCAGCTTTCTATGTATTACGCTGTCGTGAACCCAGCGCTCTGTGTATTACGCTGTCCTGAACCCAGCGTTCTATGTATTACGCTGTCCTGAACCCAGCGCTCTGTGTATTACGCTGTCCTGAACCCAGCGCTCTCTGTATTACGCTGTCCTGAACCCAGCGCTTTGTGTATTACGCTGTCCTGAACCCAGTGCTTTGTGTATTACGCTGTCTTGAACCCAGTGCTCTGTGTATTATGCTGTCCTGAACCCAGTGCTCTGTGTATTATGCTGTCCTGAACCCAGCGATCTGTGTATTATGCTGTCCTGAACCCAACGCTCTGTGTTTTATGCTGTCCTAAACCTAGCACTCTGTGTATTACGCTGTGTTGAACCCAGCTCCCTATGTATTATGCTGTCCTGAACCCAGCACTCTGTGTATTACGCTGTCCTGAACCCAGCTCCCTATGTATTATGCTGTCCTGAACCAAGCACTCTGTGTATTACGCTGTGTTGAACCCAGCATTCTGTGTATTATTCTTTCCTGTCCTTAACCCTGTGCTTGTGTGTTATGCATTCCTGGTTTTATTTAACAATGTTTCTTTAGGACCCTCCCCATGTACAATTTGGTCACACCCACCCTATGATGTGGCCCTGGGCCCAGCCGCCCAAAAAGAACAGGCCATGCATGGAAAGCAATGGGCTGACAGGGAGAGATCTCCCCTGGCTTGATCAGTCCTGCGTTCCGCATGGATCACCTGGGCCGGGTGGTGGGATTAATAATGGGCACTGCGGGCAGTCCTAATGGAAGCCAGGTATTCAGCTTCTGTAATGTTGTGTTAGCTCTGCCCAGCTGTGCCCTTCAACCTCACCTCAGGGCGCACCTCGTACATTTATGCAGGGCTCTTATGGAAGCCTGGGACTTTCATAGCATTTGGCCTGTGCAGCTAAACCCTTTCACCTCAGAGCACACACCGACACACAACCCTTAAGGCCCACCAAAATCCTCAGCACCAGGCCCATATTGTTCTTAATCCGGCCTTGACTATACTTCCTGAGCAATAAAACATTCTTCAAATCTCATTAGACACTCCAGTCCAGTGCAAGAGGTTCTTCAGGGGCGATTTGGGATTTTAATTTTCACCAAGGTTTCAACAAGAGTGTGATACCACAGTTTCCTAGACAGCTCAAGTGGAAAACAGAGGTGGGGTAAATATGATATCTAATGCTCGTCCTTACAGGTACATTTTTCATTTATTACTAGGCAGTGATTTTAACTTCTTCATCACAAGTGAATTATCTGTATGTTGTGGTGCACAGGGAAAGAAAAAGTGCAGGTTCTTGGGCTGCTTTATCCTCAACGCATGCTAACATACATTCAATAACCCCCTGCAAACATGTAATTGCTTATGTAATTTTGCTTCATTTTGATCATTTGAATTGGCAGGCTTGTACCAGGTTTACTTGGAAACTTTCATTCAGGGAGCAATGTTAACCTACTGTACACCAAATGGCAAGTACAAATACTAAAACACAAATTAGGAGAGTTTAATTTCAAAGGAAATTCTGATATTTTAGTCTTTTCTTTTAAGTCTTGAATATGAAAAAAACTAAATGTGGAACTAGGAAAATACAAACAAAGCAGCTGACCAATATGCCTCTTTCCCTTTTCTTTCTGTAACAATGTAGCAAATATAAATCAGCACAATAAATACAATAAGCATTTATTTTCATTTACCCCTTTTAAAAAAATGTTTCATTGGAGAATGCAAAAGTGAATGCATACTTCTTCTGCAAGGACACAAGCATCCAATTAAATAAAAAAGGAAAAAATATATATTCAAACAAAAGGAACTGGAAGAGCATGAGTGAGTGTGAACACAAGGTCATATTCCTGACGCGAATTGCAAGATACTACATCATAGGTTTTTAAATAATCAGAGTTCTGGTCTGAATATATTTCTTTGTGTTTTAATAACTGCTGAATGCTTTCACTATAATCCAGAAATAATCATATTTTTCACCTTTTCAAAAACCGTATTATTCCAAAATATAGGATCTATTCACTGGTGCAGAACAGATATGGTATTTTAATTATTGTGGTGGTAATTTTTAATTTTATTTTTTAGCAAAAATCATGTTCTTAATTCAATAAAAGTTTTATCAGACAGATCAATATAATTTACCTTTTGTACATTATGTTATCATTTTTGGGGTTTTTCTATTTTAATGTAAATAAGTAAGAAAGGTGCAGCGCAACAAAGAAAATCAATGTGTCCATAAACAGTCCTTTGTCACTGTACTCTTATAACCAAAGTGCAATAGCGGTGGGATCATCCTAACACCTCACAGTGATTTCATTTCACAAGCCTCAACCAAAATTAATATTAATAGTGCAACGCAGCAGATAAAATTCAACAAAAGGTTTCTTTGTTACGCTGCTTCATTTTTACTTATTTGGTTGCTGTGTGTGAAGTGAAATATGTGAGGTGTTAGAGCTAGCAACAAACTCTGGGTTAAATATTTGTATTATTCTCACCACATCGGTGCTCTGATGTCCTCACAGGAACAGTCTGTTCCTAAAGCCTCGTACACACGCAACGAATTTCCGCCGACCGGTCGTCCGTCTTTTGTCCAGAGTGGTGTCTGTTGGTTGGAATGTGCTCTTGACTTCAGAAGTGATGTCATGTGTTGGATTGCTTTTTTTGTGTTCTTTCATCTCTGAGCATGCCTAGTCTTGCTCATAAGATTTTTCCCCATCAAAATCTGTACTAATGAGATGAAAATCAGACGTGTTTTGACGGTCGACAAAAATTATATAGCCTGCACACCAGGATTTTTTCGGCCGAAAAGTCGGAGTCGGTTGTCGGAAGCACTATACTAACAAGCCGAAAATTGGCAGATCGGTCGTCGGACGGAATTTCCCAGCCAAATTTCTATTCGTGTGTACGGGGCTTTACTGGCCAATCCTATAAACAGGATAGATGAGGAAAGGTAAAAAGAATCCCAGGCTTTGGACCTCCCTCTCAAGTCTGCACCTCCTCGAAGATCCTCATCTTGTGGCTATTTTCTCTGTTTCTCTGCTTCTGAAGATCTCTTCAATCACACTTACAACATACCACAGCTCTGTCAATATTCCTCTACTCCATTTAACAGCAGTGCAAACACTGCAGCTTAATCTTCAGCAGGTGGCCCTGAGTTCTTAGCACACTGTGCCCAGGCACACTAAACAGCTGCTCTCTTTTCCTCTGTGTGGACTCCCGACTCATCTGCCCAACACAATTTCCCCTGGGCTGTCCCTGCTTACACCCTGGGCTCATTCTGGGTTTACAACAGGCCTGAGTCCTCTCCCAGGGGCCCTGAGCCACTTATGTGCCCCCAATCCTCAACCCTGTTATCCAGGATCACTGTACCCCCACTCATGCATTGGGCAAGGCTGTCCTTAGGCTATGGTAGCTGCCAAGGTCCTCTCCCCCCTTTGCAAGGGGCCATCTTCTCCCTAATGTGTGGAGGCAGCCAGTCATAGACCCTTTCTGCTCTCCTGTCTTCCTGCGCTATCCATTACCAGCAGAAAGGGTGCAACAAGCTACAGCAGGGACAAATGCTCTGTTAAAAGGGTTAAAGGGGCCCCCAGCTGATGCCACACAACTTTATCACTTCAGGCAAATTTTAAAAAGATATTTTGCACATGCTGCAGTTATGTGTTTAATTCAAAATACTACAGTTCTTTTTAACCGGTTGCCGACCGCCGCACGACTATATACTGCGGCGGTCAGCCCCGGCCAGGCAGAGTGACGTATCGGTACGTCACTCGCCTGTCACTGACTTGCGAGCCTATCGCGGGCGGGCGCGCGCCCGCCGAGGCGCGCGCCCGCCGCGGCTCGTTCACAGGCAAGTCAGTGCGTGTGACCGGCGGACTCGATGTCCGCCAGTCACACTGCGATCGCTCCTGTGAAGGGAGAAAGACAGAGCAGCTTGTGTAAACAAGCTGCCTGTCAGTTCTCCCTGTGTAAAAGTAAAGATCTGACCGTTCTACTATGTAGAACGGTTGATCTTTGCTTTTACACCAATAGGAATGTCCCTACACAGTAGAAAGCACGCCCCTAGGACACACTTAACCCCTCCCTGTCCAATAAAGTTAACCCCTTCCCTGCCAGTGTCATTTTTGCAGTAACAGTGCATATGTATAGCACTGATTACTGCAGTAATGTCACTGGTAACCCCAAAAGTGTCAAAAATGTCAGTCAAGGGTCCGATCTGTCCGCCGCAATGTCGCAGTACCGAAAAAAAAATCGCAGATCGCCGCCATTACGCGTTAAAAAAAAAAACACCAAAAATGACAAAAATCTTTCTCTTTGTTAGTAAACGCGATAACTTTTGCGCAAACCAATCAAAATACGCTTTTTGCGATTTTTTTTACCAAACATAGGTAGCATAAAACAAATTGGCCGAAAAATGTTAAAAAATTTTGATTTTTACTTTTTTTTTTGGGGAATTTCATATAAAAAAATGTGAAAAATATTGTTATTTTTGCAAAATTTACGCTCTTTTTTTGTTTATAGCGCGTGATCAAAAAATCGCACAGGTGATCAAATACCACCAAAAGAAAGCTCTGTTTGTGGGAAAAAAAGGACGTCAAATTCGTTTAGGTACAGCGTCACACGACCGCGCAATTGTCCGTTAAAGTCACGCAGTAAAAAATCGCAAAAAAACCCCTGGTCCTTTAGCAGCCAAATCCTCCGGGGCTTAAGTGGTTAAAACACTACTGTGGCTACATGGTATCAATCTCTGTACAGGAGTACTCACCCTGTGAGAGGGAGGATTACCACTATAAGCCAATGAGTTTTGTAGTGTACATACTGTAAGCTGGATAGAACATTCTAACACAAAGAAGAGGACAGAGTGAAAGGAAGACTTGTCGCAGTACTGCTGCTGCTCATTCACTGATCAATCACAGGCTGAAGGCAGAGAAGTGACCAAGTCGTATTACTAACTACAGTATAGAAAATTCACCAATCTGACTTCTGCTATTTAGCAGAGCTGTGTAGATCTTTGAACGGGATAGGTAGAAATACACCTATTTTGCACAAAATGGTGTTCTCTATGTATTACAATTGTGTATTTACATGCTTGCCTGTTTTTGAATGCTTCTCACAATAATAATGCGTTTCTTTGAGATGCCTGCTGGAATCATTTAAGTGGAAATAAATGAGCAATTTGTGATCAAATATACTGATTAATGGTAGTCTCAATAGTTAAATAAATAAGTGAAAATTCACTTGTGCACACCTATATTATATGTACAGTATATATACACTGCTCAAAAAAATTAAAGGAACACTTTTTAATCAGAGTATAGCATCAAGTCAATTAAATTCCTGGGATATTGATGTAGTCAGTTAGGTAGCAGAGTTTCAGCTGCTTTGGTGTTGAAAATGAAATTAACAACAGGTGCACTAGATGGACAACAACGAGACAACCTCTAAAACAAGAATGGTTTTACAGGAGGAGGTCACTGACATTTTTTCCCCTACTCATCTTTTCTGACTGTTTTTCACTTGTTTTGCATTTGGTTAGGGTCAGTGTCACTACTGGTAGCATGAGGCGATACCTGGACCCTATAGAGGTTGAACGGGCAGTCCAACTCTGCCAAGATGGCACATGAATACGCGCCATTGCCAGGTTTGCTGTGTCTCCCAGCACAGTCTCAAGAGCATGGAGGAGATTCCAGGAGACAGGCAGTTACTCTAGGAGACCTGGTCAGGGCCATAGAAGGTCCTTAAGCCATGAGCAGGACCAGTATCTTCTCCTTTATGCAAAAAGGAACAGGATGTGCACTGCCACAGCCCTAAAAAATGATCTCCAGCAGGTCACTGGTGTGAATGTCTCTGACCAAACAATCAGAAACAGACTTTATGATGGTGGCCTGAGGGCATGACGTCCTCTAGTGGGGACCTCATTTGCCATTTGCCATTTAACATCAAAATTGGCAGGTACACCACTTGTGCCCTGTGCTTTTCACAGACGAGAGCAGGTTCACCCTGAGCACATGTGACAGACATGAAAGGGTCTGGAGAAGCCATGGAGAATGTTATGCTGCCTGTAACATAGTTCAGCATGACCTGTTTGGTGGTGGGTCAATGATGGTCTGGGGAAACATATCCATGGAGGGACGCACAGACCTCTACAGGTTAGACAACTGCACCATGACTGCCATTAGGTATTGGGGTGAAACCCTTTGACCCATTGTCAGACCCTACGCTGGTGGGTCCCAGATTCCTCCTGGTGCACGACAATGCCCAGCCTCATGTAGCAAGAGTATGCAGCCAGTTCCTGGAGAATGGAGATATTGACACCATTCAATGGCCCCCACACTTGCCTCAATTAAATCCAATAGAACACCTTTGGGACATTATGTTTCAGTCCATCCGATATCGCCAGGTTGCACCTCAGTCTGTTCAGGAGCTCAGTGGTGCCATGTTCCAGATCTGGGAGGAAATACTCCAGGACACCATCTGTCACCTCATTAGGAGCATGCCATGATATTGGCAGGCATGCATACAAGCACGTGGGAGCCATAAAAACTACTGAGTACCTTTTTGAGTTGCTGCAATGAAATTTCAGCAAAATGAACTAGCCTGCTGCATCATTTTTTCACTTTTAATTTTTGGGGTGTCTTTAAAATCAGCCCTCTGTAGGTTGATAATATTAATTTCCATTAAATAATGTGGCACCCTTTCATTCCTAACACATTACCCAGTCCATATCAATATAGATATCCAGCATGATATCTTTCCCCATTGAGATGAGATGTGTTTTCAAAGCGTTCCTTTAATTTTTTTGAGCAGTGTATATACTGTATATATATATATATATATATATATATATATATATATATATATATATATATATATGTGTGTGTGTGTGTGTGTGAGAGGTACACATTTTGGTGAGAAAACTATTGTGAGATAAATTAACAAGCACAGCTAAAATAATTGATGCATATTGGAATGACCTTCATGCGATACACCGGCATTTGTTGAAGGGCAGAGGTAGTGTAAAGGCATTTGCAGGTGAATATTTATGCCATATTGTGAGGAAAGTGAAAAAACTGTTTTTAAATATTATGGGATAAAACTAACAAAAAGACCAAATGTTTATCAAGTTCAATTGAAACCAATTAAAAATTTTCTGAAATCTTAATCAGTTGCATTATCACATGGCCCCAGTCCATTTATCTACATAGTTTTTGTCAGCTGTAGAAAACCTTTTATAATCACACGTGGGCATACATTGTTTCTGACAATCAAAACTGTTAAGAATGGTGATATACAGATGTCATACACATATGTTTTCTCATGTGTCACATGAGCAACTGTTAAAATAAAGCATACTAGTGGTTAGTGGATTGAAGGAAAGCTTCTAATAAAAAAGTTTATTCAAAAAAGAATTGAAAACAAAAATATTGTGCTGCAGGACCTTTGAGATGGTATTAGATATAAAAAAGATATATAATCAGTAAACACATCAACTTATTTTTCAACATAAATATAAAAACATCCATTAAATCGTTGTCCCATAAGAGTATTATGATGACAACATAATAGAAGTTTAATCCCAACATATGTACTCATACATCTTCCCCATAGACCATTCATGTATCCTTTACATTCTGTAGCATATCTTTGCCAGAATACACTGAAAATTTATAATAGACCGAGGGAAGCCTTGAGGCATTTCGCAGACTTCAGTCTGCTTTATCAGAAGGTATAGAAAAGTATCTAAAGATGGTATAATAGTCATGTTAGAATACACAAATTGTAATTGCATACTTGATCACTCATATACATATCTAAGCTATCATGTCCTAACCCATGAATATCCCATTGGGAGACTGCAGGAAACAAAAAATGTTTGCAAAGCCAGATGCCACCAGCTACAAATCAGATCAAATACAGGTCCTTCTCAAAAAATTAGCATATTGTGATAAAGTTCATTATTTTTTGTAATGTACTGATAAACATTAGACTTTCATATATTTTAGATTCATCACACACAACTGAAGTAGTGCAAGCCTTTTATTGTTTTAATATTTGATGATTTTGGCATACAGCTTATAAAAAACCAAAATTCCTATGTCAAAAAATTAGCATATCATGAAAAGGTTCTCTAAACGAGCTATTAACCTAATCATCTGAATCAACTAATTAACTCTAAACACATGCAAAAGATTCCTGAGGCTTTTAAAAACTCCCAGCCTGGTTCATTACTCAAAACCGCAATCATGGGTAAGACTGCCGACCTGACTGCTGTCCAGAAGGCCATCATTGACACCCTCAAGCAAGAGGGTAAGACACAGAAAGAAATTTCTGAACGAATAGGCTGTTCCCAGAGTGCTGTATCAAGGCACCTCAGTGGGAAGTCTGTGGGAAGGAAAAAGTGTGGCAGAAAACGCTGCACAACAAGAAGAGGTGACCGGACCCTGAGGAAGATTGTGGAGAAGGACCGATTCCAGACCTTGGGGGACCTGCGGAAGCAGTGGACTGAGTCTGGAGTAGAAACATCTAGAGCCACCGTGTACAGGCATGTGCAGGAAATGGGCTACAGGTGCCGCATTCCCCAGGTCAAGCCACTTTTGAACCAGAAACAGCGGCAGAAGCGCCTGACCTGGGCTACAGAGAAGCAGCACTGGACTGTTGCTCAGTGGTCCAAAGTACTTTTTTCGGATTAAAGCAAATTTTGCATGTCATTCGGAAATCAAGGTGCCAGAGTCTGGAGGAAGACTGGGGAGAGGGAAATGCCAAAATGCCTGAAGTCCAGTGTCAAGTACCCACAGTCAGTGATGGTCTGGGGTGCCATGTCAGCTGCTGGTGTTGGTCCACTGTGTTTTATCAAGGGCAGGGTCAATGCAGCTAGCTATCAGGAGATTTTGGAGCACTTCATGCTTCCATCTGCTGAAAATCTTTATGGAGATGAAGATTTCATTTTTCAGCACGACCTGGCACCTGCTCACAGTGCCAAAACCACTGGTAAATGGTTTACTGACCATGGTATTACTGTGCTCAATTGGCCTGCCAACTCTCCTGACCTGAACCCCATAGAGAATCTGTGGGATGTTGTGAAGAGAAAGTTGAGAGATGCAAGACCCAACACTCTGGATGAGCTCAAGACCGCTATAGAAGCTTCCTGGGCCTCCATAACACCTCAGCAGTGCCACAGGCTGATTGCTTCCATGCCACGCCGCATTGATGCAGTCATTTCTGCAAAAGGATTCCCGACCAAGTATTGAGTGCATAACTGAACATAATTATTTGAAGGTTGCCTTTTTTTGTATTAAAAACACTTTTTTTTTATTGGTCGGATGAAATATGCTAATTTTTTGAGATAGGAATTTTGGTTTTTCATGAGCTGTATGCCAAAATCATCAATATTAAAACAATAAAAGGCTTGCACTACTTCAGTTGTGTGTAATGAATCTAAAATATATGAAAGTCTAATGTTTATCAGTACATTACAGAAAATAATGAACTTTATCACAATATGCTAATTTTTTTAGAAGGACCTGTAGGTCTAACAATAATCAAAAAACACTTTTTAAACTAGTTGTTTTGTGTGGCCAATTTTATATGCAAGTTTTAATTACCTTGGTTTGTAATACAAGTATGCTGATGTTTATACTGCTGCCACGTAATTCTACAGTTATCCAGGTAGATAGTAGCCCCTTAGGAGAAGATGATGAATTTCAAAGAATACTAGGAAGCCAACCAATATAAAAATAGGTAGAAATGGAGAATAATACTGCATGTGAAACTCTTCATATTAGGCTATACAAATGAAACCCAAAAGTTCTAGAATTGTGCTAACACCTGAGATGACCTGCACAATGGAGTCCAAAATATCAGCAAGCTACCCCAGCCCTGCTGCTCTTAAAACCAGTGGGTGGGATCTGGAATCTGTAAACAAACAAATAAGACAGAGAGCTCGCAGGCTTTGGTGCAATACCCATTAATAAGCAAGAACACAAGCTCAAAACAAAATGTACTCACAAATAGTGTTAAGCGAACACGGACTGTATTATTCGTGTTCGTACCGAATAATTGGATTTTTTGTACCCGAACACGGACACGGACACTTTACTGTATGTTCGGGTAAAAATCCGTGTTCGGTCGTTTTATTTCCGGGTTTTGCATGCTTTGGCGCTCTTTTCATGGCGGGCTTTCAACAGCCAATCAACAATCGTTTAACTGGTGTGCCTTAAGCCATCCCAGCCATGCCTGCAAATGTCTCAGTAGCTGTGATTGGCCGTCTGAAGCATGTGACCAAGTCTTTATAAGTTCGAGGCAGCCGCAGCGGCGTCATTATGCTGCTTAGATTCAGGGACAGAGCACACATCAACGTGCTGGCTGCTGATTAGGGAAAGATAGGCAGGAAAAAACCATTTGTGTCCGGATAGAATTGAGGGACAGGTCGGAGTGTTTAGGCAGGGCGAGTTGTAGGCATTTTAGGGATAGAGTCTGCTGAATTATAGGGTCAGTGTCTTCTACAAACTACAATCGATATTGCTGTGTGGGGGGTGGGGTCTGCACTCAATCCTGATCTACGATCTCTTCTCAATCCTGTTAGGGACAGAGTCTGCTGAATTTTAGGGAAACTGTGTTCTACAAACTACAATCGATATTGCTGGGTGGTGTGGGATTGGAGATAGGCAGGTGTCAGTGATCCACATCCATTTTTCTGTGTGTGAGCTGCAGTGAACACAATCTTTTTGGGCTGCAGTGAACACAATCTTTTTGGGCTGCAGTGAACACAATCTTTTTGGGCTGCAGTGAACACAATCTTTTTGGGCTGCAGTGAACACAATCTTTTTAGGCTGCAGTGAACACAATCTTTTTGGGGTGCAGTGAACAAAATCTTTTTGGGGTGCAGTGAACACAATCCTTTTTGGTGTGCAGTGAACACAATCTTTGTGGGGTGCAGTGAACAAAATCCTTTGTGGGGTGCAGTGAACACAATCTTTTTGGGGTGCAGTGAACAAAATCCTTTTTGGGGTGCAGTGAACAACATCCTTTTTGGGGTGCAGTGAACACAATCTTTTTGGGGTGCAGTGAACAAAATCCTTTGTGGGGTGCAGTGAACACAATCTTTTTGGGGTGCAGTGAACACAATCTTTTTGGGGTGGAGTGAACAACATCCTTTTTGGGGTGCAGTGAACAAAATCCTTTTTGGGGTGCAGTGAACAAAATCATTTTTGGGGTGCAGTGAACACAATCTTTTTGGGGTGCAGTGAACACAATCTTTGTGGGGTGCAGTGAACACAATCTTTTTGGGGTGGAGTGAACAACATCCTTTTTGGGGTGCAGTGAACAACATCCTTTTTGGGGTGCAGTGAACACAATCTTTTTGGGGTGCAGTGAACACAATCTTTGTGGGGTACAGTGAACAGAATCTTTGTGGGGTGCAGTGAACACAATCTTTGGGGGGTACAGTGAACACAATCTTTGTGAGGTGCAGTGAACACAATCTTTGTGGGGTGCAGTGAACACAATCATTGTGGGGTGCAGTGAACTCAATCTTTGTGGGGTACAGTGAACACAATCTCATACTTCTGAAGGTTTGAGGGTGCTGCCTGTTCCATACTCCCCCTACTCCTCATCTAGCCTTTTAGGGGTACAAACAATAGTAATTGGGGCCTAGTGTGGTTGTGTACGTGTGATATACATACACTTTTTTGGGATCATATTTTCTATTCCGCTATTTAATCAAAAACCTTTGGGGATCAGTTAAATTGGGGGATAGTCTGTGTTGGTACGTGTGAGAGAGATCCACCTTTCCAAGTTGTTGGGGTTCATCTCATACTTCTGAAGGTTTGAGGGTGCTGCCTGTTCCATACTCCCCCTACTCCTAGCCTTTTAGGGGTACAAACAATAGTAATTGGGGCCTAGTGTGGTTGTGTACGTGTGATATACATACACTTTTTTGGGATCATATTTTCTATTCCGCTATTTAATCAAAAACCTTTGGGGATCAGTTAAATTGGGGGATAGTCTGTGTTGGTACGTGTGAGAGAGATCCACCTTTCCAAGTTGTTGGGGTTCATCTCATACTTCTGAAGGTTTGAGGGTGCTGCCTGTTCCATACTCCCCCTACTCCTAGCCTTTTAGGGGTACAAACAATAGTAATTGGGGCCTAGTGTGGTTGTGTACGTGTGATATACATACACTTTTTTGGGATCATATTTTCTATTCCGCTATTTAATCAAAAACCTTTGGGGATCAGTTAAATTGGGGGATAGTCTGTGTTGGTACGTGTGAGAGAGATCCACCTTTCCAAGTTGTTGGGGTTCATCTCATACTTCTGAAGGTTTGAGGGTGCTGCCTGTTCCATACTCCCCCCTACTCCTAGCCTTTTAGGGGTACAAACAATAGTAATTGGGGCCTAGTGTGGTTGTGTACGTGTGATATACATACACTTTTTTGGGATCATATTTTCTATTCCGCTATTTAATCAAAAACCTTTGGGGATCAGTTAAATTGGGGGATAGTCTGTGTTGGTACGTGTGAGAGAGATCCACCTTTCCAAGTTGTTGGGGTTCATCTCATACTTCTGAAGGTTTGAGGGTGCTGCCTGTTCCATACTCCCCCTACTCCTAGCCTTTTAGGGGTACAAACAATAGTAATTGGGGCCTAGTGTGGTTGTGTACGTGTGATATACATACACTTTTTTGGGATCATATTTTCTATTCCGCTATTTAATCAAAAACCTTTGGGGATCAGTTAAATTGGGGGATAGTCTGTGTTGGTACGTGTGAGAGAGATCCACCTTTCCAAGTTGTTGGGGTTCATCTCATACTTCTGAAGGTTTGAGGGTGCTGCCTGTTCCATACTCCCCCTACTCCTAGCCTTTTAGGGGTACAAACAATAGTAATTGGGGCCTAGTGTGGTTGTGTACGTGTGATATACATACACTTTTTTGGGATCATATTTTCTATTCCGCTATTTAATCAAAAACCTTTGGGGATCAGTTAAATTGGGGGATAGTCTGTGTTGGTACGTGTGAGAGAGATCCACCTTTCCAAGTTGTTGGGGTTCATCTCATACTTCTGAAGGTTTGAGGGTGCTGCCTGTTCCATACTCCCCCTACTCCTAGCCTTTTAGGGGTACAAACAATAGTAATTGGGGCCTAGTGTGGTTGTGTACGTGTGATATACATACACTTTTTTGGGATCATATTTTCTATTCCGCTATTTAATCAAAAACCTTTGGGGATCAGTTAAATTGGGGGATAGTCTGTGTTGGTACGTGTGAGAGAGATCCACCTTTCCAAGTTGTTGGGGTTCATCTCATACTTCTGAAGGTTTGAGGGTGCTGCCTGTTCCATACTCCCCCCTACTCCTAGCCTTTTAGGGGTACAAACAATAGTAATTGGGGCCTAGTGTGGTTGTGTACGTGTGATATACATACACTTTTTTGGGATCATATTTTCTATTCCGCTATTTAATCAAAAACCTTTGGGGATCAGTTAAATTGGGGGATAGTCTGTGTTGGTACGTGTGAGAGAGATCCACCTTTCCAAGTTGTTGGGGTTCATCTCATACTTCTGAAGGTTTGAGGGTGCTGCCTGTTCCATACTCCCCCTACTCCTAGCCTTTTAGGGGTACAAACAATAGTAATTGGGGCCTAGTGTGGTTGTGTACGTGTGATATACATACACTTTTTTGGGATCATATTTTCTATTCCGCTATTTAATCAAAAACCTTTGGGGATCAGTTAAATTGGGGGATAGTCTGTGTTGGTACGTGTGAGAGAGATCCACCTTTCCAAGTTGTTGGGGTTCATCTCATACTTCTGAAGGTTTGAGGGTGCTGCCTGTTCCATACTCCCCCTACTCCTAGCCTTTTAGGGGTACAAACAATAGTAATTGGGGCCTAGTGTGGTTGTGTACGTGTGATATACATACACTTTTTTTGGATCATATTTTCTATTCCGCTATTTAATCAAAAACCTTTGGGGATCAGTTAAATTGGGGGATAGTCTGTGTCGGTACGTGTGAGAGAGATCCACCTTTCCAAGTTGTTGGGGTTCATCTCATACTTCTGAAGGTTTGAGGGTGCTGCCTGTTCCATACTCCCCCTACTCCTCATCTAGCCTTTTAGGGGTACAAACAATAGTAATTGGGGCCTAGTGTGGTTGTGTACGTGCGAGATACATACACTTTTTTTGATCATATTTCCTATTCCGCTATTCAATAAAAACCTTTGAGGATCAATTGAATTGCGGGATAGTCTGTGTCGGTACGTGTGAGAGAGATCCACCTTTCCAAGTTGTTGGGGTTCATCTCATACTTCTGAAGGTTTGAGGGTGCTGCCTGTTCCATACTCCCCCTACTCCTCATCTAGCCTTTTAGGGGTACAAACAATAGTAATTGGGGCCTAGTGTGGTTGTGTACGTGTGATATACATACACTTTTTTTGGATCATATTTTCTATTCCGCTATTTAATCAAAAACCTTTGGGGATCAGTTAAATTGGGGGATAGTCTGTGTTGGTACGTGTGAGAGAGATCCACCTTTCCAAGTTGTTGGGGTTCATCTCATACTTCTGAAGGTTTGAGGGTGCTGCCTGTTCCATACTCCCCCTACTCCTCATCTAGCCTTTTAGGGGTACAAACAATAGTAATTGGGGCCCAGTGTGGTTGTGTACGTGTGATATACATACACTTTTTTGGTATCATATTTTCTATTCCGCTATTTAATCAAAAACCTTTGGGGATCAGTTAAATTGGGGGATAGTCTGTGTCGGTACGTGTGAGAGAGATCCACCTTTCCAAGTTGTTGGGGTTCATCTCATACTTCTGAAGGTTTGAGGGTGCTGCCTGTTCCATACCCCCCCTACTCCTCATCTAGCCTTTTAGGGGTACAAACAATAGTAATTGGGGCCTAGTGTGGTTGTGTACGTGCGAGATACATACACTTTTTTTGATCATATTTCCTATTCCGCTATTCAATAAAAACCTTTGAGGATCAATTGAATTGCGGGATAGTCTGTGTCGGTACGTGTGAGAGAGATCCACCTTTCCAAGTTGTTGGGGTTCATCTCATACTTCTGAAGGTTTGAGGGTGCTGCCTGTTCCATACTCCCCCTACTCCTCATCTAGCCTTTTAGGGGTACAAACAATAGTAATTGGGGCCCAGTGTGGTTGTGTACGTGTGATATACATACACTTTTTTGGGATCATATTTTCTATTCCGCTATTTAATCAAAAACCTTTGGGGATCAGTTAAATTGGGGGATAGTCTGTGTCGGTACGTGTGAGAGAGATCCACCTTTCCAAGTTGTTGGGGTTCATCTCATACTTCTGAAGGTTTGAGGGTGCTGCCTGTTCCATACCCCCCCTACTCCTCATCTAGCCTTTTAGGGGTACAAACAATAGTAATTGGGGCCTAGTGTGGTTGTGTACGTGCGAGATACATACACTTTTTTTGATCATATTTCCTATTCCGCTATTCAATAAAAACCTTTGAGGATCAATTGAATTGCGGGATAGTCTGTGTCGGTACGTGTGAGAGAGATCCACCTTTCCAAGTTGTTGGGGTTCATCTCATACTTCTGAAGGTTTGAGGGTGCTGCCTGTTCCATACTCCCCCTACTCCTCATCTAGCCTTTTAGGGGTACAAACAATAGTAATTGGGGCCTAGTGTGGTTGTGTACGTGTGATATACATACACTTTTTTTGGATCATATTTTCTATTCCGCTATTTAATCAAAAACCTTTGGGGATCAGTTAAATTGGGGGATAGTCTGTGTTGGTACGTGTGAGAGAGATCCACCTTTCCAAGTTGTTGGGGTTCATCTCATACTTCTGAAGGTTTGAGGGTGCTGCCTGTTCCATACTCCCCCTACTCCTCATCTAGCCTTTTAGGGGTACAAACAATAGTAATTGGGGCCCAGTGTGGTTGTGTACGTGTGATATACATACACTTTTTTGGGATCATATTTTCTATTCCGCTATTTAATCAAAAACCTTTGGGGATCAGTTAAATTGGGGGATAGTCTGTGTCGGTACGTGTGAGAGAGATCCACCTTTCCAAGTTGTTGGGGTTCATCTCATACTTCTGAAGGTTTGAGGGTGCTGCCTGTTCCATACCCCCCCTACTCCTCATCTAGCCTTTTAGGGGTACAAACAATAGTAATTGGGGCCTAGTGTGGTTGTGTACGTGTGATATACATACACTTTTTTTGGATCATATTTTCTATTCCGCTATTTAATCAAAAACCTTTGGGGATCAGTTAAATTGGGGGATAGTCTGTGTCGGTACGTGTGAGAGAGATCCACCTTTCCAAGTTGTTGGGGTTCATCTCATACTTCTGAAGGTTTGAGGGTGCTGCCTGTTCCATACCCCCCCTACTCCTCATCTAGCCTTTTAGGGGTACAAACAATAGTAATTGGGGCCTAGTGTGGTTGTGTACGTGCGAGATACATACACTTTTTTTGATCATATTTCCTATTCCGCTATTCAATAAAAACCTTTGAGGATCAATTGAATTGCGGGATAGTCTGTGTCGGTACGTGTGAGAGAGATCCACCTTTCCAAGTTGTTGGGGTTCATCTCATACTTCTGAAGGTTTGAGGGTGCTGCCTGTTCCATACTCCCCCTATTCCTCATCTAGCCTTTTAGGGGTACAAACAATAGTAATTGGGGCCCAGTGTGGTTGTGTACGTGTGATATACATACACTTTTTTTGGATCATATTTTCTATTCCGCTATTTAATTTAACTGGGCCTCCATGCGAGACCTGTGTGCCTTGTTGCGCTGTTTTGAGTACTCCACCAACATGGCCAGTGGCAATGACGCCGTTCTCAGCTTAACTATCCCACTTCTATGCCTCCTTGAAAAAACAATTCGGGCGATGATGGAAGAGGATGTGGCACAGGATGAGGAGGAGGAGGAGGATGAAGAGGTAACATTTCCAAGGCTTTCAGGGCAGTCATTCGCAAGGGGCTCCGAGGGTGGGTTCCTGCACACGCAAACGCCAGGGACGCAATTGTCCAGCAGGGGCACAGTTCTGGAGGATGAGGAGGATGAGGAGGAGGAGGAGCTGGAGGAGGAGATGGAACCATGTTCACAGCAGGGTGGCACCCAGGCCAGCTCATGGCCATCACTGGTGCGTGGCTGGGGGGATACAGAGGACACGGACGATACACCTCCCACAGAGGACAGCCTTTCGTTGCCTCTGGGCAGCCTGGCACACATGAGCGATTACATGCTGCAGTGTCTCCACAACGACCGCCGAGTTGCCCACATTCTAACTTGTGCTGATTACTGGGTGGCCACGCTGCTGGATCCCCGTTACAAGGACAACGTACCGTCCTTAATTCACTCACTGGAGCGCGATCGCAAGATGCGCGAGTACAAGCGCACGCTGGTAGACGCCATGCTGCTGGCATTCCCATCTGACAGCGGGGCCACAGTGGAAGCACAAGGCAGAGGAGGAGGAGGAGGAGGTCGCCAACGCAACCAGGGCACCGCCAGCACCTCAGAAGGCAGGGTTAGCATGGCCGAAATGTGGAAAAGCTTTGTCAGCACGCCACAACAAACAGCAGCACCAGCAGCTCAGATGGAACGTCTTAGCAGGAGGCAGCATTTTACCAACATGGTGGAGCAGTATGTGTGCACACGCCTACATGTAGTGAATGACGGGTCTGCCCCCTTCAACTTCTGGGTCTCCAAATTGGGCACATGGCTTGAGCTTGCCCTTTACGCCTTGGAGGTGCTGGCGTGCCCTGCAGCCAGTGTATTATCTGAACGGGTATTTAGCACGGCTGGGGGCGTTATAACAGACAAGCGCAGCCGCCTGTCCAGAGACAATGTGGACAAGCTCACGTTCATTAAAATGAACCAGGCATGGATCCCACGGGACTTTTCCGTACCTTATGCAGAATAGCAATGGATACCGACCTTACCCACCCATTGTTCCATTTTTGCTCTTTCTCACTCTTTTGGGGTGTACCCTCATTTAAAATTTTTGAAAAGAAGCAGTGTTGGCTACCTCGTCCTCCTCCTCAGGGCCAGATTAATGTAGGGGCTATTGGAGCTGCAGCTCCAGGCCCCTACCTTTTATATAGGCCCCGGGTTGGCCATATTCACTGTTACCGCTCTTCTGTCACTTGTAAACACAGAAGTCTGGCTTCTATGCTCGCTTCCCCAGGCAGCACCCTCAGAACCTCCCCACACAGCGTGAAGGCCGGACAAGGAGGGACAGTTGGCGATGCATGGATGTGTTTATGGGCTTCAGAGACAGCATCCCATGTTGAATTAGGCATGCATGGCTGCACCCTTCCTCCTCTGGGTGCATGGCAAGGCACGGCCCTTAAGGCCCTTCAAAATCCTCAGCACCAAGCCCATGATGCTGTTAATCCGGCCCTGGTCCTCCTCCACCGCCGCTTCCACCTACACCGCCCATAGGTGTGCGCAGCCTATTGCATTAAGGTGTGCACCCCAAAGTTGAAATACACATGCATGTGTTTGCCAGCAGGGAGAGTAATGTATCGGGGCCATGTACCTGTAGGCAAGGAGAAATAGAGCAGAGCAGGTCCCAGGGAGATCTTTCCCATCTCCTCACTGGCAATGCTATGTGCCCTAGGTGATTAGGGTGTGCCCAGGCACACCCAGCACACCCTGTGCGCACGCCTATGTCACCGCTAGGCTTGTGACGGTATCAGATTTTCATGCTGCGATTAATTGATTAAGGTTTTGCCACGGTATACGGTATTATCACGGTATTCTATTATTAAATTTAAATTATTAAATTTCCACCTCACTTCAATTTCATTGCTGAATTTAGGGGCTTTGGTTCACTTATGCACATTATTATATAGTCAGTCAGTACAGACTCTGTGAACCAGGCCTAAAATAGGTCATCAAGCAGTGTCTGGCCTAACTGGTGATAACTGGTTCTGGCGCTCGGCTCCGATCCGATGGCCTGGTCATTAAGAGGGCAAATCCTTGTGGTCAAGAAGTGGTTAAACCTGAAGGAGGTGTTGTTTATAAATTACTTTACTATTGCTTTAGGCCTGGTTCACATGTATGCGGGTTGGTGGTTCACATTTGCACAGGCATAGCAGCCCATTGATTTGAATGGGCTGCTATGCCCTCATTTTCCGCAGAAAAAAGGTGCATGCAGCATTTTTTTAAAATTCAGTGGCCTTGAAATCCATCCTGCTTTTGCACCATGCGACTAACCTGCAGTTCCTGCTCTGGCAAGCTTTCTGCATTTTTTGTATACGTGGGCACGGCATTTAAAAATAAACAGTTTGCGTGTGCAGCAACGGCAGGTAAGTCGCATGGTGCAAAAGAAGGATGGATTTCATGGCCACTGCATTTTTTTAAATTCTGCATGCACCTTTTTTCAGCTGAAAACGCAGGCATAGCAGCTCAAGCCCATTCACATCAATGGGCTGCTATGCCTGTGCAAATGTGGGCCCCCAACCCGCATACATGTGAACCAGGCCTAAAGCAATAGTAAAGTCATTAATTGGTTAAACCTGCAGGAGGACCGGTGTTTTTATCTATTAATGACTTTACTATTGCTTTAGGCCTGGTTCACATGTATGCGGGTTGGGGGCCCACATTTGCACAGGCATAGCAGCCCATTGATGTGAATGGGCTTGAGCTGCTATGCCTGCGTTTTCAGCTGAAAAAAGGTGCATGCAGAATTTAAAAAAATGCAGTGGCCATGAAATCCATCCTTCTTTTGCACCATGCGACTTACCTGCCGTTGCTGCACACGCAAACTGTTTATTTTTAAATGCCGTGCCCACGTATACAAAAAATGCAGAAAGCTTGCCAGAGCAGGAACTGCAGGTTAGTCGCATGGTGCAAAAGCAGGATGGATTTCAAGGCCACTGAATTTAAAAAAAATGCTGCATGCACCTTTTTTCTGCGGAAAATGAGGGCATAGCAGCCCGTTCAAATCAATGGGCTGCTATGCCTGTGCAAATGTGGGCCGCCAACCCGCATACATGTGAACCGCCAACCCGCATACATGTGAACCACCAACCCGCATACATGTGAACCAGGCCTAAAGCAATAGTAAAGTCATTAATAGATAAAAACACCGGTCCTCCTGCAGGTTTAACCACTTCTGGATCGCAAGGATTTGCCCCTTTAAAGACCAGGCCATCGGATCAGAGCGCCAGGACCAGTCATCACCAGGTAGGCCAGACACTGCTTGATGGCTATATAATAATGTAATGTGGGCTGCTAGGCGTGTGTGTGTGTATATATATATTTATTAGAGCTGCACGATTCTGGCCAAAATGAGAATCACGATTTTTTAGCTTGGAATAAAGATCACGATTCTCTCACGATTCTCTGTGTAACAAAAAAAAAAAAAATTGGGATAACTTTACTGTTACGTTTTTTTTTTTTTTTTTATTCATTAAAGTCTAATCATTGCGTTTGAAAGACTGCTGCGCAAATACAGTGTGACATAAAATATTACAACAATCGCCATTTTATTCTGTAGGGTCTCTGCTAAAAAAATATATAAAATGTTTGGGGGTTCTAAGTACTTTTCTAGCAAAAAAAAAACTGATTTTAACTTGCAAGCAGCAAGTGTCAGAAAAAGATCCAGTCTTTAAGAGGTTAAACTTCCTTTCTCCCTGGCAGAGGGAAGGAAAAGATACAAATGTAATCATTTTTGTTTATAGTTAGGAGACTTAATGCTGAAAGGTGTTAGCTGAGTGAGTGAATGAGTCATCCAGCTCACTGAAATGTATCAATTCACAAGTCAGGCAGACTTGACAGAGAAACTCGGTATTTTAAAAATGCCACAATAACAATACTGTGGCTATGCAATACCGCGATATATCGAATTACCGAAAACCGGCATATGTCTAGTCACCGCCACATCCACCACCACCTCAACCTCCCTCCTACTCCATATGGGCCTCGTCCTTCAGAGATGAAGAAGAACATTGTTTTATTTTTCTGTTTTTTTTTGTTGTTTTAAGTTATTTTCCTATCCACATTTGTTTGCAGAGCACTTGCCATGCTCTTAATTACGTTTTGCTGCCATTTGCAGCACTCTAGCCCTTTCCTTTGGTGTTTTAGAGCCATTTTAGTGCCTTAAAGTTCGGGTCCCCATTGACTTCAATGGGGTTCGGTGTCCGGGAAAAGTTCGGTAAAAGTCCGGGACACGGACCCGGACTTTTTTTTAAAGTTCGGCCGAACCCGTCGAACACGGACATCTAGGTGTTCGCTCAACCCTAAACAATCACTTGTATAAAAGCACTAAACTATGTTTTATTTGCTGCTGATTATTTAAACCTCACCAGGCCCAATTTATTAGCAATTGCACCAGATGTGCATTGGGACATAATTATTTCCAGTACTTACTATTTGCAGAAGTCTGGTACAGCAATGGGCGCTTATTTTGCGCCATGTTACTGTCAGGAAAGGGCTCACCTGCTGGTGGCACTGTGGCTCCCAGATCCATAGGCTGCAGTTCCGGTGTCCACCAGCGGATGTCTTTCAGCATCCAGAAGATCATCTAATGTAATTAGTCATCACCTGATGCTTGTTGCAGGATGTGTATTTAAACCCTATGCATGCTCTTCATTCCTGCCTTGGTGTTGTCTCCATGTACCACTGACCTGCAATCCTGTATCCTGGACCCTGATCCCGACCCTGCAGCATGATCCCTTCCCACCTGCTCTCTCCATTTCATATTACCCTCTCCCTGTCCTGTCTTGCTCCCATCTCCCTCAGCTTGATCTCCCGTGTATGACCTTGGCTCTGTTTCGATTACGCTTTGCATTCCCCATTTTCTGTATATACTTGGTTTAGGCAGTTGTGCATTGTGTGTCACTATTTGTTTGGTTTTCTGGTTTTTCTTACTCAGTTGGTATTTTGGAGGTGTGTTTACATTTATGCTGTGGCAGTCCACACATTTCTGGTCACACCAACATCTGACACAACACCAAGGTCAGTCCTGACCAGAAGGGGCTGCACAGAGAAGCCATCTTGGCTCTGCTGTTATTCGTTGCAAGATGCATCATGAGGAGGTTATATACTTGTCTTTGCTAGTGACAGAGAAAAAGGAATACTGCTGCCAGATATTGAAGGAGTGGGCCAGAGATCAGCTGTTAGAATGCTCGTTCCCTAGTTGACCAGAGCCGGATGTTGTTTGGAGATGTTCAGCCATTGATTCAGGCTTGTGCGGAACTGGCTTTGTCCAGTATTACTAAAGGCAGTGATGACTTTTCTCCTCTCTTCAGTATGGCTCAGGTAGAATCACTGGATTGGTTTTTGGAGGATGACTCGGCTTATTTCTTTGAGCACTATTCAGCATGTTCCCAACAGGTGCTAGTGGAGGGTATTAATGCAGTGCAGTCTCTTGTCAGACAGGCAGAGTGTAAACTCAATTTTGTTAAACCATTACTACAAGCATGGTCAGATATATTGCACTCAGCCTTAGTCAGCTTGCAACAACCCATTCCTGCTACTAGACACCCATTTTCTCAAGTATCTCCCTCTCCATCACCCACAGCAACCACAGTTGCAGCCCAGTATACCCTGCTACCAACTATGTGTCAGTATCCTGTTTCCACTTGCTGTGCCTACCCTGCCTTTAACCCATTGAAGATGACCTCTTCACCACTGCCTGCGACAATCCCACAAAAACCCTCCTTAGCAACTGCTCCCTCTTTTTCACCATTCATCAGCTCTTCTCTTCCATCAGCTGCTCCCCCCACTCACAGCCCTGCATTTACTTGCATAACCTCAGTGGCTAAAACCAAAAAGAAACAAAAGTTTTTCCCAACTCGCACAATCCTGCCATTATCCAATCCTGCTTCCACGCCAGCCAATATGCTCCTGTCTGCTTCCACACTGACTGATCTGCTCCAGTCTGAGGACCCAGTGCCTATTGCCCAGCCTGATGTGCCTCTGCCTGCTGCCCAGCCATATGTGCCTCTGCCTGCTGCTCAGCCTGATGTGCCTCTGCCTGCTGTCCAGACTGATGTGCTTCTGCCTGCTACCAAGCCCAATGTGCCTCTGCCTGCTGCCCTTCCTAATGTGCCTCTGACTGCTGCCTAGCCTGATGTGCCCCTGACTGCTGCTCAGCCTGATGTGCCTCTGCCTTCTGCCTACTCTGATGTGCCACTGCTCGCTGCCCAGCTTGATGTGCCTCTGCTCACTGCCCAGCCTGATGTGCCTCTGCTCACTGCCCAGCCTGATGTGCCTCTGCTCAC
This sequence comes from Pelophylax lessonae, assembly GCF_965119305.1. Classification (NCBI taxonomy): domain Eukaryota; kingdom Metazoa; phylum Chordata; class Amphibia; order Anura; family Ranidae; genus Pelophylax; species Pelophylax lessonae. The sequence continues at coordinate 264,800,415 of NC_138773.1, read as the reverse complement.
TTCCCAGCCTGATCTGCCTCTGTTTGCTGCCTAGCCTGATGGGCCAATGTTTGCTACCCAGCTTGATGATCCGGTGCCTGCTGGCCAATTTGATGATCGGGTGCCTGCTGCCCAGCCCGTTATGCCAGTGCCTGCTACCCAGCCTGATGTTTCGGTGCCTGCTGCCCAGCCTGATATTTCAGGAGCCTGCTGCGCAGCCTGATGTTTCCAGTGCCTGCTTTCCAGCCTGATGTTCTGGTGCCTGCTGCCCTGCATGATGACCCAGTGCCTGCTGTCCAGCCAGATGACCCGTTGCCTGCTGCCTAGCAAGATGACCCAGTGCCTGCTGCCCAGACATATGACCCGGTGCCTGCTGCCCAACCAGATGACCTGGTGCCTGCTACCCAGCTAAAGGGGCCAGTGCCGATGCCCAGCCTACCTCTGGATGTCTACCCATGATGATCTGCAGCCTGAGGACCCGCCTTCCTCTGCCTCTGATAATCCAGTGCCAAATGTAAGCCTGATGGTCCCATGCTTGATGTCCAGCCTGCTTCTGACAATCCTCTTACCATTGACCAGCCTGATCCTAGTTATCTTCTACCTACCACCCAGCCGGGTTCTACTGACTCAATACCAGCTGCTTAATATGATTGTCATGCAAAGGCTGAGTGTTCACCAGCTAATGGGTGTGAAAGCTCTGAGTCCACACATGCCTTATATAGGTTACCTGCTTGGCCCGGGATTCGTTTGACGGTTGCCTTGGTTGAGTTCCTCTGGCAGTGTATTGTTCATATGGCTCCAAAGCCTGGTTGTCTGGACATACCCTTGGCAACTAGTAGCTGCATTTTCCTTCATGGTCCTGTTTGTGGTAAACTCCCGGGGAATGGCAGAATACTATCTGTGCCTTGCCTTGATCCGTATGTGGTTGCCACAGCTCCAGGTGCACTAGGGGACCTGGGTCAGGTAATCAGTGTCTCAGAAAGACCTAGGTGGCTTTTGAAGTGCAGAATAAGTGCTGGAAACCAGGCAAGCTACATGATTAAGACGAGGCACTTTGGTGTCAGAGTTCCAGTATTGTCACATGACCCCAGGACTAAGTCTGCAGATAACTCTTGGGACCGCAGCATTGGGGTACCTGATGTTTTGATGGACTTGGAGTTTCGAATGCTGTACATCTCACATGGCCAGCAGGACACCCAGCCAGTTGCTTGACTCCAGCGGTGGGGTACCTAGTCACTCGCCTGCCCAGGTGGTTGGACACTTTGCCTAATGTTGGATCAGTAGGGCATTTCACTTGGAATCTGGCACTTCTTCAGCTTACAAGGAACATTTTCTTTGGACTTGTGTTACAGATGACTATCTTTTATGGACTTGTTCAACTATGGCTGTTTGGAGAGTCCAGAGGCCACTCCTTAGAGGGGGGTACTGTCAGGAAAGGGTTCACCTGCTGGTGGCACTATGGGGCTCCATAGGCTGCAGTTCTGGTGTCCACCAGTGAGTTTCTCTCAGCAGCCAGAAGATCATCTCATGTAATCAGTCATCACTTGATGCTTGTTGCAGGATGTGTATTTAAACCCTGTCCATGCTCTTCATTCCTGCTTAGGTGTTGTCTCCATGACCTACAATCCTGGACCCTGATCCCGACCCCGCAGCCTGATCCCTTCCCACCTGCTCTCCCTGTCTCCTGTTACCCTCTCCCTGTCCTGTCTTGCTCCCAGCTCCCTCTGCTTGATCTCCCGTGTATGACCTCCACTCTGTTTCGATTATGCTTTGCATTACCCATTTGCTGTATATACAGTGCTTTGCGAAAGTATTCGGCCCCCTTGAACTTTTCAACCATTTGCCACATTTCAGGCTTCAAACATAAAGATATAAAACTGTAATTTTTTGTGAATAATCAACAACAAGTGGGACACAATCATGAAGTGGAACGAAATTTATTGGATATTTCAAACTTTTTTACCAAATATAAAACTGAAAAATTGGGTGTGCAAAATTATTCAGCCCCCTTAAGTTAATACTAGTTTGTAGCGCCATCTTTTGCTGTGATTACAGCTGTAAGTCGCTTGGGGTATGTCTCTATCAGTTTTGCACATAGAGAGACTGACATTTTTGCCCATTCCTCCTTGGAAAACAGCTCGAGCTCAGTGAGGTTGGATGGAGAGCGTTTGTGAACAGCAGTTTTCAGTTCTTTCCACAGATTCTCGATTGGATTCAGGTCTGGACTTTGACTTGGCCATTCTAACACCTGGATATGTTTATTTGTGAACCATTCCATTGTAGATTTTGCTTTATGTTTTGGATCATTGTCTTGTTGGAAGACAAATCTCCGTCCCAGTCTCAGGTCTTTTGCAGACTCCATCAGGTTTTCTTCCAGAATGGTCCTGTATTTGGCTCCATCTATCTTCCCATCAATTTTAACCATCTTCCCTGTCCCTGCTGAAGAAAAGCAGGCTCAAACCATGATGCTGCCACCACCATGTTTGACAGTGGGGATGGTGTGTTCAGGGTGATGAGCTGTGTTGCTTTTATGCCAAACATAACGTTTTGCATTGTTGCCAAAAAGTTCGATTTTGGTTTCATCTGACCAGAGCACCTTCTTCCACATGTTTGGTGTATCTCCCAGGTGGCTTGTGGCAAACTTTAAATGACACTTTTTTTGGATATCTTTAAGAAATGGCTTTCTTCTTGCTGCCACTCTTCCATAAAGGTCAGATTTGTGCAGTATACGACTGATTGTTGTCCTATGGACAGAGTCTCCCACCTCAGCTGTAGATCTCTGCAGTTCATCCAGAGTGATCATGGGCCTATTGGCTGCATCTCTGATCAGTCTTCTCCTTGTATGAGCTGAAAGTTTAGAGGGACGGCCAGGTCTTCGTAGATTTGCAGTGGTCTGATACTCCTTCCATTCCAATATTATCGCTTGCACAGTGCTCCTTGGGATGTTTAAAGCTTGGGAAATCTTTTTGTATCCAAATCCGGCTTTAAACTTCTCCACAACAGCAGGTGCATTTATACAGAGACATGATTACACACACGTTGATTCTATTTATCATCATTAGTCATTTAGGTCAACATTGGATCAGAGATCCTCACTGAACTTCTGGAGAGAGTTTGCTGCGCTGAAAGTAAAGGGGCTGAATAATTTTGCACCCCCAATTTTTCAGTTTTTTTATTTGTTAACAAAGTTTGAAATATCCAATAAATTGCGTCATGACTGTGTCCCACTTGCTGTTGATTCTTCACAAAAAATTACAGTTTTATATCTTTATGTTTGAAGCCTGAAATGTGGCAAAAGGTCGAAAAGTTCAAGGGGGCCGAATACTTTCACAAGGCACTGTATTTGGTTTAGGCAGTTGTTCAATGTGTCACTATTTGTTTGTTTTTTTGGTTTGTTTTACTCAGTTTGGTAGTTGGGAGGTGCGTTTACGTTTATGTTGTTCACTTAATTTTGAAATAAATTATATTCTTTTACACTGTATTTGTGCCTGACATTCTCTATGGTAGTCCACACATTTCTGGTCACACCAGCAGCTGACAGAGACACATATTTGTTTATGGGCTTCTGGGAAGGACAGTATATCTGGAGTGGCAACCCCTTTGGGAAACATTTTATTTTTTATGGTCACTACATTGCCTGCTTAGATGTTTTATGCTTTTTTTTAATGTTTATTTCATTTAGGGGGACACCTATATCAACATGGGATTAAGTGCCGGTTCAAACTACTCCGACTTGTCAGGCGACTTGGTCGCCTGACAAGTCGTGCTCCATTCTGTGCAATGGGAACCATTCTAATAGGAGCGACTCAAGTCGCTCCGACTTAGAAAAAGGTTCCTGCATTACTTTTAGCCGAAGTCGGAGCGACTTGCATTGACTTCCATTATGTGAAGTTAGTGCAAGCCATGCCGAAGTCGCGGTGCACGCGACTTGTTAAAGTCGCCCGAAGTCATGTCGCCATAGTGTGAACCGACTCTAAGAGAATTCCTCTTCTCACTGCTCATGAAATTTGTGATTAGCTATATATAATACATTTTGAAATATTGGTTGTAAATGTATCTATCAATTTATAGATATATATTAAGTCGCACTAAAGAAGTGTGACAAATGAACTAAATTAAATGTCCATATAAGTGTCTATATATAATGTTATTCAAATGAAAAAAATAGGTAAAGATGTCCACACTGGAATCCCTATGGTAATGTGCTTACCAAAACGCTGTATAAATGGTGCCAATAGAAATCAAGATATCCCAATGAAGATGAGATCCTGGATGCCTCTTACAAAGTTGCAATGAAGATTCTCAGAGGACCATGGTGCATTGAGATTCATGAAATAAAAACAAAAACGCCATAGCGTAAAACCAAAAAAACTTAGGTAGGTGAATGAGAAAGGGGCACTCACAATTGAAAGTGTACCACCTTCACAATTGGTGACATAAGAAACACCGAAAGTGTAAAAACTTTTGTGGGTACTTCTTACCAGAAGTTAAATAAACACCACTTATAGAGTTAGGACATCAGGGTATGCCAAGGTAGTGCCAGCAAACAGGGGCCAGTGAAATCCACCACCAATCTGAAAGCCTGACAGTTAGTCAGGTTGAAAAAAGACAGTCCTGGTTCAACCAAAAAAAAACAGTATTGAAAACCCAACCATACAATCCCATATACACAATCCTATACCCGCAGTTGATTAAGAGGATACAGTGATACAATGCACCAGTTACTATATACAGCATACAGCAAAAAGGTCCACCCTGCGCATATGTAAAGATTATATATATATATATATATATATATATATATATATATATATATATAAATCTCTATATACTGCAGCTGCTGCTCTTCACCAAGTGAAAAATATTAAATACATAAATAAACACAGCGCTGAATACAGTGTAAATCTCTGGTGACATAAACAAATATTCCTAATAAACCAGTGATCAATACATAAGTGATTTAAGTATACATAAATAAATAAAAAAATAAAATAAAAAGTCCAATGGAAAATAGATCAGTGTCCAAATAACCAAAATTCAAAAGAAGCAAGTGTCCACTGTGAAATTTCTTGTGCAAATGTTGAGTATTCCAAAAGTGCTCCCAAGTGAACATTAATGGGTAAATGAAATCCACACGTGCCCTCTTTCCCCACACGTGAGTCCACTTACTAGATTATGTGGACCCCTTGAGACCTTATAGCCCAGGGGTCTAAAAAGCTTTAGGCAAGTGGATGGGTTTTGGGTGCCTTCAAGATGTCCTTCCCATGTGGATATGTAAACAAGCACAAAAAAACAAATGGTTCAGTATGTTCCAATAGAGATCACTTTAATCAGTCAAACAAAGCATCTCTGGGAAATACTCTCACAATATAAAGAAGTAATAAAGGCTCTTCATATAATGTGTGGTTACATCAATAGATATCCCCGGTGTCTAGTGGAAAGCAATCCTACCGTCCTCCTCTCTGTAGATAGCGGCGTACGTTCCAGCGCAACCTCCGCTTGCGTTCCACCACACCGGAAGTGACGTATTACGTTTAGCTGTGAAGACCGGACATACGTCGATGCGTTTTGCCCCTCTCTGTGGGTGTTTTCAAAGACAACTTTGTTTAGTTCACCAGAGATTTACACTGTATTCAGCGCTGTGTTTATTTATGTATTTATTATATGAATAACGTTCAAGTCAAACCGGGACTTTTGAGTTTACATAATAAAAGAACACACTTCAAAGAGTGGAAACTGCATTTATTTTTTTACATACTCCCCTGCTACATTTATACACTTATTCCAGTGTTTAACTAATGCCTAGAAAGCTTTGGCATAGAAAGATTTGTCAGTATGCCGTAACCATGCTAGGACAGCCTGCTTCACTTTCTCATCAGTGCTAAAATGTTGACCTCTGAGTAACTCTTTTAGAGGGCAAAACCGGCACCACCATTGCGGCTCCACGATCCGGCTGTTCTCTCCTAACCTTAATGTTAATGACTACATTTTTAATAAAACTGTGATTAAATATTACACTATGAGCCTCTCCACTTCTTTTATGGTTCATTGCTGAGACCACACCACCAACGAGGTTTACAGTGGGATCCCATAAAGCCCCTATACCGCGCTCTCTAGATCTCTAGAAAGTACCCTAGATCCCATCGTGGCACCTAGAGGGACGTCCAGGAGTTAAATAAAGGGGACCACTTACCTACACTAGACCCCAAGGGGTCATCTGCTAAGTGGGCTGAAATTAAGGTGAAGGATCCCCCACATAAGTGTACACCTTGATGCCTATGGTCATTATACCATTTTGATCACCACCGAGCACCTTTTAAAAAAAAGCACCTTTTTTGGAAACTATAAAAGACTGTCACATTTGGAACACTATACATAGACTATTATATAAGTAATATGTTTATGCACCTGGATGTGTTTATGAGCCCAATACTCACTTAGTGCACAGTCACTTTATCCTACACTATATAATTTTAGCACTATTGGTGTTGAATCTATTTATATATTTTTATGTTTATATATATTTATTTGATATTTATTCATACGAATATCTTTATATATATTTCATTGCATTTATTGGGGAAGTATTACCATGCACTAATATTTGAGCGCTGTCTCCACCTTTTCTGCACATGTACAATATATGCTCAGGAAGTTCCATCACAAATCTGTTATACAGCCAACTAGATCAGACCCTCTCTTCAATGTACCAATAGTTTTAAGTCCAAGGGCATGTGGAATGCTTAAATATAGCTCTTCAATATCAGATGCAACAAAGATATGATCCACGTGGAATAATCATACCATAGAGGATTTTTAGCAATTCTGTGGTGTCTTTGACAAAAGAAAGGAGACTGGTTATGTGTGGTCTTACATATTTTTTAATGTGCCTTCTGTTTGAACCCTATGAATTTGTCCTGAAACTCTTGGGCCACATACGATGAAATGGGTTGATTCAAAGTTATATCAACCATGTATTTGCCATACAGAACTTGCACGTTGTTTAACATTGGATGTGTTGTTTTTTGATACAATTAATTTAAAACATTAATTTATAGATACTAAGAGCCTGGATAGCCCACATGGCTCACTGATCTTGGCTTTGTATAGAAAACCCACTTTTGACAATACAATATTACATGCAACCAATGCCTATCCTGTTCTATTAATATGTAATATATACTGTACAGCATTACCTTAGGGTCTGCAGAAACTGTTCTAAAGAATTTTTGATTTAAAAGAAAAGTATTCTCTGAGATATGGATTATATCAACATGGTTAAAGTAAGAAGTTACTATAAATGACGATTCAAAAAAGCACATTTTAAGACCCGACAGTAACTGGCCTAGAATTTGGTCATTATACACTATTCTCACCATGTCGATGGTATGCCTAACTATTTTGGGGATTTTTTTTTATTTTATGTATTGATTCCCTTTATTAGATACTGTGAATGAAGATTATTTACCTAATTAAGTTGGGTTATAGGCTAATATGATTCATTTTACAAACGTTTCGTCCATTTCTACTTCTCTTTTACGGTGGATGGCTTCCTAAGTTCTTTTATATGCTCTTCCCCAAAAAAGCTGAATACCCCCTGCATAACTGCGGCGTTAATTGACAGTCATGAAATTCTGCAAAAAAAATTTGCCACATGACTTTATTTAAACAAAAGTGTTTTTTTGATTATTTTTCTGTTTGTTGGATGCTGTACATAAAAGTAATTCACCTCATTAAAAGTAAGGGTATAGCTTAATATGAAGTGTTTCACCTACAATTCTTAATTTCTACCTATTCTTATAGTGGTTGGCTTCCTAGTATTGTTTTAAATATTTTACCTTATCCTAAGGGGCTAATATCTTCCTGGATTACTGTAGCATTAACTGCAGTATAAATATCAGTATACTTGGATTACAATCCAAGGTAATGAAAAATTGGCCACATAAAACAATACAGTAATTTTAAAACATGTTTTTGATTGTTGTTAGACCTTGATCTGATTTTTACCTGATGGCATCTGGCTTTGCGTAGCTTTTATGTTCCCTGGAGTTTTCCATGGAATGTTAGGACATGGTACAATAGATTTGTATATGAAAGTGAACACGTCAAGGCTACTGCAATTCCACTATAAATGGTTGGTATATTCAGGCAAAGAAATACTACAGAATGTGCAAGTCACATCATGAATGGTTTGAGGGTAGACACATGGGTGTTTTTGTTGTGATTAAATGATGTTGACATCCTAATGCTCTTATGGGAGCATGATTTAATGATTTAATGGATATTTTTTATATTTATGTCAAAAACTAAAATGTGATATTTTATTGAAAAAATAAATATATTTACTGTATACACATATAATATACAGTATATATATATATATATATATATATATATATATTTTTTTTTTTTTCTTTAATCGCTAATAACACCTTAAAAGTCCCATAGCACAATACTTTTCAATTTGAATATACTAAGATGTGATGTTTTGACTCAAAGTCAGACAAGCCTTATTATTTGTGTAATTTAAAGGGAGCGGGCAGTAAGTTCAATTATTTTTTTAAATACGGTACATTTAAAAGAGATCATGATATATGATAAATATCAAGGTTTTAAAACCATTATTTTTTGCATAGTTTGTAATTACAAACATATACCTTTGCTCATTATATATGCAGTCTCTGATTCCTGCTTTGCATTGCTACATATTGACCCTGGTTTCACATCAGAAAATTCATTTTAACCCATGGACCAAAGGAAATGAAAATATATATAAGCCTGCATATATTTGAATGATTAAGGAATAAGTTCACCTTTTGGAACATTTTAAATGTAGCACCCATATTTAGGGTGTAACATGTTCTGTTTCTACCACTCATTCCCTCACTGCCCCCCCCCCTCCCCCCCAGTGTGACAGTGGGTAGGGGGGTTCTTCTTCCCACACCCGCTGTTAGATTTTGAAAACGGCCTACTTGCACAACCTCATCATTCATTCAGCCTGACATTACACCCACGAGCTGCTGATTGTGGGTGCAAAACTTTGCAGGCTCATGTTTAAATATAAATATATTTTTGCATAAATACATGACAACATTGATAGAATGTTGATACTTCCCATTTCATTGCCTATGAGAAAAAATCATCCAGTATATACTACATCTCTAACATACGTATATGTATAATATACTACATCATCCAGAAATCAGCCTTCTACTGGGCATGTTTGCATATTTTCCTTAGGCAGTATACATTTCCATAATTTTTTATACAGAGGTTGCCATTTTAGTACATTTTGATTATTTTACATTTATATGTGTACATAATAGCTGTGAAACTAGCCCAAACACACTATTACCTCAGATTTTTTGTCACGGTCAACTGTATTTTTATATCAGTTTGTACATATTTTTAGTTGTTTTTAATGCGGTGCTTACCTTACAATAATTTTACATATTTTTTTTATTTTTTACACATTAGATCTTCCATAATTTTGTTACTGTATAAAAATATAGAATTTTGTAGATTATCTACAAGAGGGTGCAAACATTTATTCCTAAATCCCTCTACTTTCCTTAGAACGACTGTTGGGATAATATATTACCAGCCAGGAAGTGCATTGTTTAAAATGAGTTGGCTGATTGATATACTTGCATTGTGAGAAAGAGCAGTAAAGCACAACCAGTGGTGTTTATTAGGGATGGGTCGAACACCCCCCTGTTCGGTTCGCACCAGACTATCCCGAACAGGGAAAAAGTTATAGCGAACATGCAAAGTCTCTTAAAGCCTATGGGACATGAACATTACAATCAAAAGTCCTAATTTTAAAGGCTTATATGCAAGATATTGCCATAAAAAGTGTATGGGGACCTGGGTAATGCCCTGGGGGACATGTATCAAAAAAAATGTTTTTTAAAACAATTGTTTCTAAAGGATCAGTGATTTTAATTATGCTTAAAATGAAACAGTAAAAATAAAAAATTCCTTTAAATATTGTGTCTGGGGGTTCACCTACATCTGTACGATGTATAGAGCCTACTGCAGCAATACTGACATTTCTAAAGGAAAGAATGCAATTTAAATTTACTCACAGCTGTAATTTATTGCTGGCTCCCAGCAATACAGATAAAAAAAATGAAAAAAAAAATAGTGGAGGGTTCCCCTCAAAATCCATACCAGACCCTTATCTGAGCATGCAGCCTGGCAGGTCAGGAAAGAAGAGGGGAACAAGCGAGCACCCCCTCGTGAACCATACCAGGCCACATGCTCACAACATGGGGGGGGTGGGTGCTTTGGGGCAGGGAGGCCCCATGTTGATGGTGACAAGGGCCTCTTCCCGAAAACCCTGGGCTTTGGTTGTCGGGGTCTGCAGGTGGGGGGCTTATCGGAATCTGGAAGATTGAGATCCCATCCCCTCTATGTGAATGGGTATCGGGTACATCACCAAAAAAGTGTCAACAAATAAGAATCACAGGAAACTGTTTTTGACAAGTCCTTTATTAAAAAACTAAAAAATAGTGTACCTCAATGTAAATCCATCGTCAATCACGGCGCCTGCCGGACCCGAAAAATAGAAACACGATGTCAGAAGGGATGGTGCCACCGGGTGACGTAGCCAGGTGACCCTGCCGCTTGCCTATATAAAAACTTTCAAAGCAAAGATTGGGCAGACAGCGGGAAGCCTCCCAAGAGGCGGAACGTTTTTTTTTTTTTTTCTTCTATTTTTCGGGTCTGGCGGGCGTCATGATTGATTAAGGATTTACATTGAGGGACACTATTTTTTATTTTTTTATTAAAGGGATTGTCAAAAACTGTTTCCTGTGTTTCTTACTTTTTGACACTATTTTGGTGAATGGGTAGGGGTATGTATCTGATACTCATTCACACGGGGGGGGGGGGCAGAATCTCAAGACCCCCTTGTTAAAAACTGTTTCCTGCGGTTCTTACTTTTTGACAATTTTTTGGTGATGTACCCCATACCCATTTACATAGAGAGGGACGGGATCTAAATCTTCCAGATTCCAATAAGCCTCCCCACCAGCAGACCCCGACAACCACAGCCCAGGGTTGTCGGGAAAAGGGCCTTGTCCCCATCAACATGGGGACAAGGTGCTTTGGGGTGGGGGGACAGATTCCCCCTGCCCCAAAGCACCCACCCCATGTTGAGGACAAGTGACTTGGTATGGTTCAGGAGGGGTGAGCTTGCTCGTCCGCCTCCTTTCCTGGCCTGGCAGGCTGCCTGCTCAGATAAGGGTCTGGTATGGACTTTGGGGGCGACCCCACACCGTTTTTTTTTTTACATTTTGCAATGGAGTTTCTCTGAAAATCTATTACAGACCCAAAGGGCCAGAACGCTGTAACATCTCACAATTACTCTTGCTGGGCGCAGGAACAGGCCCTGCTGTTAAAAATTAGAAAAACATTTTTTAAATTACATGCACCTGTCAAACAGATGCAGAAAAATTGTGCCTTGGGTGTTGGTGAAGCCTGAACACTGTATAATGTTTTATTATTGTTTTTATTTTTTGGGGGGATTTTTATGACTTTTTTTTATAGAGTGTGGGATTAAAATATGGTGCTTGGGTGCAATACTTTTGTGCACTATAAACCATTTTATTATTGTTTTTTACTTTTTGGGAGAGATTTTTATAACTTTCTATTATAGAGTGTGGGATGGAAATATGGTGCTTGGGTGCAATACTTTTGTGCTTGATGCACTATTAACCACTTTATTATAGTTTAAGAAAAAATTAGGAAAAACCAAAAAAAAAAGGGAACCACTGCTGAAGCAGAGGAGGAATGCCTGTAATGCAGAATGGAGGAACAGCAATTATGCTTTAATTATTTTTAGGGCTGATGCAGAAAAAGAAAATGGAAATCACTGCTGATGCAGAAGTGTGGGACAGAAATTTTGCCCTGAATATTTTAGTGCTGCTGCATCACAAAAATAAGAAAATCACTGCTGTTGCAGAAGGAATAGCACCTGCGACACAGAAGGGGGACAGCAATTTTGCCCTAAAAATTCTTAGTGCTGCTGCACCACAAAAAAATTAAAATAAAACCACAGCTGATGCAGAAGAAATAGCACCTGTGATGCAGAAGGGGGGACAGCAATCATGCTCTAAATAATATTAGTGCTGCTGCGCCACAAAAAAACCCCACTGCTAATGCAGAAGGAATAGCACCTGCAACACAGATGGGGGTGTACTAATAATGCAGCAACAGAACCACTGACTACCTGCCTAATCTTCACCAACACATACTATACGCCGCCGTGTAAGCAGTCTTATATAGTGTGGGGGGTGGACTTAGCCCCTGAGCCATGAAAACCACTTCTGATGTAGAAGGAATAGCACCTGCGAAGCAGAAGGGGGGACAGTAATCATGCCCTAAATATTATTAGTGCTGCTGCTCCACAAAAAAAACACTGCTGCGCAGAAGGAATAGCACCTGCAACACAGATGGGGGTGTACTAATAATGCAGCAACAGAGCCTGCTGCAAAAAAAAATATCAATGAGAAAAAAATGGGACCGCTGGGGTGACACAGAAGTGTTGTACACACTAACACTTCAGTGGCACCACTACACAGTGCACTAAACTGACTGAACACACAATCCACTGACTACCTGCCTAATCTCCACTAACACACACTATACACAGCTGCCATGTAAGCAGCAGCCTAATATAGTGTGGGGCGTAGACTTAGCCCCTGAGCCATGCTTGGCCAAAGGTACCCTTACTTTGGCCAATTATGGCTCTCACAGTACATTGTGCTGTGATTGGCCAAAGCATATAGGTGAGATGCATGCTTTGGCCAATCATAAGCAGCCAATGCACTTGCACTGCAAGCTTGCAGTGCATTATGGGGAGCTTGTCGGCGGGTGAACTTCACGCCGAGCACCCCTTTTGTTCATGTGGTTATTGGAACTTACTTTCGAGTCAAACATCGGGCCCATCACTAGTGTTTATTTACCAAAGGAATAGAGCATTTTCCCCTTAAAAGATAATTTTTAGTGTATGCAATGGAAAAAGTGAAAATTCACTTTGCCCAGTATAATAATAATAGTATACCCTGTGCTGTGTGCTTACCTCCTTAACCCCCTTTACTTCTAAACCTTGTGGACAGCTTTCCCAGAAGAGTTGAAGCTGTTAAAGCTGCAATGGTGGGCCAACTCAATATTGAAGCCTACAGACTAAGACTGGGATGCCATTAAAGTTCATGTTGCCTGTCTTCAAAAATGGGCTGTGATTGGCCCTGTCTGTACTATGTGATCACATTGACCAATCACAGCTAGCAACACATTTGTATGCAATGGATGGCATGAAAGGAAGCCATCCATTGTTTACAACTGTCATGTGAACTGCTGTGATTGGTCAAAAGAAAGCTCTATTTATGGGAAAAAAAGGACAAACATTTTATTTGGGTACAACATCGCACGACCGCGCAATCGTCAGCTAAAGTAACGCAGTGCCATATTGCAAAAAATGGCCTGGTCATAAGGGGGGTGGGGTAAATCTTCTGGAGGGCAAGTGGCTAGGAAAGTGTGAGGGGGGGGGATAAAGATACTGAGGGGGGATAAAGATTCATAAAAAACTAAAAGCTGATCATTGTAATCACTAGGGATGATCGAACTTTTGAAAAGTTCGGTTCGGCCAGAACATCCGAACTTCCCAAAAGTTCGGCCCGGATTTCAGAACCCCATTGAAATCAATGGACCCGAACTTCGGTAATCAAAAAACACCATTTTAAAGCCCTAAAACCCAATAAATGCCCCTAAAAAGTGCCTAGGGTTCTGGGTCATGCCCCAGGGACTATTAATCACACAAAAAAAGTTCTTAAAAATTGTCATTTTGATAAAAAAGCCAATTATTGAAAAAATTTAAAAAAAAAAGATATTTTTTGATTTTGACTTTGGATTTAGTATCTGGTGGGTCTAAAAATTGTACCTGTAAAGTTTCAGCTCTGTAGCATGTCCAGAAGCAGAAAAAAAGATAATTTTTCATTAGAGCAGGGAACTTGGGACCCCACTTTTACACCTATAATGATCTTTTTTTGGGGGTTCTGGACATGCTACAGAGCTGAAACTTCACAGGTACACCTTTTAGACCCACCAGACACAAAATCACACAAAAAAAGTTCTTAAAAATTGTAATTGATGAGTCCTTTGGATGTACTGCAAACATGTCTGGAATGTGTCTCTCTGCTGCTGAGTCTGAATCTCTAGGGGAACGTGAGCGTGTCGCAGAATTGTTGCGATCTGTTCTTCCCATATTTGATGATGATGTAAGTGATATCCGTGAGAGGGCAAGGGAGGTGCTGTGTGTTCAAGCACTGAAGTTAAGTGGTCATTCTCAGTGGATCTTAAAGTATTTAAGAAAAGTCAGGATATTGAATATGATGCGATTTAGAATTTAGAATCGCATCTACTGGGAATACTCTAAGAAGATATCACTTATATGTTTACCAACTGTAAGTCATTAATTTGGAGTGCGATTTAGAGGCATAGGTAAGTCTGTGAAGACGTTATGTATGATCTCTCAGGGTCAAGCTTGATATAATATCTGCTTGTTCAGAAATGTTATTGACTGAGATCAGGAAGGTAGATTGTTAAAGTGGATTGAGGTGAAAGGGATCCACTGTTTATGATAAATTGTAGCTGAGGCAGAAAGCAGGATAAGCTGGGTTTGAGCAAGTGAAGGATGGGAAAAAGTGAAGAATTCAGTGCTTACCCAGTCCACCGTGATATATGGATCGTCCCTTTAGGAAAAGTCCTGGATGCAGTGTCGGTTAGGCCTCAAACCTGTCTGCCTAGCTGCAGCATTTATTTCTGAACAAAAAGGAGGATGATGAATCCAGGGGGGGTCAGAATAGCCGTGGGTACACCGACCCTCCACCCAGGTGATCCTTGGAGCCGGATGGCTGCAGATTGAGGAGTAAGATGGGCGATGCTCCTCTCTTGCTGATCCTGCTTAAACCCCTTTTTTTTTTTACTTAGCCCCGCAAAATATAGGCATCAGCCGATGCCTAAGCTCCTTTAGGGCAGCTGGGGTGAGTGATGGGGCTCAGGATGATGTCCTGCAATAAGATTATGCCGGATTACCTCTAGGCCGCAACGGCGCCGGGCCCTGTAGTAGGCCGCGATCCCGCCGCTCAGGTCCGCGGAACTCCGGGGACAAACCGAGGGTATCGGCCGATACCTCATCCTCCGCTGTGGTGGGGGAGATGCTTTTGGAGGTGATCCGCTGTTTTAAGAGGCTGGATGGGGATATATTAGCCCGGTGTATGCGGAGCTCTGTATCCCTGCGTCCTGCTCCGTCCACTTCCGGCCACGCCCCCTGTTCAGATGTTTTTCCTGCCTCAAAAGAACCCAAAAAAATGCCCAAAAAAAAACCGCCTGCTATTAAACCGGCAAGGTGTGAAAAGCGAGAAGCCATATTCCAGATCTATAATTGCACTAATACAAACAATCTTTTTTTTATGGTTCTGGACATGCTACAGAGCTGAAACTTCACAGGTACACTTTTTAGACCCCCCAGATACTAAATCCAAAGAATTTTTTTTTTGAATTTTTTTAATTTTTTCAATAATTGTCTCTCTATCAAAAATCTATCAAAAATGACAATTTTTATGTGTCTGGGGGGTCTAAAAGGTGTACCTGTGAAGTTTCAGCTCTGTAGCATGTCCAGAACCCCCCAAAAAAATCATATAAGTGTAAAAGTGGGGTCCCACCATCCCCGCTCTACTGAAAATTATCTTTTTTTTTATGGTTCTGGACATGCTACAGAGCTGAAACATCACAGGTACACTATACACAAGTTCAGATGTTTTGCCTGCCTCCAAAAACCCCCAAAAAAATGCCTGCAACAACACACCTGGGCGTTTTTTTTTTTTGACGCTAGCGTTTTTTGTATAGTGGTGTATATACACACATACTTATATGTATATACACACCTAGACATATATAGGTGTGATAGGAGCAGAAATATATTGGTGTTAATTATTTCATTAGCGCAAGTAGCTTTTTCTGCTCCTTTCACACCTATATATGTGCAGGTGTATATATACAGACATGTGTGTGTATATATACCCCCTATACACATGTTCAGATGTTATGTCTGACTCCAAACATGTGCTCAAAAAAGCACTAGCAACGCCTGCAGCCAAAAATGCTGGCGGCGGCGAAGCCATATTACAGAAACGAAAGTGACTTCAGAGAAACTAGCTTTTCTCTATTGCGGTCACCCTGCTATGGAAGGGTTCGGTCACCCTGCCATAGCAGTCACTGTCAGTTCACCCTACACTACATTACGGTCACTCTGGTATGGAAGGGTTTGGTCAGTCGGTCACCCTGCCATAGCAGTCAGTTAACCCTACACTACACTACGGTCACCCTGACACTTCATACTTTCCCTACAGAAACTAAATTTTTGAAGCTAACTAAAGTGTAAAGGAGCACTCTAACTACACTAGATATCCCTTTCCTCACACTAATAAATGCTAAATGACACTTTGTAACACTTTGTAACAGAAGTAACAGAACAGCATTCCACTCTCTTCCATGTCCCGTATAAGAATACTAGGAATTTGGCGGGAGCTATCTTATATACTGGGGGGCGTATTCACTAATGATTGGACTATGGACTCCCTAGTCACTCCAATCACATTCCTAGCATTCTTATGCCCCTTCAATTGGCTTTTGCTAATGGTTCTGGTCCAATCACAGGCTTTTAAAGCCAATTTCCTGAACCATTGCATTTTGGTCGGTTCTGGTTGCCGAATTCCAAACTTTTTGGGCAAAAAGTTCTAAATTCGGCCGAACCTCGAACACCCAATGTTCGGGCCGAACCGATGGTGGACCCGAACCGTTCGATCATCCCTAGTATTCACCCCTGTCAGCATTAAATGGTTTGTCTCATCAATCTAACTGCTACATTTGTAAGCCAGCTTTTTCTGTTTAAAAGGCACCAGATTTGGTCAATTTGGACACAATTACATCCTCCCACATGACCAGTGCTTTTCTCAGGTAGTTGTATTTTGGTTCCACGCTTCTGCATTTACAATTCCTAACGGTGTACATATACATGCATGATCGGTTTCTTCAATTGACGGTACTTTCCCATTATTTCTTATTCCTATCTCCCTTTTCTCTCTTCCTTCTCTTCACTTCCCTTGGTTCTTTCCTTCTTCTCCTTCCATCTTGAACCTACGCTGGATCTAGATTCGGAATTCCCTTTTCTTGATTTTTCTGACCATGCTGTGTAGTCTATATATCTTTTATGTTTACCCCTCTACTGCATTGTTATACACTCCAATAGGCTCTCTAGGAAATGTGGGGACTTGGGGAGGGGCCACTGGCCCAAGGGCGCAGTTTGATCCCAATAGGGGTGCCTGGGACTGGTGGCACCTTTCTGTGGCCCTGAGGTTGTGGATTGTGGTCATGTTTGCCTGGGGTGTTGCCTCTTGGGTAACCTTTACTGAACATTTTTTTCTTTATTCCTTTGTGGATTTGATACTATACTGTACTGTTCGGATTGGACCAGGCAGACCCAATTGGGGTTCGTTGGTTCCCTTTTGTATTTGTTAATTGCATTTCTTTGTACTCCCGCTGTAGGTTCTTCATGGTTTGTTATCTTGTTTTTCTTTTGAAAACTTTAATAAAAATGTATTGAATCATAAAAGCACCAGACTTATTGGCTTGATCACAAGGTAAAAACAAAGGAAAAAATATATTAAATGGTTGCTTTTGGGTTTAATACCACTTTAATTTGTGAAGCTTATTGGACTATTCAGTAAGAAAGCCATGGTACAACTGACCAATCCATTTGGGTTACATTAATGGTAGGATATGGAAGGGTGGGGGGGTCCTTCTTTGAGTTATTCATCTGTGTGTCTGCTATCATGCTATTTCACAATATTGCACTTCAGAAACGCTTGAGCAGGTGTCTAGAACTCACCCCTGGTTATAAGTGTTAAATCAAGTATCATATACCTGTGTAAAGAAAAAATCAAAATATTATTGTCCTAAACATAATAAATAAAATAGAAACAGTATACAAAAGCATTAATGCTACATTTAATATTTCTTAAAATAATTAATGGCCTTGCTTTACCAAGGTCCTATTGTGCTGAATGCTGATGTGTTACTGTTAATGCTGCTAAGAGCAAATCTTAAAACGGTATTAAACCCTAAAACAAACTTTTATTTTATTGCAGCTTACCAATTCTTAGATGTAATACCTGTATTTGTTTTCTTTTTTGGACTTTCTTTCTTCTATTTTCATTTGGTGATTCAGGCAGTAAGCCAGTAACCCAGAAAAAGCTCTTTTGCGGTTACAGGGATTAGAGAAACCATTTACTACTGACAAGGGCATGTACAATAATCAGCCTTTCTTTATTTATGTAAAACCTTTATTCCAAAAGAAAAAATACCTGTTTCTTTACTTGCTTATAAACATTTTAGGTGGAGTTTGGCTTAATTTGTTGGTCTAGCTAGTACTAGTCAGCTAATACAACTAATAATTACCTTCCCCAGACTGGAGGAATAAATAAATAGACTTTTATATGGGTACTTTTTTATTTTTGTAGATTTTGGTGTAGCTTCCTTACTTCGGACAATGAAAAAAGTAAAGATAAAAATGGATCTCTGTGCATGTCGTTAAAGTAATTTTGTTTATTTTCCAACAAATTTTTATTTTTATAACCTACCGACTATGCATTACAATTTAACAATTACAAAGGTAATGTGGCAGATCTGGCTGTATTGTTTTAAAAACATACAATATAAGATGGAATTCCCCTCTAGCTACATAGGACTGGGTCCTAGAACTGCAAATATGCCACAGTGGGCACACAGGGATGATGAATATACATATTATGTTTACCACTATGACACCCGTTTATAAGGTATGGCAGTTTCTACACATTGCTCCTCTGCTTGGCAATTTTCCTGTTTATTCTTACTGACTTCCATGTTTAAAAAGCTCTACAAACACAGCAGCAATGTATATAGGCATTTAAATCTCTGTCAACAACAGCAATAGGGGGCACAACTCCAGTCTTATCTAGCCTAAAGGAGACAAGTGTGACTGTGCATATCCTACCAAAAGTAAAGCACTTATGATGCTGCGTCTAAGCCCCCTTTCCAACAAGGCACTTCTGAAAAGCCACACCTTAGAAAAATTTATATTCTTCTCAACATGCAGTCTTCTCTGTTACCGCTTATAAAGAACTACAACAGTTGGGGACCAAGAGAGGAGGTAAAAACCAAATCTATAAATAGGATATATCAATCGGCATTAAATTCTCACCTGGCCAGAATATCCCCTCTGTTACTGAATAAGTAAACCAATTTTTAACTAACTAGTTTCTAAATATCTTAGAAAAAAATAATATTATTAGTTACAGTGGAAAAGGCATTATCAATAATTATGTTGGGAAGGGTAAGGCCTTTTTTTTATTATTATTATTAATATGACCTTCAAAATGCCAATAGGCTTCCATACTATAATTTAGTGCATAAGGCCTTAGCACTCTGGTGTCCAACCTGCAACCCAAGGGCTACATGCTGCCTTTTGGCACTTGTTTTGCAATATCAGACACTAGCAGCCTGTAGTAGGAGTGATTGCATTGTTTTGCAGCAGTGATCCCTACTAGCCTTAGGAAATATGTCGCTAGTTTATCATATTCTTCTGCAACATGTTTTTATTGTTGAATGAAACATGTAGCATGTCTACAGACTCTGATTATCATTTCTTCTAGTATGTGTGTTAGTCCTTTCTAGCTTTACATATACAAAGTGATTTGAATGATGCCAGGTGCCTCATTTGAACTTCCTGTTGACAACTACTTCCCGAACATACCAAACTGGCCAATCATTAAGAGGGTTTTTGTCTTTCTTCAAATTAGGTTTAGGTTTAGGGATCACTTCAAATTAATGTTTTATTTATGAAATCTACTGAGGACACCTAATATGATTAATTAGTATGGACTAGGGTAGGTATCAATAAACCATTTAAAAAAAGCTCACATTTGCCCCATTGGTACCAAAATCCTAAAGGATAAAGGTAATGTTTATTATCATTCATATTGTATTGGAGAAGTAAAGATATAACACACATGAATCAATTCATAACAACATTATTATTTAAAAGAGAACTGTGGCAAAAGCATTTTTGGCCATACTTCTTGTCTGGGTCACTTGACTAAAGCTCACTCTTGATTGACATTGCAGAACCAGTCCAAGGCTCTGGAAGGATACTGACTTTAAAATTGGGATCCACCCAGATACCTGACTAGCAGCTGGCACAGACTCTCAGCTCACCACCCCCTCTACAACCCAGCACTCCAGTGAACTCCGGAGGGGCAGAGCAGAGAGCAGTGGCTGACAGTGAAGAGCAAGAACTGAGCAACCCATATTCATGTGATTATTGGATCTTAGAGCCAAAAGAGGACAGCTGCAGCGTCAGACCGATGCTGCAGCCATATAGATAAGTATGTATGTTTATTTATTTTTTTTAATTTCCACACTGCTCCTTTAATTAATTTTAATGGGAACCAATTTAAATATTGAGCTCTGTCTTGATATCCGCCTCCTGTAAGCCTCTGTACAGCAACAATCCTCCAAACAACATTACACTAGTAGAAAATCAAGCTCTGCATGTACTGACAGTGAACATGCTGCCAGGAGTGGAGAGCAGAGTGAAAATAGTTGGTGATTCATCAGTTTTCTGCTGTTCCTTTATTTTGAATTTATATAGGCGGAAGGTGTACTCTGGACCAAGCAATTCCACTGCAATGCACCATTTCTTTTTTGCTAGTTTTAAATTCATCCTAGCTGTTCCTATTCTGGCTCTTTTTTGCTTTACATTTAAAATGAATGGGCTGCCTCAACACAGTGTGCTTCAGTGTATGAAAATTAGTGTAAAGTGGCCTTTATAGATATACTGTAGTACTGAAGTAATTTGTACAGATAAGTGATCCAATCTGGTAAAACTCATATCTGAAACAATATATTATATATGCCGGCGTATAAGACGAATGGGTATACAAGACAACCTCATAATTTTCCAGCTAAAATATATGTTTTGGCCTATACTCTCTGTATAAGACTACCCTCCTGCGGCCGTTTACACCCACTAATCTGTAAGCCCAGAACTAACGTCCGTAATCTCTCAGCCTGCTGGATGTGCGGTAATACTGTATGTACTGTAGCTTTGGCTAGATACAGTTTACTGCTCTTAGCCAATCACGGCGACGGATGTATTCTAATAATAAATTCAAAGCCAGCTCGGATTGGCTGAGTCAGAGGTTGTAACATCATCAGCCCGCCTTTCTGACTCTGCCAATCCGAGCAGGCTTTGTATTCATTAATCGAATACATCGCTCACTGTGATTGGCTCAGCGCGGTATACTGTATGTAGCCGAAGCTGAGGTACAGACAGTATTACCAGACATCCAGCGGGCTGAGAGATTAGGGATATTCGTTTTGGGCCAGCTTGGCCCAAACTAACTATGTAAAGTAGTCCTCACATTTTTATGCTCCGCGTATAAGATGACTCCACAATTTTTGGGGATGTATTTAGGGTTAAAAAGTCATCTTATATGCCAACAGATATGGTAACCATTTATGAAGACTCTAAATTATCTTGAAAGACCATCCCACTTTCTTAATTATTACTATTATTTTTTTATGTATTTTTTTAATTAAAAAAAAAAGTAAAGAATATTAGTGTGCCTATGCCCCACATGTCCAGCCCCCAATACCTTGAGTATCTAGGTAGTATATAAGCTAAAATTCTAGCTATAATAATACATGAACAGTTGAAATCATAGGCCATTGTTACTAGAAGGGAGGTGGGCAAGTGAACAAACTGATTACACCAATGTTGGAGAAGATTTTGCTCATCTCTCTACTCATTAGTTCAACATTTCAAAATGAGTGCAATCTACAGGGTAATTGAAACATGTTTAATTTTAAAAACACTTTTCGCTTGCAGAAGATTATTTTGTTGCTTTCTTTTCTGCAAATAACTTTCAAAGTTTAATTACTTTTCTCATTTGCAGGAAAAAAAAAAGAATAAAAATAGCTGCTGATAATTTCTGGTAATGGCGAGATACAGAGGACATAATATCCGACAAATGAGGATTGTAGCTTTCTGTAAAAATGTGTCTTGGCTTTCGTCCACATTAACAATATAAATGGGAAATTTGTAGAGTTAATGTATAGTGTTCATTAGCTCTGTATGGGTTTCTTTCTCTATCAACAACCTGACATACGTACTTCCACCAAGTACAGGACTCTTCTCATTAACCAGAACTTTCTAATAGAGCTAGTGCACGTGTTGGTGGAAAGCTAATATTTGTTTTAATGATTGATTTCAAATGGCAGTGCAAAATGTGATGAAGGAAAACAAGTTCAGTGTGAGAGGGAGAAATGCGTTAAGCACACACCAGTGATTACCCAGCACAGGCAATGGATTTTCAGCAGCACTCAAACAATTCCATTACTCTCAGGGAGCCTGCACACGTTGTTGTCACTGTGTGAAGACCAAGCTGTGTGCAATGAAGCAAAGATGTCAGTTTGCATAACTAATACAGCAGGACCTGCAATGTGGCCATTGTTTATATGAGTAAATAAAAAAATAAAGTCTCACTTTTAAAGACTGCAAGCAGTTAGAGTCTTTATTGTAGAAGAGACCTGCTATGTCTCTTCTACAATAAAATAAACCTACCTGCCCATCATCATATGTCATCTGGCACCAGCCAATGAAGACAACCGCAGCCCAACACCCAGAAGAAGCCTGGTAGAAGAAGCCTGAGCAGGAGAGGGGTGTTGGACTGTTAAAGGAGCGGTTATTATTATTGGTACTTTAGTTCCATTTTAAAGAAAATCCTGCCAGCAGAGAGGAGAGTTTATCTTAGTAACAAACTGAATTACTGGTAAAGGTACACAGAATTTACCCACTTAAGCCCCGGAAGATTTTACCCCTTTCCTGACAAGGGCCTATTTTGCGATTCGGCACTGCGTGATTTTAACGGACAATTGCTCGGTCGTGCGACGTTGTACCTAAACGAATTTGACGTCCTTTTTTTCCCACAAACAGAGCTTTCTTTTGGTGGTATTTGATCACCTGTGCGATTTTTTGATCATGCGCTATAAACAAAAAAAGAGCATCAATTTTGCAAAAATAACAATATTTTTCACATTTTTTTATATGAAATTCCCCCCCAAAAAATTTAAAAATCAACATTTTTTAACATTTCAGGCCAATTTGTTTTATGCTACATATGTTTGGTAAAAAAAATCGCAAAAAGCGTATTTTGATTGGTTTGCACAAAAGTTATTGCGTTTACTAACTAAGGGAAAGATTTTTGTCATTTTTGTTGTTTTTTTTTTAACGAGTAATGGCGGCAATCTGCGATTTTTTTTGCGGGACTGCGACATTGCGGTGGACAGATCGGACCCTTGACTGACATTTTTGACACTTTTGGGGTTACCAGTGACATTACTGCAGTAATTAGTGCTATACATATGCACTGTTACTGTAAAAATGACACTGGCAGTGAAGGAGTGAACTTTATTGGAGAGGGAGGGGTTAAGTGTGTCCCTAGGGGCGTGTTTCTAACTGTGATTGGCTGTGGCTACTAGTGTAAGAACAGAGATCAACGGTCCTACATAGTAGAACCGTGTGATCTCCATTCTTACACAGGGAAGAATGACAGGCGGCTTTGTTTACATTAGCCGCCTGCCTTTCTTCCAGTGCAACGGATGATCGCGAGTGCCCGGCGGACATCGGGTCCGCCGGGCACACGCGCGGGGGGGTCCATGACCGCGCGGGAGTGGGAGCGCGCCTCCGGTGGCACGCGCTCGCTCCCTAGAGCCTCACAGGCTAGCGACATAGTCCTACGTCACTTTGCCTGTGAGGGGCTGATCGCCGCAGTAAATAGTCGTGCGCCGGTCGGCAAGCAGTTAAAATGATAACTAAACCCTAAACTAAATCTAAACTAAAAAAAAAAAGCAGTCCCTAAATGTGGGGGCTGCATTCATTTTCTATTTTCAGGCTTTATTTCAATTATTTTCATTTTGTTATTCTGCCATTGACACACTTTTAGTTCTAGGATGACATTGCTCATTCACTGCACTGAATGAGGACAACACAAACAGAATAGGACAATTGAACCCCTGCCCTCTTCAATTGTCCATAACATAGAGGGTGGGGTTCTTTATTTCTCAGAGAACAATGTAATTAATAAAAATCAGCTCAGGTTTTTGAAATTTTTAAACAGATATAACAAAATGTAATGATTTATTTAACAGAGCAAAAGGGACTAAACAAGAGGCATTCATTGATAAGGTTTACACATATTTTAAAGCCAAACATTATACACAAATTGCTTTATTTCCTATCAACAGTCAGTGTGTTGATGGGGGAATCGTTCCCATACTGCTATTGGGATCTACTGGCAGGTGGTCTTCCCTGCTGACAGAACACAATGATTAGTGCTGTTGGCTTCGAGCTTTCAGCACTAATCGTTTAGGAAAACTGGACAGGCTGGTTGTACACTGGCTGATCAATGAATCGACTTATGTACAACCAGGGTGCCCATACCATGATCAAAACTTAGACTGTCCCTGCTGAACTAGCCAAATTCTGATCCATGTATGGTTGGCTTAAGGCTTGAAATGCATACCAGGAATAATTTATCCTTATTCGTTTTTCAACAAGCGGGGTCTCCCAGTAGCTAGCAGATCCCAGTAATCAGTCTCCATCTGATGCTGGCTGCTGATAAGGTAAAAGCCCCTCCTTTAGCTTACATTGCCTCAGTGTTTTGTCTGTATATATCTGGTTGTTGATACTCTGTTTTTGATTCTGATTCCTACTATCATTGTGTTCCCATTCTTGTCCAGTACCTAAGTCCTTTACCCTGCCACCTTATATCTGCCCCCCCCCCCCCCCCATCCTTTGTTCTGGTCCCCTTTCTGATTGTTCCTTGCATCTCTGCATTAAATGCAGCACACCAATTTGATCACTCCATGCTATTCCTGGATACCAGCATGTATCATAAAGCCTGGTACCACTAAATGGCCAACAGAAGCCAGTCTAATGACCAGCGTCTGTTGAACAGTCATGCTGGAAAACCAGCATTCAATGTATTGTGGTGGTTGGGATTCCCCCAGTCAGAAAACATGCTGTGATCTGTTTTTTTTTTGTTCAACCTGCTGCTTGTGTGTGCATACTCAGCCACACCTACACCATTGTCTATTCATAAATCATCTTGTAATCTGTGAAAAGATTGGATGAGGAAAGAGGAATGTGGAGAGCAAGCGAGCCACTATCATTGACTGTACCAGACTAGGAACTGTCAATTTCATCACTAGAAGTTCAGTGCTTAAGGTAGTGTCCAGGATGAATGAAACATATATTTTTACCTAATGCAGTAACATCCACCATCCACACATGTGACACCCATCAATTGAGTTAATTAATTTCTAAATAACAAAAGTATAAAAATATTTCAGCTCAGAGTTCAGTTTTGAATTATGATCTACCGTCTACCAAATAGAATAGAACTCTAATATATCTTTTTAACCAAATTATTTATTTTCAGCTTTGTAAACGCCTTCCTAAAAGTATCAAACCAAGCTGATATTTTTGGTCTTAAGTTGTCTGTCCATTCTCACAGTGCTCCCCCCACACTAACTATAGACACTGGTAGGAGTTCATTCTAAAGGTTGTAAAATAAAATTATGCCTTGGCTAGTATGGCCTTATTTTGTTATTTGATTAAAAGGCTGACAAGGAACATAAATACATAATATCTTCCATGGCTGCAAATCATTCACAAGCCTTTACCTTGAGAATTATCTGCAGTATTGCCTTTAGTGTATTTTTAGTAAAGGGGAAGAAAATCAATTTCTTAGCAATCTACAACTGGTATTCCAGTGACAATGACACTATTAAATCTTCTCTCACACTGTGATTTATCCAAGTGATTCCCTTGCAGACTTCACATTTTGTAAAATAGACTTTACCTGTTTCAAAATTGTGATTATACAGAAGCTGCAAAATCATTTTCTGTATTTGTTTTCAATGACTTATGCAGCGCTGATAATTAATGCATTTGTTTTATACAGTAAATATCACAGGGAAAGTATACTCATAAGGTACAAAAAAAATACATATTCTGTAGTATGTTCTTAATGTGTGAAGGGATCAATATTTATTCACATACACTCAGCTGATAAAAAAACCACAAACAAAAACACAAAAAAAACACATCCCTCATCTAGATGTAGATTGAATTAAAAGTGTGCACACAGCATGTCTCTTTCTAAATCACCTACCAGCACACACACTGCCCCCGTCCAGACATTTACATTCAACAGGGATACCACCTTCAAGGACAAAAGAAATATTTTCAAATACTAAGGCCAAACACACTAATCCCCAGGCAGTAACAAACCAGAGATAATAAAACCTTTTCAAAGACACCGGTAGGCAGGTGCAGTTCGCCTTCCTGTCTGTAGGTAGCTCAGTGCCATTATTGCTTGGGCAGGGGAGCGAGTTGTTCACTTAGTGTTTCTATCCAGTCCCTCAAGAGAGGAAACTGGGTTGATTAGAGACAGCTTTTTAGAGACTCCGGTGGCCATTTTGGGTTGGGAACTTTTTAAATAAGTGTCCCTACATCATTTTGGTGTGCTTCGGGCAAATGAGTGGTAGGGAAAGGAATCCGCTTATGAGGGATGGTGATTAGCACAGCGTCAGGTTCCAGATGAAGAGATACAATGGAAGGAACTCCGATAAGGGTAGTGGACTGTGGAGACATGGGGGCCAGTGCTGATTGCAGAAACATCATCTGCCCATGTCAAGAGGGGACACTACCACTGGTAAAGGAAGCTGTTCTGTACAGTACTGAGACTGTATATTTTCTGGATTGCTGTTATCAGTGCTGAAGACCAGTTTATGTTTTGCTGCATACATGCTGTGCAAGAGTTATACACTGCTCAAAAAAATTAAAAGAACACTTTTTAATCAGAGTATAGCATGAAGTCAACTAAACTCCTGGGATATTGATCTGGTTAGTTAAGTAGCAGAGGGAGCTGTTAATTAGTTTCAGCTGCTTTGGTATTATTGAAATTAACAACAGAGGCACTAGATAGGCAACAATGAGACAACCTCCAAAACAGAATGATTTTACAGGTGGTGGGCCACTGAATTTTTTTTCATACTAATCTTTTCTGAGTGTTTTTCACTAGTTTTGCATTTGGCTAGGGTCAGTGTCACTATTGGTGGCATGAGGCGATGCCTGGACCCTACAGAGGTTGCAAAGGCAGTCCAACTACTCCAGGATTACACATCAATACATGCCATTGCCAGAAGGTTTGCTGTGTCTCCCAGCATGAAGAAAATTCCAGGAGACAGGAAGTTACTCTAGGAGAGCTGGGCAGGGCCAAAGAAGGTCCTTAACCCATCAGCAGGACGGGTATCTGCTCTTTTGTGCACAGAAGAACAGGTTGAGCACTGCCAGAGTCCTACAAAATGATCTCCAGCTGGCCACTGATGTGAATGTCTCTGACCAAACAATCAGAAACAGACTTCATGAGAGTCGTCTGGGGGCCCGACATCTTTTAGTGGGCCCTTTGCTCACTGCCCACTGCATGGTAGAGCTGGATTTGAATTTGAACACCAGAATTGGCAGGTTCACCCTGAGCACATGTGACAGATGTTAAAAGGATCCTGAGAAGCCGTGGAGAACATTATGCTGCCTGTAACATCGTTCAGCATGACCGGTTTGGTGGTGGGTCAGTGATGGTCTGTGGAGGCATATCCATGGAGGGATGCACAGGCTAGGCAATGGCACCCTCACTGCCATTAGGTATTGGGATGAAATCTTTGGACCCACTGTCAGAACCTACGCTGGTGCAATGGGTCCTGGGTTCATCCTGGTGCACCACAATGCACAGCTTCATGTGGCGAGAGTATGCAGTCAGTTCCTAGAGGATGAAGGAATTGATACCATTGAATGACCCCCATGCTCGCCTGAGCTAAATTCAATAGAACACTTCTGGGAAATTATGTTTTGGTCCATCGGACTGTTCAGGAGCTCAGTGATGTCCTGATCTAGATCTGGGAGGAAATACCACAAGACACAATCTTTCGTCTCAGGAGCATGCCCCAATGTTTCCAGGCATGCATACCAGCACAGCATTTGGGGGCCATACAAACTGCCGAGTGCCATTTTGTGTTGCTGCAATGCATTTTCAGCAAAATGGACTAGCCTGCTGCATCATTTTTTCACTTTGATTTTTTTTCACTTTGAATTCAGCCTTTTGTAGATTGATAATTTTAATTTCCATTAAATAATGTGGCATCCTTTCCTTCCTAACACATTATCCAGTCCATATCAGTATCGATATCCATTGTGATATTTTTCCCTATTGAGATCTGATGTGTTTTCAAAGTGTTCCTTTAGTTTTTTTGAGCAATGTATACTGTGTGCAAGTATTTCCTCCCAATACAAGGTACCTAACATAGTGACCCCCTCCCACAAACACACACACACTCACTGCAATGACATCAACAACATTTCCTAAACATAATACAAAATAAGCTATAGAAAAAAGACTCAGCGACAACTCTCAAAGAAATGTACCCAAAGTAACTTGCACAAACTGCTTCTTCAGTTCATGTCATTAAAGGCAGGAAATTACTATGCTAGGTCCCCTCATCATCTCTCAGAAGAACATCTGCTGGTAAACCTTCCATCTCCTCTACCGAGCACAATTTTCCAGATGCCCATAATCCAAATATACTTCTGCAATAGTTATTTACCTCTGTGTTCCACCAGTAAGTTTAGGTAGGACATGGATAATGTCCAAGTGATGCTACAGGAAAATCTTCATGTTCTAGGCTCTGATGGACTGATGAGTGGACAAACACCATAAATGCCAGACTGCATGCTTAGATGAGCTCTACTGGAGGACTGGGTAATGTAGGCAAAAATCTACCTTTTGTGAGCAAGGCCTCTAAATACTTTCTGATGACTTCCAGAGTGACATTGTATTTGTATATGTCTACTTCAGCCACTAGTAAAACAGAAGAAAAAAAATAAAAATCTGCGCTTAGACCGAAAAGATGTGTATGACAGTAAAAAGCTGCTAGCACAAGGTAATAGATAGTGTTGAGCGAACACGGACTGTATTATTCGGGTCCGTACCGGATAATTGGATTTTTGCTACCCAGACACGGACCCGAAAACTTTACTGTATGTTCGGGTTTAAAATCCGTGTTCGGTAATTTTATTTCCTGTTTTGTATGTAATGGCGCGCTTTTAATGGCGGGCTTTCAACAGCCAATCAACAAGCGTTTAACTGGTGTGCCTTAAGCCATCCCAGCCATGCCTACAAATGTATTAGTAGCTGTGATTGGCCATCTGAAGCATGTGACCCATGTCTTTATAAGTTCGAGAGACACAGTGCGGTGCGTCATTCTGCTGTAGTGTAGGGAGAGAGCACACATCATACGTGCTGGCTGCTGCTGATTAGGGACAGACAGTGAAAAATTGTGCCCGAAAAGAATGCAGGGACAGGTCGGAGTGTAGGCAGGGAAAGATATTTGAGCATTTTAGGGACAGGCTGGAGAGATTAGGCAGGGACAGAACAATCGTCCTTTAGCGATCTACATCAATTTTGCTGTGTGGGGGGTGGTGCAGTGAACAATCTTTTTGCCCTCACTTGAGCCCACTGAGGAGGAGGAGGAGGGAGAAAAAAATATATTTTTATCAGTCTGTTGTGTGCAGCGTTCAGCTATATTTTACTACAGATTGCTGTTCTAATCTGCTATTTAAAAATTACAAAGTTAAAGGGGAAATTTTTTTTTCCCTTCATAGCCTGCTGCTGAGCTGACCGTGACATAAAACATAAGACACTGCTGTGTTCACATGTGCTATTGAAAAATCACCAATTTTATATACTTTTTTCTATTCCACTATTCAATATAAACCTTTTGGGTTAAAAAAAATTAAATTGTGGCATAGTCTGTACTAATCTGCTATTTAAAAATTACAAAGTTCTTTTTTCTATTCCGCTATTCAATCTACACCCTTTTGGGGTAAAAATCATTAAATTGCGGCATAGTCTGTATCGGTACGTGTGAGATACTCCTTCCAAATTTTTGGGGCGCATCTTCCACCGCCGAGAATTGCAGGGTGCTTCAGTTTGCCTCCTGTTCCGAAATCCTCCTACTCCTCATCCTGCCTTTAGGGTACAAAAAATTGTAATCGGGGCCTAGTCTGGGTTTGTACGTGTGAGATACACTTTTTTATATCATATTTTCTATTCCGCTATTCAATCTACACCCTTTTGGGGTAAAAGAATTAAATTACGGCATAGTCTGTATCGGTACGTGTGAGATACACCTTCCAAATTTTTGGGGAGCATCTTCCACCGCCGAGGATTGCAGGGTGCTTCAGTTTGCCTCCTGTTCCGAACTCCTCCTACTCCTCATCCTGCCTTTAGGGTACAAAAAATTGTAAACGGGGCCTAGTCTGGGTTTGTACGTGTGAGATACACCTTTTTATATCATATTTTCTATTCCCCTATTCAATCTACACCCTTTGGGGTAAAAAGAATTAAATTGCGGCATAATCTGTATCGGTACGTGTGAGATACACCTTCCAAACTTTTGGGGCGCATCTTCCACCGCCGAGGATTGCAGGGTGCTTCAGTTTGCCTCATGTTCCGAACTTCTCCTACTCCTCATCCTGCCTTTAGGGTACAAAAAATTGTAATTGGGGCCTAGTCTGGGTTTGTACGTGTGAGATACACCTTTTTATATCATATTTTCTATTCAATCTACACCCTTTGGGGTAAAAAAAATTAAATTGCGGCATAGTCTGTATCGGTACGTGTGAGATACACCTTCCAAATTTTTGGGGCGCATCTTCCACCACCGAGGATTGCAGGGTGCTTCAGTTTGCCTCCTGTTCCGAACTCCTCCTACTCCTCATCCTGCCTTTAGGGTACAAAAAATTGTAATCGGGGCCTAGTCTGGGTTTGTACGTGTGAGATACACCTTTTTGTATCATATTTTCTATTCCGCTATTCAATCTACACCCTTTTGGGGTAAAAAGAATTAAATGCCGGCATAGTCTGTATCGGTACGTGTGAGATACACCTTTCCAATTTTTTGGGCGCATCTTACACCGCCGAGGATTGCAGGGTGCTTCAGTTTGCCTCCTGCCTGTTCCGAACTCCTCCTACTCCTCATCCTCATCCTGCCTTTAGGGTACAAAAAATTGTAATCGGGGCCTAGTCTGGGTTTGTACGTGTGAGATACACCTTTTTATATCATATTTTCTATTTCGCTATTCAATCTACACCCTTTGGAGTAAAAAGAATTAAATTGCGGCATAGTCTGTATTGGTACGTGTGAGATACACCTTTCCAATTTTTGGGTGCATCTTCCACCGCCGAGGATTGCAGGGTGCTTCAGTTTGCCTACTGTTCTGAACTCCTCCTACTCCTCATCCTCATCCTGCCTTTAGGGTAGAAAAAATTGTAATCGGGGCCTAGTCTGTGTTTGTACGTGTGAGATACACCGTTTTATAAAAATGTTCTATTCCGCTATTCAATATACACCCTTTTGGAGTGTAAAAAATTAAATTACGGCATAGTCTGTATCGGTACGTGTGAGATACACCTTTTTAAATTTGTTTGGCGAATCTCCTTCCACCGCCGAGGATTGCAGGGCGCTTCAGTTTGCCTCCTGTTCCGAACTCCTCCTACTCCTCTTCCTCATCCTCATCCTCCCTTTAGGGTACAAAGAATTGTAATCGGGGGCCTAGTCTGTGTTTGTACGTGTGAGATACACCATTTTATGAAAATGTTCTATTCCGCTATTCAATATACACTTTTTTGGAGTGTAAAAAATTAAATTACGGCATAGTCTGTATCGGTACGTGTGAGATACACCTTTTTAAATTTGTTTGGCGCATCTCCTTCCACCGCCGAGGATTGCAGGGCGCTTCAGTTTGCCTCCTGTTCCGAACTCCTCCTACTCCTCTTCCTCATCCTCATCCTCCCTTTAGGGTACAAAGAATTGTAATCGGGGGCCTAGTCTGTGTTTGTACGTGTGAGATACACCATTTTATAAAAATGTTCTATTCCGCTATTCAATATACACCCTTTTGGAGTGTAAAAAATTAAATTACGGCATAGTCTGTATCGGTACGTGTGAGATACACCTTTTTGAATTTGTTTGGCGAATCTCCTTCCACGGCAGAGGATCGCAGGGCGCTTCAGTTTGCCTCCTGTTCCGAACTCCTCCTACTCCTCTTCCTCATCCTCATCCTCCCTTTAGGGTACAAAAAATTGTAATTGGAGCCTAGTCTGTGTTTGTACGTGTGAGATACACCATTTTATATCCTTTTTTCTATTCCGCTATTCAATATACACCCTTTTGGGGTGAAAAAAATTTAATTGCGGCATAGTTTGCATATTTGACTGTGAGATACACCCGTGCGATACTGTTGTTGTTTTGTTCCGCTATTCAATAAACACCTTTCTAGGGCAAGATCATAAATTACAGAAATATGAGGAGACCGTCAAATAGGGGCCATGGCCTGGGTCGTGGTGCTGCTGGTAGAGCTCCTGTTGCAAGGAGAGGACGTGGTCGATCTGTGCCAGCTACACGCACAAGTGAAACACCTTCCTCAAGTGTGAGTAGGCGACAGAACCTGCAGCAGTATTTGGTAGGGCATCATGCGCCTCTAGAAGTGATGAGGCCAGAACAAGTAGAGGCGATAGTAGATTGGTTTGCTGCTGACAGTGCCTCCAGTTCCTTCACATTGTCTCCCACCCAGTCTACTGCAGAAAGGTCAGAGTTGGCACCTGCAGCCGATGTCCAACCGTCTTTCACCTCACCCCCTTGCAAATCAGGCAAGCAGTCTGAGCCCCAAGTCATGCAGCAGTCTCTTCTTCTTTTTGATAACTCTGTCAGCAGGCTTTCCCAGGGCCATCCACCTAGCCCTGCCCCAGAAGTGGAAGAGATTTAGTGCAGCGATGCCCAACCACTTATTCCTCAAGATGAGTACATGGAAGGACCATCGCAGCACGTCTCCGATAATGACGAAAAGCAGGTGACAACTGCTGAGGCACTCAGAATTGTGGAGACCGACAAGGAGGGCAGGGGTGAAGACTGGGTGGAAGATGATGTGGAGGACGATGAGGTCCTCGACCCCACATGGAATGAAGGTCATGCAGGTGACCTGAGTAGTTTGGAGGAAGAGGCGGTGGTCCCACAGAGCCACCAGCACAGCAGAAGAGGGAGCAGAGTGCAGAAGCAGAGCGGCCGTGCCCTAGACACTACGCCTGCTACTGCCCAACGCAGCAAGGGACCAAGCGCACCAAAGCCAGCTCAAAGGAGTTCTCTAGCGTGGAAGTTCTTCAGAAAATGTTCTGATGACAGGACACGAGTGGTTTGCACCCTGTGCAATCAGAGCCTGAAGCGAGGCATAAACCTTCTCAACCTGAGCACAACCTGCATGATCAGGCATCTAAGTGCAAAGCACGAGCTGCAGTGGAGTAGACACCTTCAAAACCAAGAAACGTCTCTGGCTCATCCTGCTTCCTCTTCTGCTGCAGTCTCGGCCTCTTCATCTACCTCTGTAGTGATACCGGCACCTGCCACCCCGCAAACAGACGATCTGTCAGTAACACCACCACCTGGGTCACCAACCATCTCCACAATGTCCCGTGGAAGCGTTAAGCTTTCCATCTCCCAAACACTTCAGAGGAAGAGGAAGTACCCCCCCACCCACCCACCCGCGATCCCTGGCCCTGAATGCCAGCATTTCAAAATTCTTGGCCTTTGAAATGCTGTCATTCCGTCTGGTGGAGACGCACAGTTTTAAAAGCCTCAGTTTTAAAAGCCTTATGTCGGTGGCTGTCCCACAGTACGTCGTGCCCAGACGCCACTACTTTTCCAGGCAAGCCATCTCTTCCCTGCACAACCAAGTGGGGGAAAAAATCAGGTGTGCACTGCGCAACGCCATCTGTGCCAAGGTTCACCTAACTACCGATACGTGGACCAGTAAGCACGGTCAGGGGCGTTATATCTCCTTAACGGCACACTGGGTAAATGCAGTGGCGGATGGGCCTGAGGTGGATAGCAATTTGGCGCATGTCCTTCCACCACCGATAATTGCAGGGCGCTTAAGTTTGCCTCCTGTTCCTAACTCCTCCTACTCCGCTTCCTCGTCCTCTACCGCCTCCTCATCCAGTCAGCGTAACACCTTCACCACCAACTTCAGCACAGCCAGGGGTAAACGATAGCAGGCAGTTTTTAAAACTTGCCTGTTTGGGGGAAAAACCACACACCGCGCAGGAGTTGTGGAGGAGCATGGAACAGCAGACAAATGAGTGGTTGCTGCCAGCGAGCCTCAAGCCCGGCCTGGTGGTGTGCGATAACGGGCGAAATCTCATAGCAGCTCTGGGCCTAGCCGATTTGACGCACATCCCTTGCCTGGCGCATGTGCTGAATTTGGTGGTGCAGAGGTTCCTTAAAAATTACCCCGATATGTAAGAGCTGCTGCAGAAAGTGCGGGCCATCTGTGCACACTTTTGGCGTTCTCACCCTGCTGCTGCTCGCCTGTCGTAACTTCGGCCTTCCCGCTCACTGCCTCATATGTGACGTGCCCACAAGGTGGAACTCCACCTTGCACATGCTGGAAAGACTGTGCGAGCAGCAGCAGGCCATAGTGGAGTTTCAGCTGCAGCACGCACGCGTGAGTCGCTCTGCGGAACAGCACCACTTCACCATCAATAACTGGGCCTCCATGCGAGACCTGTGTGCCTTGTTGCGCTGTTTTGAGTACTCCACCAACATGGCCAGTGCCGATGACGCTGTTGTCAGCTTAACTCTCCCACTTCTATGCCTCCTTCAAAAAACGATTCGGGCGATGATGGAAGAGGATGTGGCACAGGATGAGGAGGAGGAGGAGGATGAAGAGGTAACATTTCCAAGGCTTTCAGGGCAGTCATTCACAAGTGGCTCCGAGGGTGGGTTCCTGCACACACAAACACAAGGTACACAATTGTCCAGCAGGGGCACAGTTCTGGAGGATGAGGAGGAGGAGGAGGAGGAGATGGAGGAGGAGATGGAACCATGTTCACAGCAGGGTGGCACCCAGGCCAGCTCATGGCCATCACTCGTACGTGGCTGGGGGGATACAGAGGACACAGACGATACACCTCCCACAGAGGACAACCTTTCGTTTCCTCTGGGCAGCCTGGCACACATGAGCGATTACATGCTGCAGTGTCTCCACAACGACCGCCGAGTTGCCCACATTCTAACTTGTGCTGATTACTGGTTGGCCATGCTGCTGGATCCCCATTACAAGGACAATGTACCGTCATTAATTCACTCACTGGAGCGTGATCGCAAGATGCGCGAGTACAAGCGCACGCTGGTAGATGCGATGCTGCTGGCATTCCCACCTGACAGCGGGGCCACAGTGGAAGCATAAGGCCAAGGCAGAGGAGGAGGAGGAAGAGGTCGCCAACGCAACCAGGGCACCGCCAGCACCTCAGAAGGCAGGGTTAGCATGGCCGAAATGTGGAAAAGCTTTGTCAGCACGCCACAACAAACAGCAGCACCAGCAGCTCATATGGAACATCTTAGCAGGAGGCAGCATTTCACCAACATGGTAGAGCAGTATGTGTGCACACGCCTACATGTAGTGAATGATGGGTCTGCCCCCTTCAACTTCTGGGTCTCCAAATTGGGCACATGGCCTGAGCTTGCCCTTTACGCCTTGGAGGTACTGGCGTGCCCTGCAGCCAGTGTATTATCTGAACGTGTATTTAGCACGGCTGGGGGCGTTATCACAGACAAGCGCAGCCGCCTGTCCAGAGACAATGTGGACAAGCTCACGTTCATTAAAATGAACCAGGCATGGATCCCACAGGACTTTTCCATACCTTGTGCAGAATAGAGATGGATACCGACCTTACCCAGCCATTGTTATATTTTTGATCTTTCTCGCTCTTTTGGGGTGTACCCTAATTTAAAATGACTGAAAAAAAGCAGTGTTGGCTACCTCGTCCCCCTCCACCGCCGCTTTCACCTACACCGCCACATCCACCGCCACCTCAACCTGCCTCCTACTCCATATGGGCCTCGTCCTTCACAGATGAAGAAAATTGTTTTATTTTTCTGTTTTTTTTTGTTGTTTTAAGTTATTTCCCTATCCACATTTGTTTGCAGAGCACTTGCCATGCTCTTAACTACGTTTTGCTGCCATTTGCAGCACTCTAGCCCTTTCCATTGGTGTTTTTGAGCCATTTTAGTGCCTGAAAGTTCGGGTCCCCATTGACTTCAATGGGGTTCGGTGTCCGGGTAAAGTTTTGGAAAAAGTCCGGGACACTGACCCGGACTTTTTTTTCAAGTTCGGCCGAACCCGCCGAACACGGACATCCAGGTGTCCGCTCAACTCTAGTGGTGAGCCATTTTCTCGAACTAAGAAGGACTTTGAGGTTCGGGCCAAACTCATGTTTAACTTGAACCTGAAGTTCATCTAAATCTGCAGCACCAACATGCAAATAAGGATAAAAAAGGCAAAATACCAATGATTTAAGAAAAAATAATGGCAATGTTTTAATACACTTCTTTGTGGTAAATTGCTTTGCTAGCTACATCTGACTTTACCTCTACCCAACCAGGAATTATAATGCTCCAAAAGTATTTTGAACCTCATCAGGTGTGATTTTGGAGGCAATCAAAACAAATATATATAAAAATGAATCATTTATTTTATTTTTAAGACAAAAATAGTTTTTAAAAATGCATATGCATTTGTAAACATTAGAAGCAATATGAGCAAAAAGATACAAGGTCAGTTATACAGTGGCATTCCCCAACTGGCTGCTGTCCAAGTCCATAAAAGGGGTAACAGCATGCGTGTTTCACAGTGAGGAAAATATCCAACGCATTTCAAAATATGTAACAGAATCTTCTTCAGGAATTTTTCTGCCAATCCTGCAATCTATAATCATTATATTAGAGTTGCATGCTATAAAGGTATATTTACCAACATTAAATCAACATAAGAAGTTGAAAAATGCTTACACAGTGCGTATGACCCTTTGGTTTGAGTGCTCCCATAGGCTAAATGACCTCCAAGCTGAGATTTACCCATAGTGTTGCAACAAGGATCACTGGAACATGTCCAATTTCAAGGCCCAACTTCAAAATTTTTTTTTAAAAAAAGTATAAGTGCCTAAGGCAAAAGCAAAATAGTTTAAGGCTGATAATGCAATGCAGAGATACAGGGAAAGGAAGAGATGCCCAGTACATACTGAAACAACGTCTCTTAAGTCCTCTCACACCTGCCGTTCCTGCTCACTGGGGGAAAGCTGTCCCTGGGCTTTTTCCACTAGTGCGGAGTGTGATTCCCCTCATCTGAGTGTGAGGGGATGGAATGGCGTTAGAAGCGATTCCCGGTGTTTGCATATATTTGATGCGCATGCGTGTCATGATGAAGTCAGGCGCCGCCGCGTCATGTCACACACTGCTGCGTCACATCTGGTCTCCATGATGACAACATCCAGAGAACAGATCACGGGCATATTGAAGATAAAAGCAGCTGACACAGGAAGTTTCCCTGAAAGCGAGGAAGGAGACTGGAGGTTTCCCTACTCACCTTCATCTGCACCAG
This sequence comes from Pelophylax lessonae, assembly GCF_965119305.1. NCBI lineage: Eukaryota > Metazoa > Chordata > Amphibia > Anura > Ranidae > Pelophylax > Pelophylax lessonae. The sequence goes on along the minus strand of NC_138773.1, from coordinate 264,762,719 downwards.
AGTAAAAAGCCCTCACCACCACAGCGCGGGGGCCTTCCTGTGCCAGGTCTGCTAACACTGACCCTTGCAGTAATGGGAGGAGAAGGAAGGGAAGATAAGAAGGGAGGGAACTCCGATCCTGTTATAGAAGGATTCCTGACTCTTAGAGCCTACATTTAAAGCCCTGATTACACAAAGGTTAGTTAGTCTGTTTTACCAGAATTTAAACCTTCAAGAAAGAATCTAAAACTCATTTTCATTTCATTTTTATTAAAGCCCAGGGAGGTTGTGGCATTCAAGTACCTAATCCAGCGCATTTCGCGCTGGAGAAGGATCTTGTTCTAATCCCTCCTCTAATTGGGATATGGACCCGGTCTAGCACCATAAACCTAACCTCTGGTATTCTATATTTGTGATATTTAGTGACATGTCGGCTGAGAGGTAGGTATAGGTTACCATATCTCTTACTATGCAAATTACTCTTTGTCCTAATTTTTGTCGTGTCTTACTTATATAGAAGGAGCCACATTGGCACTGCATTAAATATACAGCGTCTTTAGTTTTGCAAACAATCGTTTACTATTAGGGAGAGTTGTGTGTTTGTTACTTCTAATTACTGGACAGAAAGAGCATGACCCACATGGAAAAGTCCCCCATGTCTTACAGGAGTCTTTTCTCGATTCTCCTTTGTATTCACTTTAAGTAAGATGTTTTCCAATGGATCCTGCCTTTTTGTATATAATAACGGGATTTTTAGTAACCAAACTCACCAAGGTGGGATCCTCGGTAAAGATCAATCAATGTATTTTGAGAATTTTCCTTACCTTCTCAAGTTCATTTGAGTATCTCTTAATGATTCTGGTGGCATTTTCCTGTTTATTAGTCTTTTTAGATTTGAAAAAAAGATCTTTCCTCTCTGTGTGTTTGATCCAATTAAAGCCCTTTTTAGAGAGGACTTGGTATAACCTCTAATAAGTAATCTTTGGGGGAATTCATTGGCTTCCTTTTGAAAATCTTCATTGTTGGTGCAATTACATTTGATCCACAGAAACTGACTATAAGGTATAGATTTTTTAAGGGCTCAGTGTGGAAACTGTTGGCAGTTTCCTTCCTGAAAAGCCTACTTATGAGAGCCCCATTTGGTTCCTTGGAAATACAGATATCAAAGAAATCGACTCTATAAAAATCATATGTCATTGTAAAGAACAAATTTAGGTCATTATAATTCATACAGTCCAGACATGATTTTAATTTGGATTCAGGACCGTCCCACACTATAAGTATATCATCTATGTACCTCTGCCACAAAACGATGTGTTGAGTGTACGTAGATAATGAATCGTCTGGTAAAAAGTATTTTTCCCACTCCCCCAGGTACATGTTTGCATAGGAGGGTGCACAGCATGTTCCCATGGTCATGCCCTGTACCTGGAGGTAGTGGGAACCTTGAAACAAAAACACATTATGCCATAAGATGTATTCCAGCATTTGTACTATAAAGGCATTAAACTTCCACTCATGGGTGCTTCTTTGTTGAAGAACTTCTTTAATAGCAGAAACCACTTTGTCGTGTGGGATGCTGCCATAGAGTGATTCTACGTCAATAGTGATGAGAATTTCTGATTCTGTAATTTCCATATTTTCAAGTATCTGTAAAAGATGTATCGTATCTTTTGTGTAGGACGCAAGACTCATAACATGTGGTCTCAAGTAAGCATCTATTTCTTGGCTAATTCACTCCAATCCCTGATATGATGGGCCTTCCTGGTGGATTAGTCAAATTTTCGTGTATTTTCGAAAAGTACATAAAAGGTAGGTATACGAGGGTATTTAATTTAAATGAATTCCCACATATATCTAGTGATTATTCCTTCTTCTAAAGCTTAGTCTATTAGTAGATAGAAAGTCTTCTGGGATGGGCATCGTTCAACCTGGAAGACTGAGAACATCTAGTGGTGAAAAGGCACTACTGCAGATGGCACTGCTGGAGATTAGAGGAGTTTAGCAGTAAGAGCGTCTTTTCTTTTATCTCCTGCTTTTTTTTTTTTTTTATCCCACAGTTGGGCTTTAAAGAACTGAGGTGGCAAAGATGGCTATTTAGGACAAAAAATGGATTCAGAATATTAATCTCTTGTCATATCTTATTTCTTTCATGTTCATGCAAGTTTGCAAAAGCTAAAAATATATTTGATGGGATGGAATATTTTGCAACAAAAGAGGCCCAGTGACTTAGAGAATGAGGAACAGTCATCGTCTGGGAATCATGATCACAAGACATATCTTTAAAGGGAAAGTCCCCTGATAAAAATTGCAAACACTGAGAAATTGACTTTTAACTTTGAATCTGCTGAACTTTTTTGCAACCTTTGATTGGCCAAAATAATATTTTAATACAACCTTTTTTCATACGTCATATGGTATATTTAATCTCAAAAGCGGAATAATACATTTAGATCACTTTTATTCAACCACTGAGTCTTGTTGATCTCTATGTAGCTACATATCTCTAAATATGATATCACTGACTAATAGGTATCAGGTATTTGTACCTGAGAGGAAAAGATTCCACAAGAAGAATACATAATCTTTTTTTAATGTTTGTAATTTTATGTTATTTTTATTCAGCCATTTGATAGCCTGAGACTTCTTAAAAAATCATATTTCTTTCTTGCAACCATAACAATCATAGTTATTTATCTTATTACAACTTTGAGAGCTTTCATATGAACATAACAGTTAGATTCCCACAGTTAGCACTTGGGAAGCAGGAAGTGATTGGAATGCATGTGTCACTTGCATAAGACCAGTAAATATCTGTAATAAAGGTTTTTATTTTAAATCCTAGTAATGTATATAACTAACTTGGGAGGTTTTTTTTTTTTTTTCTTTTTTTTTTTTAATGAAACAAATCCTAAGGTTTTCTAATGTATCATTTACCTGCAGCATGTCCATTAAAGTTACAGGTGCACTTTGCGAAACTCTCTGTATGCAACACTTACCACTTATGTTCTCTTGAATGCATGTGTATGAGATTTCCTCCTGCAAGACTAAACCTGCCTAATAGCTATTTAACAATTACATAGCGAGTAAACTTGAAATACAGTAAGCATGGTATCTGTTATAAAGCAGCTCATAAAATCAGTCACATTAAGCATAAATCTGCATTGTGCAGCATTCAGTAAGTGAGCAGCATGATTTCCCAGCCTAGCTTATATAGAAAACAGGAGGTAGCTGTTTGCAAGAAGCAGGGTTTTAATATGATTGGACTATAACAGACAATCTATTTAGAGCATGCTCTAGGGAGCTTATAAACAAATGTTGAGTAATTTCAGCCAGCAGTAATTACCCTTGCAGCTGACAAGGGTAGCATGCTACTCTCTCCTTCACCTTCAGCCTAGTCCAGAAGGCATTGTACACAACGGCACTTACTTCTAATTATTTCTGCAGTTGTAGGGAGAAAAGACCAAAGCATCTTATTATAAAACATTTTAGAACTGTTTTAAAAGCTTGTTTATTGGGACAATTAAACCCCATAACGGTTACAGCTCAGGCAAGATTTCTTTCCAGGGAATGTGATATTAAGCAGAATTTCATTCACTATGAGGCAATAAAAACTTATTTTCCGTGCCCTGTGGATAGGCATTTGTAACTGTTTGTGTTGATTTTTAGGCATTTCAGTGATAATATTATTCTAACACATTCAGGCTTATTTAATAAGGCAGTGCAGAGTGCGGGGATGATCTGCAAAGAGCAGTAAATGATAACAGCAGCATTCAGGTTCAGGTTACTGAACTCAGAGTTAGCCCTAGTTCACATTGATGCTACTTTGAAATCATACTACTTCACTTGAAGTCGCACAATTTTTAAAGTAGCAGGTCAGTGCGATTTCAGGTGCTAACTGAAAGACAGCTTTGCAGCTTAATGCACAGTTGTCTATTGAAGTCACACCCGCAATCGGAAAAAGTAGTGCAGGAACTTTTTTTGCAAATCGGTGCTGTGCCGCAAAGTCGGGGTCGCACCAACTGGAACGGTGCCATTGCCGGCAATAGGCTGTGACTTGTCAAGTGATTTGAACTGTCAAATCGCTCCAATGTAAACGAGGACTTAAGGTTAAAATGGGTTCTGATTAGCTGATTGACTGCTTTCTTATTTTGCACACCAATCTTTGCCCTGTTACAATAAATAATGCAATTTGTGTTTTTAATAATATATTGTGGCTATAATCCAAATCAGTGTTGCATAAGTCCTCAGGTTTCACTAAAGTTGGCCATAGACAGTCAATAGTGGTTGGATGTTTGCATAAAATCTGAACACTAAAACTAAATGGACTTGCCCGTTTGTATGCTACAGGCAGTCTCCGGGTTACAAACAAGATAGGGACTGCAGGTTTGTTCCTATGTTGAATTTGTTTTTTGGATAGCATAAGGAGGGGTTAACACCCCTGTAACATTTGTTTTGCTGTCTTTGCACCTGTTCAGAAGATTTTACCTCACTTTCTGTCCCTATGACAATTAGATTTCGGAAATTTGGGGTTGTTGTGGAAACAAGGATTAGTGATAAAGCCCCAGTGGAGACACCTTTTTTCTATGATATCTCTTACAGGAGTGAATTTATTTTCCTAGAGGTAGATTTCCTCTCATGTTCTGTTGTCTCCCTCCGTTTGTAAGAAGGAGTCATTTTTAAGCCGGATGTGTTTAACCCGGGGACTGCCTGTATGAGCATACATGCTAAAGTACACAACATACATTCCGAGGGGTGTCTTATCCACAATACAAAAAAACAAGTAGCATTTTTTAGTAAAAGAGGTCTGCTAAGAATTTCAGCTGAGATGAATACATATGTATTTTACAGACCTTTAGATAATCTATTTGTCTTTCTAATTTTGGCAGGATAAGCAAGCTCATTAAATTTCTTTCCTAAAAAGAAGGTTCTGTCACTTAGAGGTACCATACCTGAAGCAACCTCTAAAACTTTTGCGCTCAGTCGATAGAGAAAAGTGCTGGGTAGTGTCTGAGTTTGCTGTGAAGCCTCAATCCTATGTGTTCCTCTAGTAAATCACAATGACTGCCAGCCTAAGCATTTAATTGCAATGCAAACGAGGCAGGAAGGATGGGCAAGTGCTGAAGCTTTGGTTCTCAGTATGGCCTGATATTTAGCCATGACTAGAAGGTTTAGGAGGCTGCTTCAGGTATCTGCAGGCACTTCCAAGTGCAGCTGTCTGACAACTGACTACCACTCAACAACTCAAAATCTAAGTTACACTAAGAGCTGCTGAGATTTTTTTCTCAAGTGTGATACTGCCTAGCCTCAGCTAGCCAAAATTATTATTTTTTTTACTTCAAGGCTGAGCTGGCTTATACTCATCCTCTTTTATTTATGATGCTACCTTACTCTTCCTTCTGGATTTACTAGAGTAAAGCAGTTAAAAAAGTGAACCTGTTAGCCATTGTAAATGCTTAAAAATAAATGACTTGCATACGAACAAAAACCATAAGACACCTGCAAAAATCTTTGTTAGCCAGAAAACCTATATATATGTGCCTCTCTGAAATTAGTTTTACCTACCTTCAGGACTAAGCCATAACATCTTTTTCAATAAGAGTCTCTCATTGGCCAGTCAAGAAACTGACAAGTAAGTCAGAAGAGTCAGACTTCCAGTATCAAAAGTAAACTAGCTTCAGAGAGGCACAAGAGGGAGTTTTTCCTGGCTAACAAATACAATAACAGTCACCTTGTATGGCCTTCTCTTAGGCAGCACTTTAGTTTCAAAATTAAAATGACTGATGTATTCTCTTTATAAAGTCAAAGGGAGGTAAAAAAAAAAAAGGGAATATGTTCTCGATGTCTATGATTTATATCCATAAATGAAGCTTTCGTTATTCTTAGGAAGAGGTTTAGGAAACACTGATCTATATCAATTAGTAAAACATATTAATTAAGAAGAGATGAGGTTATAATAGATGTTGTTAATATTGATTTCAATTTAATATAGCAAGCATTAATGATGTACAAAATTGATGGTAGATGTGATAAGTCATGTGTGTCTTTATAAGTACTTGCTACACACTGAATTCAATAAAAAATGCAATTCAGTTAAAAATATTAGCTTAGACTTAAAGTGATTCTAAAGGCAGAAGGTTTTTTATCTTAAGGCATTCCTCTCCGGCTCCATGTTTGAATGGACACAGGGAGCTGCAAGTCGGCTCAGGTGCCCCCATAACAAGCTGCTGGCTGTGGGGGCACTCAACAGGAGGGAGGGGCCAGGAGCGCCTAAGAGGGACCCGAGAAGAGAAGGATCTCAGCTTCTCTGTGCAAAATAAACTGCACACAGGTGGTAATTATAACACATTTATTTTTAACAAAAAAAAAAACCTGAGACTTTAGTATCACTTTAACTGGATGTATATACTTTACAGGTTTTCCAAGCTTTGATAGATGTGTGTGTATATATTCGTATTAGACCAACAACAAATTTTTCATATGTGTTTGCTTCTAGCAATTATAACTTTTTTAAATTTGCATTTTGCACTTATTCTTATAACTGAATGTTTTGAAAAAAAGAATATGCAAACCCCAACAATGAGCTTCTTTGTTTTGCTCCCTTTTAGTCTGTAAATATACCTTTGAAAGCATTTTAGTTATATCTGTTCAATAAGTGCAAACAAATAACTGTTTATCCTGCCAGCTATCTTGTTTGCAGATAACTTCCTGTGTTCTGCCTGGTTTGCACTGGTATTAGTTAGCATTGTTTTCAGTTTTCTCCGGGGAGTACAAAATACCCCCATGTTACAACTAAACTTTTACGCTCTCCATCATCTCATTCCTTGACAGTGTTCTTATGTTTCTTATGTTTTCTTATTTTTTAAGCTGACCATACATGGACCAAAATTCAGCTGGTTCAGAAGGCACCAGTCGAATTTCAATCCAACCATGGGCTGGTTGTACAGAAGTTGATCCACTAATCCACTTCTATACAACCAGCCTGTCAGATATTCCCCACTCGATCAACACCGCAGGCTATAGCTGGCAGCACTGATCAGTGTATTATGACATTAGGGAAGTTTCCCCACTGTCAAAATACAATAGCTCAGTGGGGAGGTATCCCCCATCAACATTGAGTGTGTGGAAGGGGGAATCAAGACATTTTTTTCATTCAACCCACTGGTTGAACAAAAAAATTACTCATCCATGGCCAGCCGTATGCTATGATATGTCTTAAAGCAGATGAATATTCAAGTATTATACTAGCCTGTAGCTCTCTAAGTACTTATATGTTTAACCCTAATGGCCAAGTTGTCTGAAATTGTCCATCGGAGGTACAACTGTTGCTTCTGTAGGATCCATATGCCAGTATCTGCTGGCATATTACTGAAGCAGGTCACTATAATAGGTAAACTTTAAATCAGGCCACAGAATTTGACATGTTTGCATATGACCAACTGTTTGATACTAGATGGGGTGAGGCAAAAAGTTTACTCTAGGACAATTACACAGAGAGTCCATTGGTTGGCTGGCATATCTGAGTGTATCAACAGAAACTATTGTGGGCATATTTATCAATTTATAATGAAGGCATTATCCAATCTATAATGGAAATAACAGTCTGAACTGTGTAGTGAGAGAAAATATGTCAAATGCACAGTCAATATTAACTATAAAAACATATTGTTAGTATTGTTCCTGAAAAATTAGACTAAATTTGTGTCAGTCAAAAATTCAATATTATCTTTGATACCACAATCAATCATATGAAATAAACAATCTTTAAAACTTTTGTGATCAATTTTAAAAACTTACATTTTCAATTTAAATATTTTTTTCAAGGGTAAGTTCTAGCTACAGTAGTAGATTTACACTGCATGGCCAATACCCCACTCTCCACTTGTGATATGTAAGGCTAGGCTGTAAGCAGTGCTTTAAGTAGCCCAAAAGAGGTGCCGGGACTCTATTATAGCCTATACATTTTGTCGCCCCCCCACCCCACATCAGGGTCCCCACAGAGCACCCCCCCCCGGCCTGGGCTGGGACTCTGGAGCAGGGGGACTCACTGGTGGGGACTGGTCTGGCTCTGGAGTGGAAAATATACTTGGGGGGGGGGCAATTGAGGGCGCAGATGTCCAAAATGAGTGTACTGGTATGCTAAGGCGCACGGAGAGGTGGTGGTATGCTCAAGAGCCATATTTGGAAGTGGCGGTACTGAGTACCAGTGCATACCGGCCCACTTAAAGCACTGGCTGTAAGTGTGAAGGCTGAGTCCTATTCTTCTATCTTTTGTGAGTCAAAACTGTTGTTCATTCATAAATGTGTGTCATATGTAGATTGCAAAAAAAAAAAATGATTAATCTATTCATTCCTTTTGGTGACTGTTTTCCTAATTTTTGTCACTATTTACATGTAAACTTTTAAAATTTGCCTTCATTAAATTTGTATTGATGCATTAAAAAAAATATTTTTATTAGAAACATTATTTTAGCTCCTTTAAAAAGGGATAGATTGCAGCATTTTTGGTTGAATTTGATGGACATATGTCTTTTATTTAAACTAACTAAGTAACACAGTGAACAGCTCAGAAGCTACTTTAGTTCCCACATTAAGGAACATATTTTGGTTGTTATAATATTAATCAAATCCAGGCACATGTTTAATCAGGTTGCAACACTCCTTCATCTTGTTCAGTTTTCTATGGATCAAAAGCTGGTATCCATAGGGGGAGATGAATGAAGCTGTCATTTCTGCACTTTGCATTGTCTTATTCTGCACTGTTTGTATCATTTAGACAGGCAACGCAAAAACACTAATGTACAGTGTTGGAGCTTGGGTCTACCTGTCCACCACCCATTCCTGTGGACTCATTAATACAATGAGCTGCCTCATTGGCCAATAGGAATGTGCATAAGACAGAAAGGAGTGGGCAAAATTCACCTGTCAGAATGATATGAGATTTAGAAGATCCCAGGTTTTAGAGGCTGATGTAGGTACATTCTGACACCATTTTATACCTGCAGCTTGTATTTATATATTATATATACATATTTTTTTTCACGCAGATTTTCCTTAAGGGAAATTAAACATGAAGGTCTTTTTTTGGTGCACTGAATTGCAGCCTTGAATCCATCCATTGCATTCTCTCACCATGAGCCTTTGTAAAGATGTAGTAGTCTCTCACACAGCACAAGTTCAATCAATATGCAAGAAAAATGTAAACACGAAAGAGGGACAGTTATTGAGTGAAAGCATGAAAAGGTGTATTATGCGCAAACCTGTACTTTTATTTATCAAGAGGTTCAAGATTGGATTGGATAAATATGCAGAAAGAAAACCCTTTAAAAACAAAGAAGAAGCTGACAAATTATTTTTCAGCTGTAGTTGCCTAATGTTAAAATCTACTGTCGCTCCACCTTACGCTCATTGAGGTGACCTTCTGCTTCCACTCCTCCGTTAAAATAAATAAATATATGAGGCAGCAGAGGGGAGAGTGGAACGGCTGAAAATTTTTAGTTAAATTGGTGAAACCAATTAACTAATGGTATTCTTATCATTTATGCCAGTAATTGCATGCACTGAATGTCACGATGCAGGGCGATTCTTAATGACTTGCAAATGATAGAAGATAGAGGTGTATGTAAATTCTGAAACCATCCCTAGCCACGCTAATGAAAATGCAGACATAGTAAATAAAGCACCATGATAAATCAATAAGAACAAAAGGCATGCCTATTTCACTGTATTCACCATCTTGCGCTAATAACAAAGTTGATCCTAGCCAGAGATTGGCATATAGCTCACCAAGAATGATGGGCCGTAAGTCACCTGCCCATTCTTGACAAGACCAACAGGTGAACACCAAACAAACATTGTTATAGTCCTGTTCCTTTTCTCCTGACTAAAAGGTAACAAAGCTCTTGCTTGCACAAACTTTTCAGTACATTAAACAACCTCAGTAAGCAGTAATGAGTGTTTTTTTAATGACTGGAAATGTTCTTTATGTTACCTTTTATCTTTTTTTTTTTTTAATCATTTTATAATCTTTGAAACTCTACACATCCAAAGACTCACCTGATATTTACAACTAATGCTCAAATCAGGTAACTGATCCTAAACTCTCCTAAACAGTCTTCTTCCCTAACATACAGTATCTCACAAAAAGTGAGTACAGCCCTCACTTTTTTGTAAATATTTTATTATATCTTTTCATGTGACAACACTAAATAAATGACACTTTGTACAATGTAAAATAGTGAGTGCACAGCTTGAAAAACACTGTTAATTTGCTGTCCCCTTAAAATAACTCAACACACAGCCATTAATGTCTAAACCGCTGGCAACAAAAGTGAGTACACCCCTTAGTGAAAATTTCCAAATTGGGCCCAATTAGCCATTTTCCCTGCCCAGTGTCATGTGACTTGTTAGTATTAAAAGATATCAGTTGAGTGGGGAGTAGGTGTGTTAAATTTGGTGTTATCGCTCTCTCACTTTCTCATACTGGTCACTGAAAGTTCAACATGGCACCTCATGGCAAAGAACTCTCTGGGGATCTGAAAAAAAGAATTGTTGCTCTACATAAAGATGGCCTGGGCTATAAGAAGACTGCTCAGACCCTGAAACTGAGCTGCAGCATGGTGGCCAAGACCATACAGCGGTTTAACAGGACAGGTTCCACTCAGAATAAGCCTCGTCATGACTAAAGACATTGAGTGCACATGCTCAGCATCATTTCCAGAGGCTGTTTTGGGGAAATAGATGTAAAAGTGCTGCCAGCATTGCTGCAGAGGTTGAAGGGGTGGGGGGGGTCAGCCTGTCAGTGCTAAGACCATATGCCGCACACTGCATCAAATTGGTCTGCAGGGCTGTCATGCCAGAAGGAAGCTGGCGAAAGATGATGCACAATAAAGCCCAAAGACAAGTGTGTCTTGCCTACAGTCAAGCATGTTGGTGGGAGAGTCATAGTCTGTGGTTGCATGAGTGCTGCTGGCACTGGGGAGCTACAATTCAATGAGGGAACCATGAATGCCAACATGTACTGTGACATACTGAAGCAGAGCATGATCCCCTCCCTTTGGAGACTGGGCCGCAGGGCAATATTCCAACATGATAACGACCCCAAACACACTTCCAAGAAGACCACTGCCTTGCTAAAGAAGCTGAGGGTAAAGGTGATGGACCGGCCAAGCATGTCTCCAGACCTGCACCCTATTGAGCAAATATACACTGTTATACAAGCTGCACATTCACTACTTTACATTGTAGCAAAGTGTAATTTCTTCAGTGTTGTCACATGAAAATATATATTAAAATATTTACAAAAATGTGAGGGGTGTGCTCATTTTTGTAAGATACTGTAGTTGACTGGCTAACTTTATACATTGCCATACAGGCCACCAAAGTTGGGGGGAAGAGGTTTACCCACTCTGGTGTGTAAACAGAGAGTGTGAATCTGGATCTTCGACCCCCCAAAAATGCAGAAATTCTGTGTAGATAAAATTAAAGAGGAAGTAAAGTGCCACTTTTTTTTTTCTGACCTGCAAAAGTAAAGGCATAATGTGCTAGTATGCATTACATACTAGAAAATTATGTGAAAATTACCTGCAAAAGAAGCCCTCGTCGCCACTGGAGGCCACATCCATCTTCAACTGTCTTCCTTCTGGGTCCGTGGACTTCGGCTGTGACTGGCATGCGGGACCTGCTGGTCAAGGCACAGAGCTCTGAAGAAATGGTGGCCGTTCCTTCAGAGTGCATGCACCACTGACGTCATCAGCTGCATATACAATAAATATCTCCTTAACGGGGTACGTTTAGGAGATATTTACAGTACCTATAGGTAAGCCTATAATAAGGCTTACCTATAGGTACAAACAATAGATGGAAGTTTAATTTAAATTTAAAGGGAACCCAGACAGATTTCTCAGTCAAGAACAAGATGTGTGGATTGCTGGGTGCCAGCAATCTTGCAATTCTATCCCATGGTCTATGCTGGCTATGCAGAAAGCTGACCTTGCTGATTGCAAAGATCAATTCTTGCATGACCCTTAAATGCAACATATGAGGATGAAATACAGTAAAGTAAATCCATCAAAAACCTTGTCAATTTAAACATGGCAAAAAAATGCCCTCTATAATAATAAGATTTTTGTATGTACAAAAAAAGCTTTTCCTTGAAATCCATTGAGAGACAAAGGAATGTTAGGAATTCTTAAACAGTTGTGGTTATACCGTCACCTACAGAAAGTTGGGGCACGGCAAACAAAAAGCATAAAACAAGCCCTTATATAAGCCAGCCTCCAACATCATGGATCAGTTTAGTGAGCAAACACTGCATGAGCCAATAACATAAGGGGGGGGGGGGGGGGGTACTTGGGTTCCTTTAAAAATGAATATTTTTCAAGTGTAATAGTTTTACTATGTTTTAACAGGAAATACTAGTGTTTGTCTTTTCAAAAGGTTGTAACTAATCACAAATGCAAGCTCCCAAGCAGCAAGCTCAGAGCTACTGCATCAAGGGAGAAAAAGTGCATGTGAGGAGGTTTCAGTCAGAGAAAGAGCTCACTTCTGTGATGGGGGAGGCGAATAGTAAGAGCTTGGAGTCTATTAGCAACATCCAAACAAGGCAGGACAGGATGATGCAATTTCTGAAAGTTTTTCGGTCAAACTTCAGGAGGTACATAAGTGGCCTACTCTTATAGCAAGGGAATTATTAAAATTTGGTCAAAGCTGCACAGTTTGTTTTTATCCACAAACAAATCCATGTATTGCAATATGTTTGAACTAAATATGCCTGTTTTTCATTGCATAATTTGCTGGAGAGGGTGTATAGCGGTGTACCCATCCAGAATTTGTAATGTTAATAGATGGTCAAACACCCCTTTAGCCCCTGATAATTTAAATGCACAATCGCTCTCCCCCAACTTGTGTCTCTATGCCCCAGGTTGGTATGGTGTCCACCATAGCATTTGCAGTGGCAAAGCAGTGTTAGACTGGACATAATATGGATTTCTTTGATGCAGTTGACTGGCTTAAGCATGCATTGCAATATGTGTGAACTAAATATCCCTGTTTTTTATTGCATTGTTTGCTGGAGAGAATGTATAGCAGTGTGTAGAGGGTCCATCCAGAATTTGTAGTGTTAATTTGTGGTCACACCCCTTTAGCACCTGATAGTTTAAATGCATGTACAAGCTATTGGGATGTGAGCGCAGGTATATCTTTTCACATTTTTTATCCACATGCGCCCCTTACCTGCATAGCAGGTTCCTTTTTTTGGTGAATGTTAGGCAGATGTTACAGCTGGAAAAAGTAGAGAACAACTTCTAAGTGATAAACACATATGACAGAAAAACATGCTCATTATTGTGCACAGAGGGTCTGCAACATGTAGGAAAATATTTCAGGCTGAACAATTGCTCCGTTTTTCAAAGGGAGAGATGATTTATAGCTTTACTCTAAGCCAGGATTTTTACTTGAAAATCTATTTTTCTCAGTGAGATACTAAAGTGGTTCATAGGACCACTTAGCAGCTCGGATCTTATCACATGGCAGCACAGTGACTAATTGGTTAGCTCTTCTGCCTGGCAACACAAGGGTTATTGGTTTGAATCCCAACCCCAGAACTATCTGCCTGGAGTTTGCATGTTCTTCCTGTGTCTTTGTGGGTTTCCTCCCACACTCCAAAGACATGCTGGTAAGTAGTTTGGCCCTAGCATATAAATATGTGTTTTGAACCTCAGATTGTGAGCTCGTTGAGGGCAGGGACTAATGTGAATGCATTATATATGTAATGTGCTGCTTAAAATTGTTATTGCTATACAAGTACCTACAAAAAAAGAAAATTCTGCACTAGCATACGGTATCCCTGCGTGACCCCACAGTCCTAATAAAAAAGCAGGTAATATCCTTATACAGAAAACATTTGAAAAGAAACATCCTTATTTAGCTGATGGCATTAATGGGTTAGGCATGTTTTCCCCATAACTCTCTTTGGTGCTAAAAGTATGAATCCCAGTTGACCACTCTACCAATTCACTAAGTACAGGTCCTTCTCCAAAAATTAGCATATCGTGATAAAGTTCATTATTTTCTGTAATGTACTGATAAACATTAGACTTTCATATATTTTAGATTCATTACACACTACTGAAGTAGTGCAAGTCTTTTATTGTTTTTAATATTGATGATTTTGGCATACAGCTCATGAAAAACCAAAATTCCTATCTCAAAAAATTAGCATATCATGAAAAGGTTCTCTAAACGAGCTATTAACCTAATCATCTGAATCAACTAATTAACTCTAAACACCTGCAAAAGATTCCTGAGGCTTTTAAAAACTCCCAGCTTGGTTCATTACTCAAAACCACAATCATGGGTAAGACTGCCGACCTGACTGCTAGAAGGCCATCATTGACACCCTCAAGCAAGAGGGTAAGACACAGAAATAAATTTCTGAACGAATAGGCTGTTCCCAGAGTGCTGTATCAAGGCACCTCAGTGGGAAGTCTGTGGGAAGGAAAAAGTGTGGCAGAAAATGCTGCACAACGAGAAGAGGTGACCGGACCCTGAGGAAGATTGTGGAGAAGGACCGATTCCAGACCTTGGGGAACCTGCGGAAGCAGTGGACTGAGTCTGGAGTAGAAACATCTAGAGCCACCGTGTACAGGCATGTGCAGGAAATGGGCTACAGGTGCCGCATTCCCCAGGTCAAGCCACTTTTGAACTAGAAACAGCGGCAGAAGCGCCTGACCTGGGCTACAGAGAAGCAGCACTGGACTGTTGCTCAGTGGTCCAAAGTACTTTTTTCGGATAAAAGCAAATTTTGCATGTCATTCGGAAATCAAGGTGCCAGAGTCTGGAGGAAGACTGGGGAGAGGGAAATGCCAAAATGCCTGAAGTCCAGTGTCAAGTACCCACAGTCAGTGATGGTCTGGGGTGCCATGTCAGCTGCTGGTGTTGGTCCACTGTGTTTTATCAAGGGCAGGGTCAATGCAGCTAGCCATCAGGAGATTTTGGAGCACTTCATGCTTCCATCTGCTGAAAAGCTTTATGGAGATGAAGATTTCATTTTTCAGCACGACCTGGCACCTGCTCACAGTGCCAAAACCAATGGTAAACCACTGGTAAATGGTTTACTGACCATGGTATTACTGTGCTCAATTGGCCTGCCAACTTTCCTGACCTGAACCCCATAGAGAATCTGTGGGATGTTGTGAAGAGAAAGTTGAGAGACGCAAGACCCAACACTCTGAATGAGCTCAAGGCCGCTATCGAAGCATCCTGGGCCTCCATAACACCTCAGCAGTGCCACAGGCTGATTGCCTCCATACCACGCCGCATTGAAGCAGTCATTTCTGCAAAAGGATTCCCAACCAAGTATTGAGTGCATAACTGAACATAATTATTTGAAGGTTGACTTTTTTTGTATTAAAAACACTTTTTTTTTATTGGTAGGATGAAATATGCTAATTTTTTAAGATAGGAATTTTGGTTTTTCATGAGCTGTATGCCAAAATCATCAATATTAAAAACAATAAAAGGCTTGGACTACTTCAGTTGTGTGTAATGAATCTAAAATATATGAAAGTCTAATGTTTATCAGTACATTACAGAAAATAATGAACTTTATCACAATATGCTAATTTTTTGAGAAGGACCTGTATATTGACACTTCCCAGGGAACTCTAGCTTGGAACAAACCTGCCAAATTCACTTTGAGTTTCAACTAATTTTACTCATCCATCATAATGACTATTAACTAAGTAATGGCCACAGATTTTCTCACTGAATTTTGTAGCAAAGTGTTTTCTGCTCATGGGAGAAATGCTATGTTAAAATATGATGCACATAATTTCACAAGGCAAAATCATCACAACCATAAAGCACAACAGTTTTTAGCTGCTCTAAATGACTAAGTCTATTTTCAGGAGGTCTCAATGAGCCCTTAAGGAAAATTCCCTTCAAGTGATTCCTTTGCATGTTGGTATCTCCATAGATTTAAGTAGGAACTATATTTGACCCCTGCCCATTCTGGCATCCCTTTAACTGGGCTTGTAGGCCTGGGAGTGGGAAGGCCTGCCTATTCATGTGATCATTGTGATTGGTTGTCACAGTGGTGACATGATTTGGAGCTGTTCCCATCAGTTCCTAATCATTAGTACAGACCGGGAGCTGTCTTTGACAGCTCGGTCTTTGTGTTGGCAGCCTGCCGTAAGCACTTACCTAGCATGGAAACATCTGTTGCTCATAGATGCTTATGTGAAGCATATGGGTGTTAAACCCCATCTCTTTACCACTGCACAAATAAGTTACATGGGCGGCAAGAGCTTAAGAAGCCCCTAAAGACAAACTTAAAAGAAGTTAGGTCAATTTGCAAAGTATTGGTGTGTGCATGGAACTTTTTTGTTTTATACAATTGCAGTGAACTGCCCCTCTTGCTTGAACCCCCCCATACTAATTATAAATATATAATGGAATGTTTTAACATTTGTGATGGAATGAACCAACATTTATACCATTCAGTTGTTCTGTCCCATTGGGGGTTGTCATTAAAGACCCTTTATGAGCTTAGAGTGGCATGTGGGGGATTCAAGCTGCTATATAGGCAGACGGGCCCAGGCAGCTTAAATTAATTTTCAATTACATCAGTCACTAAAGTGACACTAACCAATATCCAAAAATACATACACATCCATACTTAATGGCCTTGTAATCTATTGTTAGAAACAAATTGCTTGTTACGGTGTTTTTCTGCCTCCTTAAAGTGATTTTAAGACCCGGTCCACACTAGCGCGACTTGTCAGGCGACTTGTCAGCCTGACAAGTCGCGCTCCCTCGTAGTCCATGGACTGCTACAGGACCCGTTCTAATAGGAGCGACACAAGTCGCTCCGACTTAGAAAAAGGGTCCTGTACTACTTAGGGGTGACCTCGGAGCGACTTGCATGGACTTCCATTATGTGAAGTCAATGCAAGTCGCTCCGAAGTCGTGGTGCATGGGAATGCACAAGTCGCCCCCGAAGTAGTACAGAGTCGTGTCGCCCCAGTGTGAGCCGACTCTTAAAGTCTTGTTATTTTTTTTATCTTACAACAACAAACATGTTTTAATTGCCTCCTCTGTGCAGTTTGTTTTACACAGGGCAGCTCCTCTTCTTGGGTCCCTCTTTTCTGCTCCTGGCCGCTCCCTCCTGTTGCATGCCCCATAGCAAGCAGCTTGCTATGGGGGCACCCGAGCTGAGTCAAAGCTCCATGTGTCCATTCAGACACGGAGCCCTCTTTCTACCCCACCCCTCTCTCTCTCCTGATTGGCTAACTGATTTCAATTGACAGCAGTGGGAGCCAATGACGCCGCTGCTGTGTCTCAGCCAATCAGGAGGAGAGTTCTGGATGGCCAAGGAACTCGTGGATACTGGAGGGCAGCTACTGCACCGAGAAGGTTTTTTTATTCTAATGCATAGAATGCATTAAGATAAAAAAAACTTCTGACTTTACAACCACTTTAAGGGTCCATGTACACGGGACGTTAGAAAAAACGTCCTGCAAAGCTATTTCTGACGCCGGGAAAAAGCAGCTGTTAAACGTGCTTTCAGTAGCTTTTTCCATTTGCGTTATTGCACGTTTGGCCACGTTGCTTTTAGCAGCGTTTTTCTGCCTCCATTCAAAATCAATGGTTCCCTATGGGAGCCTATTGATTTAAATGGAAGTCGGATCCGACTTGCGGTGATGAACCACGTGGTTCATCACGTTCAGTCACGTTTAGTCACGTTTGGCCGCGTTTCTGCGTTTGAAACGCCGGGAAACATGTTCGAACGCAAATAATTGCGTTCTAAAAAAAGTCCCTGAATGCAACTGCCTGCAAATGACTGTAAACGACCATGTATACATGGACAGATAAGATAACATGGAGCTGCGTTCAGGGGCTTGTGAAAAAAATGCCCAACTGCTCCTAAATGGCCATTTCCAGCGCCCCGTGTACATGGACCCTTAGATGTCCACTGTGAGCTCCCAAACCTCTCCTTTTCCCTTCACTTCTACTTGTTTGGAACAAGCAGTGCACCTTAGTTGTGGTGAGGTGCACTGCTCTATGCACACTACACATGCCATAGTCCATCTCAGGAGGAGTGAGCAAGAGAGGGTGGCTACACTCCTACATAGAGTGGAACCATCAATAAAAAACAGAGTCATGCTCAAACAAGAAGTCAGATCACAGCAGCAAGAAGAAAAACCAAAATTGGACATTTGCAGGAGGCTGAGAGCAATAGAAGGGACTTTGCTGAGTTAAGAATACATACTTGAATAGATTTGTTTTTTGGGGTTACTTTAGGCAAAGCTATTGATTGTACTTTCTGAGATACAATTGTTAAATACATAACATTCCTGGGACATGTGTTGGTGAGTTACGTTTGTGTCAAAAGTTATCTTTTTCACTTACAAGGAACACAAAAGAAGCTCAAAGCAGGTTCATGCATATCAAATGCAGGTCAGGAGGAGGTCAACTGCAAGTCAAATGCACTGGACATTGAACTGTGAAGCATCACAAAACTGATCCTAAATACAAGCAGAAAGCTAATTTTCCCATTGATACAAGCCCAAAGACTGTTGACACACGGCCCTGCACAATGTGATATAAATATTCAGTAAATATGAAACATGGCAAACTGCAATCATGTAAATACTGAAGTCGCATACAAAATACATTTAAAGTGATAGTAAACACACACTGTTTAATTCACATTGTCCTTTCTATTTCTGTATGTTTTTCTAATTTCTATACAGCTATCATATGACCCAGCTCTTTCCCAGCCTGTCTGCAGGGAAACCATGGCAGGAGGAGCCTCTAGTCCTCTGCTGTTGGTCACATGTTCAAAACCAAAAAAAAAAAAAAGCCTTTGGAATACAGAGTAAAAATATTACATTTCAATAAACTGTTTGAGGTGATTGTAGCCATATTAGTGCACTTGCGACAGAGACAATTGAGTACTGTCTGTAATACTTTTTTATTTGCACTAACATACAGTTTTTCAGGACAAGCTTTCAGGGTGTGTCCCCTTCATCAAGGTCAAAGCAGTACTTATTCACAAAAGTTTTAGCAGAATGGTAAAAAAAAGCACAAACTCTAAGCCAAAGGAAAAAAAAGAGAAAACCGAACAAACATAAACAAATGTACCTGGCAATGGTAATAAAACTAGCATAGTGGGGACAAACCCTGAAAACTTGCCCTAAAAAAATGTATGTTAGTGCAAATAAACTGTTTTAAATTGTTATATAAATATATATTTGAAATCAAATGTTTATTATATTTTGTCAATAACATGGTGTGGGATCATTTATGCCAGTCATAGGCTTTGTCACACCCCTCCATCCTGTGATTTGGAATAAGAGGGAGGTGAAGCCTCCATCAATCTAAATGTAATATTCCGCCATTGTCTTTAGCTGGTTAGTGGGTATGGAGGAGGAGAAAGGGAGTGGGCTGTCCTCTATCACTGTGTATACTCCCACACGTGTGACTCTATAGTCACATGGGCTGCTCAGATGTGATAGGAAGGAAATGCTCAGCATAGAAACTGACAAAAGTACATAAGGAAGGCAGCGCAAGAACCACACCGGGATGCAATGGATAAGGAAGTCAGGTGAACATCCAGTATAGAAAGGGTTAACAGTTTATTGGTATTGATAACCGAAAAACAAAGTACATAAAATGCTTACATCCCCCTGGGCTGGAGTGGACAAGGGCACCTGGCAGCAAGCTATGCGCTTTATCAAGTCATCGTCTAGGTGACTTGAAAAAGCGCATAGCACGAAACATGTAGTCATGGCAACCATATAGCTTGTGTTCCACCCTGGTTCCTGGTGTTTCCCCGCAAGTGGCGCCTGTCCAGCTGATGTCACCGCTACAGAACTACAGCAGAGTTCTTTCATCCTCGCGCCGGCTGGTTTCCGGCTTTGTGTGCACACATTGCTCAGCAGTCCTGGGAGACTGACCTCCTCGCACACGTGCTGCTTGCTGCCAGGTGCCCTTGTCCACTCCAGCCTAGGGGGATGTAAGCATTTTATGTACTTTTTTTTTCGGTTATCAATAACAATAAACTGTTAACCTTTTCTATACTGGATGTTCACCTGACTTCCTTATCCATTGCATCCCGGTGTGGTTCATGCGCTGCCTTCCTCATGTACTTTTGTCTGTATCAGCACCCTTCCTATGCTCATTGGCTAGCAGCAGAAAAACCGCTGGGGAGCCTCACAGGCTTATTTCTATCCCTCCCCCCTTAAGGCACCCCAGGAGCGCCAAATTTGTGATTATTGCTTTGACTTCTGGACTGGACTTTTTCCTATGGGTGACCTGGGTACGAATCTCTTTACTGAGCCATTAGTTGGCTAACAGCAGAACAACCGCTGGGGAGCCTCATAGGCTTACTTCTATCCCTCCACCCTACAGGCATCCCAGGAGCACCTGGTTTGTGATTATTGCTTCAGCATAGAAACTCAGTGAAAACTGAGTATGTGCAGAGCTGCCAACACTGCTCTACAAAACCCCTAGCTGAATTGGGGACATGAACAGAAAGTGGAGGTAGAGAACAGCAGGATTAGCCAGGTTTTTTGCGGAATACTGAAAACAAATCTCATAGTGAGTGAGTGAGTATGAACAGCATGTAATACACCATTCATTGATAGTTTTTTATGTGGGTTTAGTGAAACTTTAAGTTAATGTTAACATAATAACATGCAATGAAAAGTATTTTCTCTCTTTCATATAATTTACTCCCAGCCTGAAACTTCAGCACTTCTCTTCACAGTGTTTAAAAAAAAAAAAGGTTATATGTGCCAGACTGCCCAAAAGTAATCGGAATGGTCACTGAACTGTAACGTGTGTGATTCTCAGGCACTATGGATACTTTTTGGTGCTCAGTAAACTTCCATCCGCCTCAATAAATTCAACTCAAGTACCTGAGATATGATTTGACAGCGAGTACCTAAACCCCAAAAGTGTATTATTTACATTTTTTTATAACGTACATTGCATTACATCTTGTCATGTTGCATTCTGCCACAAAGCGATACAACGTGGCGTAACTCATTGTGACATGCGATCTATCTCAAGGAAATGTACGGAATTTGTCTGTTGTTATGACTTGTTTACTGTTAAGACACTGTAGAAATGGCATTTTGTTTTGTTTAGCAAATGACTGGGAGTGAATGTCTGTGAAGATCTTTCAATATCATTTATCTTTTATTAAGCCAATAAGGTGCTTACCGATTGCATGTGACATTAGTAGCACCTTAAAGGCTCAACAACATATATTAATCATTTAAAGTGAGACTGAATTATGAAGATTATTTGCTTGCTGCCCCACTCACCCTCCCTAATATATATTTATTAACCACTTGACCTCCAGAAAGATTTACCCCCTTTATGACCAGGCCATTTTTTTTTAAACGGCACTGCATTAATTTACCTGACAATTGCGCAATGATGCGACGCTGTACCCATATAAAATGTTTGTTCTTTTTTCCCACAAATAGAGCTTTCTTTTGATGCTATTTGATCACCTCTGCGTTTTTTTTTTTTTTTTTTTTTTTGCGCTATAAATAAAAAAGATCAATCATTTTGAAAAAAAAAATAAATATATATATATATATATATTTTACTTTCTGCTATAAAACATACCCAATAAATTTTATTTTTTAAAAAATCGAATTTCTTCTTCAATTTAGGCCAATGTGTATCCTGCTACATGTTTTTGGTAAAAAAAAATCCCAATAAGCAGATATTGATTTGAAAAGTTATTGCGTCTACAAACTATGAGATTTTTTAAATTTTTTTTTTACTAGCAATGATGGCGATCAGGGACTTATAACAGGATTGCAATAATTCAGCAGACAAATCGGACACCTAACTGACACTTTTGATGCTTTTGGGGACCAGAGACACTAATACAGTGATCAGTGCTAAACAATATGCACTGTCACTGTACTAATGACACTGGCTGAGAAGGAGTTG
The DNA here is from genome assembly GCF_965119305.1 of Pelophylax lessonae. Classification (NCBI taxonomy): domain Eukaryota; kingdom Metazoa; phylum Chordata; class Amphibia; order Anura; family Ranidae; genus Pelophylax; species Pelophylax lessonae. The sequence continues at coordinate 264,740,762 of NC_138773.1, read as the reverse complement.
ACATCAGGGGTGATCAAAGGGTTAACTGTGTGCATAGGTTGTGCTTACTCACTGTAGGGGAGGTGCTTTGATTTGGAGAAGGCAAGGATCCGTTTTCCTGCTTTGCAGAAATACAGGATCAAAGCCTTGCTGGCTGACAGAATGTCAGTCTGCCTTGCTTAAATAGGCAGACTGCCTTTCTGCATGTGTCCTGAGTGCTTGGCAGGTGCCGGTGGACATCGGGTCTGCCGGACCTGCTGATTGGCTCCCACTGTGTTCAATCACAGCATGCTTCCCAGACCCGGAAGTGTCAGATCACGACTAGGTACGTGATCAACCGCATATTGGCCACCCTGCTGGAATAAGTGTATGTAGAATGGTCACTATGCAGTTAAAGAAAAAAATAGATCTCAGACCAGGCATGCTCCTTTATCAGCACCTATATCATGTGGAGCCACACTGAGCATGTGCAACAAATCGTCTTCGGTCTCCTAAAGGATGATGTCTTCTCAGGCCAGGCTGAAGCTAGAGAAATGCTTTGTTTTGCAGCTGAGGTCTGTTTTGTAATCTGCAACTGTTGTCATTTTCTGGAAATGCAATGCAATATGGCTACCTGGAGCTGTTCTGTACAAAGAATGTGTACTGACCACACCCAAGAAACATCATTTCCTGCTTGTGTGATTGGCTCATCAATTTTCCCAGAAGTCTACCTAAGATACAAGTCAGATTTCTGGCATCCCCTGCAACAAAAACGTCATTTGTGGTGAAATACTCCCAATGGGAACACGTCTAAAAGCTCATCAATTTTCCCAGAAGTCTGCCTAAGATACAAGTCAGATTTCTGGCATCCCCTGCAACAAAAACGTCATTTGTGGTGAAATACTCCCAATTGGAACACGTCTAAAAGGATGCGAACCCAGCAGCTTTAATCATTAGAGCCATGCAGCTGCCACAGCTGATAGATTATTATGAAACCACTCCCATTTGACCCACTCAGCACAGAGGCATAGAGGAACAAAAAAACTATTTCTTCAGAATAACAAAAGGTAGGAATCTGCAACATAGTTTGCTAAAATCCTTGTAATGTACAGAGATCACCCAGTGGGGAATGCTTTTTTCTCAACAAAAGTGGAGTTATGCTTTCAGAAACTTTCACTTTTTTCACAGTGGCTGCTTTGCTGAGCTTTCTCTAGATAGGCTAGTTTCCTGGCTACTGACCCTCTGGATTCATTGACATTGAATACCCATGCACATCAAATAAGTCAGAGTAAAGTTTATGCTCTCAGTTAGTAACTCACAGTACTGAAGCAAAAGGGTCAACAGGACAGCCAGAGAACAAGCATTTGCAGAAAGAAACATCAGCAATGGCCGAAAGTAGTTTATGGGGATAATGCCTGTAGCTGCAGGCATCATCCCAGTATTGTTTTTTCAGCTAACCCCTGACTTTTATGTAAGGCTATCCATGTGGCTAATTAGCTGCTGGATTGCTTTTACAGGCAGTGGGAGGGGTCGCCTTCCCTCTCCTGCTGCCTGCTGGTGCTCCTCTCGGCTCGACTATCCCACCGGCAAGCTCAGAATGAAACTGGAGTTTCTACTGGCTTACCATTAAACTGATCGAGGACCGGAAGGTATATTGTATAGGAAACAGAAAGAGACCCATATTGTCTCACTTCAGGTTTCCCCAGAATTAGACAGTGCCATTTTTAAATTGTGAAAGCATCTGATCACTAGGGATGATCGAACGGTTCGGGTCCACCATCGGTTCGGCCCGAACATTGGGTGTTCGAGGTTCGGCCGAATTTGAAACTTTTTGCCCAAAAAGTTCGGAATTCGGCAACCAGAACCGACCAAAATGCAATGCTTCAGGAAAGGGGCTTTAAAAGCCCGTGATTGGACCAGAACCATTAGCAAAAGCCAATTGAGGGGGCAGGAGAATGCTAGGAATGTGATTGGAGTGTTGTAAGGGGGGATGGGTGCGCTGATAGTGCGTTGAAGCTGCTCCCGGTATTCAGTGCTTTTGAATATAGATAAATGTATATGTGGTGTGGGGTGCGCTAAACAACAAATAAATAATGAATATATAACATATATCTATGTGTGAACCAAATCAACAAAAGTAAATATATATAACATATATCAATCTGTGAAGCCAATTAATAATGCAAATCCATTGGTGCATAAACATAAAAGTTCATAAGTGTCCATAAATATTTTGCAGGTGAGTAGAATTGTATTCTATCCGAATAATACGTGTATCCACCACCGAGTGAAATTCATCCTTACCAAACGGAAATAAATAAGGTGCAACTATATTTTCTTGTGCTGAAAAAATATCCAATCTCCTTGTGAACAAACACCACGTGTAAATCACCAAGAATTAGCCTCTTACCAGATGGTAATAGGTATGCACTTGTTCAGTGAAACCACCGCCTTGCTTCCTCTTTAAAATCCTGAAGTGGGATGTAGAACCGCTCTACCTTTCTTTCTCCACTAGATGGCAACGAGTACCAGCAAGAAACACAGCCTCATCCTTCTTTACAAGCTCACAAAACCACCGTGTATTAAAGGAAAAAAGAGGGCTAATAGTGTATTACCCTTGAGATTTATTCAAAAAACAGTTGATAATGCACTTACAATTAGATGTCTTGTATTCAGCATAAACATAGGCATACAAATTCCTGCAAAGGCTTGCGGCCGGCTGCAGCATGGACCGCAAGTTGTGTGTGACGTGTGCGCCTCCTAATCTGACCGGTTTCTTCCCATAGGACTTCTACTGAGACAGGAGTACTGGCGCATCGTCACTTCCGCTTTATTTATACAGGTGGAAGCAGATTGTCTAACTTCCGGTGTCTGCAGAGCAGGTATTATAAAACATCGATCCATAGCACATCCTGGTGACACAGGAAGTAAACACTTCACTTCCTGTCTGCACAGGAAGCAAACACTTTACTTCCTGTCTGCAGAGCAAGTGTCTGCAGAGCAGGTATGCTTTGGAACTTCTGGCTGATAGCAATTTAAGGCAAATTGCTTAAATATGGGTAACTTTCCTTGTGTTAAAAGGAATATATAAAAACATACTTTATTATTTGTTAAAAACAAATGTATAAAAACATCGATCTATGGCACATCCTGGTGACACCGGAAGTAAACACTTTCCTTCCTGTCCTACAACACACTGCTTTAGGAGCGTAGTGGGAAAGGGGTGACACCGGAAATAGGTGTATAATAAAATGTATTGAACTATATTAAACCATATGCTCCAATACAAATTTAAAATAAATGTTAAAAGATAACTAAAATATAAAACCTGCCAAAATATATGTGGGGATCAACAGTTATTAATGTGTGCGTTTATGTCCCACTCTATGTTGAGTCCCCGGGGTCTGGAGCAGCCGAGCTCATATATCCAGAAGGTTTCCCTCCTGGATATAGACCTCCTCAGATTGCTCCCCCTCCAGTGTGGTGTATATTTCTCAATAACGATGATTTTTAACCTCTTGGGATTTTTTTCTATGACATTGGGCGAAGTGTTGGGATACACTATGCCCAGGAAAAGCTTTGTGTATGTTGGTCAGATGTTCTCCAATACGTATGGCGGCAGTACGTATGGTTCTTCCAACATACTGGTAATTGCACTCACACTGTAAAAGGTATACAACCCCTTTCGTATGGCAGGAAATAAAATTTCTAATGGGGTACTCTTTACCTGTCACAGTTGAATGAAATTTATTAGTCCTGATAGTTTGAGCTTCTTTACACACTCTGCAACTCCTGCAGGGAAAGAAGCCCTTCATATCAGGAAAAATTTTTGGGATGGTAGGAGGATCAATGGGATTGGGGGCTACCAGATCTCGTAAGTTCTGTGCCTTCCTGTAAATGATAGGTGGAACTTCTGGTAGCATGGGTCCTAAAATTTTATCTTTCTGTAGGACTCCCCAGTGTTTCCGGAATACATGATTTAGCCACTTGTAGTTTTGTGAGAATCTCGTAATGAAAGCAAATTCAAACTTGGAACTGTTTTTTCCTGGGTTTGATACAACCTAAGAAAGTTCAGAACCCAGGAAAAAACAGTTCCAAGTTTGAATTTGCTTTCATTACGAGATTCCAACACTTCGCCCAATGTCATAGAAAAAATCCCAAGAGGTTAAAAATCATCGTTATTGAGAAATATACACCACACTGGAGGGGGAGCAATCTGAGGAGGTCTATATCCAGGAGGGAAACCTTCTGGATATATGAGCTCGGCTGCTCCAGACCCCGGGGACTCAACATAGAGTGGGACATAAACGCACACATTAATAACTGTTGATCCCCACATATATTTTGGCAGGTTTTATATTTTAGTTATCTTTTAACATTTATTTTAAATTTGTATTGGAGCATATGGTTTAATATAGTTTAATACATTTTATTATACACCTATTTCCGGTGTCACCCCTTTCCCACTACGCTCCTAAAGCAGTGTGTTGTAGGACAGGAAGGAAAGTGTTTACTTCCGGTGTCACCAGGATGTGCCATAGATCGATGTTTTTATACATTTGTTTTTAACAAATAATAAAGTATGTTTTTATATATTCCTTTTAACACAAGGAAAGTTACCCATATTTAAGCAATTTGCCTTAAATTGCTATCAGCCAGAAGTTCCAAAGCATACCTGCTCTGCAGACACTTGCTCTGCAGACAGGAAGTAAAGTGTTTGCTTCCTGTGCAGACAGGAAGTGAAGTGTTTACTTCCTGTGTCACCAGGATGTGCTATGGATCGATGTTTTATAATACCTGCTCTGCAGACACCGGAAGTTAGACAATTTGCTTCCACCTGTATAAATAAAGCGGAAGTGACGATGCGCCAGTACTCCTGTCTCAGTAGAAGTCCTATGGGAAGAAACCGGTCAGATTAGGAGGCGCACACGTCACACACAACTTGCGGTCCGTGCTGCAGCCGGCCGCCAGCCTTTGCAGGAATTCGTATGCCTATGTTTATGCTGAATACAAGACATCTAATTGTAAGTGCATTATCAACTGTTTTTTGAATAAATCTCAAGGGTAATACACTATTAGCCCTCTTTTTTCCTTTAATACACGGTGGTTTTGTGAGCTTGTAAAGAAGGATGAGGCTGTGTTTCTTGCTGGTACTCGTTGCCATCTAGTGGAGAAAGAAAGGTAGAGTGGTTCTACATCCCACTTCATGATTTTAAAGAGGAAGCAAGGCGGTGGTTTCACTGAACAAGTGCATACCTATTACCATCTGGTAAGAGGCTAATTCTTGGTGATTTACACGTGGTGTTTGTTCACAAGGAGATTGGATATTTTTTCAGCACAAGAAAATATAGTTGCACCTTATTTATTTCCGTTTGGTAAGGATGAATTTCACTCGGTGGTGGATACACGTATTATTCGGATAGAATACAATTCTACTCACCTGCAAAATATTTATGGACACTTATGAACTTTTATGTTTATGCACCAATGGATTTGCATTATTAATTGGCTTCACAGATTGATATATGTTATATATATTTACTTTTGTTGATTTGGTTCACACATAGATATATGTTATATATTCATTATTTATTTGTTGTTTAGCGCACCCCACACCACATAATGTGATTGGAGTGATAAGGGGGTCCCTAGACCAATCATTAGTGAATACGCCCCCCAGTATATAAGATAGCCCCCGCCATATTCCTAGCATTGTTATACTGGACATGGAAGAGAGTGGAAGCAGTTCTGTTAATTTTACTTTAAAAGTGTCATTTAGCATTTATTAGTGTGAGGAAAGGGATATCTAGTGTAGTTAGAGTGCTCCTTTACACTTAAGTTAGCTTCAAAAATTTAGTTTCTGTAGGGAAAGTGTTAAGTGTAAGGGGACCGTAGTGTAGTGTAGGGTTAACTGACAGTGACTGCTATGGAAGGGTGACAAAACCCTTCCATAGCAGGGTGACCGCTATAGAGAAATGATCATTTCTCTGAGTTGCTTCGGGACAGGAATATGGCTTCTCACCAGCAAGCATTTTTCATGCTGCAGGGGTTGCCACTGCCAGTGCTTTTTTGAGGACATGTTTGATGTCAGACATGACATCTGAACATGTGTATAGGGGGTATATATACACATATATGTCTGTATATATACCCCTAGACATATATAGGTGTGATAGTAGCAGAAATATATGCTTGTGCTAATGAAATCATTTACAGTAATATATTTCTGCTACTATCACACCTATATATGGCTAGGTGTCTATATACATATAATTATGTGTGTATATATACCACTATACACAAGTTCAGATGTTTTGCCTGCCTCAAAAGAACCCAAAAAATGCCAAAAAAACGCTAGTGTCAAAAAAAAAAAATGCCCAGGTGTGTTTTTGCTGGCATTTTTTGGGGGGTTTTGGAGGCAGGCAAAACATCTGAACTTGTGTATAGTGGTGTATATACACACATACATATATTTATATACACACCTAGACATATATAGGTGTGATAGTAGCAGAAATATATGCTTGCGCTAATGAAATCATTTACAGTAATATATTTCTGCTACTATCACACCTATATATGGCTAGGTGTCTATATACATATAATTATGTGTGTATATATACCACTATACACAAGTTCAGATGTTTTGCCTGCCTCAAAAGAACCCCAAAAAATGCCCAAAAAAACGTTAGGTACACCTTTTAGACCCCCCAGATACGAAATCACACAAAAAAAGTTCTTAAAAATTGTAATTTTTGATAAAAAAAGGCAATTATTGAAAAAATTAAAAAAAAAAGAGATTTTTTGATTTTTACTTTGGATTTCGTATCTGGGGGGGGGGGGGGGGTCTAAAACGTGTACATGTGAAGTTTCAGCTCTGTAGCATGTCCAGAACCATAAAAAAAAAGATCGTTTGTATTAGAACACTTTCAGCTCAGGGGGTTGGCTTCTCTTCTCGGTTTTCACACCTTGCCGGTTTAATAGCAGGCATTTTTTTGGGTTCTTTGCAGTCAGGAAAAACATCTGAACTTGTGTATAGTGGTACTGTGCACAAGTTCAGATGTTTTGCCTGCCTCCAAAAACCCCCAAAAAATGCCAGCAAAAACACACCTGGGCATTTTTTTTCTTTTGACGCTAGCGTTTTTTTGGCATTTTTGGGGGTTCTTTTGAGGCAGGCAAAACATCTGAACTTGTGTATAGTGGTATATATACACACATAATTATATGTATATACACACCTAGCCATATATAGGTGTGATAGTAGCAGAAATATATTACTGTAAATGATTTCATTAGCGCAAGCATATATTTCTGCTACTATCACACCTATATATGTCTAGGTGTGTATATAAATATATGTATGTGTGTATATACACCACTATACACAAGTTCAGATGTTTTGCCTGCCTCAAAAGAACCCCAAAAAATGCCAAAAAAACGCTAGCGTCAAAAAAAAATGCCCAGGTGTGTTTTTGCTGGCATTTTTTGGGGGTTTTTGGAGGCAGGCAAAACATCAGAACTTGTGCACAGTACCACTATACACAAGTTCAGATGTTTTTCCTGACTGCAAAGAACCCAAAAAAATGCCTGCTATTAAACCGGCAAGGGGTGAAAACCGAGAAGAGAAGCCAACCCCCTGAGCTGAAAGTGTTCTAATACAAACAATCTTTTTTTTATGGTTCTGGACATGCTACAGAGCTGAAACTTCACATGTACACGTTTTAGACCCCCCAGATACGAAATCCAAAGTAAAAATCAAAAAATCTTTTTTTTTTTTAAATAATTTCCTTTTTTTTAAAAATGACAATTTTTAAGAATTTTCTTTTGTGTGATTTTGTGTCTGGGGGGTCTAAAAGGTGTACCTGTGAAGTTTCAGCTCTTTAGCATGTCCAGAACCAGAAAAAAAGATCATATAGGTGTAAAAGGAGGGTCCCACATCCCTGTTCTACTGAAAAATTATCCTTTTTTTTCATGGTTCTGGACATGCTACAGAGCTGAAACTGCACATGTACACTTTTTGGACCCCCCAGATACTAAATCCAAAGTCAAAATCAAAAAATCTCTCTTTTTTTTTTCAATAATTGGCTTTTTTATCAAAAATGACAATTTTTAAGAACTTTTTTTGTGTGATTAATAGTTAATGGGGCATGACCCAGAACCCTAGGGACTTTTTAGGGGCATTTATTGGGTTTTAGGGCTTAAAAATTGTGTTTTTTGATTACCGAAGTTCGGGTCCCATTGATTTCAATGGGGTTCTGAAATCCGGGCCGAACTTTTGGGAAGTTCGGATGTTCTGGCCAAACCGAACTTTTCAAAAGTTCGATCATCCCTACTGATCACACCAATCATGGTGTGATCAGATGCTTTTAAGGGTAGAGGAGACATCTGGGGTCTAGTAGACCACAGATCTCTAAGTAAAGAGTACCTGCCACTGCCTATTGCTTTTTTTAAGGGATGATTACAAAATTTAAAAAAAAATGTGTAAAAATAAATAAAATAAAAAATAAAATACATTTTAAAGTACCCCATCCCTTTGTGCTCTTGCTCAAAATGTGAACGCATGCGTTGGTCCTACGTGCATGCAATCGCACCACACATGTGAGATATTGCCATAAGAGCAAGAGCAATAATTCTAGCACCCGATCCCCTGTGTAAATCTAAACTAGTAACCTGTAAAGGTTTTTAGAGTATTGCCTATGGAGATTTTTAAATACCCTAGTTTGGCGCCAATCCATGAGCATGCGCAATTTTAACCACTTTACCACCGGAGGATTTTGCTGTCTTACGTTCAGGTCACTTTTTGCGATTCGGCGCTGTGCGACTTTAACTGACAATTGCGTGGTCGTGCGACGCCGTACCCAAACGAAATTTACGTCCTTTTTTTCCCACAAACAGAGCTTTCTTTTGGTGGTATTTGATCACCTGTGCAATTTTTACTTTTTGCGATATAAACAAAAAAATAGCGTTTATTTTGAAAAAAATAACAATATTTTTAACATTTTTTTATATGAAATTCCTCCCCAAAAAAATGTAAAAATCAAAATGTTTTTAAATTTTTGGCCAATTTGTTTTCTGCTACCTATGTTTGGTAAAAAAAATCACAATAAGCGTATTTTGATTGGTCTGTGTAAAGGTTATTGCGTTTACTAACTAAGGGAAAGATTTCTGTCATTTTTGGCGTTTTTTTTTTTTTTAACAAGTAATGGTGGCGATCTGCGATTTTTTTGCGGGACTGCGACATTGCGGCGGACAGATCAGACCCTTGGCTGACATTTTTGACACTTTTGGGGGTACCAGTGACATTACTGCAGTAATCAGTGCTATATATATGCACTGTTACTGTAAAAATGACACTGGCAGGGAAGGGGTTCATTTTATTGGAGAGGGAGGGGTTAATGTATGCCTGGTGCTTACTGACGTGTGTGGGGGGAGGTGACTGAGTGAGTCAGGGACAGATCGTATGTTCAGCTATGCTGAACACTGCAATCTGTCACTCCTTGTCACTTAGGAGATCCGCCCGCTCTGTTTACACAGGCGGGCGGATCTCCAAACTAGATTCCTCGACGATCGGGGAAGAGCAGCGGCGATCGCTGCTGCTCCTCCCCTGGCCCGACTCCCGATGTGACTGAAAACAGCAGGTGCGTGCAGCCTACAGGGGGAGCAGTCCAGCGGCGTAGTATTACGTCGCTGGACGATAACGAACCACTTTGCCGCAGTACAGTCAACGTAACCGTATATTTTACCAGACAATTGGGATATTGTGTTTGTGTGCATTAATATTTATTCATTTATTAAAGCGAAAAATGAATGTACAAATATCGCGTGACATAAAAATTGCAAAACAAACTATTTTATTCTCTAAGGCCTCTGCTAAAAAAAAAAATATATATATATATATATATATATATATATGGGGGTTCTAAGTTATTTTCCAGCAGAAAATGCAGATTTTTACATGTAAACAGAAAAGACCTGGTCTTAAACTGAAGATTTCTTTTAATACCTTCCTAAAAAGAAACTCAATTGTAACATTCTGATTTCAGTTGAGGCATTTATCAACAAGTGATTTAATCTCACACCCAAAAATTATTAAAACCAGATGTAGAGGTAAAACTGAAATGTTGTGATATTACAGTGAGCTTTTGTCGATTTTATGTTATCTTTATTTTATGTTTTTATCTTCATCTTAGCAATTGTTCTGCAGTCATTCTCAATACAGTATTATGTATTGCCCGTTGTATCAATGCCCACTACTGGTATTATGTCTGAACATGTTCAGAAAGGATGCTAGTTGCAGTCCTTTAATGTAAATATATCAAACAGTCAAACAGCAAGCAAGACAATGTACAAAACTGTACAAAACTGATTCTAAAGACATGGAACAACAATAAATGAAAATACAATTAAATTTTTAAAAATTACAATAATAACTCTAAACATGTATACACTGAAAAATATCAGCATTTACCTTTAAGTTGCCCCCTCCCTACATATCGAGGAAGAATGTGACTGTCTGAAGGGGGCTCAGTTGCACTGACAATATAACAAGATACGCTGCATTGCAATGTAAAAATGTTTTATTTTAATTATCAAGCGGTTCAGCTGGGAACTGGCTATATCTACAGGTACAGTAGAAAACACCTTTAAGGACAGAATGTGTTATCCAATTACACTCAGTATCCAGTTCCCCTAAATCACCATCCTAATTACCCAATACAGAATGATAATCATTCTGTTTATAACAGCTAGTTTACAAGAGAAGTGACAGGAAATAAATTGAAAAGTTGAAGAGTGTGGCAGAAAATTGTTCACACCATGGCTGGCCACTTATTAGTGAGAGGCAGTTTGAAGATAAACATTAATTTGTCCTCATTGCCTAGACTGGCAGATGTCACTTTGCCCAGGGAGGGACCTGAGCAGCAGAGAGTTTGCTCATGATGAAATGAGAATGCAGAAATGCAAGTGGACCACAGGGATTTCCATGGTCAGATACGGGCAGCACAGGGCAATATTTTCTGCTCAGTCCTTGTTGACTACCGGAGTGGCGCAGGAGAATTCTGCGTGTGCCATCAAATTGCTTTATCTTTTCCTTTATTGGCAGGTACTTATTAAACTTGTAGATAATAGCTGTTTGCACACATTTGGACTGCTAACAACTGTTAAATGGCTAATTGCTTCTACCCATTAAAACATGTGAGGTGGAAAAAAAAAAGGTATTTGCTGGGTGAACGTGTAAATGTGCACATTACATAAATGTTAATTTTAATGAATGTGCCTTATAATTTTTTATCGTAAATGAAAGTAAAAGGAAATTTTCTGATTGTTCTGATTGTAACAATATTATTGCAATATTTTTATAATTTTTACAATATTATTACAATGTAACATCAATGGGTGAGCTTGAGTTTAATTATAAACAGTGTTCTAATTTAGAGTTATATTTATTTTATATAAAAAAAAAAAAAATATATATATATATATATAATATTTACACACAAAGACTTGAGTACATATGTACATGTACCACATTTGCATTTCAAAGCTACAGTGCACTTTGCTCACATTGTAAACAATTTCAAATGTTGCCAATACATAAGGCAATTGTCTAATTACAGAAAATAATAATGGAATCTTATTTGGCCTAAGTTACTCGCATTTACAATGTCTTAATAGATGCATCAGGTTGCATTGATGCTATGCAATCATATAGTGTATATTTGTGTATGGTTAAAAAAAAGGCATTTTCATGTTATGCCATGCTGTACAGTTAAAGGTAATGGGGAATGCAGCAATTTTTTTTATGCAAATGCAAAAGAATACACATATATATATATATATATATATATATATATATATATATATATATATATATATATATATATATATATATATATATATATATATATAGTATATATATATATATATATATGTATATATACTGTATATGCAAATTTAAAAAAAAAGCAGCGATAAGGTAAATATAATACACAATTTCAAAGGGCTGATACAAAGGAGTATCCAAGTAAAGAAGGTGACTCTATAAGTTCACAGTGTACAGTAGGCTCTCAATCCTGGGCATCAATGAAAGATGTATGTAACATAAAATGTACATGTGACGCTGTTGTCGGGGGTTATTGATGGTGAGGTTCTATAACAGCTGCTGTAATTAATCGAGTGAGAGGAGTTTTTTTGCAGGCTAGTGAAACTTTTCCCACATGGATGAACCCACGGTCAAGAGACGTTAGGCAACATTAACTGCCTGTGTATTTCTGCCGAGGCTCTGGAGGAAGCTGGCTGGGAGCTCAGGCTCTATTACTAAGAACGATGGGACACAAGACATAAGCGTCTACCTTTCATCTTTGCTGAGATTTGGAGAGGGTTCAGACCACAGAGGCTTCTTAATTCTCACTAATTCATTTGCTTTCCTGATTCACTTGCCTTGGATAACCTAAGAATGATAATGAACCAACAAGGGGAGTGTGCCTGGCGCTTCGTCTTTGAATGTGCTCAGCATGGATCGAAAGCTTTCTGTGAATTTTCCAAGAGGAAAATAATCTTATTACTATTGGCAGTGATTGCTTGTCACGAGGTTGGACAGTATTTTATTCCCATGTGTGAACCTTTCAAAATATCAGCAGCTATTTTTTTTTTGTAGTTATTATTTTATTTTATTTTATTTATTTTTGTACACACTTTGCTTTATTTATCTTTTTTAGATGTTATTTACATTTTTGTATTTTATTTCATTTTTGCCTATTACATTTATTTTATATAAGCTTGCATTAGTGAATTTTTTAATGCCCATTTTTTTTTTTTTTCATTATATTATATTTCATGCCTTTCTTTGTAATTAATGCACTGCAAATATTTATCTGCTATACATTATTATGCATAGATTCTCTCAGCCCAGAGCCAGCTGCTAATAACCTGTTTATTCCCCAGCAGTAAATCAGACTGAAATCCCAGCCCAGCTGCAAAAGGTCATCAATAAAACATGACACATATAGATTAAATATAAATACATTCATTTTGACGGTCATTGTTTTTTCGGCACAGTAACAAATGAATATAGTAACGCTGGCCGTAACAAATTGGTTTGTTTGGCAGGCTGCTCTTTGCATTTTTTTTTGTCCCTAAGAACAGTTTACATAGATTAAACAGTAATATTTTATTGAGCAGGCATTAAACAAATTCTTATTTTGGAATACAGTTAAGTCAATTGCCAGAGGATGGAGGTAGGCCCAAATGCCTATCATGTAATATGCACGGTGTCTGATTTGATGATGTCATTGATGTCATTGCATCCAGTGAAGTTAGTGCATGAAGTATCATCATCACACTACCATTTAAATTGTTTTGTTTTTTTAGAACGGCTGCTAGGGGACCTCATAGGAATACAGGCCTTGTTTCAGTTATGACCACTATCCTCCTTTTCCTACACCAAATTATCATTGTATTGGTACCAAAATGTCCATATTGGCCCTGGATTGGCATAATTCCCTTAATAGGAGACCAAAAAATTTACACAGTGTGTTTGGAACCAATTATTATTTGAACACAAAATGTACCCACCATTTTATATTTTGGATAAAGAGAGGAAAAATTACATTTCTATCAAATGTTTACTGCTAACCCAGTGTCTCAGTTATGGAGATTTTCTACCATTTCCTGTACTGGTGAAAACACAGGAAATAAGGAGCTCTCTGACGGTCTAACGATTTCCTATTCCACTAATAAAAGTGTTTTAATTGCTGTCTGTCTTCAGATTGCAGAGATTCTCTTTATCTCCTGTCTTGATTGCACAATAGGAAGTGAAGGGAAATCTCCATAATGAGAGCAAAATTGCAATAACAATGTCAAAACAAATACTTGACTTGAGGTTACAATCTTACGCCATTTCAATAAAACCTAACAAAAGTTTTGGATAGAATTCTCATCTAAAGTGATTGTAAAGGATAAAATTTTATTTTTTAAATATTACAGACATATTATACTTACCTGCTCGGGGCAATGTGTTTGCACAGAGCAGCCTGATCCTCCTCTTCTCTGGTCCCCTGCTGGAACTATTGGCCCCTCCCCCGTGTCGAGGACACCCATAGCAAGCCACTTGCTATGGGGCACTTGTGCATTCTCCCTCCAGAGCCAGTTCTGTGTCCAAAAGATACACAGAGTGTGTCTTTGTCCCACCTCCCACTTCCTCCCCACTGGCTATGATTGACAGTAGCAGGAGCCAATAGCTCCAGCTGCTGTGTCTGAGCCAATGAAGAGAGAGAAAGCTGAGATGCCATTGCTAATCTCATTCTGAATATGTTTCCTGGGTGTGCTGCTGATCCAGTGGCATCAATAGGAGTACAAAGAAGTTCTGACCTCATTTCTTCTTCTCTAGGTGCATGCTTTTTTTTGGGTTGTAGATACGGAAAACAAAGTCAGAAATAGATAGGCAACTAGCAATTTCAGGTCAGCAAGTATTCTACTGCATTTATGTTATTGCATTTCTTTCTTGGCATGTTTCCTTTACTATTAGATTTAATTTTAGTGCTTTAATAAGCATCATTCACAGCACCCTTGCCATGCACACATTTTTTTGTGGTTTTCCAAAAATCGGATGGAAACCTTCACTATAGTTGGAGATAGAAAGTGGGTGTGGGGATGCTTTGGTAAATCGCTATGGTATAGTGATAAACATCTCTTACTGGTGTCAAGGTGAGCACAATTAAGTAATTAATGTGCTCAAAAGTGTGAATATAAGGTACTCACTGGGTGTTTGTGTATGACTCTATATAAAGAGTGCTGAGTAAACCAGAAATGTGACAAGTGCTATATCTTCCAATTAATAACGGTGATGAATTGGAAGATATAGCACTTGTTACTTTTTTGGTTTACTCAGCACTTGAATATAGATAGATAGATAGATAGATAGATAGATAGATAGATAGATAGATAGATAGATAGATAGATAGATAGATAGATAGATAGATAGATAAATAGAGAGAGGGAGTCATACACAAACACCCAGTGAGTACCTTATATTCACACTTTTGAGCACATGATTACTCAATTGTGCTCACCTTGACACCAGTAAGAGAAGTTTATCACTATACTATAGTGATATACCAACGCACCACCACACTAGAAATGGGCTGAACACCCTCCTGTTTGTGTTGTTCGAGAGTTTTGGTACAAAACCAAAGGTTTGGACCCAAACCCCATTGAAGCCTATGCGACCTGAATTTGGAAAATCAAAAGTCCCTATTTTTAAAGTTTATATGCACATTATTGCCCATAAAAAGGTTATGAGGGCCCGGGTACTGCCCTGGGGGACATGCATCAATGCAACATTTTTTTTTAAAAGATCGTTTTTACAGGAGCAGTGATTTTAATGATGCCTGGAGTGAAATAATAATATTAAAAAATTCCTTTAAATCTAGTGCCTGGGGTCCCCTTAGTCTGCCTATAATGTAGTTCATCTGTATCATGTATATAACCTGCTGCAGCAAAACTGACATTTATAAAGAAAATAAAATGACATTTAAATTGCCGGCAATACAATACCATTGCAGGCAATACCAAAATGTACCGGGTCTGGTGTGGATTTTAAGGGGAACCCCACGCCAAAACTTAAGATGGGGACAAGGGCCTCTTTCCAACAAGCCTGGGCTGTGGTTGTGGGGGTCTGCTGGGTCAGTGACATTACAAGGGGTGTGGTGCCACCAGGTGAAGTCGTCAGGTGGCTCTGCCTCTTACCTGTCAAACAGCAGAGCCGGTAGTGGGCAGTTAGACTTAGTCGTGGGCAGAGCTTTATTTTTTCTTTTTTTGGATCCGGCGGTGCTGTCAGCATCGTGATTGATGATCTGTCTCCATTAGGGGACATTGTTTTTTTATTTTTAATAGGAGAATTATCAAAAACTAGGTCTGCGTTTTTATTTCTTTTTGACACTTTGTTTGGTGAATGAGTAGGGGGTACAATGTACCCCCTACTCATTCAAATAGGGAGGGGGCCAGGATCTTGGACCCCCTTGGTAAAGGGGGCTTCCAGATTCCTATAAGCCCCCTGCACACAGACCCCAGACAACCACAACTCGGGGTTGTGGGGAAGAGGCCCTTGTCACCATCAACATGGGGACAGGATGATTTGGAGTGGGAGGCAGAGCTCCGCCTGCCCCAAAGCACCCCCCCATGTTGAGGGCTTGTCCCTCCATTTCCTCGCCTGCCAGGCTGCATGCACGGATAAGGGTCTGTATGGATTGAGGGGGACCCTACATCTTTTTTTTTTTACATGGAGTTACCCTTTAAATCCATACCAGACTACCAGACCCAAAGGGCGAGAGAACCCCCGCACTGTTTTTTTTTTTCATATTTTGTTTGCCGGCAATGTTTTTTTTAATTCAGCTGTCAGCGGGAAAGCCCATTGATAGCTGATGACTCATCCATTGTTAGGGACACGGCGGGCTTCCCAGCTCCTTAACAACCAGGTATTTACTGTGACCTGATTAGGCAAAGCGTTGCCCAATCAGGGCTTAGAATGCACTGTGCAGCATGCAGTGCATTGTGGGCGGCTCAGCATGGCAGTGAACAGGCGATGTTTGGCCCAAGCTTTTACTCTTCTTAAACCTTTTGCCCATCTCTACACCACACCTACTTTCTATCTCCCACGCAATTGTGATTCTATCACAGTAGCTGTTCAAGTGGAGGCAGCAGCTTTCTGATTATATTTACATTTCTTTTAATTAACCATAGCGTGGAACTATTTTTCTTATTGTATCCTTCAATACAGTTTGCATCAAAAAAATTATGTTTTATTTTATTTTTGTTTGCTTAGGTAGAAATCAACAACATTTAGACAGTTGAACAAGAAGCAACCTTCCATCTTTCCTGAACGCCAGGTAAGAGCCAGGGTCTCTGTTGCATGTCCCCTATTTGGTCCTGCACTCATTATATATGGCAAAACCTTTAGATCAACATAGTAAATATTGGAATTAATTGAGTGGTTGTTGAGAAAATACCTAAAACCTACGGAGATGATAGCATTGCTTGAGGGCTTCAAAATCTTTAAATCACTTACTGTATCAGCCTTGAAGGCCTATTCTCAGATTGTTGTATGATCTTTTCAACAACATGGGACATGTATGGCAAATTAACCTTCTCTGCTTTCTCTTTTAATCATGTATGGCAAATTAACCTTCTCTGCTCCATTGTATTGATTGTAAAAAAAACAAAAAAAAACAAACAAGCCCAAAAAAATATTCTAAAATTGTCAACAATGAATCAATGGAATCAAAAAAAGCTCATGAAACCTATTCGTTGTAAAATACTAGAGATAATAAGAAACACTTCAGACTTTCACATTGGGTTTTATTTCCGACAGCTCCTGTTACTATGTAAATTAACATACGACCAAACACTCCCACGTTGATGTCATGATTCCTTAATGGTTCTGTCACACTCGGGCTTTCTCCTTGTTAGTAGAAGACACCTCAGGGAATTGCAGGTCTCATTTGTTAAAGCCACAGCACAGCTCTTAGACTATAATAATAGCCATTGAAGGAAACTGGAAAAACTATATACCAGAGTTCTCCAAATTCTAACTATAAGGTTATCAATTGTCTAATAAAACAGTCTGTTCAAGCAGGACAATATGTGGAAGTGGAATATTTCAGCTCACGCAGAACCTCTTGGGAGATGAAGCTATCAATCATCGTTATGGTTTTTGAACCGGAACCATGATTGACAGACCTGGTTCTCAAGGGGTTATAGAACAACTGCTAGCTTTACTGCACTATCCTCAGTGGTGAGCTACTAGTCTTCTATGGTTGCCCAGTTGTTAAAAATCACACCTTCCCTTGAGTCCAACATTCCATTGTGAATAATAGTTTATTATTATTTTTTTAAAGATGCCAAAGGATTAAATTTGCGCACTGGGAATCTAATTACTAACAAAATATGTGTTCAACTGCTGATTTAGGATAGTGTGAATTGTATTTATAAATATTTTAATCAGCAGTAGTTGATAGTAAAATAATACCTCTAATCTAAACAATACATTCTTAAAGAAAATGTATTTGATTAAACATCAGATATTAAAAATACATAGCTGTTTAAGGAAATAAAAGTGTAAAACATGTTGCAACAGCTATACAGTATCCACCACAGTAGTCCCTGTATATGCTATACTTAGGACATGTCCAGATTCCTTGTTAAGATAAATTGCATCAGAAGCTCTTTAGCATCTTATCTCCATGTAATTCATTAATTATTCACCCTGCTAAATCATTTTAGCCATTGGCAAGCTTAGAAAAAGGTCAGATGACATAAAAGCATAAGCATTGAATGAGCTTGGATAAAGAATAAAATATTTGATTCATTATTTTTTAACCTGGGGATACCCATACATAGTATAGTTTGCATGGCATGTTAAGACATTTTTTAAGAAAACCTTCGGAAAGCATGAAGGCTGCCATTAGTGAGCAGTCCTGAAATTCTGGCTGCCTGTTTCAAGACTACTAATAAGGGTTTCTGCTGACTTCAGGTCAGTATAACAAACGGTCAGTTAGCATTTTAAAATAAGGGCAACAATGGCAGCCTCTGTTTTTCTCTCACGGCAACCCATGGGCATAAGATAAAGTCCTCCTGATCCAGACCCTTTCTACTAGATTGGGCAACAATATAGGGTTTATGATACAGCCTAAAACAGGCTTCCTAAAAATGTCTATATATATATATATATATTTTAAAGCCTGTGGTGTGTGAAACACGCTTGAACTAACACACAGTGCAAAAAAAGTGCACACACAAAAGTGAGAACACCAAAAATTGCACAGGATGTACACATGGTCCTCCCCTGAAGAGGAAGGACCCTTACCCTAATCCCCTGGGGTGCAAGGCTCCTGAGAGGGACTGAGATACTCACTGGCCCACCTGCCCAAGACCAGGCGGACACCGTTCCCTGGGAGGTCTGCTGAAATAGACCAACCCCAAGTACTAGGTAGGTTTACACTAGCCAAATCGCTGAAAAAGACTGTCAGATGTTCAGGAGGTGATCCTGAATGCAGCAACTATGAGCTAAGCATTTTCTTGCTGTTGCAGTGCAGCTAATAGCCAAGTCTGATAGAAGTGTTGTTATCCAGCACATAGTGGTAAATAAGTTCCAAACAAGATTTATTGAGAAATTATTTTTGAACATACAGTACAAAATGTGTCAAGCATATTGTTATATAATCAATGTGTTGCAAAAAACAGTTGGATAAATGTAACAGGTACAATAGTTTTCATGCCTAGGGGCTACCAGTACCCAACATTAATGAAGGCTGTAAGTATTAAGCAATTGATAATGAACTTCAAACAACTAGGTTAAGCCCAAACCAGTATGTAATGAAAAGGGTATTTGAAGCAGTGGTCCTCAACTCCGGTCCTCAGGGCCCACTAACAGGTCAGATTTTAAGTATTTCCTTGGGGAGATGCAGACTAGAATACTGCAATCACTGAGCAGCAAATTATATCACCTATGATGTGTTTCAGTTATCTTGCAAACCTGGCCTGTTATGGCACTTTTCCACTGCAAGTACCGGCTCGGCTCTACTCGGCCCTGCTTGGCCCGGTTTGCTTTTCCACTGCTGGTACCACATGGTATGGTGTTGGAACGGTTCGGTAAGGTACGGTATGGTTTGCTTTTCCACTAAAGTAGTACTAAAGTTAAGTGGGTGGGATAACAACGGGGTGGGTGGGATTCTCTGACCAATCAGTGGCTAGTAGTGACTGCATGCAAAGGATTGTGGGATATGGTACTGGGTATGGTACCTCTTGGAACCACAATCAAGGTGGTACTGTTTTTGAGAGCCGTACCATTCGGTTCCATGCAGTGGAAAAGCGCGGCTGTACCGTACTCTACCGAACCGTTCCGAAACCATACCATGTGGTACCAGCAGAGGAAAAGCACAAAAGCGAGCTGAACCGTTCGGTTCCATGCAGTGGAAAAACGCCATTAGTGGGCCCTGAGGACCAGGGTTGAGGAGGGTTGGTTGGAGGAACATAAAGTGAAAATAGGAGGTTTAATTCAATGAAACCCTCCTAACTAGGGTTAGGAGGAGAGGTGGTGGTGAAGCTTTAGGTTAATATATATTAAAATAAAAGGAGGGAGAAGATGAGGGATGAAAGTTGAGGGATGAAGGTTGAAGGTAGAGAGGGAAGATGGGTGGTCCATCATGAGATCTTTTTGGTGGTGGTTTTTAGATCTTCCCTCCTTGTTAGATGAGTGTTGGGTATGGGGCAAACATATTGCTTGCCCATTTGCAGGTTAAACCTGGTGGGTAGAGCAGGCTTTTGCATTGATCAGTGGTGCATTATAGAAACCAAATGGCCCAAGTGGTTGTGAACTTTGATAGGGAGTCGTTTGCCAAGGTAATGAGTTCTTCCACATCCAAAATGTTATGGAGACATGTGCAATTTTATGAAGACACCTTATGGAGGTGAGCGATTTTGGTAGGTTCTGTTGGGAAGAGACGTGTGGTGAAAAAGAAACTGTGCTGGGGAGTAGTCTAAGGTGTATGAGAGAAAGATTACAGAGTGTATTCCTGTCCAGAAGGGTTGAATTTGGGAATATGTCTACCAGATATGCAACAGTGTGCAATAATCTTGATGGCACCTCCAGCATTGTTTGGGTAGATCTGGATTAATTTTGTGTAGATGAGAAGGAGTCTATCTCGATAAGAGTTTATAACCGTTTTCTTGCATAGTTACGTTAACAGAACCTTATTAATAAAAGGGAAGGGGGAGGAAAACATGGGGGGGGAAGAGGAAGGAAAGGAGGGAGGGGGGAGGGAAGGGAAAAGAGAAGGGACAAAGGGAAAGCATTGGAGGATAAGTGGGACTTTGAGTGAGACTCCTGCCTTGGGTCTCCATCCCTGTATACATGACATATAGAGCACATGGTGCTCAAAAAATGTTTGGGACTTTATATGAGATGTGGCCACTGGGCACATGATGTTATATATGATATTCCATATACCTAGGCTGGTAAGCACAAAACAAGTATAGAATCAATTAACATCATGTGTTTTAATATTGTATAAATGGCAGTTGACAATAATATATGAATACGGTAAAATAAGGGTAAAAGGGGTATGTATATATAAGGTTTGGTAAAAACTGTAACAACATAAATCAACATTCAAGAAGGTACTACAAAACATTCGTGTATGCCGGATGAAACTTGTAGGTAAATTGTTTGCCTCATAAGCTCGACGCGTTTCGTGAATAACATTTTTCACTTCCTCAGGAGCAGGCATGGTCATAACATCTAAAAATATACACATACATATGTGATATTACATCAAATGGAGGAATGTTTTGTAATATTAGCGTAAGAGACTGAAGCTTACACATAAATATGGAATGTCAATCAGGTGCTGGAATCGCCCGGAATTGAGTCCATAATGGGAACTGAGAAAGCGGCCTCCACAAACACAGCCAAAGCGCAAGATCCATGGTGTGGTAAAGAAATCAGGAAGAGGTATTGAAGGGCTCGATTTGGTAATAGCATGACACTGTACAAAAAGATATATATATGCATATATGTATAAATCAAACCAGTGATCTATATATAAAATTCATAAGCATAAAATGGTAAAGAAAGATGAGCCCAAACCATATGAAAAAAGTGAGACCAAATCAGAATACCGAAACCCCGTGGAGACAGAATGGCGGTCTGCGTTGTAAACACGGCAGACTGCTGTTCTGTCAGGGGTCCTGTGTGCCTCTTATTTAGGAACACAGGTCTCTGTGTTCATGCAGCAAGCCCATCCCCCACACAGTTAGAAAGCACCCCCTGGGGACACATTTAACTGTTTGATTGCCCCTGGTGTTAACTCCTTCCCTGCCAGTGTCATTAGTATAGTAACAGTGCATATTTTTAGCACTGATTACTGTAGTAATGTTACTGGTCCTCCCAAAAGTGTTAAAAATGTCAGTTAGGTGTCCGATCTGTCCGCCAAAATAGCGCAGTCCTGCTAAAAATTGCTGATCGCCGCCATAATTAGTAAAAAAAATAAAATAAAATTACATAAATCTTTCCCCTAGTTTGTAGATGCAAAAACGTTTGCGCAATATACACTTATTGGGGATTTTTTCTTACCAAAAATATGTAGCAGAATACACATTGGCCTTAATTGATGAAAAAAAAAAGATTTTTAAGTTTTTTTTATTGGGAATGTTATATAGCAGAAAGTGAAAAAAATATATATTTTTTCAGAATTGTCACTCTTTTTTTGTATATAGTGCAGAAAATAAAAATCGCAGAGGTAATCAAACACCACCAAAAGAAAGCTCTATTTGTTGTAAAAAAGACATAAATCTTATTTGGGTTCAGAGTCACATGACCGCGCAATTGTCAGTTAAATTTACCCATACGTGCCATACCCACACAACCTACTCTATACATCATAATAACAATAACATTTCTAACCATTATTACCAAGGGTCTTAACCACTAGGGATGATCGAACTTTTGAAAAGTTCAGTTTGACCAGAACACCTGAACTTCCCGAAAGTTCGGGTCCGGATTCCAGAACCCCATTGAAATCAATGGGACCCGAACTTCAGTAATCAAAAAACACCATTTTGAAGCCCTAAAACCCAATAAATGCCTCTAAAAAGTGCATAGGGTTCTGGGTCATGCCACCGGGACTATTAATCACACAAAAAAAGTTCTTAAAAATTGTTGTTTTTGAAAGAGAGCCAATTATTGAAAAAATTATTGAAAAAAAAATGAGATTTCTTTGGATTTAGTGTCTGGGGGGGGTCTAAAACGTGTACCTGTGAAGTTTCAGCTCTGTAGCATGTCCAGAACCAGAAAAAAAAAAGATTGTTTGTCTTAGAATTGCAGTAGAGCAGGGATAGGGCTCCGCTATTTACACACCTGGCAGTTTTTGTTGCAGGCGTTTATTGGGTTTTTTTGTGGACGTCTTTGGAGGCAGGCATGACATCTGAACTTCTGTGTAGGGGTATATATACACACACACATATATGTATATATACACATACACGCATATAGGTGTGAAATTAGCAGAACCCTTTGCCTGCGCTAATGAAATTATTTGCAGGGATGTGGCTCTGCTCCTATCACACCTATATGTGCGTATGTGTATATATGACCTAACTAGTCCTCAATTGTTTACTTCGTAAATAATCTTTATTTTTACATTTATTGCAGGGTGCACCAATGGCCATCAAAAAACCAGCCTGGTGGGTTTCTCCATTCTGATATCCAGGCGGTCCTGTCTTTGGTAGCAGAAAGAGAGAGAGAGATGTTTCCCTCCTCATGCTCATTCAGCTGTGTGAATGAATAAACTGACCCCTGTTGTTTAAACTTCTATAGATTTATGGTGACCAACCCTGTCATCTACCTTGTCAGGCCTTTCAAATCCAAGTGCCTGCATCATCCTGTCTTTAGCCCTAATGAAGAAGGAGCGCTGAGCCCCCGAAACGCATTGGCTGTTCCAAAAAAAATCTTTTAAACGTTTATACAAGCTGGTGTGGCACTTCCATCATTTGAAAACTTTAACAAACCCCGTTGGGTGTCCAGCAAGACCCCACAGTTGCTGGTGAACAGCCCCAAGGACCATAAACCACCTCTCCCATCAAAATACATGTGCATAGGGTTCAGCACTCCTACATCACAAAGATTACATCCACCCTGTCAGCGGACAGTGTTCAGTCTGGCAAATGGCTTGAGTCATGGAATGTCTACATGCTTCCCTATACCTAATATTAGCAGGTATCTGCAATGGATGTGACAGAGCAATGGTTGTGCACAGTGAAGGATAGTATATGTAGGTCAAGGAGTGGACTTGTAAGACAATGGGCAAAGTAACAGATTCTATTTAGGCTAGTCATGTCATAGCAATAAATGACAAAATTAAATGTTTTCCTGCTACTTGCTATCTGCAGTTGGTAAATATGAAATATTTATATACAATATCTAATTTCTATGTGATTAAAAAGGAAAAAAAATGTCAAAATGTATTTTTTAGTCCTTTTATTTGAATTTTATAGAATAAAACACTTTATTTTTTTTTAAGATAAATGTTTTAAATAAAAAAAATAAAGGTTTTAAATAAAAAAAAAATGAATTTGTGCAGTTGTGTAGAGTCCAAAATCGAACGGTTTAAAATAGCTTCTATAGTCATGGAATAACTGTGTTCATAAAACTACAAAAGGAAATACAAATTGGCATCTTGAGTTGCCTCCAGGTTCTTCTGCTCATCATTCCACAAGATATGTTACAGATTCCTTACTTATACAAAAATGATTCAGTTGTTGCCTTTTGTCACATGCAAAAACCTATAATCCGCACATAAATGTAATTTCATCCACAACACATGCTTATGTCTTACAAGACACTTACGATACCTATATACATACTAGATATAAGTATGTAAATTGGGACTCTTCACCAAATAGATTTTCTTTAATTCCCAGCCACTAAAATAAAACATTACCCAACTCACGGCTGTTTTTAGAACCTGTGATGTTTAACGCTCATTATTTCCCAGGAATGTTGAGAGCCTTTCTCAATATGCAGCAGTCAGCAGAGAAAGCATTGCTGATGAATAGTACATTCTTATCCTTTATCATTCCTTGATATCTAGTGCTGTTCCAAAACTGCAAGCTATAATGATCAGTACAGACATAAGCATATGTATAACAATATACAGCATATATTTTAAATGTATTGGAAGGCCATGTCTGAAAAGTGTGGAATTGCGCTGCCCATCTGTAGCAGATTGGCTAATTAGGATCATATTATTTTAATTTCTTTATCTTAAAAAAAGGTAACATATGTATTTGTTGTTGTTTTTAGCTTTCTCCACAATAAAAAAAAAAAGTTTTATAAAATGAACAATTTTGTATACATAATCAATTTATTCAGATGTTTTTTTCCCATAAAAGGTTTAAAATAATCACAAAATTCCTAGGCCGAGCGGGACGGACGTGCCAGATGAGAGCTCCGACATTGCGGCTCTCAATCGCCTTCAATCCTCCTTCATCTCCCCTCTTTGCGGGCCACAAACACCTTTGGGAGACCCATCTGAACCCCCAGGACTGATATTGGCCATTATTTAAAAGAAAAAGCTCGGTCTGAATGATCGTTTTTTTTTGAGGCCTACTCAAACACCGAAGCCGCGGCCTTTCCTAGAGCGGGCCGCGGCCGCGATCGCGATCATCAGTTTCCGGTAAGACCGAAGCTCACAGGGGTCATCCTGGGTGCCTCTTCACTTATCCATCCCCTCCTGCTCCTCACAAAAAGGCCCCCAATAACACCTACAGCTCCCCACAGCACAGCCGGCCGCCATCTTGGCTGCAGAAGGGGACAGAGACATTCAGCAGGCAGCACACCATTCAGCAGGCAGCACACCACTCACCCTGTCCAGCAATCGCCCCTAAATAATTTCTAGTTCTGCTGGCTGCATTCTGCACATCCGCTAGCCCCTCTCTGGCATCACTAAAAGTTTGGCACTAGTTGCACATGGCGGGGAATATGTAAAGAAGGGGCTCCCCCACCCGTCCACCTGATACAGCAGCATTTGAGGCAACCCTAAAAAAGCTTTAACATGGGAAAATTGGATAGATCCTCATCCTCAACCCGCTCTCGCTCTCCACGGGATCAAGAACAGCGTTCAGGGATCCAGGTTCCGGACATGTTTAAAAAACAGACAGGAGAAACTGTACATGTAGCAGCACAGGCCGCTCCCAACAGCATGCAGGTGAAACAGGCACACACACCACAGGCACCAAGAACCCCTTCTTCTGGTGATCTCACACCTTGTCCTCTTGCCCAGAATATGCGCACAGATATGCCTGGCCATGCTTCATCCTCACATTGTGTATCACTGCAAGATCTTAAAGCCATAGCAGACGACATTAAATCTACCATTTCAGCTACCTTTTCAGCTGCCATTGCTGACCTTAAGAAAGAGATGCATAACATTTCTGACAGACTGGAAGAGGTGAAAGAAATTACTGACAGGCAAGATGCAGATATACTGAGTGCACAGAGAGAGATATCTGGTCATTCCTCCCAGATCAGAGACCTCCATAGACATCTGGAGGATCTTGAGAACAGAGGTCGTCGAAACAACATCCGCATTCGCGGACTCCCTGAATAAATAGAACCTGCCCAACTGACTCAAACTGCCCTCACAATCTTTAATGACCTGCTGGGGAGACCACCCAATACCCCAATAGAAATAGAGCGGCTCCACAGGGCCCTGAGACCTAAAGGAAGGGACTCGGACCCTCCAAGGGACATTATTGGCTGTCTAGCACAATTTAAATTAAAAGAGGAGATCCTCCATAACGCCAGGATAAGAGGTCGCATACTTTATCAGGGCACTGAGGTAAAACTATTCCAAGACCTCTCCCCAATCACCTTGCAAAAGCGCAAAGATTTACGTCCATTATTGAACATCTTGAGAGAAAGGGAAATTCCCTATAAATGGAAATTTCTGTTTTGTCTGTTTGCCGGCTCCAGGGGTCGCTTTGCCTCACTCAGACATCCTGAAGATACTGCGACCTTTTGCAATTCTCTGGGCATACCTTTAATAGAGATTCCTGGTTGGTCACATGTGAGCAGACAACCTCCTAATATGCAAATAGAGGACATGAATGTTCATCATCAAGAGGACCCTGAGCACTGCGGAAGACATCGACCTTCACCCAATCGTCCTGCCTCACCAGGACACAGGCAAGGCCGTAACCAGGGCAGCGCCCCTTCATCTCCTGCCCATAGGAGACCTCGCTTATACTGAATACACCCTCCTCTAGCTTCACCTCCTTGCATTCCACCCCGGTATATGACATTCACACTGTTTTCTTCATCAACCGTCAGAGAGGATGTATACTAAAGGAACGCTCTGCTGCTTTAGGAATGCTCTGTATCGGAATCCAAGAGTACAAATGTGATGTCAGATTATCATCACTTTAAACCACGACTCTAATTCACATTGGAACCTGAAGAAAACCCGTTTTTGCGTGCCTTTTTTTTTTTTTTTTTTAATGACCAATTCGCAGCGGCTCACAAGGACCTGAGAGTGGCTACCCCTGGACTCTCTAGGGACCGAGGGGGAGGGGCCTGCTCTCTTTTCTGCTTAGGCATATTGTTTTTCAAGAACTAAGGTGCTGATTTATACTTCTTAATGATTTGCAACGGTTTCACACGGGTTTGTAAGTGCCTGGTTGAAGGGCGAGTCAGGTTTATGGTTCTACTCAGTTCATTACCCAGAATCATATACTCTTGTTTATTAGTCTAAGTTTAATATTGGTTCGGGTGAGGAGCACTGGAGCAATTATTCGGGATCCATTCCATGGGTTTCTTTTAAGATCCCCATCGTGGCTCAGTTCCGATTGATGTCACTAGATGGCGATATTTCACAACTTGTTATGGTTATATATTAATGTGGTATCAAAGTTTTTAACTTTTCGTCCTTTCATTCCCATTTCTTATCTTTTGACCATACGCAACAGAAACTTTTGCTCTTGCGTGATATGTTCCAGTGCTCCTCTCGGGACACATGTATGTGCACACAGTTCCTCACTCGACCTCAACCTATTCCACAATGCTGGTGCTGTCTACACTTGCCAAAGGTAATTATCCTTACAGTTATAGTGTTGTTTCTACTCCCATATTGCTTTTATCCCAGGTTCAATGTTACCTCATAGAAATGAACACCTAATAAGTTTTTGTTCGGGTGGTCGGGTGGGGGTACCATGGGTTTACCCCACATTTTGGTCAATCTTTGGTACCCTCCAGATACCGCACGCTTTCTACCCACACAGCTCAGATTTGAGCTGACTAAATCCAACACTTTCTATCCCTATAGCAGTTAAGGCAGGTCTTTATCTGCTGTTGGTCCGTGATCCCCCTCCTACTTCAAGGGGGAATTGCTCTCTTTTTTCTCTCTTCTTCTCTTGTTTCCTAACACCCGCTTCCCTTCCCTTTTTTTTCCTTTGTCTTTTCCCACCTCCTTCCCTTGTCATCTGTGATTCTCACCATGATGGATACTCCATCACACACACCTGCATTCAAACATCTTAAAATTATCTCACTTAACACTAAAGGGCTAAATGTTCCTGAAAAAAGGTCCAAACTAATCTTCTATCTCCACTCTCTTAAAGCAGACATAGTATTTTTGCAGGAGACACATTTCAAGACTGACCGTATTCCGAAATGGCATGTCAGAGAATTTCCGTCGATGTTCCACGCGACTAACAGCCTTGCCAAAACCAAGGGGGCTTCTATTCTGATAGCGAAACACATCCCTTTGGAAATCACTGACACCCTGATTGACAAAGACGGCAGGTACGTGTTCATGAAGGGTTCCTTGTGGAACACTCCACTGACTTTGGCTAATATCTACGCACCCAACACAGCACAAGTTAGTTTTTTTAGAGAGATGTCCACAATCCTCACATCATTCCAAGAGAGATGTCTCCTCCTCGGAGGCGACCTCAATCTTGCAATTAATCCCATAGAGGTCACCTCCACTGGGACCTCATCCATGCCGTATAAGGTCATATAACAGGTCAAGAAACAACTACAAGATCTGTCCTTACACGACACTTGGCGCCTTCTAAACCCATCCGGCAGGGACTATTCATTCTTCTCCACTCCACATAACAGATATTCGAGGCTGGACTACCTCTTTATCACGCAAAAAGACATCCATCTACTCAAAAAAGCGACTATTGAACCAATGTGTATCTCAGATCATTGTGCTATCTCTGCCACACTTGCGATCCCTCAAATTAAAAAATCTGGCGACTAGACCAGTCTATTATTATGCACACCAAAAACGCGGAAATAATTAGAACTCAACTATCTGAATATTTCCTAACAAACGATACATGTGACATGGTTCCTTCCACTATATGGGAGGCACACAAGTGCGTTATCAGGGGTATGCTACTCAAAATGGGGGCACATAGGAAAAAAGCAGCACAAAAAAGAATTTCTGAGCTCTTCTCGCAAGCTAAGAAACTGGAACTCACACATAAACGATCGCATGCTGTACAACATTTAGAGGAGTTAGATCAGGTCAGGAATAAGATCAGAGAGTTTTTTAACATCAAAGTCAGGAAGCGCTTCATACTATCACAAAAGCTATTCTACGAATTTAGCAATAAAAGCAGTAAATAATTTGGCCAGGGCCTTGGCGGCAAAAAGAGCTCAGAACACCATCCACTGCATAACAGACTCCACAGGCAAAAAGAATCACTCCAACTCTGAAATTGCACAAGCATTCACTCAATACTACACCTCTCTCTATAACCTACCACCTGAACACAAACCTCAAGCGACTGATAGTTCTAGAGCTGAAATTATCAGGGATTACCTACTTCAAAACGGCTTCAAACCACTCACCAATCAACAATTCTCCAATATTGACGGACCACTTACGAGTGAAGAATTTAATCTGGTTCTGAAGCAAATGAAACCAGGGAAAAGCCCTGGCCCTGACGGTTTCTCTCTAGCCTATTATAGATCCTTTGCAGATATCTTGGCCGTACCCTTTCTGAAAACATTCAACTTCAACAGTCTTTCCAATTCGAATTCCAGCCACTCCAGACTCCTGGAAGCACATATTTCTGTTATACCAAAAGCAGGGAAGGATCCCACACGAGTTCAAAACTACCGTCCAATATCACTGCTCAATGTAGATCTGAAAATATTTGCCAAAATACTAGCTAACCGCCTCCTTTCTTTCATTCCATCCCTGATTGACTCTGACCAAGTTGGTTTTGTGCCTGGCAGGGAAGCTAGGGATAACACACTTAAAGCCCTTAATATACACCACATTCTTTCTTCTTCCTCACAGACCGGCTTCCTGCTATCTCTTGATGCGGAGAAGGCATACAATAGGCTTGCCTGGGACTACTTGGAAGCGATCCTTCAGTCAATCGGTCTGGGACCCAGGTTGATGTCCCTCATACTTGCACTTTACCACAACCCATCAGCAAGGGTACGTGTGAACGGCTCGCTATCGAATGCCTTCTCCATCAGCAACGGAACCCGTCAGGGCTGCCCCCTGTCTCCTCTCCTATTCATACTCACACTTGAGCCCCTTCTCAATAGTATTAGAACAAATCCTAACATTTCAGGCGTACACTCCAACTCTAACCAATATAAGATTGCTGCCTATGCAGACGATGTTCTGCTGTTCCTCTCCAACCCCCTTATCTCAATCCCCAAAATTACAAAAAGAGTTGAAATTATTTCAATACAATTCTAACTTTAAAATAAATAGATCCAAATCGGAAGCACTTAACATATTCCTCCCTGACCCAATAGTTGAGCAGTGTAAACAATCCTTCCCCTACGAATGGAAAACGGATACCATCACATACTTGGGTATCGAAATCCACACGGATCTAAATAACCTATTCAAAAAAAACTATCTTCCTATTTCACAGGATATTTTCCAAGACCTTAAAAAGTGGAATAAAGTACACTTTTCATGGTTTGGTCGTGCTGCAATTGTCAAAATGAATGTGCTTCCGCGTATCCTCTACCTATTACAAACGGTTCCCATTCAACTGCCCTTACACTTCTTCTCCACTTTAAAAAAGGCCATCAGATCCTTTATCTGGCATCACAAAGCCCCTCGCACTAAATTTGAGACACTCTCAAGACCCAAATCCAAAGGTGGAATGGGAATCCCAGACATCTACTTGTACTACCAGGCATCACACCTCTTACGCATAGCAGACTGGCACGCACAGAAGCACAAAAAGGATTGGGTTGAATTGGAAGAATCTCTCTCTCAGATTCCCATTCAAAGTACCCCTTGGCTAACTTATTCCTCCTTACAGGACTCCCTAAAAAAACACCCGCTAATAGGTCCCACCATTCGTTGCTTTCATACAGCAAACGCCAAACACCAACTAATCCGTAAACATAGCCTCCTTACTCCTTTACTAGACAACTCGCAATTCCCTCCGGGCCAATCCTCACACACCCTGCGCTCGGTTCCCAATGATATAGGAATTCGCATTTTCCACCTCTTACAAAATGGGAAATTTCCTAACTTTCAGGATCTCAAAAATACTATACTTAGTCCCGCATTGACCTGGTGGGAATACACACAACTCCATTACTTTGTCTCTGCACGCCTGAAAAAAAATCCTAAAGAGACACCTTTTTCCAAATTTGAACAAATTTGTGCACTTCAGCAACCCCAGCGACACCTGCTATCAGCTATACACTCTCTCCTTTGGGATTCCTGCCCTATACAACTTGGCAAACTGTGTGATGACTGGGGCATTGATTTGGACTTATCTCTGACAGACCCCCAATGGGAAAAGATATATCGTAACATCTTAAAAGGATCAATAAATGTATCCATTCAAGAAAATAATTATAAAATACTTACCAAATGGTACCGCACCCCATTCCTGCTCAACAAATATAAGATATCCCAAATGAATGTTGGAGGTGCAAACAATCTCATTCAGATTTACTACATATCTGGTGGTCCTGTCACCTGATACAGCCATTTTGGAATACGGTCAAATCCTACATACTCAAAATAACCACTCAAGACTTACAATTACATCCAGCTCAGTTCCTACTGCACTTTCACCCCAACTCTCCACCTAAGTACTTCAAATCCCTTCCTATGATTATGATAAATGCTGCCAAGCTTTGCATCCCCAGACTTTGGGGTACCACAAAAGTCCCATCCCTACATACTTGGCTTACCCAGATCAACAAAATCTCCGAAATGGAGGAGCTCATATCTACAGTTCATGACTCTCCAAACAAATATCTTAAAATCTGGAAAGATTGGATCATTTTCCGATACTCCGCCGAATATGAACAGCTTACTAACTCTTCTACTAATTAGTTAATCCACCTCCTCCGTATTATCATTTATCTTCATGATCCCTTAAGTGGCTTAGACACATAAGTTTGGGATTTGTCCCTACCCGCCTCCCCTTTGCCCACTCTCCTTGCCTTCCCTCTCCCTCTTCCCCATCTTACTTCTCTAGCTTACTTCTTCCCCTTCCCAGCGGACCCAATGCTGGTCAGAGGGTCCGCTCCCCCACTTCCTCTGATATTCTACCTCTTACTCTGTTATATTAGCCTTATTAAGCGGAAAAAGATGTTAGCCCTTAGTAGCCATATTTCATGGGTTATGTTGTTTCAACATAAAACTTCTCTCTCTAAAGGGCGAATCACCTCAGTTTTATCATTCCTGTATTAACACGTGTTTCAACATACGTTTTCCTTGACATCTGATTATTTCTTTTGCCTAATGTAAACTGATACTTACTCGTTTATAATGTTTTTGGATCAGATATGATTGTTATTTCTTCATGCAAAAGTATAATTACATGTTGTTAACCTCATTACTCTTCAATAAACTTGTTGGAAAAAAAAAAAAAAGTAAAAAAAAAAAAAAAAAAAAAAATTCCTAATCTACAATTATCATATATGCACACCGAGCTGTACATTTTTAACATTTTAAATAATACTTTTAATACTTTTTTACAAATTGTGTAAGGGGTAGCAGAGGAGCTTTTGCAGGTATGAAGTGCAGGCACCTAGTGTCCAAATCGTTCTGTAATGGCCAAATGCTGGTCCATTCTAACATTCTTCCAGGCAGTGTCAGAGCATGTTTCTAAATGCTGCCCCGATACATTGCCATTAGTGTTGAGCGAACACGGACTGTATTATTCGTGTTCGTACCGAATAATTGGATTTTTGTTACCCGAACACGGACCTGAAAACTTTACTGTATGTTCGGGTTTAAAATCCGTGTTCGGTCAGCCCCAGCGTGCTGCGTCATTCTGCTGTAGTTTAGGGACAGAGCAAACATCATACGTGCTGGCTGCTGATTAGGGACAGACAGTGATTCTGTGAAAAATTGTGTCCGAAAAGAATGCAGGGACAGGTCGGAGTGAAGGCAGGGTCAGTGTTCTACATCGATTTTGCTGTGTGGGGGGTGGTGCAGTGAACGATCTTATCGAGCATATTAGGGCCAGGCTGCAGAGATTAGGCAGGGACAGTATACATCGATTTTGCTGTGTGGGGGGTGGTGCAGTGAACACAATCTTTTTGCCCTCACTTGAGCCCACTGAGGAGGAGGAGGAGGAGGAGGGAGAAAAAAATCTATTTTTATCAGTCAGTTGTGTGCAGCATTCATCTTAGATCTATTTTACTACAAGTTAAAAGAGGGTTTTTTTCCCCCCTTTATAGCCTTTTTGCTCCAGTGCTGACTGTGATAAGACACTGCTGTGTTCACATGTGCTATTGAGTGATTTTCAATTTTATACACTTTTTTCTATGCCACTATTCAATATACACCCTTTTGGGTTAAAAAAAAATTAATTGTGGCATAGTCTGTACTAATCTATTTAAAAATTACAAACTTAAAGGGGAATTTTCTTTTTTTTTCCCTTCATAGCCTGCAGCAGAGCTGACTGACATAAGACACTGCTGTGTTCACATGTGCTATTGAAAAATCACCAATTTTATATCATATTTTCTATTCCGCTATTCAATCTACACCCTTTGGGGTAAAAAGAATTAAATTGTGGCATAGTCAGAATGGGTACGTGTGAGATACACCTTTCCAATTTTTGGGGCGCATCTTACACCGCCCGAGGATTGCAGGGTGCTTCAGTTTGCCTCCTGCCTGTTCCGAACTCCTCCTACTCCTCATCCTGCCTTTAGGGTACAAAAAATAGTAATCAGGGCCTAGTCTGGGTCTGTACGTGTGAGATAGATACACCTTTTGATATCATATTTTCTATTCCGCTATTCAATCTACACCCTTGGGGTAAAAATAATTAAATTGAGGCATAGTCTGTATCGGTACGTGTGAGATACACCTTTCCAATTTTTGGGGCGAATCTTACACCGCCGAGGATTGCAGGGTGTTTCAGTTTGCCTCCTGCCTGTTCCAAACTCCTCCTACTCCTCATCCTGCCTTTAGGGTACAAAAAATAGTAATCAGGGCCTAGTCTGGGTCTGTACGTGTGAGATAGATACACCTTTTGATATCATATTTTCTATTCCGCTATTCAATCTACACCCTTGGGGTAAAAATAATTAAATTGAGGCATAGTCTGTATCGGTACGTGTGAGATACACCTTTCCAATTTTTGGGGCGCATCTTACACCGCCGAGGATTGCAGGGTGTTTCAGTTTGCCTCCTGCCTGTTCCAAACTCCTCCTACTCCTCATCCTGCCTTTAGGGTACAAAAAATAGTAATCAGGGCCTAGTCTGGGTCTGTACGTGTGAGATAGATACACCTTTTGATATCATATTTTCTATTCCGCTATTCAATCTACACCCTTGGGGTAAAAATAATTAAATTGCGGCATAGTCTGTATCGGTATGTGTGAGATACACCTTTCCAATTTTTGGGGCGCATCTTACACCGCCGAGGATTGCAGGGTGTTTCAGTTTGCCTCCTGCCTGTTCCGAACTCCTCCTACTCCTCATCCTGCCTTTGGGGTACAAAAAATAGTAATCGGGGCCTAGTCTGGGTCTGTACGTGTGAGATAGATACACCTTTTAATATCATATTTTCTATTCCGCTATTCAATCTACACCCTTGGGGTAAAAAGAATTAAATTGCGGCATAGTCTGTATCGGTACGTGTGAGATACACCTTTCCAATTTTTGGGGCGCATCTTACACTGCCGAAGATTGCAGGGTGTTTCAGTTTGCCTCCTGCCTGTTCCGAACTCCTCCTACTCCTCATCCTGCCTTTGGGGTACAAAAAATAGTAATCGGGGCCTAGTCTGGGTCTGTACGTGTGAGATAGATACACTTTTTGATATCATATTTTCTATTCCCCTATTCAATCTACACCCTTTGGGGTAAAAAGAATTAAATTGCGGCATAGTCTGTATCGGTACGTGTGAGATACGCCTTCTAATCTTTTGGGGCGCATCTTCCACCGCTGAGGATTGCAGGGTGCTTCAGTTTGCCTCCTTTTCCGAACTCCTCCTACTCCTCATCCTCATCCTGCCTTTAGGGTACAAAAAATTGTAATTGGGGCCTAGTCTGTGTTTGTACGTGTGAGATACACCGTTTTATAAAAAATTTTCTATTCCGCTATTCAATATACACCCTTTTTGAGTGTAAAAAATTAAATTACGGCATAGTCTGTATTGGTACATGTGAGATACACCTTTTTAAATTTGTTTGGCGCATCTCCTTCCACCACCGAGGATTGCAGGGCGCTTCAGTTTGCCTCCTGTTCTGAACTCCTCCTACTCATCATCCTCATCCTGCCTTTAGGGTACAAAAAAATTGTAATCGGGGCCTAGTCTGTGTTTGTATGTGTGAGATACACCGTTTTATAAAATTTTTCCTATTCCGCTATTCAATATACACCCTTTTGGAGTGTAAAAAATTTAATTACGGCATAGTCTGTATCGGTACGTGTGAGATACACCTTTTAAATTTGTTTGGCGCATCTCCTTCCACCGCCAAGGATTGCAGGGCGCTTCAGTTTGCCTCCTGTTCCGAACTCCTCCTACTCCTCTTCCTCATGCTCCCTTTAGGGTACAAAAAATTGTAATTGGGGCCTAGTCTGTGTTTGTACGTGTGAGATACACCGTTTTATATCCTTTTTAATATTCCGCTATTCAATATACACCCTTTTGGGGTGAAAAAATTAAATTTGCGGCATAGTTTGCATATTTGACTGTGAGATACACCCGTGCGATACTGTTGTTGTTTTGTTCCGCTATTCAATAAACACCTTTCTAGGGCAAGATCATAAATTACAGAAATATGAGGAGACCGTCAAATAGGGTCCGTGGCCTGGGTCATGGTGCTGCTGGTAGAGCTCCTGTTGCAAGTAGAGGACGTGGTCGATCTGTGCCAGCTACACGCACAAGTGAAACACCTTCCTCAAGTGTGAGTAGGTGACAGAACCTGCAGCAGTATTTGGTAGGGCATCATGCGCCTCTAGAAGTGATGAGGCCAGAAGAAGTACAGGCGATAGTAGATTGGGTTGCTGACAGTGCCTCCAGTTCCTTCACATTGT
Source organism: Pelophylax lessonae (assembly GCF_965119305.1). NCBI lineage: Eukaryota > Metazoa > Chordata > Amphibia > Anura > Ranidae > Pelophylax > Pelophylax lessonae. The sequence continues at coordinate 264,704,744 of NC_138773.1, read as the reverse complement.
CTTCCACCCAGTCTACTGCAGAAAGGACAGAGTTGGCACTTGCAGCCGATGTCCAACCGTCTTTCACCTCACCCCCTTGCAAATCAGGCAAGCAGTCTGAGCCCCAAGTCATGCAGCAGTCTCTTCTTCTTTTTGATAACTCTGTCAGCAGGCTTTCCCAGGGCCATCCACCTAGCCCTGCCCCAGAAGTGGAAGAGATTGAGTGCAGCGATGCCCAACCACTTATTTCTCAAGATGAGTACATGGAAGGACCATCACAGCACGTCTCCGATGATGACGAAACGCAGGTGCCAACTGCTGCGGCACTCAGAATTGTGGAGACTGACAAGGAGGGCAGGGGTGAAGACTGGGTGGAAGATGATGTGGAGGACGATGAGGTCCTCGACCCCACATGGAATGAAGGTCATGCAGGTGACCTGAGTAGTTTGGAGGAAGAGGCCGTGGTCGCACAGAGCCACCAGGACAGCAGAAGAGGGATCAGGGTGCAGAAGCGGAGCGGCCGTGCCCTAGACACTACGCCTGCTACTGCCCAACGCAGCAAGGGACCGAGCACACCAAAGCCAGCTCAAAGGAGTTCTCTAGCGTGGAAGTTCTTCAGAAAATGTGCTGATGACACGAGTGGTTTGCACCCTGTGCAATCAGAGCCTGAAGCGAGGCATAAACCTTCTCCAATTTCCCTCTGAATTGACTCCCATATCTCGCTTTTAAAGAAGGGACTGTTTTTCTCCCCAACCTCCAGAATGGACCATTTTGAAGTCTATAAGGATTTCTGCTTATTCCTTAGAAAGATTTACCTCTCCTCATTGTTTTCACATGAACATGATGGAGCGGTTACTAATCTTCAGTCGCTTGACCCTTGTGATAAGGAAGCATTAGATATCCTTGAGTCTTTGCTTGATGAGAATATTGATGATCCGCTGGATGAGGAAGTGTTTTCTGGTTCTTTCCGCAGGAAGTGTAGTCTACAAATTAGGTCCACAATTATGCCAAAGTTTACTACCAATAAATGGTTGAGTACCTTCCTGATGTTGGTGGAGGAGGACCTTACTAAGTTAGACTGAAGCCTTCCGGCCCTCGATAACTTATCTCCTGATGAAAGATCTGCCCTAGAAGACCTAAAGAATGCAGAGGGTATAGTTATCAAGAAAAGTGATAAGGGTGGGAATGTGGTACTCCTGTCTGAGACTAGCTATGAGGCAGAAATTTGCCGACTACTCTCAGACAGCAGTACCTATAAAAAACTAGACTATAACCCCTTTCCACAACTTGCAGCAGAATTACACATCAAATTGTCCCTTGCCTTTGAGGTCAACCTGATCACCAAGTCAGAAAAAGTCTACCTTGAAACATCTAACTTTAATCTACCGACTTTTTATATTCTTCCTAAATTACACAAGGATTTCTCCAATCCTCCTGGTCGCCCAATTGTATCGGCAGTGGGTGGACCTCTTGAGAAACTCGGTAGATATTTAGATTCATTTATCAAGTACTTGGTGATCGACTTGCCCTCATATGTAAGGGACACCGGTGATGTTCTGCAAAAGATCTGTGATCTAGTGGTCCCGGATGGTGCCATTTTAGTGGGGATAGATGTTGAATCATTGTACACATCTATCCCTAATGAATGGGGGATTCTAGCCGTTTATCATTTTCTTAAACAAAAATACCACCAGTTCGGGGCTCAAAATGAGTCTCTTGCCGAAATTCTTGAATTTGCGTTGACAAACAATTTTTTTCAATTTCTTAGCGGTAATTTTCAACAAATATGGGGGACCGCAATGGGAGCCCCATGGGCCCCATCCTATGCGTGCCTCCACCTGGGTCTCTGGGAGGAGGAAACCGTATATGCTTCCTTGATGTACCTCAGCCATGCTAAGACCTGGCTGAGGTACATCGATGACATATTGGTTTTGTGGACTGGCTCTAGAGGTGACCTGGAGGAGTTCATTTTTGAACTCAACTCCAATCCCAGGAATATTAGGTTAACATACACGGCAGATATCTCTGAAATCTCCTTTCTGGATCTTAAGATTAAGATTGATCAAGGTCGACTATCGACCTCTACATTTAGAAAGGAGACTGCCGCCAATACCTTATTACGGGCAGACAGTTACCATCCTAAGTCCCTGATCCGTGGGATCCCTGTAGGGCAGTTCATCCGAGTTAGGCGTAACTGCTCAGATCCTGGTGAGTACCAACAGGAGGCTGCCAAACTCTACTCCAGATTCCGTGAAAGAGGTTATCCTCATAGAATATTAAGACGTGCCAAAAAACTAGCAGGAAAACGTACCCGTCAAGAAATCCTCAATTCCACTCATAAACGACAATCTGAACAGAACAATCACCCAAGGTTGATTACAAAATTTGGTGGCCAATGGCATGAGGTCAAAAACATTCTAGAAAATCAATGGCACATCTTACTTAGGGCTGAGAAAATAGGTGATATCGTAGGACCAAGGCCCCTAATGGTGGCCAAAAGAGCCAGTAATCTGGGTGACCATCTGGTCCATTCCGAATTTAAAAAGAAAACCAGACATTCGTGGCTCACAGACCTTCCTCCACTCACGGGGATGTTTCCGTGTGGCCATTGCAGCATATGTGGGTTTGTTGAAAAAACTAACATCTTCACAAACTCGGCGAGGACCAGAACCTTCCTCATCCAGCGCTTCATCAATTGTGGGACAACTAGAGTCCTCTATTCTATCGAATGCCCCTGTCAAAAATTCTATGTGGGCAAAACGAAGAGGCAGCTCCGAGTTAGAATTAATGAGCACCTCAAAAGTATCAGACTAAAGGAAGATACATCCCTGGCACTTCACTTTGAGGAGCGACATAATGGAAATCCTAAAGGCCTAAAAGTTAAAGGCTTTTTTGCGCTTGATCTTCCCCCAAGACGGGGAGATTTTGATAAAGTCCTCCTCCACAGGGAAAAGGCCTGGATATTTCGCCTTGGTACTCTTGTCCCCAGTGGCCTAAACACCGAGCTTAGTTTAAAAGTGTTCCTCGATCAAAAATAGCTCGTCCTACCATATTTCCAACCTCTAACTTTGCCCCCTGTTTGTTCCCCTCTTACTGCTATTAAGCTCATTTGCACAGTATATATTATACATTGTGTATAAATGTTATCATTTGGGATATATCCTTTCCCCTCCCAGCTATGGAGTAAGTAATTATTCTTCTCCATATTTGCTTTACATTTATTTATTATTTTAGAAGGTTCTCTAGTTTATGTTTATTTCCATCAGGTAGCTGTAAGGGGTTAAAAATATCTCCATTGAAGTGTATTCACTCCACGGCTTAATATTTATGTGATACTAAATAAATCCTCCCCTTAGTCCATCTACTCTTTTCCATCTCCTCATGCTCTTGCCATGCATTGGGTTTAGGCATTACTCTTTTCTACCACAATATATGCCCTACATTTGCTTAATGATCAGTGATAATGCACAGTTCTTCTGCTATAACTTTACTTGACGGTTAATATACTTTAGATCCATCACTGTATTTAATTATATCATATATATATCCTTTTCTAGATATATTACTTGATGCTGTGTGTTTATTGTTCTTAATATTGTGTCTTCTTTATATCGAGTCTTCCTGTGTCCACTAGGGGTCCTCTATCTCTTAATGACATGTCTGATGGAAGCCATATGGCCTCTGACCAATCGGCTTCTGAGCTTCCGATACTTAAGGACTGACGTGCCTGACGCAAATTACGTCCTGAAGAAGCGTGCTGCATCACACGAAATGCGTCGACTTCACACGCTGCCACGCCACCAGCTCCACCCACCACCCGGACCTCCACACTGCAACCGCGGACTATTCCAGCTGATGCCGGCTCCTTGGCGCCAAAACCCACGCTGACTACGGCAAGCTCCCACATCTCTGGCGGACATTCCGGCTCCCCTCCACCTCCAGTAAGCTAACTTTGGCATCACTGCTAGATTGATACTTGATGATCATTGACTGCCCGGAATACCGGTATGTGGAAAACAAACCCACAAGTACGTTACTAGCAATAGCCAGCTATTCTGCTTGCAAAATCTTTGTTTGCTACAGCATTATCTGCTATACTGCTCCCAGCTGCTTGCTACATCTATTTCAAGTCCCAGTACCCAAGTCTTGAGCAATTTTTGACTAAACTGCTATAGCAAGAATACTCATCACTCACTTTGGACTTTTGTATGTGCCCATTGTTAGAGCTGATGTTCTAATTTTCTGATGCACTGACCGAACAGGGACCTGGATTTGAAGAAGCTTATTTATGCGCTAGCCAACCTGCATTCATGCTGTTGCCTTTTACCTGCTGCCTCCACGCTTTGCTGGACTTTTGATGCTATTGCTGTGCTTTTGCTGTGCTCCTGCTATCATTGCTTTCACAGGATTACACACAAGTGGAGGAGCCTTAAGTGGAACTAAATGCCCACATGAGAGCTATTAGTGGTTGAGCCTTAATCTGCATTGTATGTTCACCGTGGGAGTGACTTTAGCTCTCAGAGCACCTTTGTGTGGGCTCCCCATGCCCTGAAGCCTGCCATACCTCATCTTTTCATTCGGCCACCAGACACTTATAACCTACTGTGGAGTCTTCATCACCTACCGGGAGCCTTTTGGAGCCTATACCATATTTGGTCTCTCCTCAGATCCAGTGGCAGTTTTCTTATCATCTATCTGTCAGTGTGTTGGTGGGGTGGTGGGTGGAGCCTTAGTGGCGATTACAGTGTTCTCAACGAGATAGGACCCCTTTTCACATGGTTTTACCTGAATGTCATTGAGCATATCACCAATTACGTCTTTTGATGTTTTTGTTATTTTTGATGTTTTATATGTTCTTTTTGCCTCAATAAAGTATCGAATTTTACACACTTTACACCCTTGTTTGAGCCATATTTGCAACTTCTCTTTTTTTCTTTTTGCATAAACCTTCTCAACCTGAGCACAACCTGCATAACTTCGGCCTTCCCGCTCACCGCCTCATATGTGACGTGCCCACAAGGTGGAACTCCGCCTTGCACATGCTGGAAAGACTGTGCGAGCAGCAGCAGGCCATAGTGGAGTTTCAGCTGCAGCACGCACGCGTGAGTCGCTCTGCGGAACAGCACCACTTCACCACCAATAACTGGGCCTCCATGCGAGACCTGTGTGCCTTGTTGCGATGTTTTGAGTACTCCACCAACATGGCCAGTGCCGATGACGCCATTGTCAGCTTAACTATCCCACTTCTATGCCTCCTTCAAAAAATGATTCGGGCGATGATGGAAGAGGATGTGGCACAGGATGAGGAGGAGGATGAAGAGGTAACATTTCCAAGGCTTTCAGGGCAGTCATTCGCAAGTGGCTCCAAGGGTGGGTTCCTGCACCCACAAACGCCAGGGACACAATTGTCCAGCAGGGGCACAGTTCTGGAGGATGAGGAGGATGAGGAGGAGGAGATGGAGGAGGAGATGGAACCATGTTTACAGCAGGGTGGCACCCAGGCCTGCTCATGGCCATCACTGGTGCGTGGCTGGGGGGATACAGAGGACACAGACGATACACCTTCCACAGAGGACAGCCTTTTGTTGCCTCTGGGCAGCCTGGCACACATGAGCGATTACATGCTGCAGTGTCTCCACAACGACCGCCGAGTTGCCCACATTCTAACTTTTGCTGATTACTGGGTGGCCACGCTGCTGGATCCCCGTTACAAGGACAACGTACCGTCCTTAATTCACTCACTGGAGCGCGATCGCAAGATGCGCGAGTACAAGCGCACGCTGGTAGACGCGATGCTGCTGGCATTCCCACCTGACAGCGGGGCCACAGTGGAAGCATAAGGCCAAGGCAGAGGAGGAGGAGGAAGAGGTCGCCAACGCAACCAGGGCACCGCCAGCACCTCAGAAGGCAGGGTTAGCATGGCCGAAATGTGGAAAAGCTTTGTCAGCACGCCACAACAAACAGCAGCACCAGCAGCTCATATGGAACGTCTTAGCAGGAGGCAGCATTTCACCAACATGGTGGAGCAGTATGTGTGCACACGCCTACATGTAGTGAATGACGGGTCTGCCCCCTTCAACTTCTGGGTTTCCAAATTGGGCACATGGCCTGAGCTTGCCCTTTATGCCTTGGAGGTGCTGGCATGCCCTGCAGCCAGTGTATTATCTGAACGTGTATTTAGCACGGCTGGGGGCGTTATCACAGACAAGCGCAGCCGCCTGTCCAGAGACAATGTGGACAAGCTCACGTTCATTAAAATGAACCAGGCTTGGATCCCACGGCACTTTTCCGTACCTTGTGCAGAATAGAGATGGATACCGACCTTACCCAACCATTGTTCTATTTTTGATCTTTCTCACTCTTTTGGGGTGTACCCTCATTTTTTGTTGTTTTAAGTTATTTATCTATCCACATTTGTTTGCAGAGCACTTGCCATGCTCTTAACTATGTTTTGCTGCCATTTGCAGCACTCTAGCCCTTTCCATTGGTGTTTTAGAGCCATTTTAGTGCCTGAAAGTCTGGGTCCCCATTGACTTCAATGGGGTTCGGTGTCTGGGTAAAGTTCGGAAAAAGTTTTTCAAGTTCGGCCTAACCCGCCGAACAAGGACATCCAGGTGTCCGCTCAACTCTAATTGCCATTAATGGGAAGTCCTACTGGTCAATAGGAATGTGCAGGAAAGTACCAAAACTTTGCTTGAATTTGCCAAAGATTCCACTGTGACAAGACAATAAAGACACTGCTAAATTTTGTGCTCCTCTTGACAAATTTAGCTTAGAGACAACAATGAATGTTTTGAACTCTTTCTGACCACATAACATGAATGTGCATCAATGAAGAGGTTGACCTTTAATGTCCACACACTGCAATTATGCATCCATGGGCAGCAGAGTTTTCTGTGTTGAAAGCTTGCATATTGAACACTCGCCATCACAGTACCTAAGCTGTCAATGACAGCTCTCAATCTGTGCCTAAACAGTTACATCATGCCGTTCATATACCATTTCCAGTTATGCACAAAAAACACATAAGGAATATACTGGAAATTTGAAGCACTTGTGCTGTCAGTGCTAAGCTACAACATTAGCAGCAGCTTGGTCAACCTGCTGTTTGTGCTCAGTTGGCTGCTTATCAGTTTTAATAGATGGGCAGTCAAACAGACAACTGTAGAAGCTCATATGGCAAGCTTTTAGGCAGGGGTTTACCCCTTTTACTGAAGTCCTGCCTCTGGGTGATGTTAGAGGGTGGAGTTCTGTGCCACTTTAGAATCTGGTATGGAAGTAATATTAGAAAGAAGGAAGACAGAAGACTGTAGCCTGGGAAGGAGAGGACCTTTCAGGTTTAGGCCACCAAGAGACTCTGGAATAGGGACCATGAAAGAGGGAATCACGGTGAAAAGGTGGGAGAGGCGGCTGGCCTTTCTTAGTTCAAGTTCTGTATTAATAAGTACTGTACTGCTGGTCTGATGTTGGGAGTGGAATAGGCTGCTGTACTGAGTTGTGTATGTGTTATTACACATTAAAGAAAGAAAATGCTAAAAGGCTGCACATGTGAGCATTATTCTATTTATGAAGGTGGACCTCAGGCCAGGAGAATATGAGAAACAATGTGGTGGAGTTTTTCCTTTTACAGGTGTCTGTGTACCCTAGCTGAAAAGGAAACGGGGTGGAGCTCTAGGCGAGCTTGACCAGAGCTGGTGGCGAATTGGGGCTGTCAGCACTTGGTGTAGACAGCAGGATAGGGTATGTCATCACCTGGAGAAAATGTGTTGACCTTCCTGGTCACATCAGTGCTGAGAGACAGAACTGAAGAAAGAATGGGATATGATCAGTTGTGGGATAGTGCTGTAATTATTCAGTGTATGTGTACAGGAGCACATCAGTATTTCATTTTGATTCAGAGGGGTGGGGTTCAGCCCCATTTGCCAGTGCCTATCTACAAGGGAGTGACTGTGGACACTGGACTGATCCAAGTAAGGGTTTTTTCCCTGTGCAAGTATGGGTTGAATGAAACCCTGGTGCCAGTTTGTCCAGACGGCAAATAAATTAACTGCAATTATTGCAGCCTGGACAAACTGCAACCTTTCTCTTTGATGTTTTTCCTAACCAAAAGCAACCCCATGATCTATGGATACTGTGGGAGGAGGATGCAGTCTGGGAGGAGGTGGCAAGCTGTAAAGAGGTACCAGTGGAAGAGTTGGAAATCTAGCAACAGGGCTCTCATAGCTCCAGCCAATAGGGAGTGAGTAAGAGGGGGACCAGTCCCCTCAAAGTTATCAGAGGTGAGTGCTTTGATGGGGAGCCTGTAGTTGTGGAGTGGGTGAAGCCATTCACTCTATCGCCTTCTATGAAGGATTTTACCCTGGGTGGATTAGAAGCTGCAGTATGTGGTGATGTTCCCCTGTCAGAGGATCCTGTGTTAGCGAGGAGTTAAGGGACCCTGTGACTCTGAGGCCAGAGGATACAGTGGAGGAGTCGACCTCTGATTTGGAGTTGTTTTCAGGAGGGGAGCCACTGGCAAAGACCACAATGAAGTCAGGAGAGCATGGGAGCATTGTGGGGAGCTCCATTGGCCCAGATAGATGAAAAAAAAAAAAAATTTTACAGTAGAGTCCCTAACCTACTGGTGGGCATGTGCATCCAAGTAACAGTGGAGAAGGAGCCCAAGGGTATCAAGGAGTCTGTGGAAGCTGCAGCACAACTGTATGGGCTGGATTTTTAATATGTGTCTGAGGTCCTGTCACAAGTCACAAATAAGTAGATACAGGAGGAGTCCTTTGTAGTGCATTAGCACATCCATCCCAGCAAGGAGTGTTGTCTCCAAGGGTTGGAGAGGCTGGATTCACCCCTTTTCTATGGATAGTGTAGGACCCACTGATAATGGGGTACTTTGACGCAGTGGTGGGCTTGAGCACGATATGGCCATATGGTGGGACTAAACCCCCATTTTTATTTATGGATTGTCTCCATATTTAATAGTCATTTCTTTTGCATGGTTGCGCTATTCTTTTTTAATATACATGTTGCTTGGTCCATAGCTGCACAGGCTTTAGATATACATGTTCAGGGTTTGCTCCCCCAATTTTTTGCTTGTTTAGCAGTCTACAAGTAGCTACCTCAGCAAGAGTGCTTAAGGGAGCTCAAAGAGGACTTCTTTAGTCAGAAAGAAGTCACAAGTCAGTTCAGCATTAACAGGCATCCAGCCAGCGTTAACCAGCTTCAAGCCAGCGTTGATAGGCATTCAGCCAGCGTCAAGTCAGCACCAAATAGCGTTTTCAAGTGTCCCTGCCAATTTGTGCATAGTTCAGTTCAAGGAGTATCCCACTCATCCCTTCTCCTATCCAAGTTACAAAATAAATACAAAAACCCAAGATACTGGACTGGTCATTGTCTCAGTGCTCACACTTGGATGCTTAAAAGTGCTGTTGTTGCTAGCGGTAACCCAGGGGGACCCATATCCAGCAAAACGGCTGGGAATTGTGCTACATTAGTAAAAAAATTCCAAGCATTCTCTTTTTTTTTCCAAATGCAACATTTGTGTCATTTGTACACCCCTATATATCTAACACAAAATAGAATCAACAAAGTCTGCAGAATAAAATTATATCATATTAGTGCAACCTTTGTGTAACATAACCCGAATGGAAAATGTAATTTATGCATTTTACTTTTAGGGAGCTTTATTCCCCTTTTAATGCTACATTGAGATGCACACAAGGGAAAAAAAATGTTTGTGTAAAAAGTTAGCAAAACATTTAGATACGATTGGATAGGGTTGATGAGAACATGATGGTGACTTTTTCACAGGCTTTGCGATCACTAGAAATTTGAATTACATTGTGTTTACTAATGTGATGCTTGCACAGTGTACACACATTTAATCCTGATCATCCAACGTCATTTTTGTGACAAGGGGATTCATTTGGGGAGGTTATATGCAATCAGCCAGCATTAAATCACTAATGCACTGATTTACTGCTGCAGAGAGAGGCAGGACAGACATGAAGAAGTAGAATAAAAAAATTTAGCAAGGTTATAACTCATCAGCCTTTAAAGTGTATGTAAATCTCAAAACTCCTGTTCACATATATGTGCAGACTGGCCTGTGACTCCTTTAGATGCCCTGCAGAATGTTCTTCACTGTTGCAGTTTGCTACTTCCTCCTTGTGATGAATGGACAATGTTGGATCTGGAATGTGTCCCAAACATAGGAGATTGCCTGAGGAAGGAGCACGCATGCTCTGAACGCGAGCACCCCCCTGCCACTATTGGATATAAACCTGGATACTGAACGCTGCCAGAAACACAGGAAGTGTCGGATTCCACTGGCACAGCCAGGACCATGGCTGCCATAGTGTAATTCCCTAACATCCCTACAGTGTTGCAGATCAACCATCCCCATTTGCTGATCAACTACTTCCTCTGTGTGAGTTACTACATTGTTTTTATGTAATAAATAACCTTTTAATCTACACTGAGGTGGCGCTGCTTTTCTTCTCCTACCCCTTTCAATCCCAATGGTTGCAGCTGCAATCCAGATATGGCCATGATAAAGAGAAGGAAACTGTTCATAGAACCAGGTGAGGGAACTGCTGAGCAGCTGAAATGTGAGCCAGGAGCCAGGAAATAACCAAGTTAAGCCATGAGTGGCTCTGGGACCTGTGAGTAAAAGTGTTAATGTGTTGCCGAGTTGCGTTGAATAGAGATTGATCCACTACAGGTGGTTTGCCAAGTCATTGAGGAGGGCTCTAACACAGGGAGGTGGAGCCTGAGACTGTGTGTTGATCAGACACTGTCTGCAGAGATCTTCAATGGCAGAATGACATAGGGCAGGGCCACAAAAAATAGATTTCCATAGAAGGGAAGGCTTGAGAGGAAGGCCTAAAGCCTAGAGGCCTCCCCTTGGCATAACCTACCCATTTACTGTTACTAATGTCACTGTCTAGAGTGGGATTCTGGCATAAGGGACAGCCAGTGGAGTAAAAATCTCTTTGAGAGGGAGCCCAACTATTGGTATTCTAAAAGCTCCAATGCCAGCAGACTTGATAACCCACTGACCAGTAAAATAGGGGACTCCTTTACCCTCAATCAGGTTTTTTGATCATTTGTTGTTATTCAACTGATTTAAACCTTGTTGTATTGTAAAATTTACATAAAGTATTTTTTATCAAGTTGTATTAAGATTTCCTGGACAATGAAACACCAGGAGGTATGTCCAGCATCTCCATCCCTGTATCAGAAAAAACAAATTGAAAAGGATTAAAAGAGGTGCATGAAAGCTAGCCAGCCCCCAGTCTGATGTACTCACCCTCCAGTCTGCCACCAACCAAGTAGACCTGTCTCGATATAAATAAAGAACAGGGGTTTAGTTGACACGCAATTGCAAACGCATGTGTAAGCTGCAGAGCCACGACACGGCAACCTGTTATATCTGCAGTCCTAACACTTTTAAATTTTAGTGTCTCCACTCTGGGAGCACATGGCTGCTAATGGGTGGATAGGAGGCAGGTGGCTGGCTTCCATGCACCTCTTTTAATCCTTTTCAATTTGTTTTTTCCGATACAGGGATGGAGACGCTGGGCATACCTCCTGGCGTCTCACTTAAAGTCCCACATAGCCCACATTGTCTATGCAACCAGGGATGGAGGCACCTCGCCTACAGGCTGGTGCTTCATTTAAAGTCCCACTATGCGATTTTCGTGCGTTTTTGGTGGATGCAGTCTAATTTGACCCCAGTTTTTTCATATACAGGGATGGAGACCATAGCATGACCTGCTTGTCTCATGTAAAGTCCCATATATTTTATGAAATTAGGGATGGAGGCACTGAGCTATACAGGCAAATTGCCTCATATAAAGTCCCAATCTGTGTTTTACACTGCATCCGCCAAGGGATTGGAGGTGTATGCTTCTCAGCTGGTCGTTTTCAGTTTGTACCATCTTAAGAACATTGCTATTAGAGCATTGAGATACTATACCAGTCGTGGATGGAGGTGGGTTGGGGGAAGTTTGGGCTGCTCCCTCCCAACTGCCTCCTATCCACCCATTAGCAGCCATGTGCTCCCAGAGTGGAGACACTAAAATTTAAAAGTGTTAGGGACTGCAGATAAAACAGGGTGCCGTGTTGTGGCTCTTCAGCTTACACATGCGTTTGCAAATGCGTGTCAACTAAACCCTTGTTCTTTATTTATATCGAGACAGGTCTACTTGGTTGGTGGCAGACTGGAGGGTGAGTACATCAGACTGGGGGCTGGCTGGCTTCCATGCACCTCTTTTAATCCTTAATCCTTTTCAATTTGTATTAAGATTTCCTGTTGCTACATTGTTTACCATTACAGGACTTTTTTGCTTAAAAAAGCCCATTTATATTTATAGTGTGTTGGTAAGACTGGGTTATCTAGCCAGTGGGTAACAGTATATTTAGCTAGGAATTAAAAAGTTTAACAGAATAGTGTTATGATGCTAGTAACAGTCTTTTTTTTATTGTGATTACCTGTTGAATCTGCCAGGTTCATCTGTGCTTCTGACTACCAGCTACAGGTTGACAATGCTAAACACTAGATCTCAAAGCAGCTGTAGCAATGTTAACCTTCATGCTTGCTACTAGTAGGGAACTACAGGCAGCTGTACTAAGGCAAAATAATGCCAGATAGCTCCCCATTGGCAGCCCATACCCCCATATGACCAAGAAGTGCTTGATTAACAACATGTCTCAGAGGAAGGAATGATGTCAGTATTCTATTTTTTTTTAATTTTTATTTGAGCAACTTAAGTTGGTAGTACACAGTAGAAACATGTCAATATGATTTTATTAAGCCAAGGAACTTACAAAATGGTGTGCCAAAGGGCATCAATCAGATGCCACTCTCCATCTTTACATTTGCTATGAGAAGTACATTGTCATAAAAATGCAAGGCTGCACTATGCTCTACATGTTTGTGAACTGCAAGGCATTTATTTAAGCCAAAATATCAAAATATTAAAATAAAATTATGTTTTAAATTTCAACCCCTATAACAGCATTTTGCGTATTTGTGGTAGCAGGGTGGGCTCTGGGGTGTGCACCATTACACCCCCAGACTGTTACTGAGATGTCACCAACATCTCACAGTCAACTACTGACAATGAGAGGCTGATATAACAGGCTCCTGATAACGTCAGCACTGTGCAGCCAATCACAGTGCAACGTGATCAGGAGCCCCTCCTATGGGTTTTCAGCATCACAACCTACCTAAAGAGTTGGCTCTCAGTGTCTGCAATGGGTTACATTTACCCTATCCATTTAAATGTTTTCCATTATATTTTTATGTTTATCTTTACAGGCCCAATGAAGGGGTCCCCGAAATAAGTTGACTCTGTAAACTGTTATCCTATTTTTTTTTTTTAATCAAAACTTTTTTATTGACAAGGATTGTAAGTGACCATACAGCCCAAAATTATGGTATACAGATCAATCAGAACATAATTATTGCACATACTAATACATATATAGTCAGAAAAATAGAAGGTGTTATATAGCACATATATAAGGTTTTTTTTTTGCAAAAACAGTCAAAAAAGGAAATAGAAAGAAAACATAAAAATCAAACCACCCGAGCTTATGTTAATGGACATCTGCTCAAAATGTAAAATTAGCTACGCCGATATATAGAACATAAGAAAAGGCCCAAGCCCAGGCAAACATCACTAAAACTTTTGGGTTTAAAATCATAACAATTTATCCATCACTAGCTGTGGAGGGGCAAGGCTATGGTTATCTAGCCAGCTTTGCCAGACAAGGTTGAATTTTTTGACCGCATTACAATGGCTATAGGACAATTGTTCTCTAAGAAGAATAAAGTTAATATAGGCAACCCACTGGGCCCTAGTAGGCACAGTAAATGCCAGCCAAAATCGGGCAATCAACTTCCTAGCAAGGTATTATAATTTGGTTACCATGATGTAAATACCTTTTGGATACACTTCAGCATCAATCACACCCAACAGACACACCATCAGGGTAGAGGTATAGGTGTTTGATCTAGATCAGAAATAGTCCACATAACCTCTACAAGGACACGGGCAAGAAGCTTAACATCCGTATTTAAGAAAGAAATAGGACGGTATGAGTCCAGCATGAGTCTGTCCTTACCTAGTTTAGGGAGCACCACTATTATGGCCTCTTTCATGGAATCAGGTAGATGACCTGTTCTAGCTGCCTTCTGTAAGGTCCGCAAGAGTGGAGAGAGAAGGAACGGCCCATACCTGAAGTACATCTGAGCCCAGTGACTTCTGGTTAGGTGCATTCGCAAGGGCCTCAGGTAATTCCTCAATAGTTATTAGGGAGTCCAGGGCGGCTCTTTCATCACCTGGGGAAATGTACAATCTTGTAAAAATAGCGTTAAGTCAGGAGGCGTTGTATGGGTTTTTGAGGCATAAAAGTCAGTGTAGAAATGCGGAAATATATCCAAAATGTCAGAGCTCGATGTATAGACACTACCAGTCAATGACTAAATCACAGTAATAGAACAATCCTGAAAGTAACAATAACTCAGTTGAAGGAAGTATCTCTTTTTCTCCACTGACAATAACACTACAGAATTATATAAGGATTGGGCCTGAAACCAACTGCTATGAGCGGCTTGTGTGGGATTAGCCACAAATGCCTCCTTCATATATTGTAATTAAGTATGAACAGTGTTCTCCCATTCTCTAGTTTTACGTTTAATACCAGTAATTTCCTGAATAAACAGACCCCGTAAGACATAATGGAGTCCCATACAACAGCCTCACTAGCAGAATGCATGTTAAATAGATAAACTCCGTTAACGCACTGGAGATATTATTTGGGGTAGAGAGCAGTAGCTAAACAAACCCAAAAGGGAGAATGATACGAAAGAAGGCGGGGTTCATATGAAGAGTCTATTATATAGGGGAGCAGGGCATTATTCCCTAATCCCAAATCAATTCGAGATAGTCTACCATGAGAGGCAGAATGACAGAGGTAACACTTCATATCGGCATTTCGTTCTCGCCAGACATCCCGCAGACCCATTTCAGAAAGCAGGGAGGCAACCAGTGTTCTACCAGAAGTGGCAGACTTAGATCTCAAATGGATCGACAGTCTATCCAACTGTGGATTAATAAGATTGTTAAAGGCTAAAACAGGAACACCGGGGCAGGGTGCAAAGCGTATAACATATAACCTATATTTTCAAACAGCAGCCCGAATGCTAACTTTACAATACTTACCATGTTTGCTGAAGACAAGCAGACTAAGGACATGGATTACTAGAACCATGTCCTGTGGTCTGATGAGGCCAAGATAAACTTATTTGGTTCAGATGGTGTTAAGCCTGTATGGCGGCAACCAGGTGAGGAGTGCAAAGACAAGTGTGTCTGGCCTACAGTCAAGCATGGTGGTGGGAGTGTCACGGTTTGGGACTGCCGGCACTGGGGAGTTACAGTTCATTGAGGAACCCATGAATGCCAACTTGTACTGTGACATACTGAAGGAGATAATGATCCCCTCCCTTCAGAGACTGGGCCGCAGGGCAGTATTCCAACATGATAATGACCCCAAACACACCTCCAAAATGACCACTGCCTTGCTAAAGAAGCTGAGTGTAAATCTGATGGACTGGCCAAGCATGTCTCCAGACCTAAACCCTAACGGAGACGGAAGGTGGAGGAGCTTCAGGTCTCTAACATTCCTTAGCTCCGTAATGTCGTCATGCAGGAGTGGAAAAGGGCTCCAGTGGCAACATGTGAAGCTCTGGTGAACGCTATGCCCAAGAGGGTTAAGGCAACGCTGGAAAATATGGTGGCCACACAAAATATTGACACTTTGGGCCAAATTTGGACATTTTAACTTAGGGGTGTACTCACTTTTTTGCCAACGGTTTAGACATTAATGGCTGTGAGTTCAATTATTTTGAGGGGAAAGCAAATTTACACTGTTATAAAAGGTGTACACTCACTACTTTACATTGTAGCAAAGTGTAATTTCTCCAGTGTTGTCACATGAAAAGATATAATAAAATATTTACAAAAATGTGAGGGGTGTATCACCTTTGTGAGATACTTTTTATATATATATACATACATACAGTGGGATACATACAGTGGGATACATACAGTGGGTATAAAAACAATCACCCCCCTCTAAAATAATAATATTTTGTTGCTTTGTAGCCTGAAATGAAGATAGACACAGTCTTTGTTTTATCCAGCTGTATTTACTAGTACATCTTATAACTAAGTGAAACATATAAAAACAATATGTCAGAAAAAAATAAAAACAGAATCACTGAGTTGGCAAAAGTGTCAACCCCTTGTGTCAGAATGTGTGCACTTTTCTTTGCAGAACTGCTCAAGTTCAGATACATTTGATGTTGACCAGTTGTGGACTGCAGTCTTCAAATCATTCCACAGATTTGGGGTTTAAGTCTTGGCTCTTACTAGGCCATGCAAGGACATTTACCTTTTTCTCCTTCAATCACTGTATGGTCATTTTTGCTGTGTGTTTTGGGTCATTGTCATGTTGAAAGGTAAACCTTCTTCCCATTGACAACTTTATGACAGAGGGCAGCAGATTTTCCTCAATAATTTGATTGTATTTTGCCCCATTCATGTTTTCTTCCATCCTGACAAGTGCTCCAGACCCTGCAGCAGAGAAACACCCTCATAACAGGATATTACCACCGCCATGCTTTACTGTAGGAATGGTGTTATTTGGATGGTGAGCTGTATTGGATTTCAGCCAGATATATCATTTGGTTTTGAGGCCAAAAAATTCAATTTTAGTCTCATCTGACCACCTAAAATGCATTTTGAAGATTCTAAGGCCACATGGAAAAAAGTGTTATGGCCGTTTGAGAATGCCCCACAGATGCTCAATAGGGTTTAGGTCTGGAGACATGCTTGGTCAGTCCATCACCTTTACCCAAAGCTTCTTTAGCATGGCAGTGATCATCTTTGAGGTGTGTTTGGGGTCGTTATCATGTGGGAACACTGCCCTGCAGCCCAGTCTGTGAAGGGAGGGGAACCTGCTCTGTACATGTTGGCATGCATGGTTCCCTCAATGAGCTGTAGCTCCTTAGTGCCGGCGGCACTCATGAAGCCCCAGACCATGACACTCCCATCTCCATGCTTGACTGTAGGCAAGACACCTCTGTCTTTGTACTCCTCACCTGTTTGCCGCCACACATGCTTGACACCATCTGAACTAAATAAGTTTATCTTGGTCTCATCAGATCACAGGAAATGCCTCCAGTAATCCATGTCCTTAGTCTGCTTGTCTTCAGCAAACTGTTTGCGGGCTTTCTTGTGCATCATCTTTAGAAGAGGCTTCCTTCTGGGACGACAGCCAGGCAGACCAATTTGATGCAGTGTGCGGCCTTTGATCTGAGCACTGACAGGCTGCACCCCACCCCTTCAACCTCTGCAGCAATGCTGGCAGCACTCATACTTTTATTTCCCAAAGTCAGCCTTAGGATTTTACGCTGAGCAGGTGCACTCAACTTCTTTGGTCGACCATTGCAAAGCCTGTTCTGAGTGGAACCTGTCCTGTTAAACCGCTGTATGGTCTTGTCCACCGTGCTGCAGCTCAGTTTCAGGGTCTTGGCAACCTTCTTATAGCCTAGGCCATCTTTATGTAGAGCAACAATTCTTATTTTCAGATCTTTAGAGAGTTATTTGCCATGAGGTACCACTTTGAACTTCCAGTGACCAGTATGAGAGAGTGAGAGTGATAACACCAAATTTACCATACCTGCTCCCTATTAACATCTGAGACCTTGTAGAACTAACAAGTCACATGACACTGGAGAGGGAAAATGGCTAATTGGGCCCAAGTTGGACATTGTCACTTGGGGGTGTACTCACTTTTGTTGCCAGCAGTTTAGACATTAATGGCTGTGTGTTGAGTTATTTTGAGGTGACAGCAAGACAACCACTGCCTTGCTAAAGAATCTTAGGGTAAAGGTGATGGACTGGCCAAGCATGACCCCAGACCTAAACTCTATCGAGCATCTGTGGGGCATCCTCAAACGGAAGGTGGAGGAGTGCAAGGTCTCTAACATCCACCAGCTCCGTGATGTCATCATGAAGGAGTGGAAGAGGACTCCAGTGGCAACCTGTGAAGCTCTGGTGAACTCCATGCCCAAGAGGGTTAAGGCAGTGCTGAAAAAATACTATGTATACTTTTACACATGACAGATGGAAAGATGCTTTTGTTATTTGCACATTCATTACTCACCCACCATGGACCCCTTACATTGGCTGTCACTACATTGGGACCCTTCAGCTCCCGGGCCAGACACGCACACCGCTGCAACACAGGAGTCCATTTTCTCTACTCAAGTCCCATTGAGTTGTGAGTATTCTATACTCCGTCAAGTTTTCACTACTTGATTGAATTTTGCAATTAAAACTACAATGCTATGGCATATTTTAACAACAGTGTTCTTTTATAGATATACTTCGAATTATTGATCTCTGAGGAAGGGAGATGTTACTCCCGAAACGCGTCAGTTCACGATGATATATACTATTTTTACTGTTATGTCAACTCAGCACATTATTTATGTCTTATCTGTAATTGAGTGGTCACATCAAGATGTTTTCCAATATATGATTCAATTTTGCCTGTGTTGTACAATATTGTAACTATAGCCTTTGAGCTACGTCATGTGCCACGGAGCACATGTTATGTATTTGTATTTTTACAACCTGTGCATACTTTGCAATAAAACAAATATTGCTTTTACTAATTGTGTACGTAATTCCTCTCCAGCCTCCAAGCACACCTCACACAAAGTCCCGCGGGCCAATTTTTCTTGTTTGTATGTATAATTTGGGATGGAGGAGTGTTTTGGTGGGAACCAGATCATTGCCCTTTTGTTGAATTTATATTAGGGTGGAAGACACCCACTGTGCCCATTTAATGATCTGGCTCCCTCTTTGGCTGGACAATCACATCTTGGTGCCCCTCCATTTTCTTATAGGTTTATCTAAACTATTTCCCTTATATGCCATATGCAACCATCTATTGAGATTTTACTCTGTTACGGATATTACATCCAATGTCTTTGCTTTATGTTGATTCCCTGTGTGCTGGATGTTGCTAGTTCTAGTCCCGGGAGCTGCGATGTACGAATTGGGAGGCTCAGTCTCCCTTGCTGTCCCCGCTCCTCCCCTTCCATGGGAGGAGCGGGTCCACCTGTACATCGGCGTCATGCCACTGACGTGGTGCGTCAGTGTTCTCACTGGTGGCCACAAAATATTGACACTTTGGGCCCAATTTGGACATTTCCACTTAGGGTTGTACTCACTTTTGTTGCCATCGGTTTAGACATGAATGGCTGTGTGCTGAGTTATTTTGAAGGGACAGCAAATTTACACTGTTATACAAGCTGTACACTCACTACTTTACATTGTAGCAAAGTGTCATTTCTTCAGTGTTGTCATAAGAAAAAATATAAAAAAATATTTACAAAAATGTGAGGGCGTATTTACTTTTGTGAGATACTATATATATATATATATATATATATATATATACAGTCATGGCCAAAAATATTGACACACCTGCCTCTCTGTTAATATTTAAGATAATGCTGCACTTCACCCAGAAAATTGTTGCAATTACAAATGTTTAGGCATTCTCATGTTTATTTCTTTTGTGGAGAAAGTGGAGAAGCAAAACGCCCAATCTCACACATTCCACTCAAGACTCCAGAAATGGACAGGACAAAATTATTACCACCCTCAATTTAATATTTGGTAGCAAACCCCTTGGAAAAAATAACTGAAATGAATTGCCTCCTGTAACTATCAATGAGTTTCTTACACCCCTCTACTTGAATGTTGGAACACTCTTCTTTTGCTAACTAGTTTAGGTATCTCAGATTGGAAGAGCTTCTTTTCCTAACTGCTGTTCTGAGATCTCTCCACGGGTGCTTTATGGGATTTAGATCTGGACTTATGTTGACCAGCCCAGTACACTCCAGTGCTTTGTCTTAAACCATTTCTGGGTGCTTTTTGATGTGTGCTTTGGGTCTTTGTCCTGATGACCCATTATCTCTGATGGAGACCCAACTTTCTGACACTGGGTCCTACATTGCACCCCAGAATTCATTGGTAGTCTGCAGATATCATAATGCCATGCACAACCCCAAAACATCAGTGAACTTCCACTATGTTTGACTGTAGTGACTGTATTCTTTTTTTAAAGGCCTTGTTTATTTTTCTGTAAACAGTAGAATGATGAGCATTACCAAAAAGCTGTAATTTTGTTTCGTCTATCCACAGCACATTCTCCCAGAAGGATTTTAGCTTCCTCAGGTAAGTTTTGGCAAACTCCAATCTGTTTTTTTTATGTTTCTGTGTCAGCAGTGGGGTCCTCCTGGGTGTCCTACCATATTGTCCCTTTTTATTTAGATAGCGACGTATAGTACGAGTTGACACAGATGTACCCTGTGCCTGAAGGTCAGCTTGAATTTGTCTGGAAGTTGATCGAGGTTCTTTATCCATCATTTGAACAATCCTTTGTTGCAATCTTTGATCAATTTTTCTCTTTCATCAACGTGCAGGGAGATTAGCTACAGTACCATGGGAGGTAAACTTCTTGATAATGTTGCACACAGTGGACACAGGAGCATTAAGATCTCTGAACATTAAGATCTCTGGAGATGGATTTGTACCCTCGAGATTGTCCCTGCTTTTTCACAATTTTTGCTCCTAAATCTTCTGCTCTTTCTCTTCTCCATGCTCTGTGTGGCACACAACAGAAAGGTACATTTTTCACCATTTTAACTGGTTGCTGGCATGATTTCTATATTGTCAGCACCTGTTATTGATACGGGTAAGTTTATTTAAAATTTACAGGAGCATCACAAACTTGAAATGCAAATATTTCTTTTTTAGAAGGTGCCAATGATTTTGTCTAGTCCATTTTTGTAGTTTTGCGTGGAATATGTCAGATTTGGCTTTTTGTTTCTCCATTTGTTTGTGCCATACCAATACATGTTGCATTGTCTGAAATGCAGGGGTGCCAATATTTTTACATGAAAAAGAAGGATTGCGAAACAAGGATTTTTGGGCACGGTATAATCATTAAAATTTAGTTTTTATTTTTGAATTCATATAAAATCAGGGAACACAAAAACACATACTGAATATAAAAAGACCTGAAAGAAGGTCCAAAAAACAGTATACAATTATTTAGCAGTCTGTTAGGGTAACAATTCCATACAGAATATATAATTAATATTGCAATTTAAGCAATCAAAATACTTGACATCAGGAGAGTCCTGTCGACGGATGCCAAAAGACATGAGGTGCCATCCAACCGGGTCAACTGATGTCGTATTCAAACATTCATATTGGTACATTCAATATTGCTCAACATGTTTCGCCTTTTTTAAAGCTTCATCTGGAGCTTTTACTGGAATATTCTGTACAGTATTATAGGGTGAGACATATGCCTCAACATCATATGGTGATAACGGGGGGGATTATTGTGGATTTGCAGGAGACTCGTGCAGTCAATAGGTAATCAACTAACAAGGAATGATGAAGGCCTGACTGTCATCAACAGCCCTGATAGTAAGTCATTATTGTAGCTTGAGTCCAAAATATAAGACCCATCAAAATAGGTACTAGACCTGAGCTCCTGGATGTATCCACACGTTCCTCCCCGGATGGGGAACCGCCACTTAATCAATTTTAATGATTATAGCGTGCCCAAAAATTCTTGTTTCCCAATCCTTCTTTTTCGAATAATATTTTGAGGATTTGGCACCACCTGTATATAATATATATGCTCAGATTGCTGCTATCTGAAGGCATATCCGTCCACTAGTTCTCAATATTTTTACATGACTGTATACAGTGGCGGCTGGTGCTCAAATTTTTTTTTTGGGGGGGGGGGGGGGTTCAAACAGAAAAATGTAATAGGCATTGCTTTGCGGCAAAAAACGCTGTAAAAAATTGTGTGACTTTGAGGTCGCAAAAGTGTGAAAGGGGCCTTCAGTAATTAATGTATAGTGTGCCCCCTTTCAATGCAGAGAGACCAGCGTGCCCCCTTTCAATGCAGAGAGACCAGCGTGCCCCCTTTCAATGGAGAAAGACCAGCGTGCCCCCTTTCAATGCAGAGAGACCAGCGTGCCCCCTTTCAGTGCACAGTGAGCCCCCTTTCAATGCACAGTGACCAGCAAGCCCCGTTTCAATGCACAGTGACCAGTGTGCCCCCTTCAAAACAGTGACCAGCATGCCCCCTTTCAATGTAGTGACCAGCATACATGCCCCCTTCAATGCAGTGACCAGCATACATGCCTCCTTTCAATGTAGAGACCAGCGTACATGCCCCCTTTCAATGTAGTGACCAGCGTACATGCCCCCTTCAATGCAGTGACCAGCGTACATGCCCCCTTCAATGCAGTGACCAGCGTGCATCCCCCTTTCAATGCAGTGATCAGCGTACATGCCCCTTTCAATGCAGTGATCAGCGTACATGCCCCTTTCAATGCAGTGATCAGCGTACATTCCCCCTTCAATGCAGTGACCAGCGTACATGCCTCTTTCAATGCAGTGACCAGCGTACATGCCCCCTTTCAATGCAGTGACCAGCATACATGCCCCCCTTCAATGCAGAGACCAGCATACATGCCCCCTTTCAATGTAGTGACCAGCATACATGCCCCTTTCAATGCAGTGATCAGCGTACATTCCCCCTTCAATGCAGTGACCAGCGTACATGCCCCCTTCAATGCAGTGACCAGCGTACATGCCCCCTTTCAATGCAGTGACCAGCATACATGCCCCCTTTAATGCAGTGACCAGCATACATGCACCCTTTTAATGTAGAGACCAGCGTACATGCCCCCTTTTAATGTAGTGACCAGCGTACATGCCCCCTTTCAATGCAGTGATCAGCGTACATGTCCCCTTCAATGCAGTGACCAGCGTACATGCCTCTTTCAATGCAGTGACCAGCGTACATGCCCCCTTTCAATCAGTGACCAGCATACATGCCCCCTTCAATGCAGTGACCAGCATAAATGCACCCTTTTAATGTAGAGACCAGCGTACATGCCCCCTTCAATGCAGCGACCAGCATACATGCCCCCTTTTAATGCAGTGACCAGCGTACATGCCCCCTTTTAATGCAGTGACCAGCGTACATACCCCATTTCAATGTAGTGATGAGCATACATGCCCCCTTTCAATGCAGTGACCAGCGTACATGCCTCCTTTCAATGCAATGACCAGCGTACATGCCCCCCTTCAATGCAGAGACCAGCATACATGCCCCCTTTCAATGCAGTGACCAGCATACATGCCCCTTTCAATGCAGTGACCAGCGTACATGCCCCTTTCAATGCAGTGACCAGCGTACATGCCCCCTTCAATGTAGTGACCAGCGTACATGCCCCCTTTCAATGCAGTGACCAGCATACATGCCCCCTTCAATGCAGTGACCAGCATACATGCACCCTTTTAATGTAGAGACCAGCGTACATGCCCCCTTTCAATGTAGTGACCAGTGTACATGCCCCCTTCAATGCAGTGACCAGCGTACATGCCCCCTTTTAATGCAGTGACCAGCGTACATGCCCCATTTCAATGTAGTGATGAGCATACATGCCCCCTTTCAACGCAGTGACCAGCATACATGCCCCCTTCAATGCAGTGACCAGCATACATGCCCCTTTCAATGTAGTTACCAGCGTACATGCCACCTTTCAATGTAGTGACCAGCGTAAATGCCCCCTTTCAATGCAGTGACCAGGGTACATGCCCCCTTCAATGCAGTGACCAGCGTACATGCCCCCTTTCAATGCAGTGACCAGCATACATGCCCCCTTTCAATGTAGAGACCAGCGTACATGCCCCTTTCAATGTAGTGACCAGCATACATGCCCCTTTCAATGTAGTGACCAGCATACATGCCCCTTTCAATGTAGTGACCAGCATACATGCCCCCTTTCAATGTAGTGACCAGCATACATGCCCCTTTCAATGCAGTGACCAGCATACATGCCCCTTTCAATGTAGTGACCAGCGTACATGCCCCTTTCAATGTAGTGACCAGCGTACATTCCCCTTTCAATGTAGTGACCAGCATACGTGCCCCTTTCAATGTAGTGACCATCATACATGCCCCTTTTAATGCAGTGACCAGCATACATGCCCCTTTCAATGTAGTGACCAGCATACATGCCCCTTTCAATGTAGTGACCAGCGTACATGCCCCCTTCAATGCAGTGACCAGCGTGCGTGCCCCCTTTTAATGTAGTGACCAGCGTACATGCCCCTTTCAATGCAGAGATCAGCGTGCGTGCCCCCTTCAATGAAGTGCGGCTTCTCTTCAGTACCCCGGCGGCGCGTCTCCACGAGTCCTCCCGCCTCCTCCTCGGCCAATGGCATGGGGTTTGCCTTGCGGCCAATCAGGAAGCGCGTATCGGACGTGCTCCCTGATTGGCCAGGAGGAGAATCCGTGTGAAAATAGTGAATTTTCATTCACTATTGTCACACAATGGGTGGGTTCGGGACGCACTGCTCTGCGCCCCGGATCCACCCTTTGCATCGCCCTATTAGAGCCTCTGACTCTAATCAGGTGATGCCAAAAAAAAAAAGCCCCATTGAACTCCATGCGTCCGGCGCCCCTGCATGTAGATTAGGGGGCCAGACGCGTGGATAGGGGGTCGGCCCCCTGCGCCCCCAACGAATCGGCCGCCACTGACTGTATATATGTATAATTTTTATATGTGCATACTTTTCCGGTAAAGAAAGTGTGTGTGTTGTTTGGAAAAAAAAAGAAAGTGTGTGTGTATGTGCAGAAATATAGGTAAATGAAGAAAGCATAACCGTGCCTTTACAGCTGAGAATATTTCAGTTTTTTTTCTTATGTCATTTTCTTTCTAATCTAGAACCCATTTCATACCTACCAGTCCTTTATATCCCTTCTCTAAATTAGCCCACTTTATCTTAAGGCTTCCTAATCGTATAAGGCTATAATTGGAAAGTTTTTTAAAAAATGTGCTTGGTAAGGCTCTCCGCTGATAGGGAGAGAAAAAAAAGAAAAGGCTATAGCGGAATTACACCATCAATGCT